>NC_133581.1:8966602-9566602 GCF_964106895.1 Numenius arquata
ATGATGAGCAGGCATGAGGTGAGGGGGATTTTGTTGGCATTGTTTTATTCTTATTCGATGTGCTCCTTTGCATGGCAAACGCTGGTAGTGTGCTCATCGCTGTGCATATAGGCAAACGTGGCCTTGGGTGTATTTTAGTCTAAGGCCCTGATGCTGCAAACACATGAATAATCTAAAAAGCAAGAGGACTTAGTGATATCCTTAAAATGACACCTGCTTTTGTCTTCAGCTCTCTTTCCTTCCCCCTCCCAATATTCTTTTGCTTCTGGACAGCTAATTTGGGCTCAGTGTCTCAATTAAAACTCGATACCGAAAAGACAATGATTTTTAAGAAAAAATATAATAAAAATTTCATTTTAGAGGCTGACTTTATCTATATATATATTCAGTAAAACAAATAAAATCTACTCGTGCCCTGTCTCAACTAAGATCCAGTGTAAGACACCTTCTCCAGCAGGAAAGGCTCAGGAGAGGTCAGGCTTCGAATGGTGGTTGATACGCAAGGGCACTGCCATTTGGAAAGATTTGTCTTCACCCGACCCAGAGGAATTTAGGTATGTGCTTCAATACATGTTTGTTTGCTTTTGCTTATGGGCATTAACTTGATGTCTTAAAAATTGTATTTGGGAAAGCATCTATTGGATTTTTGAGCAATTTAGTAGAAGGCAGTGCAATTTCCTGTAGTTCTGCAGGAGGATCAGAAAATTAACAATAGTTGGAATGAGCACATATATATATATATAAAAAATATATACACATATATATATGTTTAAAAAATAGGTTTCAAAAAACATTCCTGGGCTTTGGTGTGGAGGCTCCGAGCAGCAGCAGACAGCCCTCTCTTCTCAGTAGCTGCAACATCATTACACAAAAATACAGAGACACGGGAGCCACTATTCAAATGTAGCCCCTCAACTTCGTGACCACAAGTGGGTTCTATTTTGGTCCTTGCTTTTGAGGCTGCTTTTGATGAAGGGATCAGAGTTTTTCAGCTCCCTGCCATTACATGTTGCTGTTGACCTCTACCTGCTTCTAGCTTTTAGAACTTTGTTTCCATTTCCATTTCTTTAGTGTGAAGGCTGGGGGTGGGAATCTGTATTTTTAAAACCTTGGTGCCAACCGCTGTGTGCTGTTGTACTGTGGCTGACTTTTACCTCCCTTATATTTCCTCTCGTGTTATTAGATCTGAATTGTTCGAGGTACCTGCTGGAGTATGGCCTCTGGACCCACATATCCTGGTCACCTGGGACACAAACTGTCGTATGGAAAATCCTGACTTGATCAAATTGGCAACGGAGCCTCAAGAATTATTTAGGCACCTAACAACCACTGATTTTGGTAGCAGGCAACCCCCAAACTGAGAATCTGTGCATTAGTTTTCCTGTGGCTTGACGTGTCCCCTTCAAAATCTGCCATTCCTTGACTGCCTTTTTTCTTTCCTCCCCTTTGAGCAGACTGTGGCTTTGGGATATCCCTGCGCTCTTGTCGCCTGATCCCTGGACAACGTTTCCTGTGGGCTGTCAGAAATCTTCGCTCCTCTTGTATTCCATGTTATCTGCTGGCAGCCTGGGTTACGACGCGGGCTGTGGGGAAGGGGGCGAGACCCTGCAGTCACCGGGCATCTGCAAATTCCAGGGTGTGTGGGGACAGGCACAAGCCTCAAGTACAATCGACAGAGGATGTTGGGGGAACTTACTCAAACTGACCCTCTTCTTGCACAGCTCAGTTGCCTAATACTGAGTAATAACATGACATTTTAATATTGCTGTGGTTGAAAAAGAGAGGTCGTGATGCTATCAAGAGATGGATTTTTAGCAGCTAAGAGCACTGGCTTTTCGCCTTTGTAATCTTGCTCTTTTGCTTGTGTCCCACAGCTTGGCTGGGCAACCTGTCAAGGTTATAGGAACACCTTTTATGCCTCCTTTTGCTCATCACTAGGAGAAGTTTCCCAATCGTTACCCACCTTCATGAATCACCTGGAGGTGAAAGTGAGACATAAATGCAAAAATAATATTATTGGTATTGTATTATTATTTTTCCCAAGGAAATCGCTCTTTTCCACAAAGCGGAGCACGTGATTTCTTGTTTATTGTGTAATAATAGCCTTGTGTTGTGATGGTAAGTAGGACACAGATACAGCTTTTCAGTGATGTACAGTACTCTTTCTTATCTTTAATTAAATGCTATTCCCTTGTATTGGAACATATTCTGTGATTACACATGTTTACAGTCTCTAAATAACTTACCATCAAATACACTAATAAAAATCAGTGCCCCAAAGCGACTTGTGCCTTTTGTCCTGTGCTATCCCATACCTCTCTCATTTCGTATTTTTTTATTATTATTTCCAGTTTCCATTTTAAAAATTAAAGGGTTGAATTAAACGCTTTCATATGAATTTCCTCCAACCATCTCTGCTTTTGATCTAGGGACATGTACCTATCTAGCTCTCTGCCCTTCCCCAGAACAGTAACCCCTGGGGATACCATAGAGCATAGAGATGATACAATTTAATAAAGTCACAATAAAACATCCAAGGCCTTTCATACTTTTTCACTTTCTTTAACTCAATTTATTTTTCATTTCATGGACAGAGATTTAGTCCTGGTATTAGTTTATGATTTTGCTGAAAGAATTACCGAACACATACAAAAAGGAAATATTATTTTTATTATTTATTTTGTGCCATGTATACCATAGGAAAAAAAAAAAAGAGTTGAAATCACTTCAGTACCGCTGTGTTTTTCATTACAAAGTTATTACATATAGAAATTACTCCAAATTATCTGAAATGAATGGAAATTATGAGGTTTAAATTCCCCAGGTTACTGCAAGCACAGCACTGGAAATTTATTTTGTCATCTTGCTGAACATAATTGCTACAACAAAATTTTTTTCCATTTTACAACCACAGCATAACTTATTTATACCAGTGTTGTTGTAATTTTACATCAATAAGTTGCATGGGAAGGAGTACACAGGTGGTAATTGAAAACAATAATTTGTAGTGGGGTCCAGGTGGAACAGTTGGCTCAGAAAAGACTTCATTTGCTGCTCCGTCAATGCTTCGCATCGCTGTGGCCTTTGACTAGGGTGCTATCAAACCTCTGGTCCACCCAGCGCCGAGGTGGCCTGATCATCCTAAATTACGTTTCCAAGCATCAGCGGAGGTGAGAGGAACAAGCAACCTACCATCGCGGCACTGACCTGCAGATCACACGCGGAGGCAAAAGCCAGGTGCCTGGGGAGAAGGAGAAACCAAAACTGGGAAATGCGGCAAACACGATCCCGGAGCCAGGAGAAGTATCCCTGAAAGAACCGAGCTGGAAGGAAACACAATCGGGGTCTGGGGCGTGCATGTGTGTGTGCCACACACGTGTGCTCTCGGAGTGGTGTGGCCAATACCGGGTCTTGCCCCTGGCTTTTCAGCTCAACCACCTTCAATGTGCGTGGCGATACATTGTCATTTGTTTGTAGAAGGGAATGCTGTTATTTGATCATTTTCAATTAAGATGTGAGTAGTTGCCTGAGACACGAGCAATGACGTTCACATTCACACTTTGCTCCACTCTTTATAAACAGGAATGTGTAATTTGGGTGCAATACACAAGCACTCCCAGGCCAGGCATCTACACTTCTCTGTTCCGTAATTGTCAACAGGAATAATGAAACTGCAGAGGCTGGTACCGAATCCAGAAACTGATGAATTTCCCTGTTTGAGTTCCGTTGCCCAAGTTAAAGTAATAAAAATAATAACAATAACATTGATAATAGGTTACTATGGATATACCCTATTTAAATAAAGTAGGAAGAACATAGAGGAATAAAGAACAAGAATGAATGAGGCACCATTCTCTTCTGATGTTCAGATTTGGATTTTCATGATTCACAAGAGACAGGCTGGAACATCTCTGTCATGAGTTCAAGCTGAAGATTTCATTGCCACGTTCAGAGCTTAGAGGCCTTTGTTATTTTAAACAATCCAAAGATTTCAAATCCGCTTAAAATCATCTGAGAAGGAGAAGGGAAGAAATTGGTTGAAACTTGCACTTGAAAGCAGTGGAGAGCTGTATGGATCCCAAATTTCAGGTTGTGTAAGTTCTGAGGAGCGCCTGTGGAGGGAGGAGGGGTTCTTTGTCCCCTCTGCAAATGGAGTTGCACATGAATCCCTAGAGCAACACAATGTTATGCATTTCCATAATGGAGAAAGTTTTAAAAGTACCTCTTCAGATGAAAATATCCCTCAATTTCTAAGAGTTTTTCAGTGGGTTTTTTTTTTTTGTTTTTTGTTTTTTGTTTTTTTTTTACAGCAAAACTAATGCTGGTTCACAAAACTCAGCTTATTGCACCAAGCAATGATGGCATCTGTTTTCCAAAGACACAAACAATCCTTGGACTGAATTCGTCAGGAAAGATGTGCCAGCTTTTTTTAAAAGAGCCTCCCCAGCAACAGTGGATTGTGCCCATCTTCCTTCAATTTTTTTTTTATTTTTTTTTATTTTTTTTTTTGTAAATAACAATCCTAACCCGGGTGTTACCCAGATGCACAAGTGGCATCCTTGGTGGGAGCAATGTAGAGCAGATGGGATGCTTGACTCCTATTTACTTTGATGCTTCTAAAGCGTCTTTCCCTCTACCTTCGCCTGTCGGTGTGTGCAGGCAGATGCAGGCAGTCGGTTGCAGGGTGAGAGATGCTGCTGGAGAGAATTGTTGTTTGACTTTCAGAAAAACCCTCAAGTTACAGGTGTAGGGGCAGGTCTTGCTCTCACTGCAGTCCCTGAGGGTCCTGCAAGTGATTTCAGGGGAGACATAACTAAATCTCTACTGTCAGAAAGTTTAAAGCTTGAATAGACCAAATTCTGCCTTTAGGAATACACCTTTTAAACAATGCACCTGGAAAATAGGGCCCAATCCTGCATTTTATCCAATTAAAAAAAAAAATAATAAAAAATCAGTGTTGTTCGTTCTTTTTCTTCTTGCTTGCTGGTTCCATGATTATTTCTTTGGGGGTGGGGGGAGAAGTATTGTTTTGATTTTATTTATTTTAGTTGAAAAAAGGTGTGGGAGAAAACTGGCCCCCAGAATTTGGACTGTTATTTAGTATATTTAACGCTTGGAAAGAGTTGGAAAAATGAAGAACTCTGCAGGAAAAAAAAATAAACCACACACACACAAAAAAAACCCCAACCCGAAACCCCACAGACCATTGACTGAGCAGAGGACTCCTGGGAAGGTTTAGAATGTAATTGTTGAGGAAATCTCATTTTCTAAATTCACTCCTGAAAACATGAGCAAGTGACAACCACCGAAAATAAGGGGACAGCAAATGTCTTGAAAACACAGCAAAATCTGCATCGCTTTTGCCTCTCTCCAAAAAGTCTTGGGAATGGGGCAGGGGATAATACATTATCTTCTTAAGCCTTCATTTCACTGCACCCTCAAATATACCAGCATCATGGAAAAGAAAATCAAGTGAATAAATGTTGCAATTTATATATATTTGAATAGATAACAAGAACAATTTTACTGTTTGCCATAAATGAAAAACCCCACCAAATCATTCCTCTGATTGAGGTTCTGAAGCTCTGTTTATGGCTGCAAAGTGATTTGATACAAAAAAATTACACATTTTGAGTTATTATATCACCCAGAAATTTGATGCCACTTAACTATGTAATTTTCAGAAATGATATAAAACCACCGCAGAAAAATATTCAGGGAAGCCCAAAAGACCTCTTTTTATCTTTTTTTATGGGTCTAAAATGAGAACTCACAGAGATCCTTGCACTGTATGTGAAGGCTGAACTGCCACCTCGGGAGCTTTATTAATATGTATGTAAATATGATCTGGTTAGATCCTGTGTTTCTGTGTCTTTTCACAAGGTGGAGCGGCTAACTAAGCCGATCAGATCAACGCCCTATGTTTATTCTTTTTCTTTTTTTTTTTTTTTTTTTTTTCCCCAAGCAGCAACATTTAAAGATTCAAAGAGAATGAGGACAGCAGCCTCATTTATGTCAAGATTGTCTCAAACCTCCTTCCTTCCTTCCTTTCCTCTCTCCACCCCCCCCCCAACTCCCAGATCTGTATCAAAAACAATTTACTTCTAACTTAGCATGAGCTTTCTCAGTAAAGACTGGGAAGAAACTAAAATCACATCACACAGAATCTGCAGCTCCAATTTTTCTTCCACTGAAAAGTTATTTGAGCAAATGGGGAGAAAGTGGAAATGCATTCGAAATGTGTCCAAGTGACACATCAAGCTTATCCTCTGTGAGGATATTGGGACTTCCTCTTTACACTGAAGCCACTGTTATTTATGTATTTATATCCGTGCCAAATTTTAGCTAAAGACATTGCACGATTTAAAAGGGAAAAAAAAGAAAAGAGAAACCCAGAAGCTGAACATGTGCGTGCGGAGAGTTCTTGACTCAGCATGCCTTGTTGTATATAGGATAAAATAGAATATTTAATATCCCATTAGCTTGCTTTCCCCTATGATAAGCACACTGTTTCTAGATGAAAACTCCTCAAACCCCTGCTTTATTATGAAGACAGAAAAGATGATTACCTTAATACAAGACATTTTGTGCATAAGACTCCTTTCCCCCCCTAATTTAAAACAAGAGACTATAGCACCTTTAGAGCTAGCGAAATGCTTGTTCTCTTATTGCAGGTTATGCTCCCGTTTTGCCTGTTTCTTTCTTTCTTTGGGGGATTTTTTGTTTGTTTGTTTGCTTGGTTTTTTTGTGGGTTTTTTTTTTTCTTCGGTGTGTGTTGTTATGTTGTTACGGGGAGCTGCCACCCCAGGTTTGCGGGACGGTGGCGGGAGGCCGGCTCTGTGCCGCAGCCCCTGGGACGGTGGGGGGCACAGGACCCCCTTTCACGGCTGCGGGAGCCCAGCCCGGCCGCGCAGCCCCGGGACAAAGCGGGGCGATGTCGGGGGCCGCTGCCGCCGCCCGGGCCAGCCCCCGGGGGACCCCGGCCCCTCTTGCGGGGCTGCTGCCACCGGCTGCGGCGGGGAGGGGGGAGAGGTAGGAGGCTGGGGGGGCGACACAAGCGCGGGGCCAGCTGCAGATGGAGGCGGGTCGAGGGATAGGTCAAGGTTAGAAAGAGCCTGCTATTGATCTGGCTTTGAACGCGAGACAGGGAGAGCAGAGAGACTAAAGGGGGAGCTGTGAGACAAGACATTAACAGCTTTCAGTGCTAATGATCACAAGTGCCAGACAGGGGAGGAAAGAGGAGACTGAGAAATCACTTTGGAATTTTTTTTTTTTTTTTTTTTAATTCCCCCACCCCCCACCCCCCCCACCCCCTATTGGGATGTATTTTCGGCGGAGGAGGAGGAGGAGGAGGAGGAGACAGGCTGGGGGCTCACCCCCCGCAGCCCTGCCCGCAGCCGGCCAGGCGGGTGCGGGCGGGAGGGGGCTCCGGCGGCCGGGGCAGCCGGGCCGCCCGCCTGGTCAATCATTGCCGGCCTTTATCTCCTGCTCTCGGTGCCCACTGGAAGACACTGGTTAATCAACAGATGATGCCCAGTAACTTCCCGATAAGCTACGCTCCGAAGGGGTGCAGCTTCCTGCAGCTCGCTGAGAAACGGCCGCAGCCGCTGCCAGCCGGACTTTGCACCCCCGAGGGTGGAAAGTGACACCCCTGCTCCCTTTTCCCCCACCCTCAACCCACCCGTGACCGCGGCTGCAGCCCCGCGGAGTGACATCCCCCCCTCTCCCCCCCAACCTTGCCCCCCTCGGGTCGGGCCGCGCTTTGCACGGCAGGCACAGCCACACAAAGCCTCGCCAGCCGGGAGGAGAGGAGGGATCAAAGCGGGGAGAAAGCAGCCCCCTTCCCCGCGGGTGCGGAGGTCAGCGGAAGGGAGCCCCTTCCCTCCGCCCCCCCAGCCAGGGTGCCACGTCCCAACCCCCGCAGGTGCGGACAGCGCTGACCCCCCAGGGCCGGCCCCGGGGGTCCCGTCCCGCCCTGTCCCTGCCATCACCACCACGCTCGTTTTTCTTCGCAGAACCCTGCGAAACAAACCAAAACACACACGGCGAAGAATCTAAACAGCTTAAGCGCCGTTAAACGTCTTTTACGTGTTTGCCGTGCGTTGATAGAGGCGGAGGGCTGAGCCGGGGCAGAGGGCACTGCAAGGCTGGTCCGGAGCCCGCCGCCCGGCCTGGGAACTTGGGGGGAATGGGGAGGGCCCGGCTGCCCTCGGTGTGTCGTCGGGCCGGGCTCCAGGGGGGCCGGGGGCTGGCAGCGCCGAACTGGGAGCTGTGAGCGGGCGGGCGGGTGTGGGGAGGAAAAGGCAGATTTGCTGGAGGAGGCGAGAGCGTTGCTGTTTAGCCAAATTCTAGTCAAAGCTGATTTAAGGGCACCGAGATGAATTCTGGTGTGTGTCCCCTCTCCCCTTCCGCCCTCCCCCCCCCCCCCCCCCCCAGGCTCTCATGCGATTTAATAATAATAATAATAAAATAATATATTCATTTAACGTGGAAAGTAAATGACACGACTGCAGAGCGGCTCTCCTAGCCTGCTCCGGGTGGAGGCTGGGTTTCTTGGGTTTCTGCTCCATCTGCCTTCAAGCCCCCAGGCCCCCCCCTCTCCCCGTTCCCCTCGCCCTGTCCAGACCTGGTGCTGAAAAGCTGTTTGCACCGAACAATCTCCTTGTCTGGGGAGAGAGAGAGGGGAAAACAAAACAAAAAAAAAAAAAAAGAAAGAAAGAAAGAAAAAATGAAGAAAAAAAAAGGCAGGAGATGGGCTGGGAGAGCGGAGGCAGAGGGGAAAAAGTTGGTTTCCAAGACTCTCCCAAGTTAGAAGCGCACGCAGTTGTGGGCATTTACCTGCGTGTGAAATAGGAGGAAAAGCGCACCGAGATGCGGTCCCTGGGAACCCGGCGTCTCTCGATTCGTGGCGGAGACTTAATTCCTCCACGGAAAAAATCCTGTCTGCCAGGATTTTAAGGGAAGGGAAGGAGGGGGGGTGTGGGAGAAGAAGGTCGGAGCGCGTGTGCGTGTGCGGATCGGGAGTGTGTGCGCGCGTGTCCCGCTACCATCACACTGCGGGTAGGGAGAGAGGAGGGAGGAAAAAAAAAAAAAAACACCACACAAAACCAAACCCTCTCCCCAACCCACACAGATATTTGTGTTGTTGTAAAACTGTTTGAAAGAAATGCAGGGGGACCGCGCTCGCCGCCGAGGAGCTGCGGGAGGGAAGAGAGACCCCTCGGGAGCTGCCGCTCCCGGGCACGGACGGCGGGGAGCACGACCCAACGCCGAGCCCGGACGGCGGAGACCGGTCGCCGCAATGAGTAACGGCGAGGCGGCACCGGCACCGGCGGGCAGCGCTCCGCAGCCTCCCGCCCGCGCCTCCCTCCGCCGCCGGCCGCGGAGCCCAGCGCGGCGCAGCGCGGCCCCCGGCAGCCGCCCCCGCCCCGGTCCGCCGGGCTCTGGGAAGTTTGGCCGTGCGTGAGGATGCGGATTTATTCCTTCCCCCCCCCCTTCCCTCCCCCCCCACCCTCCCCCCAATCCCCGCTTTCCTTCGCTGCCGGCACTCCGCGTACCGGAGAAGGCAGCGCTGCCACAAAGCGCGGAGCGGCTCCCCCAGCTCCGCATGTGCTTTAGTTTGTGTGCGAGAGCGCGCGCGCGCGCGCGCGCGCGTGTGTGTGTGTGTGTGTGTGGTGTGTGCGGGTGTGTGCGGTGTGTGCGAGTGGCGTTTCTTGTTCTCTTGCAGGGTACAATGTTAAAAAGCCACCGCTAGTCGCCCCCAGTGCTCCTACTCTCTGGGTCTTTTTGTCTCTAGTGCAGATTAAACGTCACGTCCGCACTTGAACTTGAATTTTATCCCATTGTACAGAGGCAGCCCCAGCCATAGAGAGACAGAGCGCTCCCAGAGAACCAGGACTCCGCCATCTTCACATTGCAATATATAATAGTAATAGCCAGCACCAGCCCAGCTGCACTGGGGGCTTCCTTCCTTCCAGTCCCAGTGCCAGGCGAGGGGGGAAGAGTGCAAAGTGGTGCAGGAGCACTGGCAATCCAAAAGCACCAGGGCAAAGCAGTGCCACTTGAACTGGGAAAGAGGAGACACAGTTTTGGCTACCCCTTTTCAAAAAAATTCTCTCTATATATCTACCCAGCAAGGGTCAATCTCTGAAAAACATTTTTTTTTTGGCAATTTTTCTCTGTGGGGGCAATCCCAATTCCAGTACTTTTTTTGATATTACTGCTTTTTTTTTCTTTTTAAATTTTTTATTTTTTTTTTCTTTTTTACCCTCCTGGTGGAAAAGCGCACTTGCCAATTTGCCAAGCACTCTGGAAAGAGGGAAAGAGAAAAGTGTCACTGGCGGTGCATATCCTCCTAAGTTCAAGAAGAGATCTGGAAGTCCAAGTGGCAGAAGCAGTGGAGAAAAGACAGAGTGTATGAAAGAGACAGAAAAAAAGAGCGAGAAAGAGCTTCTCCTGATGATGATGATGATTTTTAATTGAGAGGGGATCCCATCCAGTGCAACACAGCAGCAGCAAAAAGGAGGCTTTTTTTTTCTTTTTCTTTTTTTTTTTTTTTTGAAAGAAGAACTCGATAAAGAAGAAGAAGAAGAAAGAGGAAAAAAAAAAAAAGACGAGGAGGATCGCCCCCCCAACACATCCCCCCAAACCAGTGCAGCTCTCCAGGCGATGCCAGTGTAAATGCCAGGGCAATGTCCCGTCGCAAGCAGGGAAACCCGCAGCACTTGTCACAAAGAGAGATTATCACACGTAAGTTTGAACTTGGAACCAGACCGAGCCGAAATCGAGGAGCAAAATTAGGGAAGGGGAGGAAGCGGTTCGGGGAGGGGGGGGGTGTGGGGGGGTGAGAGACTCCAGGAGGAACCAAAGCTGGTAAATGACTTCAGAGAGAGGGAGAGGAGAAGGGAATTAAAGAGGGGAGGGGGGTGTGTGGCTAGGGGGGGATGGGCTGGGGGTGGAGGGGGGGGAGAAGCCCGAAGTTTGCCGTGCGTTTTTGCAGCGGTGCGGAGGTGAGGCGGGCGGGCGGGCGGCGTGGAGCGGGGAAGGCGCTGCCGGCGGCGCGGCGTGGGGCGGCGTGGGGGGCTCCCCCCCGGGGAACCGGGTGCGTGTGCGGAGGGGGGGGGGGGGCGGTGCGGGACGCGCCGCTCCGGGTCGGGTCACCCCACTGGGGCTCCGCCGCTCGCCCCCCGGCCCCGCTCCTCGTTCACCGCTCCGGGAAAAGTTGGCCGAGCGCCTTGTCTCGGCGTGACAGCCGGGCCGGGGGGGGTGGGGGGGTGGGGGGGGCGGATCAAGGTGGGCAGCGTTGGGGGGAGAAGCGGAGCGGCTCTGGGGCGGGGGGACACACACTTAACGGGAAGCACATGGTGGGCCGGACGGCCGAGCCCCCCGGCCGTGGGACTCGGGGCAGGTAGATGGGCAGGCTGCACCCTGCCGGCCCCAGGTGCATCGCCGGCTCCGGGGGGAGAGAACTCTCCTCCAAAGCTGGGGGGAAGGCAGGCTTGGTGGGGGGCTAGAAGCAAGGGCAGGAGCTGCAGAGGGGCCGTGGGCCGGAGGGGGTGTCTGGCGGTGGCGAGGGGGACACGGGGAGAACCGAGGCGGGGGAAGGGGACTGCAGGGGACGAAATGCGGGCCGGGCAGCGGCACCGGCTCGGGTGCCGGCTCGGGAGCGGAGGCTGCACTTTCCCGAAGCTCACATTGTGAAATGAAAACACACACATACGGCCCCCCCCCCCCCCCCCCCCCCAATATATATATATATATATATATATATATATATATATGTAGGGAAGGAAAAGATAAAGCCGGGGGAGGGAAGGAGGCGCCCCCACCCACCTTCCATCCCCCCCTCCTCCCTGTTCCCATCCCTAGAGCCCCGGGAGAGGGGCGAGCGCCTGCGGGCAGAGCCGGGGGCAGGTCCCCGCGCCGGGCGCCCCGCTCCGCTGCTCCGCCGCTCCGCCGCTCCCGTCCCCGCGGGGCTTGTGCCGTGGGGGGGACGACACCGGGAGGAGGTGTGTGGGGGGGGCGCCTCCCGGTGCGCGGGGTCCCCAGCACTCCCCGCTGCTCCGCTGCCACCGGGGTACTGGGGGTGTGTGTGTGTGTGTGGTGGTCAAGAGAGTCCCCATTCCCCTCCTATAGCATCGGACCCATTTTCGGGGGCCTGGTGAAAAACGCTCGGTGTACCGTAAGGAGGTTTGGGGGGGGGGAGGCCGGGACGGGGCCCCGCACCCCACCGGGAAGGCCGGCCGGACACCCCCTTTCCTCCCCCCACTTCCCCAAGACGAGCCGGCAAGTTGGTGTGCTGCGGGGGGCGGCGGAGCGCACGGAGCCAGCCCGGGGCTGAGCCTGAGCCGCGGCGGATCCGAATATTTATGTTGAGATTTTAAAGAATTTAAATAAATAAATAAAATATTCCCCCGGCTTCTCTCCCCTCCCCTGAAAGCCAAGAATAGGAGCCATCTGCCAGGAGCATTTGGTGCTTGCGAGCTCCTCTCTTTCTTTGTTACCGGTGATAAATTTCTGTTTGTAAGATTTCCTTGGGAATCGAGATATATATGTGTATATAATTTTTCCCCCTCCTGTGATATTTTTTTCTTTTCGTAGCGGCCGGTTGTGGGGGGACGGTTTGAGTCCCGAAATTTCAATTTCTTTCGCTCTGTCTTTCCCTCTTTTTTTTCATCTTTTTTTTTTTTTTGGTGTGTGCCTTTATTTTTTAACCCGTTCCTCCCTCTCCCCCCTTTCACCCCCTCAAGTCCATCAGCTGGTGGAACACAAATGAAGATGCATCTGGTATTCAGCTCTTTTGGGGGTGGGGGGTGTTTGTTTTTAATTCATTGTTATTTTGGAGTCAGATTTGCATCACCATAAAAGGTGGATTCCTCCCCCCCTTCTTTAATTGCCTTGCATTTTTTTTTTAACTACCCGTTTTGGAAAATGCGTTTCCCTTTTTTTTTGTTGGTGGCTTCTTAATTTTTAATTTTTTAATTTTTTTTTTTTTAATGAAAAAGCATAACCATCCTAATGCCTCTAAATCGCCCTGTGCAATTTCTCCCACTTCTTCTCTGTCTCAGTTGCAAGGAGATGTGGGGTGTTGAAAGGGGGTGTGCGGAAAATCTGGTTTGTTGCGCACGTCTGAATTTGTTTAAAAGGGGTGAAACATTTCTTTTCTCGCCGCTGTTACTGCTGGGGGGGGGGGGGGGGGAAGGTGGGGTGGAGAAGAGAGCCAGGTAGGTTTGTTCTTCCAATTTGATCTCCTTTTCTGATCGCTTTACTTGAAAGTAAATAATGAGGCAGGAGAGCATTAAAAGGCGCCGAAGAGCTGCGTGTACAATGGGTTTAGCGGGGAGGCTGGGGAGGAATGGAGAGCAGAGCGGTTCGCAGCTTCCCTCCCTCCCCTTTTGTATCTATCTCTCTCTCCATCCCGAGGAAGCTGGCGGAGAAATCAGGCTGCATACTGAACAGTGGCAGAAAAACCCGAAGGTATCCAGGGGAGGAGGGGTGGGAGCCGAGGGGGGGGGGGGGGAGGGCTGGGGTTGATGCTGGGGGGAGCAGGAAGCGCAGGCATTTCAGCGCACAGGCGCTGAGCCTCAGCTGGAGGCTTGCAGGAGGGGTGTGTGTGTGGGGGGGTCCGCAATCCCCGCACTCCTCGGGAAGGTGTCACTCGTGGGGGAAAAGCAGCCAGGGAGACCATCCCCTGCAAGGGGGAGTTCGGAAAGTAGCGGGCAACGGAATGGGAAACCAAAACACTTCCAACTAAATAAAGCCAACCCCAAGCCAAGCCCCCACAACCGGGATGAATTGATTCTGTTTTCTGAAATCTTGCGTTTATGTCATGTTTAGCTTGGGCTTTTTTTCTCCCCCTTCTCTCTCCCTTTTTGGCATCTGTCAGGAGAGTTGCATTTCAGGATGGATTGAAGGTCTGTGCCAGGCAAGGAAAGAGAGATTGGGAGAGAGATGGGGAGAGAGAGAAGGGTCTTCTGACACTGCTCAGCTGGAGTTTATTGGGTTCCATGCTCTTGGTGTTCAGAGAAAACGTTTAGATCCTGAGTGTGAGACGAACAAACAAACACAAAAAGCGGAGAGGCTGCAGTGTAGTTGTGCTCCGGAGTTGCAGCCTCTCATTAGCACAGTGGTCTTTGAGACTGCGAAGCAGAGTGGCCTGTTTGTCCTTGCCAGGCTCACCCAGGCAGCCTTGTAATGGATGTGTGTGTGGGACAAAAAGAGAGGAAACATCCAGAGAAAAGAGCAGCCCTGGACCTTTCCTCAGTGGTGGTGGATG
Source organism: Numenius arquata (assembly GCF_964106895.1). Taxonomy (NCBI): domain Eukaryota; kingdom Metazoa; phylum Chordata; class Aves; order Charadriiformes; family Scolopacidae; genus Numenius; species Numenius arquata. The sequence goes on from NC_133581.1 coordinate 8,980,878, forward strand.
GAACAAACTTGGTAGCTCAGCTCACTTAAATAGGTGGACAAAGCAAAAGAGGCAATGATGTAGAGAAGAGGAGGCTGAGCTGCTGAGCTGCTCTGTGCAAAGAAACGTTATTTTGGTTTGATTCAAATTGCTGATTTTCCAGCTTAGGATCTTCTTTTTTTAACTTGAGAAATCTGTTTTCGAACTGGCCCTACATTTTGCATTTGAAGGAAATGTGAAAGGCGAGAGCATGTGAAAAGCTCGCTGATAGCAGTTTTGCAGAAGGCGGCAAAGCAAGAACATTTCTGCAGAGCAGCAGCAAAGACTGAGAGGGAAAAGCACAGTAAAATCACACAATTCCAGGTAGAGAGCCAGGTTTCCCAAGGAGGCTCCTCAGTACCCGGTCAACAGGTTCCCTAGGAGGAGTAATAATTTCCTTTATCGCTTTGTATTTGTATGTGGTCATTAAAAATATTTAAAAAAAAAACCCCATGATTTTTCGCATGTTTAAGTTTTGCAAATTGCTTCAAGGAGCTTCTCTTAAAATGCATTTAGATTTAGTGCAATTAATGCACTTTTTCCTACAGAAAAAAACCCCACACCAATATAATCAACTCATACAAAGAGACCGTAAGCTGTGACCGAAGAATTAGAGAGGAAATTATTACTGTTTTGGAGATGGCTGACTTTTTCATAATACCCGCATAGTTGTGCACAGAAGGCTTAACGTGGTTTTAAAAGATGTTACATGTGTTGGCTTTAAATAGGACAGGGAAAAAAATAACATTGTGTGCTGTCGACTTCCAGGTCGCCTTTCATTTGAATTTATTTGTCTCGGACTTCCAAGATTTAAATAAAATACTGTCACATTTTCATAGTTTCTGGTCTTTTAAAATATTTTTTAAAAACTGGTGCAGAGTATCTAGATTGTGCATCTAGGTTGTTCCGTCCTTTTTGGTTGATGTGCTCAGTGGCTTAAATAGATGTACAGCGGGTGAGAAATAATTTTGCATTTTTTTGCTGGTCGGCAGATGCAGAGCATATTTTGTCAGGCTTATTTAAATATTGAGAAATAAAAGTCTTCAAGATTTTACAACCTGGCTGCCTTTAATGGGAATGTCTTGCGCAAAATGTATGTTTCTCTGCAGAACAAAGGGCTGTCTTGTGGCATATTTGACAATAATTATGACTTAGAGGAGTGTGCGCTCATAGAAGTAGTACAAATTATTGATATCAGTTACCGACTTCAGTTGACACCTCTTCAGCGGCTCTTCCCAGGGCTGAGCTTGCTGCCAGCACATCTTTTCGCTTAAAAAAACGCCTCGCAGAAGACTTTTGCTTCTCTTCCACGCGTTCCCTACCTGCGTTGCTTTGCGCTCCGCGTTGTCTGCGCGTAGGAAAAGAAAAAAAAAAAACAACACCAACAAAAAAATCCCATTCCAAAATAAACTTTGCTGGCTTTTTTTTTTTTTTTTTTTTCTTTTGAGTCTCCTCGCCAGCCTGCCTGCCTTGTGGCCCGGCTGCCAGTGGCGGGTGTTGGCGACTAGGGGGAGCTCACAGCCTGTCGCATGGCTGGGCTGGCTCCGGCGCGGGATGCTCAGCCCGCGGAAATCACAGCCACCGCTCCCACAGCTCACGGGGGCTGCAAAATGTTCTCCGTGTAAAGTTGTAGTATTGATTTTCATGCGGAGATCTATGTAGCGCTAGCTGAGAGGGGCTGCGAGCGAGACAAATCTATTTTTAGCTAAATCGCGGCTGATTAATCGACTCGGGCGGACAGGAGTTTTTAATTAAAATTAGTTTTTAACAATGCCTTTTATTGTCAACATACAATGTTTAAATTCTCAATTTGTTGTTGTCAGATAGCGATCGGGGTAATGATACCTGTACATGAGCGAGTCTCTGTGTGTGTGTGGGGGAAAAACTGCGGAGATCCATTTGTTTCTTCCAGTGGATGTAAAAACACAGAGGGAGGAAGCTGGAGTTCTAGGAGAAGGTGTAATAAAGCAGACATACACGTACATAATTTGGCGTTGATTACATGTCAGAAAGCCACATGTACCCCTGCTGAGAGGATTTGATATTGGATAGTTTACCGTACTTTGATCCTCAGGTCCTTACAGCAAAAAATCTACAGTTCCTGCAAATGAAAATAAGCATTTTTTTTTTTTTTTCCTAGAGAAACAAACACAAAATCACATCTGTCATGTAGAAGTTGCTGCTGAGCAGCTCACAGGCTGCTCCGTCGGGCTTGTGCTGGTCTCTGTTGCAGTCGGCTTGCGCGTCGTGGATGGACTTTAGCGGGACACTTTCTTGCCCAAACATATAATTTCGTGGTGTACACACGGGAAGCTTTGATCAATGGATGTTTATTTCACCCAAATTCGTCAAGCTATGGTATTGTTAACATAGCACAGGCGTCTTCTTATTTTTAGGGCACAATATGTGGACGGAGGTTATCCCGTAACAGGAAAGCGTGCTTTATTCTAACCTGAAAGAGAAGTAAATTAGGTCAGACAAAAGATCAGGGCTGTCATCAGCTGTACAAAAACCCTTCACTCTTGGGTAGAGAGGGCCAGCAATTTATCTGATGATTTCTCTACTTCATTTAGTGTTTGAATTGAGCTAGTTGGAAGCATATAGACAGCAGCCAGCTCGTTTGACAGACTGGTAAGCTGATGAGCACAGTACCCGGGCCGTTGATGATGCCAGTGTTCCCCAGCCATGGGGAAAACCTTCCCTTCTCCCCTCCCAAAACCTCACACTTCACTGATTGTGGCTTTCCTTCCATTCCATGACTGTTAACTTTTACCAAGAGAAACAACGCTCCCCCTCTCCTCCTCCCTGTCGCCTCTGCCCACCCAGTGCACGCACAGCCGTGCTCCCCTTCCTCCTGCTCCCTCCTCTACTTTCCACCTGTCCTACTCCCCCAGGATGAAGCCTGGTGGAAAAGTCTCCCTGTGGAGACCTGCTACCCCAAAATGTCTCTCTGCCTCCTTGCTGGAGCATTTCCTTCTTTTTGGTTGCAGTTTGGTTTCTCCAGGGTTGTGTTGCAGTTCTCGGTTGAATTTGGTCTCCCCTTGGTAGCCTCCAGAGAAAGCACAAGGAAAAATAAACAGGGGCTGGGGGTTACTGCCTGCTTTAAAGTTAGCGTTACCATAAAAGCACTTGGTGAAGCATCAGCATTGGCTGTGGACGGATTTATATATATGTATCTTTTTAACGAATGAGGGAAAAGACATCAATAACTTCGTGCATTGATAAATGCATGATTCATTCAGCTGCTCTTACTACAGCACCTTCCTCTTTCGTGTTTATTTACTTTCTTAAAATGTATCTGGGCAGGCTGCACACCGTTCCTCGGCACCCACAGTTACTGCCTCAGAGGCAGTTGTGTGTTCAGCTCCTGAACATGAGTTAAATTTGCTCGCTTTCTGCTCTCTCTTCCAAAAAGCTGTTGCCGCTTTGGTACTGTAGACTCTTGCTGGAGCTTTAAGTAGCAGCTTTTTTTTTTCCTTTTTTTTTTTTTTTTCCAAGGAATATATAAAAAAATGCCTAAAGCAGGCTATTCGAAAACAAATTAAAGCAGAGGGACACACTTCACGCGTTGCAGGCACGCGCCAGTAGAAGGGGGTTAGAAGAATATCATCATTTTACTGGCAAAAGTGACACCAGATCGGGGATTTGATTAATGGTGCAGCATTCACAGGGACTTAGTTCTGTATTTTTGACATATGCAAGTCTTTTGTGTAGTTGCCTCAGTGCAAGAAATTATGTTTTTTTTTTTTTTCCTGGAGCAGCTGATAATTTGTGTGTGTGCTGGATATGCCCAAGGTACTTTCCAAAGACTAAGCACTAGACAGCACAGTATAAAAAAGGAATCCAAAGTTAAGGGAGAGGAAAAAAACACACTGGTTTACTTAACTTTTTTATGACCCCTTTTACTAAGCCACTGGAAGAAGCCATAAATTCGCTGAATGTTATAATGAATATGCTTCAATGAAAGTAAAAAAAAAGGCTTAAGAAAATTGTATATGAGCAACAGTGTGCCATACACAATTGAGAAACACAGTCTCTTTTGAGCCTGATATTTAAGAAAAGAACAGAGCTGTTGTGTGTTTAATACATGCTCAAAACTAATTACTTAATTTTGATCATGCCTTTTAAATCCTTGGGTAAGAATCTGTGATTCCAATATCCTTTTCTATGCCAGTTAAAAGCCTGTACCCAAATACTGCTCCTTCTCCTTTTGTGGCACCAAGCGCTCCTTTCTCTCCTTGGTTGTCGTTTAGTTTTAAATAAAACAAATGTATTCACTGGGGAACAAAGAATGCTTTTATATCACATCATCACATCCCATTTTATCTGCAGAGATTTACAGCTTCTGCAGTCTATAGAAGAGCCTATGCATTTTCCGCTCTCAAAAGCAGTAAATATTTTTTTATGAACGCATAGTTTACTTAAGAGGAGACACGCCACTCCCTTCTTTAACACTGTACATAGTTTCTGATGAAATAACATCTGACAAGTGTAGGAGATTCGTGCGGATCCTTGGATATTCCTGGCTTTTGTTCCGTTTGGGTCCGGCGTGGTTAATGTGTCATTTTCCTTCTTCTTTTCCCTAAACCCTGATGCGTTTCCTGGCTCTTTGTGGCAGTGCTTGGGCTTGCTCCGTCTCAGGTGTGTACAGAGGGTTAAACTGCTTTCTGAGAGATTCGGGCTACTTCTGCAAAAGGTGTCTGTTGCGGGAGAGTCCTCTTAACTCTCAGCTGTGCGTGGGGCTCGCTAAGGCGTTGGAGCAAAACGGTTTATTTCCCTCCACCCTTCCTCCGCCGCTGGATCCTGCTTCCCCTCGCTGTCGGTACCCAGCGGGGGCTGCTTGGCGGTCTGTGCCAGGGCGGTGGGATCCATTCCACTGCTGCGGGCGGGTGGCAGTGGCCAGTCCATCCTGGCCACCGCTGGCCACCGTTAGCCGTGCCGCCGTCCTGCACGCGGGGACGGCGGGCTGAGGTGCGTGCGGCGGTGGATGACCGGACGGCGGCGTCTCGGCAGCTGCACAGCGGCGGAGGTTCGCCGCTGCTCCGGCTGCCTTTGTGCACTTTGCACATGCCTGAGGGTGGCTGGGGAAGTGAGGCAGAGCTGCCGGCCCCTGAGCCTCTGGGGGCTTCCTCCATCAAGTTGCCTCTTGTGGCCAACTCAGCCTTAGACTTTTATTTAAAAAATATATATAAAGTACTACAAACAATTGTTTTTCGGTCCTCAGAAAAATTAAAGATTGATGGCAGATAAGCAGTGCCTAGTACTGCTGCGCGTGATGCTGATGCAATATGTAGGCATAAGCTCAACTCTGCACCTTGCAGCTGCAGGCAGCTGCGGGGAGGCTCTGGAAACAGGTTATTGATAAACTTCGACGGCGAGGAGCCCCGCCGCCCGCTTTGAGCAGCGTTAGTCTTTGTGCAGCGAGGATCCTGACACCGATCTCGGCGATAACCCAGCTAGAGAGCGTGTGATCCGAGCTATTTCCGTTAAGCATGTTGATGTTACAGTAAATGTGACATGTGGGTGTTGATTGAAGGGACATCATTTTCAGGCCTGCTTTGGGCCAACACCCTGAAGAGCGAGTCACTTCTTTGTGCTCGCTCCCCAACTGGGCTGAGCATTTTCTGGAAGTGCCTTCAAGACAGCAGCGACTGTGCATGGAGAACGGCGCGCTCGGCGTGCTGCGGCACGCTTGTGGCTGGCTTCACATGCCTGGGCACCATGGTGGACCCCAGGCACCCCCAGCTTGTCCCAAATATGGGTGGCCCCTGGGGTAGCCTGTACTTTGCCCCCCGGGTGGGCACAAGGGTGGCTGGTGGCTGTGGTGGTGTGCCGGGGCAGGCAGGGCACCCAGCAGCACCTCTGTGGCAAAGGCACTGGCAGCACTCGCCTTAACCACCCCGTTATCGATTTGTGCAGAACCCGACCGCGGAGGGGAGGTTTCACACGCAGCGCTTTGGCCCAGCACCAAACCGTTCCCTCTTCCCCCCTTTTCTCTGCCTCCTTTTGGCACTGCGGGATGGGAAAAATAAGGAAGAGAATAGATTGGCAACTTTTCGCTCCCTTCTTACCTTGGTTCTGCAGTGCAATAAAAAGGCAAGAAAATAAATTACTGCTGCCTGGACCCAGCCTCACCCAAACCCCGTGAATAAGCACCCACAGTTTTGTCCTTAGAGGCCTTGGAAATGATTTTGAGTAGCACAGTCCTTTTCGCTATTAATGGGTATGATTTTGAGACATCCTAGAGGCAGAAAGCAGTTAGCATGTGCGTTCGCTTTAATACTGGGCATGAGAGTATTGTTTGCATGGGGCACATATGCTCTAATGATGTCACCACGCTGAAGCAGGAGCACTGGTGATTTTGTGACAGTGCCTTTACAGAATTAAGGAGTTTGTCCCCTGTATTTTGGTGTGGTAGGCAGCCAGGGAGCTTGGAGATGCTGCTTAGAGTCCAGCCAGCGCGTGCAATGCTTTTCAAAGTAAAGAGCAAATTATTTAGATTGTCCAGCTGCACTAATTTTTTGAAGCCATTGGGTAACAACAGTGTAACTCCGTAGATGGCCCATCCCCAACTCGCTGTGCTTCCTTGGCAGGCAATGCCAATGCAATCCTCTTCGGAGGAATCGCTGGCTGCAAGGAAAATGCTGGGCACACCTTAACACACCTGGAAGAACCAGGGCACGAGTCCTGGCTGGAAATAGCTCGTTTGCATTTTTTTTCCTTTTCCCACGTAAGGGAGATGAGATGTTTTCCATTCTCCTTTTTTTGTGTGGCTTGATTTCTCCTTCTTAAGAAAATTTATAAATTAATTTTAAATAAATACTCGTGAAGAAACACCCTCCTCCTTCCAAACCCAGCTACCAACAAACAGCAATAAAACCACAGAGTTAAATTCAAATAATGTGAAGCGACTCATTTGAAACCCACAGACACAAGTGGAGTCAGAACTTTAGATTGAGACTGGTCTAAATTGCCCCATTGGTATTAAAGGACTCCTTAAACAGCGTAAGATCTTGGCTGTTGTATTAACTAGGCATGACCCGATGCGTTATGGGCTGGACTTGCAGGCTTTTTTCTCTTTTCCTTTGTGGGTTTTAAATCTCTCCTGTAATGTTACTTGAATGTAGGTTTTTAATGGCTTAATTGAGTTGTCAATAGGAAGCCTTTTCTTTTTTTTTTTTTTTATTTTATTCCGAGAAAAAAAAATTAAATGCAAATTGACATGGGTAAAATGCATTTGAAGATCTATTCAGTATTTTGTTTTTCATTCTTTTATGTCTGTTTTCCATGTCCCGAATAAGGGGATGTTAATATAGCTTCTGCATTGTTGGGTGTACGGCTGGTCTCATGCTTGATGATTTATTAAGCTCAAATCAGAAATAGAGTCGAGTAAAAAAATCTTTTGATAGTTTGAAACCCAATTACTACCGATCACGAGGGCTCGGCGTACCAAGAAAACGAAAAGCTGATTTTCGGTAGTGTGACGACTGCCAAAATATGAAGGAATACCAGATGTTATTTTAAAAAAGTGGCATTGCAGAGTCCTTGGAAAGAGAGAGTGAGCGAGTGTAAGTGAATAGGCATATGTGGATTTAACTAATATTCAAATGAAGTGTAGAACTGAAAAGAATTCGCAACAGTTGAGCTGTTTAAACCTCCTCCATGTTTCCACAGACGCCCGGTCAGGAGCCTTATCAAATGCAGCAGTTTTGCTATGTTTTCCGAAGAGCGCAATTTAAATCACAGGCAAAAAAAAAATTTAAATCTTCACATCAAAAAGATAATAAAGTTGAGATCTGTCCCTTTCTTTTTATTTGTTTTATATCTATAAATGCCAAAATTCAGCCTTTAATTTAAGAGACAGCCTTTAATCTGAAGGCTTTACGGGAATGTGAGGTGAAACCAGTAACAAGCATTTTCCCCCTTTGCCACCTTTTTTCCCTACGACCCTTGGTTCAGTTCCTGTTTTCGTGTTGTCTTTTCCAGCTCTTTGTCCCATCTCCCGCGTGTGTATCTGCGTGCTTGTGTGTGCCTTTCTCTGTGTGTTTTTTTTTTTTTTTAATATTTTGACACTCTGCTCCCCCTTAATAGGAATTCTTCCTAGAAATAGCGCGCACATTTCTAAAGGACCCTTTTCACAGTCCTTTTCTTTCGGCTTTAAAATGATGTACATGTAATTGGTAATTAAAGGTGCAAGCTCTCTTCAATATAAACAATATTGCTCAATGTTAGATCATTAAAGGGAACCGCAGCACTAAATAATTACCTTTTGCGTCGTGACACTCTGTTCGCAGGCATCCGCTCCCTTCCCAACAGTCCCTGTTCAGTGCAGGGTTATGGTTACATTTTCACTAAAGCAAGGAGGCATCTTTTCATGATATAAATTGGTGAATTAATTATGTAGCATTGTCTTCAAACTCCTTTTAAAGTTAGATTAAGAGGGGGAAAAAGGTAATTAATGGTTTTCAGAATGAATATTGTGCTGTGTATTTGGTAAGACTGGTGTGAGTTAGGAAACTGAAGCTTTCCCGTGCCCATCGTCGGCTCCAGCAGGACGGTCCGTGCTCAGGCACTTCTCTGGGGTCCCCGTCCTTTTCCTGCTGCCGCTGGTGCTTGCTGCTCTCTGCTTTGCTGTTAGTGAGCTCTGATGCAACTTGTAATACAGCTGGTGGATACACCGATCAATTATTTATTCTGGAAGGCGAAAATGGGGGTGATTCTTTTTCTAAACTGCCTTTTTCAAGGCTCAGCCATTTTTGTTGCCAGGTAATACATTTCACCTTCTACCTCTTGTCCCTTTCCTATGTGACTTTTTTTTTTTGCAATCTGGTGAAGAGCGGGACAAAATATTTGTGTTTGGCCAGGAGGAGAATCCAGATCTGGATTATAACATCTGTTTATCTCGGTCTTGCTTCTTTTGAGATATTTGTGTGACTTGCTTTCCCCAGGATATCCATAAGAAAACCGCTTGGGTAATAGAGAACATTTTTCCTCCTATTCCTTTAATCCTGATTCGATTAGAGGTCTCACTCGCTGATTTACATACTGTTAGTTCCTCTGTTTTGTTCAGCCCAAATCCTATAGTCCTTGCAGAGGCAAAACAGCCTTAGGCAAAAGTCAGTGGAAATTTTGCCTGAATAAAGACCAGGGTTTGTATGAATTGGCAGTTACACAGCAGTACAAGAGAAAACAAACCAAAAAACACGTTTTTCCCCAGAAATAGATTGTGATCCGTAATTATTTTATAATGTAAGAATTATCTTCAAAATACCCACTAAAAACGCACTGTGTTTTATTAATTGTGAAATGAGAAGTTACTTACTCCTTAGGAACTGATGCAGGTCACTCAGAAATGCTTTCCCAGTCTTTGGGGGTAATGGTATGAAATCCATCAGGTCCGTGGGCAAGATTTAAACAAAAAACTTCTATTAACTTATAAAGCAATGGCAGGGGTATCTGACATCAGGAAAACGAGTGGAAGACTTCAGACTGGCCAATATTCCAGTATGTTAAATAAGTGCCTCATTCTCTTTCCCCCTATACACACTTTTGAAACCCCTTCAGTTCTCCTGAGACTGTACCCTGCTTACCTGCCTCTGGCAAACACTTCGCTGTAATTTGTGCTGATGGGTGGTCATTTAACCTTGCCAGTATCTTTGTAATGGGACAAGGTGGTACTAATTTTGTATGCCACGTAGAGCCTGATCCTGCTTGCTCGGAGCACACGGGCACTTTTTGCCCCTCTCTCTGAAACAGGAGAGGTTTGGGTGCATAGGCTTTGCTGGATGGGGCCTTGGCCAGATGGCTGGGAGGTGCGGTGGGAATGAGAAGGTGGGATAAAACGAGAGGAACTATTTCAAAAACTGACTCCAGGCTCGAGCATTTGCAAAATGGCTCTTTGCTGATATCCTTGCAGCTCTGGCAGCAGTAGGAAGGAACTGTCAGGAAAGCTATGCCAGGTCAGCCTTTCCATTTCGTTTCAGGCAGGCTTGGTTGCAAAATATATTGAAATCATTGTGGGAGAGCGGAAGAGCTGAAAAATAAAAGAAAGATCTAATCAGGCTTGGCTTCTTTGGGGGGGGTGAGGGGAGGCTGGGCCTCTCGTAATGTCTGTGAACATTCAAAGCAATCTCTTTCTCTTCTTCCCTCGTCCCTTTCCTCCCTGTTTCTCCTTGTCCATGTAAAGCAGAGGCTGACCATGTGGAACCGGCACTCGCCGACGAGGATGAGAGCCTGGCAATAGCAGAGCCGGGTGGCATCAGCATCGCCGCAGGCGGGACAGACCCCGACTTGTTAACCTGTGGACAGTGTCAGATGAACTTCCCGCTGGGAGACATCTTGGTTTTTATAGAGCACAAGAGAAAACAGTGCAATGGCACTGGTGGTGCCTGCTATGAAAAGAGCATGGATAAGAGCAGCCCTCCCCCCTCCTCACGCGCCGAGCTCAGGAAAGTGTCAGAGCCAGTGGAAATCGGGATCCAAGTCACACCCGATGAAGAAGACCGTCTTCTCACGCCTACAAAAGGAATTTGCCCCAAGCAGGAGAACATTGCAGGTACAGCATGTTTTACACTCAATCAACTGCCTAGGTAATCTTTTAACGAGAGCCCTCTAGAAAGTGCCATGAAACAGAGGCTTCAGTAACAGGTATTTATAGGAGCCATGGTCTGGAGGATCCTCACGGCTATGCAGGGCTCAGCAGGGCTGCCCACTCCATGTTTAATTCAGTGCAGCAATCTGTGCAGGGCCAGCTCCTGGAGAGAGGGGACTCTCCATCCCCCAGGAGAGCCCAGTGGCAGCCTGTACACATAGGAAAAAGCATAAGGTTGGGGTCAGAAAAAATTTCAGGAGCGTCTTTAAGCAGGTAGCAGTGGTGTAGTGATAGGGGACTTTGGTGAGATGCTCAATTCAGTCCAGTTTAGACAGTCTTTGCAACATGCAGACCCTCTGGAAAGGCTCAAATCCCAACTCCCCTGAAGACAGTGGAAAAATCCTCTTCCCACTGATTGCACTGGAAAGAGGATTTGGTTGCGAGGGCTAAAGCAGGGGTTCATTACGTCCTTGCTTTTTCCTTCTGCTGGGGTAGATGTCAACTTCCTGGTCTGCATTGCCACCTGTGCTGCCTGTCCTGGGGCTCTGCAGATGGCTGGAGTTGGGTGGGCGACACCTCCATTCGCATACACTCCCCAAATAGGGATTTGGAAAGCAGAGATGAGAGCACAGGCTAGCCCAGGTGAACAAATTGCAGGCATTTCTTTTTCTAAAACTCTCGGATACGGTGCGGTTAACTCAGTGGACCCCCCCCCAGCTCCGAGGCAGGCAGGTGGGCGATGGCATCCCCCTGGGTGAGCTGCTGCGCAGCGGTTTCTGCAGAGCACCCGGTGTGGGGCCGCTTCCGTCGTGCAGGGCGTTTCTCCCCTCTGCAGCGGTGTGCTCAAGGAAGACTCTGCTCCCTGCTAGCGAGAGGGGGTTTTATGTTACACAGCAGGATCTCCCCTCAAACAGGCCTTTTATGTTCAAATCAATTGTATCCCATACAGAAGACCAGTGGCGATTTGTCTTTGCTGCCGCTATCCTAATTTCTCTAGGAATTGTCCTATGGGATTAGATCTGACAGTCCAGGATCCTGCCTGTAGTAGAGATGTTCCCTTGAAGGGATCCCCAGAAGACTTGTGAGAGGCTCCTCTCTTTACAGTTGAAGCGTAGGAGATTCCCTCTTTTAGCACTGGAGGTCTCTGAGTCAGTTCCCAGCATTTCAGATGGGCTTGGCCACCATGTAAATGAGGATGCGGGCTTTGAACTGCTGCAGTCTTCAGATCTCCAGAGACGGCACATGCCACCCATTGACTACCTTGTTGTCTTCTAGGAATCTTTGGGTCTTTGGGGTCATTAGCAGTGGCAGCTTGTGCTGTAGTGTTATAAGCAACCCTATTGTAAGACCTGACCCCATCCTTCCCTCATCCTTTTTCTGCTTTCCCTATCCTTTTGCAGTTGTGAGCGCCTTTCTTGGCAGAGATGACTATCTCATGGTGTAGCAGCTTTGAAGGCTAGACTTCCTTCCCATTTGGTGGGAGCAGAAGAGAAGTATTCAGGACCTTCTCCCCCAGCTGCTGAAGGCCTCCTGAATGGTGCTGAGCACTCTCAATAGCTGTTGATCTCTGTGCGAGCTGATGGCGCTCAGCCACTCGCAGAGGGTGGCCAGTGCTTAGTGAGGTCCAGGAGACCTATGCTGTAGTTGCAGTCCAGATCTCATCTCTTACTAATCTCTGCCCAAATTCAGTCCATAGTGAAATACCTCAATGGCTATACCCCGCGCAGAGGGTGCCAACCCATCCCAGCTTCTGGGGGTCAGCATCAACAAAGCACTTTTGCCATGCAGAAAATCTGCTGGGGGAGGGGGTGAAGGGGGTGTTCACACGTGGAAAAGGCATAAAAAAATATTTAAAAGCCAATCTGGAGCACCTAATCTCTTCCAGACTAAACTGAATATCAAATGAAAGTATGTAGGAAAGATTTTGAATTGAGAAAAATAAAAGGGTTTATCGTTTGATTGGCATTTTCTCAGCAGTGCACGGAGATAGGGACATCCACTAAATAGTGCAGTAATAATGCTTTCTCAATTAGGAGCCCAGCTCCGAGATAAAAAGGTGCAGTGTCCTTCCATATTTTTTTTAATAGCAGCGGATAGTTTTCAATAGTAGGATAAAAGCCTCACATTACAGCCATGGAGGGTAGCCATGAAAAACCCACAGAAGTCATTCACTGGAAAGGCTTTAGTGGGATATACCAAACCCCTTATTTATATTTCAATAGAAAGGCTTTCTGCATTAGCCAAGAAAATCAGAATCTGCATTTAACATTAAAGGTATTTCCCAGTGAGCGGCTGTAGAGCATTGTTGTTAGATTTGTTAAAAAAAGAGACTAAATACGATTTCATAAAAGGGAAACTTAATCTCTAAGGCAGCTTTCTCCCACCCCACCACCCCCTCCCTTTATTTTTTTATTTTTTTGGTAATAATGCAACAGCCTACAGTATTTTTACTTTATATGTGACGAAAGATATTCTTAGCCTTTCTGTACTGCGACAGGAAGAATGAATTTCTTTATTCCACTAAGAAATATGTAAAATAATCCCTTAGAAGTATGGGGAGATATGTTTGTTCAAAGCATTTAAAATGTTATTTTAATCAAAGGCACAAAACACTCTACATGCTGTGTCAGCTAAAGGAGACCATTACATTTTAACAGCAAATCATGCTCTTTTTCCCCCTCCTAGCCAGCCCCCCCCCTTTTGAAACTAACTTTTTTTTTATTAAATAAAAAGGCGAAAAAGATTAAAGAATAAAAAAACTTCAGTGGCTCAAATGTATAAAGTAATTTAATATGGTGGAAGCATTAATTATTTTAGCTTAATTGAATTCTGAGGACTGCAGTAGTTGCATTTTTGTAGACAAGCTCTGTTTATTATTTCTTTGTGTAGATTAACAGTAAAGGAAACATAGATAACTTTCAGTTATTTATTGTAAAATAAATGTGTCAATTCATGTGTAAAGCAAGCTGTTCAAAGATAATTGAGTCTTTATATTTGAAGAGGGAAACCAGAAATCACCCACTCGCCACTCTGGCTCCCTGAAATATGCTGCCACCGCTGCTGCCCTCAAATAGGTTTCAGCTCCTCTCCTTGATCTTGTGTTATTTTTGTAGACCTTCTTATTTGGTCTAAATGATTTGTGCGGCCTTTTTCAGGTGTGCCCAAGCTGCCAAACCTCAGAGCTTCCCGTGGCTGAGTGTAGTGAGGGTATGTTAAGCACTGAGCTTGGCTCTGCTGTCGTACCTCTCTTCCCTCTGGGCGTAAGGATGTTGGGATGCAGCACCGCGCTGAGCATTCTCCCTGACACAGAGTGCTCCGGATTCCCGAGGTCTTCCCTCCTCTCTTTCTTTTTGCCTTTTTTTCCTTTATTTTTGCCTTTCTTTCTGCCTTTCTTTCTTGGTAACTCTGCTTGCTCTGGTCACTCAATGTCTCTTGACCACAAAACAGACCTTGTGTTGCTTTGAGGGAGGCAGGCTGAGCTCTGGAGTCTGCAAGAATTCGCATGCACGTAACGCAAATCTCCAACTGACATTTCTAGATATCAGTAAAGACAAAGGCAACTTTATCTCCGCAAGCAGCTTTTAAAGACGTTCTGATAATGAAGTCTGTCATCTTCTCCTGACTCGTAACTTGCAAATCCACGCTTTTTAAGGTGCTTTCATTTAGTTACTACTGTCCGTAAGGTGTTTGGTAGCATGTTAGCTGGCACCGGGAGGACTTGACTTGCTTAGGAGCGGTCTGTCCTGTAAAGTGTTTTTTTTTTCAAATTGGCTGACCTGTTTGAAAATCAGTTCTGGTACAGAGGGTGTGATAGTATCAAACCGATGTAGCAGATTGTCGTATAGCAAAACACAGCCAGGCCAATGAGTTGCCTAGGAGTTATCAGTCACTGCTTCTTTTGCTTCACCGCTGGCAGGTATTTTGGAAACAATTAGGCCACTGCTGTATTTTATGCCTCTTTTTATCTTTCATATTTATCAGATCTTGGGCGTAACCAGGTGACCTGTCCTGACTGAAGAAAAGCCCTGGGAAGGTGGCTCCTGCTGTCCTTTGACTGATGGTATCTCCTCATAGGCCCTGCTGGGCTCACAGGCCACCAGGCTGTTTGTTAGCGGGGCTCTCTGAAATGATCCAGAGTAAAGAAAAAGTACTGGTTGGCTTGTTCTTAATGCTGGATGGTTTCAGAGAACTGCGGCAGAGAGGAAGGAGCCTTGGTGGGGCAGGGACCATGTGCACTAGACCTTCTCCAGCTTCACTGGCTGGTCTGCACGCTCCAGGCAGCATGCTCTCATGGACGGATAACCACACCAGCAGCAGAGGTTCATTAAGACAGCGTAGTTAATTTCTGCAAAGATGGTGCTGGAACAGGGAGGGAGTTGATTGGAATTCCTCGTTCATCCTGTCCTGGTCACCAGTGCTGGGCTCCATACATTATGGACTTGAACTAGATGTGCATCGTGAAAAAAGGCTCCCTGTCAGAGGCAGGATTTAACTGCAACCTCTGCTCCATGAATGTTCATTTCAGGCTTTTGAATGGTAAAACTGCCAGTGAGAGAAACTAAATAACTCGCATGTGCTGGAAGCCAGAGATAAACACCGCCGCAGGTTGCCATGAAATAGGCTATTTGATATATTTAGAATTGTTATTTTTCTCCAAATTAAGATTAGTTAAATCCATGTGTGTTGTGTGAGTGATTGTTAACTCAATGGCATGGATTATCCTTTTTTCAAATCATGACAGCTAATTATTATTGCTGTCTACCCTGAGACATTCACTTACAATGTACCATTATGGACCCGCACACCCATATTAACTGTAGGACTCAGACAGCCATCGTGATGCCTTCACACATGAGGGGAGGAAAACACAAGCTGAAATAATCCAAGGCTGGTGGTGGTGATACTGGGCAGGTTGGGCAGGTTGGGAAGAGGTGTCCTGAGTGGCAGTGATGTCAGGTGCATTGGGAAGAGGTGTCCTGAGGAACGCTGAGTTGGCATGGGGTACGGTGGTCATCCATTCCCGAGGCTGCCATGGCACCAGGTCCTGCTGCCAGCATCTCCCCGAGGCGGTGGGTCATGCAGGAGTGACTTGTCAAAGCTGGCCCAGGAAAAATGCAATGTGAGGACGAAGAGGCTTCCAGAAGTGTGTGGTAACACGGCCTGAGAAACTCGGGTTGCAGCTGAAATAGTTTTCGTGAGGCTTTTCCAGGCTTGTTTCTTCCCTCGCGTCTGCCAGGCTTTCCCTGAGTGCAGAGGAGTTACCTGGCCTCCTCTTCTGCTGCTTCACCAGGTATTTAGCAATGTTTTTTGCTAATTGGTGCGGCTGAGCAGCATGGGGGGGGGACGGGGTGGGGGGGGAGGTCAGGTGCACAGCCCAGCTCCCCTGAGAGCAGGGTTAACGAGCAAACCTCCTGCCCCCGGGGACCTTGGCTGAGGTCCTGACTTGGGTCCTGGGGAGAAAAAGAAGCCGGGTGATCTCACCCAGAGCCCTGCTTGCGGCGGGGGAGCCTGGCTCTCCTTCGGGGACAGGCCACCCCCAGCCCATGGCAGGGGCCTGCAGTGGCAGCCGCCCTCCTCTGGCTCGCTGCGGCTTCAAGCACGAGGAGGGGCTGCCGAAAGATCGATGGTTTAAAAATTTTAAGGGTGTTGGTGAGGTCAGGTGGAGGGGATGTGATCCTCCCTTTAGGGGACCCTTAGAGGGGCTGATGTGAAGGGCATCCTGTGGCGGCTCGGCAGCCCTCCATCCTCAGCTTGCCCCCCCAGCTGGCAGTGAGGACAGAAGGACCGTGGCTGCCGGGCGCTGCCAAGGCCACGGTGAGCACCCTGCTAATCCCAGCAAGAGTTAAAGGTGAGAAACCTGCCGATTACAAAACCCTTTCTTCCCCTTGCTTGAACTCCACCGCACCCATGTGGCTCGATTTCAGCACTCCCTGCTCAGCCCCGGCCGGGCCTGGGGGCCACCGGCCGCCCTCTCCCTGCCGCCATCTCAGCTTGCCCCCAGCCATGTCCTGCCCGGGGTCCGGACAGCTTTCCCGGCACCCCTGAAAGTCAAGTCTGTCACTGAGTTTTAAACAGGCTAAAAAACTCACTGAGGAATGTTACGACCTCGGTTCTCACTGCCGATTTTAGCTTTTTGTTTTGTTCCTCTCACCACCCTGTTTTTCAAAGCCATTTTCCGCGCCCTGTGTGCTATTAGCTGGACCCCCACCCACCAGGCCGGTGCTGCAGGAGCAGTGAGGGGTCCTGCTCACCCTGCTCCCACCTGGTGTCACCCCTCAAACCGGGGGTGCCATGCCACATCGACTGGGTGGGGACCTGCCCCCAAACGAGCAGGGTGCCAGACGGTGAAACAGGAGCTCGCTGCTGTTATTTTTCTTTTGCTCTAATCTCTCTTAGTTATAGTCATCTTCGGTTTTACGTGTGTCAACACTAGGTGAAACCTTTTCGACAGAAGTGCCATTTTGCAGGCTGATGAGAGGGGATTTAAGAAGGTCATTCAGTACACGTGGCCAGAGTTGTCTCCCTCCGGGGTGGATGCCTATCAGGAGTCACTCTTTTAAGAGCAAAACTTGCTCATTTGCACCAGCTTGGCACTGCTGTTACCTTCTTTCCATAGAATCATAGAATAGATAGAATAGAATAACTTTTAATTCAGTGGAAGGACTCTGGACTTACTCAGAGGTAGAGCCCAGTCAAAACATCACCCAACAAAGTGGTTTTTGCCTTTATTCGTGCTCTTTTGTGAAATTACTTGGGCCACGTGTGGGAGACCAGAAACTGCGTATATATCTCTGATTATTAGCATGGAAAGACTGGTAGATTTTTTAGACAACATGAATGGTAAATGGTAAAAAGGCACTGGTCAGCCAGTCATTACTCATTTTTCTTTACAACTTTGCAGGCAACTGCTAGGAGCAAAGTAAAACTAGTGCCCAACCATCCTATAGAATGCTAGAGTATTGATTGCAAGAAAGGAGTTTGTGTAGTTCGCAGGGGAATTTTGCACTGGGATGTAGCCTAAGGAAACATGGTTGCGTCGAAATACTGTAAAACAGAAAAGTGCCCGTATAGATAGAAAAAGCTGCTGTTCCTCTCCGATGGTGAATAAATACATAGAGGCATGGAAATGGTTCCTTTGCTTCAGCAGGACAGAAGTGCCGCTATAGCATGAGGCTGCCTCCCTTCATGTCTTTTCCATAGATTGTTTTTCTTTCTCAGCCTGTGTTTGAACTAGGCTGCCTAGACACACAGTGACCAAATCGGCTGTGACATAAAGGTTGAACCTTTCTAGGGCTTTTTGGAGATTGGAACATTTTTCTATCATAACTGAAGAAAAAAAACCCCTGTGAAGTAATCATACTTTTTGTACAAGAAAGGCTTGGATTTCTATGTCATGTCACATAACTTCAAAGGGCATAGATTTGGGGCTGAGTTTTAGCACTGCCTTCGGTGGCTGAGTGGGAAGATGGGAACCCAGAGGGTGAGAAATAGAGGAGAGAGGGCAGGTACAGCAATAAAACCATGTTTCTCAGTGGACAACCCTAGAAGCCCAGAGAAACTGGGTAGCTCTTGGTTTGGGAGATGCGCGTGCTTGCTCCGAGGAGAGCATCCTTTTCAGCACGGTTCCCTCTCCCCGTTCCCTCCCACCCTCCAAACGGTAATTGGTGGGCCGTGCAGTAGAAATGTTATAAAAAAAAAAAAAAGGGAGGAAGAAAAAGTGGGTGGGTGGGGTATCTAGGGATTTGGTGTCTAAGCTCAGGAGTTAAGCCGGAAATCCCAGAGATGTAATGAAAACAAAACGGACTTTTCACTCGCGCTGTGGCATTCTGGCAGTGAGAACGCTTTCGTGAGCCAATGTTTTCATTGTAGGTTTTCTCGAGAGAAGTAGTGGAAACGAATCGTTAACCCCTTAACAGGAACGAATGTGGTTGCTGCAGCCGGGAGAGGAGAGCCGTCTTGGCTCCTAGTTGCCACGTTGGAGAGCTTGGGGGCGTGTGTATGTTTGTGTGTAGTGGGGAAGGTGGGGTAGATACCGCTTGTAAGGAGTTTAATAATCTTAATGGCAGATGTGAAGTGGTTACTTAGCGGTTGTTGTTTTTTCCTCTTTGCATGTATGCCTTTGCAGAAAGATTCGAGCGTGATCAGCGCAAACCACTGTTAAGCCCAACAGCTCTTAAACTCGCTCTTTCTGGCATTTGGTAGCATATTTCTTGAGCGAGAAAAGGGGGACACTGCTCGCTGGTCCCTCGGCAGGGTCATAAAAGCTGCAGATGGAAAAGACCTACCAAGTAGCAGATCCCAGTTTTCTTGGAAAGTGGAAGTACAGAATGCGTGTCTGTCACAGGCGTGTTATGTATACAGCTTTAAATGTCCAGCAGCCTTGGATGGCGTTCAGCCTTAGAGGAGTAAGCCCCTTCATTAAAAGCAAGGGAGTTTGGGGAGGAAGGGAGGTGGGAGTGATTAATCTAATTTACCTACCAGACACTTTTGGTGAAGAGATTGTGTATCCCTGTCCTCCATGCTCTGATTAGGTTGCATTTTATTTTGATATTTTATTTCACCTTTTGATCACGGATGGCACTTACCATATTTCTATCTCCACTCTCTCATTAGGGTATTTTATCTGCACATATTCTTGCAAGCGGTATAGACCGTCAGCCCCCCCCCCCCCCCCGCTTTAGCTAAAGAGCATCTCATCTACCCTTTAGCATCTCAGAAGAGCAATTAAAATCATTATACACCTTCTTCCAGCTTCCCTAGATCCTCCAGTCCAGCCCTTGCATGCAGGTTGTGGGACTCCCGGTGCTGTGCAGACTTCGGACATAATTGCATAGCTGCTGCAAGGGGCTGCGTCTCTGCAGCTGACCTTGCTCGGTGCCTCTGGCCCCTGAATAGATGTTTGCCTTCTTTCTTCCCACTTTGACAGCTCCCCCCCTCCGCACTCCAGCCCCTCACTCTGCCCCAGACCACTCCTTGTCTGCTCACGCTGGGAAAGCACTGCAGCAGCAAGGTATTTGTGGCTGAAACTGCCTTGGCAAGGAGCAGAGGATGAGGAGAACGGGGAAAAATAAGAAAGGAAAGAGATAGTGCTGAATAAATGACGGTTCTACATGTTTTTTTTATACCATGCTGCTTTTGTAATGGTCATTTAAACAAGGTGGAGTGGTGGGGGAGGAGAGAACAAGACGAGACTGCAGACAGGGATTAAACAGCTCTCTTCTTCTTTTAAGACATTTATTATTTTCAGAGTCAAACCTGTAGCCAGCTAATGTAACTGTAAAAGTCTCCTTTGAAATATTGGCGAGGCACTCTGAAGTCTTCTATTATAGCTGATGTACTTGCGTGCAGGCAAAATCCAGTTTTGAATTTAGCACCTACTTGTTTTATTTTCTTTATTAAACCAACTCCCAGCTCATTTTTTCCTTTCAATACCGGCTTTTCGTTTCCCGTTTTTCTAGAGTGCCCTATTACTAGCTCATAAAAAGAGTTAGAAACTGAAGGGAAGTTTCCTGAGCAAGAAGGAATTTTTTTTGGCTTTTTTTTTTTTCCCCCTATGGCTTGGCCTGAAGCCAACCTGTCTTTCAACAAGTAGAGAGCCATTCCAAGTTGAAATTTATAGAGCAGAGTCCAGGTTCAAGGGCTGAAGCCCGCCAACAGCTCCAGCCTCTTTGTTACTGATTAATTCTGCAAGCGGTTCAGCTGGTTTGCTCACTTCTGCCTGCTCTTCACAGCGCTGCAGCGCTTCCGAGCCGGCTGCCGCTGCTTCCCCCTCCCCTGGTTTTCAGCAGTTCTTTCCCCCTTCACTGTAGAGCAAGCCCCCAAATTCATTTTAACCCCATGCAGTCCAAGCTGCATCACGTTGGCTTTATGATAAAATTACAAAAAAATTCTTTCCCTCCACTTTATTTTTCCATTTTTTTTTTTTATTTTTTCCTTTCCCTACAACTAATTTTAAATGTCTGGAGTGTCTCATTTAACTTCAGCTCGTATTAACAATTGCTTCTTGGCATCGTTTGGAACCCAAGTTCCCAGGTTTTAATTAGTTTACTCAAACGCACACAGCGGGGCAAAATAGTTTCTTTCAGCTTTACCTGCAAAGGATGTTTCCCGTCTCAGCGAGGGGGTTTCCCTCGCGGAGGGGTTTGAAAGGCAGAAGTTTTCAAGTGGCCTCAATATGGGGCCCCACAAGAGTGAGTGTGGGAGGTAAGGGGGAGAAAGAGCAGGAAGAAAAAAGAACTAAAAAAAACCCAAAACCAACAAGTTTGGGAAAGTACCTTGAAATGAGGATGGTCCCAATCCTGTAACAAACTGGATGTGAAATCATAACCTTATTGACGTCAATGGGGGTTTTGCCATTGGCTTTGGCGAAGGCAGGATTTCATCCTTAGCCTGTGCCGAGCTGTAGGTACGCCAAGGGTCCTCTCGCAGTCAGCGGGATTACTGATGTGCAGAAAGTTAAGCATGTCTGTAAGCGTTGGCAGGATTAAGATCTGTGCTGGTATTTTCAGACCAAGTGAAATGCATGTGGGAGGTTTTTAAAGAAGAAAGTGCATGGGAGTTTTAAAAAAAGAAGAGTATAGCAGAGCCTGCCATTTTTAAGTGCCTTGGGGAAAAACCTGGGTTGCTATTAAAAATATCGGAGGACTAATGTGTTACTAATTGTGACACAATTAACTTCTTAAAAGTATTCGATTGCGAGTCCCAAGAAAATAAGAAGATGGGGGTGAATAGCTAGAAATTCAGGCCTGCGTTTCTGTTTAAACATTTTTTTTAAGTAGAAATAAAAACAAGCCTAGAGGTTCACTTTACCGTGCATCTTGATTACTTTGCTCCTAGAAGTCTACTTTTGAGTAGGTTATTTAGAGAATTAAAAAAGGGCAAGAACAAAGAAAAGAAGCTCAAACTCAGTAGCTGTCTGAGACCCCTATATGTGGCTTCGCCACAAAGCTCTTAAATTCTTGTTTAAACATTTCTCCAGAGCTGTTACTCAGGAAATAAAAATGTGTGCTGTTTGTCTATAGCAGATTAAAAGTTTACCTTTAATGTGACAACTTCTCAAATCTAGTGTCGGAAACATACTTCTATTTTATGGTATTATGAAGCAGGTCTGGAGCAGAAACAATATATTTAACTAAGGGGGAATGAGAGAGAATTTGTGGGTTTCTTTCTTTAATCGTTTATTACCAGAGACCTTTCCTGTGTCTGTCTCTGAAACTTTTGTGCATGCAAGTGGCCAGCACATGTAAACCACGCTTTGAAATTTAACAGTTAACCTTAAAAAATCTTAAGTTCAGCAAAATGGAACTTTTTTTTTTTAGCCTATGGACAGCTCTTTGTAATGATCTGGCAGAGGATTCTAAGGTTGTTTTTTTTTTTTTTTTTTCTGCAAAACATTCGTAATTTCAGCAGTAGAAAACTGAAGCACACCCGAGCTCTGAGAAGGCTCTCTCTCACATCTGCCTCCGCCTGTGTGCTGATTCCCTGGGGTCCCATTTATAACAATCTAACAAGATAGAATCTGCCTTTGAGTATCAGTAAATATGGCTAAAGATCACAAAACTGTACTCATAATTGTTCAAGACTAAAAGGCAGAATATAGTGTTTGATTAATGCTTATGGTACAGGGCCTTCTTGCAGAAAGAAGTTAAAACAGTAACCCCCAGCCCCCCTAAAAAAACCCTGAGCCCCCCTCCAGCCCCCTCAGACTCCACAGAAGGATGCGATCTTCTTAGTGCAAAGTTCATCATTTAAGATGATGCACCTTATTTTTGATTTTGAGGTCGATTGAGGATACCTGATCGGAGCTGTTTCTTGGAAAGGATGCACAAGGTAGTTTTCTGTTAGCAGCGCTAGTACACAGGAGCCAAGGACGTCTTCGCTGGCCACCATAAGCACTCGTCCTTCAGGTCAGGGGGCTTTTGACAGTGTGTTGTCCTGGATTTGCTTCATCCCTACCACCTCTGCTCTGCAGGTGA
This sequence comes from Numenius arquata, assembly GCF_964106895.1. Lineage (NCBI taxonomy): Eukaryota > Metazoa > Chordata > Aves > Charadriiformes > Scolopacidae > Numenius > Numenius arquata. The sequence goes on from NC_133581.1 coordinate 9,003,462, forward strand.
AGAAAAACACCCTCAATCCTCAGTGCTCCCTATCTGACAATTAATGTTCATTAGAAATATTTAAGCAGGGGGAGGTTATGGATGCAGTTGGGTCTATCGAGACCCCTAGCAAAGGCACCTGCTTGTTTTGGAAGGACTGATGAGCAGGATTGATGAGGTCTGTGCTCGTGCTGGAGCCTTGGGGCTGCTTGGGCTAGTGTTTGTGCCGGGGGACCAGCAGCTTGCAGCAGGCATTACCTAGGTGGGGTGATGCACCCCTTGTCCTCACTCCCTCGGTGGGAAGCTTGGGAACTCCTATTGTCTTCGCTGTTGGGAGACTTCCCTGCTGTCTGGAAAGGTTTATCTTTTTGAGCGATGGTGGGTGGAGAATATAATACAGATGGATCTGTTTCTCTTTCATTAGCTCTTTTAAGATGCTTGTTTAAATGTGTTCACTTTGCTTTTCAAATGGTAAATGTCAGTGTTTCAAATACCACTGTTAACAAAAAAAAAAATATTAAGAAAACCAGATCTTAGAAAAAGCCCAGGCCAGGACTTTGTTAAAATACTGGTCTAGAAATGGCAAAGGTGACTCTGGACATGCACAAAGTGGGGAAGATGTAGGGAAGTCGAGGCTCGTTTACATTCAGGGCAGGTCCCTCTTGGGGGCAGGTCCTGCCTGGGGGAGAGCTGCGGCCAGCAAGTGGGGCTGGGTACTGGCGAGAGCGCCCAGGGCATGTGCTGAGCGGGTGGCTGTGACTTTTGCAGTGAAAATCCCATGTTTTAGGGAACAGGGTAAGGGTACAGAATAAAAACCTGGAAGGGCACATGTGTGTATGCTCCAGCAGAGTTTGTTTCTTACCGAGGAAACCGTGGCCTTCAGGGCAAGACACTAACTGGGATGTGCAGAGCACTGTGCTAGCAGAAATACCATCCCAGCGTGCCATCACGGGAGAACCTTGGCACTTCTAAAATCATGCTTGAATACATCTGTTTCCCACCCTCCTGTCCCTACACTTCTCCCAGCCCTGGCTGTGTGATGGCAGTGCTGAGCAGAGCCTAAACTCCATACCTGTAACCCTTCTCTAGGGCAGGTCTGTGTGGTTTGATGGGTAAAGCGCAGGAGACCATCAGCCCTTTCTCCAACCCTGCAATCCCACCTTTGTTCCCAGGAGCGGAGCAAGTCCAGGAATTTTTAGTGCTCGTTTTCTGTCGGTTTTAACCCTCCCATCTCTTTGCCAGCGCCAGCTTTAAACTGCCCACAGGAGATATGCAGATAGGCACTCTCATTTCTCAGATGAGGCAGAAAAGATGTGAATGGCTTGATTTTCCAAAGTGCCTGGCTGTGTCCGGCGGGAGCTTAGGATATCCTGCCGTGCTCAACACCCCTCTGGATGAGGACACCAATGCCACCATCCAAAATGACAGCAGGGAGCGGGTGACGGCAGTGGGGCTACGGCCAGGAGAGCCTGCCCTCTGGTTCACTGCTCGCAGCCCTACCCTTTTGTGCATGCATTGATATTTTTGAACAAGCCCAAATCCCTCCAGTTCTCCCTGCTGTTAGCAAGTTTCCTCCCCTCCCCCTCTCCTCCCCCCCCCCCCCCCCCCCCAACTCCTCCGTGAAAGGGTCAGATTAAACAAATGTGAAATCACAGGGAGGGCAGCAGGGAGGAAGGCGATTTCGCCTGACCCGTCTCACAGCCCGCGCGATGCCGGTGAGGATGGATAGAGGATGAGAGGCTTCATGCCACTTCCCGGAGCCTCGGCAGCATTGCCACTGTGGGCACAGTGCCAGAAGATGGCTTCTGCCTCATAATTGAATAAGGATCTAAGGAAATTTCACTTTAGAGCATACGATAGAGCCCTTCCCCGCGTGGGGAGATGGGAGCCCTGAAGCCGCGTGCCTCGGGTGAGATCCTGTCCGAGTTTGGCTGGGTTGGGACCAGGCTGGGTGCCCTCACCTCCCCTGTGGGTGCTAGTCCCAAGAGGAACTGGGGACTTCTCCGTGCTGCATCCCTATAAGTGGGTGCTGAGGAAGAGGAGTAGGTGGGGGTAAGATGGGGGGGGAGAAAAGAAAAGATCTGTGACAAAATCATGCGACACCCACGTAAATATTGTTTGTATGAATTGGGTCCTTCATCTTTTGTTAGAGGCAGCTTGTTAATTAACAGCAGATTAGTGCTGCTTTCTTCTGACACATGAATATATTTTGGGCTAGAAAATACTTGTACTCAATAAAACTGTGTGAGTGAACAATTCAGAAAGTACCAGCGGAGCGCCGTAATGGATTCCCTTTTCATCCCCTCCCCCCTGCCTCCTCCTCCTCCTGCTCTAAATGCAAGCAGATTTCTGCAGTCTAGTGCAGAAGAGACATGTTAAACACAGCTAAATAAATCATGTTTACTCTTGGCGTTCTTGGTAGTGAAAAATCTGTTGGCTGTTTTTACTTCCTTATTTCTCAGCATTTGCTTCCTACCTGTTTTTGAGCCTGTGCCCAGAAATAGTAGTTTTGTCAAACGAGTGGATTATGCCAACCAGCAGTTCCCTCTGCCAAGGAAGCTGCTGGATCGCAAAACCTGGTGACTTCTTTCTTTCGGTGACACTGAGATTCTCCCCTTCCCCCCCCCCCCCCCCCCCTTATTAGAATATAAAATAAAAGTATTAAAATCTGGAGAAGGAGAAAATGTAACCAGATCCTGGCAGTTTAAGAGCCCAGATTAAGGAAAGTGTAACTTCTGTTCCAGAAGCCCTCCTTTAAGCTGTTTGTGGAGGTGAAAGCGCTGGAGATAGCAATAATAGGAACCAGACATTTTCCCTTTCTCATTATCATTCCATGTCCCATTCCCCCCACAAATGGGTGTGGGTTTTGTTTCAGCTGTTGGGTTTTTTTTTTTCCCTCTACTGAGAGCTTTACAGCTGGGAGGGAGACATAACTAAGCCTTTATTTTAACCAAGTCGGCTCGCGAGCTCTGCTGGCAAGTGGGTGAACTCGTGTTTTGTGGCTGAATTCTGCTCCAGACCCTGCGCTCCTGAGTGGCCCCATGAACCTCTTGCTTGACTGAGGGCTACTGGTGAATGCAGACGTGACAAAGCCATGCACAGCTATATCTGCATGTATATATTTATATATATATATATGTGGCACATCTGCTGTCATCAGCAGAGCTATGTTGAGCGGAGGGGAGTGTAGCCCAAAAGGTAACTAACACCATTTTGATGCAATCCTGGGTACTAAGTGCCCCTCTTTGCAACTTTTTAGCCTGGACCAGGCTGCTTGCTGCTGTTATCCCAGATGTCAGTGATCCCAGATGTGACTGTAACATGGATTATGAGCCTGGTGGACTCTCCCTGTTTGGTTTTAAAATTAGAAAAAAGATCCTTTTTCCCATCAGAGCTTTGCATGTATTTACTCTTTGATCACATTGGAAGGGCCTTATCCTGTCTCCAGAGGAGCTTTAGTTCTGCTTTCAGTGGTAACAGGGATCTGGCCCGTGCTGAATATTAGCATTTTAATGGCTTACTTAAAACCCCATTGCTGGTACACTCACAGGGCTCCCGGCACAACGAAAGTCCAGCTCTGGGGTTGTGCAAAGCGATGTTGCAGGCTGCAATGCCTGCTGAAAGAGAGGAGCGGGGATGGCTCATTTGTCATAGACTATTAGTATTGTCAATAATAACATGTCTACAGAAGCCAAATTAATTCCTTCTTCCCCTTTACTAAGTCCAAGAAATGCCAGATCAGTTTCAGAACAGGGGAAAAAATAAACAGAATCAAAGTTTGTATGTTATGATTCCTCTGAATTTCTGGTGGGAATACTCTGCGATAGAAATGATATTTCCACAGAGGCTTTGGCTGCCAGTTTGCTTAATTACATTAAATAGTGGTATAAACCTCGGCAGAACATAAACCTCTCTTACAGCCAGTCATTAGAATATTGAATCATAAGGAATAATGATACCAGTGCTAACGTGTTATAACAGTCTTTATTATATTAGTGATTGAAGTGTTATTTAAAAAATAAGCTTTGTTGTAGCGGTTTAGGTGTGCATGCATATTTTCTCTGATCACCTATTAAGAGACTGAAGACTGGATTTGAATTTATTACAGGGAAATAAAAAGCTTGCTTAGAGGAAGAGCTACTAGATCGCTGCTTATGATTTTACAATTTGATTCCGCTTGTCCTTAAGGAAGGTTCATAACGCTTACTTCAGAAATGCCATTTACATTTAGAAAATTAGGGTTAAAAGGACTACTTTGTTGAAACTAATTACAGGCTAGTTCAATTTTTTAGTTGGTGACATTTTAGAGATTTTGTTTGTAATGCAAGAGGTTATAGAAAGATTTGGTTAGGCTGTGATATACAGGAATAAGCTGCCGTTTGAGTGTATTGACATTTTCATCAGAAACAAAACAAAAACCTCCTAGCCTTTATTTTACTGGGGTGATAGGTATAAATTTAATATCACTTCCTTATCCTGACCATGGATGTTTGAACGAATTCTTTTGCTTTACCTCGGTTTGTACAGTTTTGTTCTTTCTCTTTTTTTTTTTTTTTTTAATACACTTTCCTGGGTAATCAACTTCAGCTTCCATTTTAAACAGATCTGATAATAAAAAGCCTTTTAGTACCTTACACTTTTATCTTATGGAGAAAGATGCTATTCCATACAAATAAGTGGGCAAATGAGTTATGGGGGGATCTGGTCCAGAAAAATATACCTCACAAAAAATGTCATGTATGCAGAATGGTTCTTGGTTTCTTGTAGTTGGCTTTGCTTGCGGTTTTGTGTCGTACTGAAAGGAGTAAGGGGTTGTTTTTATGCCGTACTTGTGTTTTACCTCTCCTGGTGGAGGGTTCACTTATCCTTTTTAATTAGCGGTGGTGACTGGCCAAATTCTGCTCGGATCCAAGTCTTTGGGTGAAACTTTTCATTGTGCTATTTAGCAGCAGGATGGGGCGCAGGTTCGCAACACGCTTCCTTGTGCAAATGAAACATTGGTTTATTATTTCCCTTTTTAACTTACATCATATTCTGAACTAGATTCCTAGTTGCTGGTTTATTTGTCTGCTTTCTTTCATTATTTAAAAGGTAGTTAATTTTCTAGCCTCTTTTCCATTCAGAGAGCATTATTTACTCAGTTGTGCTGGTGTCCAGTAAATTGAGGACTGAAGCTTTAGATTCTCAGGGTTCCCCTCATTTGGTGGATTGTTTTACCATCTCCAGTTGATTGCTCCGCTCATTTAATTTGACAGATTCAGTTATCAGACTTGGGCCCGCTTGCACACGTGCATCTGGATTGGTTTTCCCCTGAGAGATCCAAAACACAAAGGAAATCCTCATTTTAAAAATCTCTGTTGCTTCCTTCCCACCCACCCCCCCACCCCAGTCACTCTCCTTGCTTTGCTTGTTTAAGTTTGCTTGGTGTTAGTGAAATGCTCTGCTGAGTGTGAACGTGCTCTGTGCACCAGGGGAAATTTGCAAATTATAAACATGCGCATTAATGGAACACCCCCCACCCCCCCCAAACCCTGTTATGTTACTTGAAGTGTAATGCATGTATTCACACTAGGCAGGTAGACTATTTTTCACATTGAAATTCAGCACTTACGAAGTGCCTCCACTTACATTGCTTTTGGCAAGGGGTGAGCCAAAAAAACAGGAGCTGTGATTCTCTCCCAAAGCTAATTGTGCCTGTATATTAAGTTTGTCCATCTGTGCTTTGCAGGGACATCGGCATCACCTGATGGTCCTCCTTCGCATTTCCAGCACTCAAAGAGTTAACAGTGCTGCTGCTTAATATATTGCTGTTACAGACTCTTTTTAGTTTCCAGGACATTTAACGAAATCAGGTGGATGTCATTAGCTGATTTTCACAGATGGGGAGACTGAGGCACAGAGGGGCAGAGTGACTTCATCTGCCTCTCTTTCCCTGGGTTCCCTCCCCTTCCAGGAATTGTTTTTGCTACCAAACAGCTGAAGAACTGCTAAAGCCTCATCCCGCCTCATTCCAACAGTCATTTATGATTTTTTTTTTTAGCGTGGGCTAGGGATAAAATTCAAAAATACTAGTAGAAGGCAAACTTCGGAGCAATGAAGAGATACTTACCCAAGAAGCAAATCCTGCTGTTGCCTTTTCCAGAGGCTGTATTCTGCCTGAGGATAGGTGTGTGCAGCGCAGTGTCTGCAGGTGGAAGCAGGGCTCACTCCGGAGTGGCTAAGGCAGAGGAGAAGTTGTTACTGACTCCTGCCTCTCCGGGGATTTTCCCTGGCCACTTCACTTCCTTGGTTTTAGCCTCTTGGCCATGCTCTTGTGGTCAAGCCCTCAGATTATTTATAGTGGTATTTCTCTCTCTAGCTGCCTGTATATATTATTTTGCCCTTTGGAAACAGCTCTTTTCATCCACTGAGTTCCTTTATTAATTCCAGGGCTTGTTAAATTGTTGCAATCATCTGTTGGGGTGGTTATATGTTTCAATTGCATCAGGAATATTTGCTGGTATATGGAAATATTCACGGTATAATCATGACTAAAAATTTTAATCCCCATAAGGATTTTTACAGCCATTGAAACTTCCCAGGACTTAATTACAAGAGTTGGGGAACAAACTTGGGAAAATTGATGAACTGTTTATTGTCAACCCTTTATGCTTTTCTGGAAAACAAACTCCACAAATCAGGGTGATTATTGTTATTTGTTAGTTTATTGCGGTAGCTTCTGGACATTGCAGCTCAGATCAGGGCACCATTGTGTTATGCGCTCTGCACCCCCGGAGCGAGAGCTGGGCTCTGCTTGGAAGCGTTTTGGGGCTGAACAGACCAGGCAGGCGGAGGGTGGGAAGGGAAATGCTGAGCTCCGGGAGGGCACTGTGCTCTTGGGTGTGTGCCCCCTGCACCCTTCCCAGCCCAGAGCCCTGTCTGCAAGACCACCCTCCTGAGACGAGAAAACACCCTGGTTTCCTATGTTATATCACATCTGTTGATACGCTGTTTTAGGCCCGATCCTGCCCTTGTTGCCGCTGCTTTTGCTCCTGGTTGCTCTCATAGCAGAGGGATATGGTCCTCCTTGAATTGGTGAGGTGGGCAGAAGGCACGGCGGGAGGAAGCGATGAATGCAGCCTTGGGGTGGGCGAGAGTCCTGTTTCTTGTGTGGATAATTGGGGTGAGCCAAGATATTTCAATTTTTTGCTTAGCTTCACGTTCAAAGCACAGACAAGGGAGCAGGTTTGGATGAGCATCAGGTGGGAAGGGGAACGGGTGGTCCTGCAGGAGCCCCTGCAGGGACCTGGCTCGTAGTGATGCTGCCGTGTAGCACCTGGATGTCCCTGTGGGCCTCCCACCCCAGCCTCAGAGCTGGTCCAGCAACAGCCCACGCCCCCATTTCCTAAAATTCGGGTCTTGGCACTGCATAAGCAATCTTGCAGGCATAGCGTGGGCTACGTCTGGGAATCCACATGGTCTCTTTACTTTAGGTAAGTAAAAATCTCCACAGCCTGCCCTTGATGTCTGAGCCTCCAAAATGCCATGCACAAATATGTGGATGACCTAAAATGTGGATTTTTATGCAGTGAGAAGAGTTGCATTCTCAAAACAGGATATTTAGATAAATTAGGATATTTATTAACCACACGGGGTGTTCCAAGTTCAGTTTATTTATCTTTGTAAAGTGCTTCCAGATCTTTGCGTGGAAGGCACTAGAGAAATGAAAGGCGTATTATTATTATTATTGTTATTATTGTTGTTGTTGTTATTATTATTATTATTACAGCATCTAACTACTGACAGGCAACCACAGCTGCATGCTCAATTCAAGCCACTTAAATTTAGGGGCTGATTTTTACAATATTGACTCTTAATACTTTTTCCCATTGACTCCATATGCTGAAATGTGTGTTCACCTGCCCTGCTGAAGTATCATTATTCTCCAGAAATATGTAAATGGGGTGCTTTTAAAGAAAGGAAGAAAATGTGGCAGAAATATTAAGCATTCACATTTATATGGTAGAACTCAACTGCCATTTAAGAAGGGCTCCAAAGCAACCAACTGTATGAGCTGGTAGTTGCTTCTCTGTCATTAAAAAAGAAAATGCATTGATTAAAATAAAGCCAAGGAATCTCATAGACAAAGGATAACATTTATGGTGTTTAAGGGTCTGACATGAGCTACGACCAGCCCAGGAAATGGAGACCTGAGTTTCACAGTCAAGCGCTGTGATCAGCACGGTTGTGCATGGCCGCTGCCGCCTGTGTGTTGTGTAATATCACACTTCACCCGCCTACGCACACCTAGAGACAACAGGCATCTTCAAAAGGTCTCGGTATTATTCAGAGGAAAGACTCCCAGCAATACCCCTGCATGGTGTTTAACCTTATCTTTACTTACGTTTAGGTGTTTCTCTTTTTTTTCCTCCTTCCTTTTTTCTTCTCTCCCCCCTGCACCCCCCCAGCCTTTTCTTTCCTGTGGTGCATCGATAGTGGGTATTTTTGTATCTCCAAAAATGGAGCAGATATGGGGGGAAAAAATCCCATTAGCTCCATGATGTGTTTTCACGGCAGCTCTGAAGGTTCCGGTCATGGCCGTTTTGTGCATTTTGTAGCATTGTCCTCATGCTGTTATTATTATTACTATTATATGTATTTTTTTAAAGTAGAGTTGAAATGTTACATTCTGAAGACACCAGCTAATTATTAAATGGTACCTAGACTGTGCTTTCTTTAGATTTTTAAATAGGAAATAATTAACCAGAGGTTTTAAAGATCTGCAGAAAAGCCAAACAGGCCTGTGAAACTCCAGGATCTAATAACAAAGACGGTGAGTCGGTTTTCCAATGCCCTAAGAGTTTGAAGACATCCTTACTCTGTTTTTTGAGTAACAGAAAGGGCATAACCAGATTTCATCCTGGTATAAGGTAGCCCTGAAGTTAACTGTTTTTCCAAAAAAGAAAAAAATAAAAAAGGATGTCACTGGCTGCTAATTAGATGTATTTTAACTGCAAAGTCATTTTAGCAGCTAATATTGTTATTATGTGCTTCAGTGTGAATCCTTAGTGAAGCTATTAAACTGTGAGAGCCTGAACTTATCAGACATTTTGTAATGTGGCTGAATTTTGTATCTGTGTTCAGAAACCTAGGGGGAGTGGAGGACCTGTCTGGCTCAGACACGGAAAACACATTTCTTACCAACTGATTACCAGGGTGGGCAGCTGAGACCTCCTTGCACCCTCCTTTGCCACTTTTTTGATTTTACCTTTTTTTTTTTTCTTCCCCTGGCAATAATATTTCTTCTTTCTGCTGCCCTCCCTCACTCCTCTCCCAGACAGTGGTCAGGACCCACAGTGCACCCTCTAGCCAAGGAAAGGGATTTAGTGGTGGTGACTGGGCTTGGTTATTTCAGGATACTTTTGACTCCTGCCTGTTATATACAACAAGTTGGTGGTTCTCAGTAGCCGGTAGGCTCTCAGCATCAGGCAGGCTCCTGCTTTTGAAAAGCAATAGCCCACAGCAGACAGTGGACCTAGCCATCATTTTCCTATCGGTTTCTCACCCAGGATTCTTACTTTGTAATTGCTGGGTTGGGTTTCTCAGGGTTTGGATTTTTCCCCGCGTCTCATTGCATCAGTTGCTTTTATTCTCCTTTGCACTCTAAAACAAAGTGTCTGATACAATATCCAAACTGATGAAAAAGAAGGGGATTTTTCCCCCCTTTATTTGCTCAGATTTGAATTGGGTTATCTGCCTATCTTGTTTATGAAATTTTGTGCTGTCTTTTCTGCACAGACTGTGACTCCCAAATCTTCCACAGCTCCATTTCCATATTCCTGCGTGCTTGTTCTTTGTTAATCACTTGGCAAGCGCTTATTTGAATATTAAAAATTTCTTTAATCATCAAAGGCAGGAGCACAGCTTCATGAATATTCATATTTTTTTCCTCCTCAGACTGGATTCTAGTTCATTACCCTGCAGTAAAGCCAAACAGTCATCAATCGCGCTCATTACAGCCGCTGGCGTTTTGATTGGCTGCCTGCTGCTGGTAGCCCGCGTCCCCCATCCTCCCGCTCTCCTCCATGAGCTGTCGTGTACCTGCCAACAACAACAAAAAAAAAATATATCAACAATGCAAGAATAAATTTCTCCAGTTGAAAAACAACTTTGCAAACTTGTCAAACAGTCCTCGTCACTTTTCTTTTTTTTGGGGGGGGGTTTACACCAAAAAATTAAAAAAAAAAAATTAGAAGGGAGAAACTTGAGCTTTAGAGATGAATATTTGTCAAGAGAGTTGACGTAAGTTTCATTTGCATAATGACTTTGTACTTCTGCATTAATAAAATTTGCATATGAAGCCATGTTAATTACTCCTGATCATGCTTTTTGCATTCATGCATAGTAATTTTCTCCGACTTGTGAGAATTAATGTCTTGGCATGGGGGGAGGAAGGGGGGGAATTGGGGTACTGTCAAATTTCTGTGCCAGTGCCCCTCACTCATACTCTTTCTCCTTCTTGCTCACCACGTCGCTGTTCTTGATCTATGACTCATTTATGCATTATCATTCGAAATTCTTGGGAGAAAGAAATGTATCAATTCAAAGGGAATCCTTGTCTGCCAAAAAAAAAATAAATCCCTTAGCAAAATATAACAAAAAATTCCTTCCCTGCCCTCCTCCTTCTTTCCCCAGTGCAGTCTTTCCATTTCCAGCTTGAGCAAAGTTTTAATCTTAGCATTGTAATTCGGTGCAGGGGAACTGCTCCAAAACCGCTGTGTGTGTGCTGGGGGAAGAGGTAAAGGCTGGTGTGCAGGTGTGTCTGGTTGAGCGCCGGACTCCGGGCGTGAGGGTGTATAATACCGTGTCTGCCTGTACCACTGAGTCCTCTTGCCTTTCCTGGGGGATGCTGTGTGTGGCTGCTGCTTGCAGGGTGTGCAAGCATTGCTCTGCTCGCTGCTGTTGGAAGTGTTTGTGCCTCTGTGCACTCTGTGTGTGTACGTATTTGTGCTTGTGCACTTTTGCTTCATCAATGCTTTTGGTGTCTGTGTAAAAAGACATGGTAGAAAGATAATAACGTCAGGTAGGAACAGTCTGTGTAGTGTAATACAGATGAGACAACTTGTTTTAGGAAAAGCTTGGAAAAAAAATCTGCTGGAAAGATTAGTGAATAGATCTGTCTTTCACTTTTGGATGTGTCTGTTCAAGGCTGCTGCAATGTTAAATGTAAAACCCATCTCAAAACATCTGCAATACTCTCCCTGAACATGACGGGCACAGGGCAGGGAGGAGGCTGCAGCCTGCACTCTGAATTTGTAGCCATACACTGTTTGAACAGATGTTTTTCTTTTTATTGAAAGAGAGTTTTTTAATAATGGAACTGAGCTTTAGTCTCTAACCAGCTATTGATTGATTTTCCATCACCAGACAGGCACAGAGAGACACTCGGAAGAACTTGGTTTGTGCCCTGTTAAGTGGCTTAGATGTCTGCCTGTGTACCTGCCGGTCTGCCTGTGCGCAGACACGCGCTCCGGCACCCACCCAGGCAAGCACACAACACCCCAGGGAACCACCAGCTACACAGCTACGTGTGACTGCTTTTTCAGGTGACAACAAGATGTAAAGCAAGATCTCTTAAATTAAGATCGGGTCCCCTGCTCTGAACCAGGCTGAGGTGGGACATTGTGAATGCTGCTTGCAGCTCCAGCTTTGTGCTTTGCTCAGGGACTTTTCCGCAGATGTGCCAGAGGAGTGTGGTGTTTTACATATACCATATCATATGGCCAGTCATGCCTAGGCTCAGGGAGAGGGACAACAAAAGGATGCAATTTATGCCTTGATTGTGGCTTTTGTCATGTTCATCTAGGCTCTTATGCTCATTTCCATCTTCTGGGGTCATGTCCAATTTACCTTATTTTCTTCTTTGCAAGTTTAAAAATAGCAGAGAGCAAAAAAATTACTCTTAGTGGTGCCTGGGAGTCAACATAACCTGTGAGCTACTTCTGTGTACAGGCACTGAGTATATGCCGAGCCTGCATGAGGACAAAATCCTCCTTTACCATCAGCAATGCAGATCTTTTACTTACATGGTGACAGTCCCTGTTCATGTTTCACACTCATGCTACGTGCAAAACTCCCCTTCACATCCGTGCAGAATGAATGCAGAATATATAATTGAGATCTGCAGTGCAGGTGAGTGATTTCCCAGTGCTGACCCAAGAGGAAAATCGAGCCTCACACATCGTGTCAGTGATGTCTGAGAGACACAGAGCTGCATGTGTGTGCCCGCTCACCCCAAGTCAGATCGGATTTTTGCCTCTAAGATTGCAGCGCAGTTCTTGCGGTCTGCTTTCCCTCAGTGCCAGTTGTGGCTGTGCTCCTTATGGCAGTCAGGGGCTTGCAGGAGCATTTTCTTTTTGAAACCTGTGTGCAACATGATGTGGTTGATCGGCTGTAGAATTCCAGACACTGGCTCCCCTCCCTCGCCTGGTGCTGTGTGGGTTAAGCAGAAAACTCTCAGCACCACCTTAGGATACCGTCTGTCTATCTACCTATATCTGTTTATCTTTTAATCTGTTTGTTTATTTTGTGTTTGTCCGTCACCTGTAGCAGTTAAGTTGAAGAATGGTAGAGCCCCTGTCTTAATTTTCAGCTTTAAATAGAGCCTTTATGGGGAAAAATCCCACAGAAGAGCTGGAGAGGTAAAACATGGGCATGTTCCTAGCAAACACGAGCTGAGGGTTTCTGAGCAATTCTCTTATTCTTTCTATATCTATGAAGAGATATCACATACCTAACGGTGGAGCACACCTTTTCTCCATGCCTTTCCTCGAGGCCAGTAGATACGATTTCCCTCTTCATTATTTGCCACTCGATCTGATTCTATAGGACTGTCCTGGTTTGTGACAAAGAAGCGAACCCTAAAGTGGCAGCAAAGAGGAGGAGGAATCATCTGTTTTGACTTCGCTTGTAGGGGCAGACATAGCCTTCTGGTCTGGCAGCCCTATGATCTTTGTCTCCTAGCACTGGACTTGGGAGTAGTGGTGGGACTCCCTGAGGATTTGCCAGAGTCTCTCTTTGTCCATTCTTCTTCTTCCTTACCAACCCTTTCCTTTCTGACACTACGTTAGCAATTTTTAGATTTCCTCATACGTACACCAAAGGACAGAAAAGGATCTTCTGAATGATATGTTCAGTTCCATCCCTTCACTGGCAACTGGTTTATGTAGTCCTTCCCATAAATTTGTTAGGCACCTTGTTAAAATGGATTGCTGGCTTGCCCACAGTACCTCTGTTGGAAGGCTCTTACAGGATCCCTTTGCCCAGATGGTTAGAAACCTCCTATCTGAAACCTTAATTCCCTTTCCACGCTAGAGGAGACATATTGGACAGGAGCAGGGAGGACCTCCCTGTAGGTACTTGGTGAGCTCTTAGCATCTTCTCAGATGTTTCAGGGCTGTGCAGATTTTATCAAATTCATTGCCAGTGGAAAGATGGGACCCACCAGGACACAGGAGCATTGCTGTCCTGTTGCTCTCGGGGTAGTGTTGGACCTGTGCACCTCCCATTAAAACCCCTGTGCAGTTGTGGTTGATGGTGCACTTCGTGGGTATCATACAGTTTCTCTGTGTGATAAGCTCCCTCAAGACCTGTAGTATGGCACCATGGTGTGCAGAGGGCCAAGCGACTGCAGGACCTGTGCCTGTAGTTGTGGCCAGGTGTAACCTGTGTCCCTACTCTAAATCCCGATTTCAAGCTCACAACTTTCCCAGCAAGGATGAGTGCCCAGGTGGCTCAACATAGCCTATGCTAGCCTAGTTATTTTTATAATATTAGGAATATAAGATACAATTCTTAAATCACTGGAGGAAATCTTTGTTACTTTTTGCTTGTTCCATGAAAAAAACAACTTATTATTTGTGTATGTTACAGTGGCAGTAGAGTGTTTTACACACACATAGAAATCCATTCTGACATCAGTTTCCACATACCTAGGGCACAATCCTGTCCAAAATGCAATGTAAGTATGATCTGGATGGTAGTTTTCATTACCTGCTTGTGTAGTACTTCCAGGGAGATCAAACAGTTACAAAAGCCAAGCAACTGAGCCCCCAAAATAAAAAATCCTTCCTCGTCCCATGAGCCACAGAGATGGCTTCTATTTAAAACCAGTCCTCACAAAAGAGCACAAATTTTATCCTTGATGCTTGAAGCTCAAGTATTTACACAGGGAATTTAGACTCTTCACTTGTGGTTTTGGCAAAAGCTTCACACAAATGTTTTGCACTGGTGGTCTCTTAGCCATTTAAGATAAACGACAAAATCAAATGCAGTCCTTGCAGACTGGAGCGCTGGATGCTGTGCCAAGGATGAAGTATCCCCGTTTGCCTCACATGTGTAGCTGTCAGATCAACATGCAGGCCTAGTTTCCGAATTGGGACTCTTGAGGTGGAGAGGCTCCCTTAGAAAATGTTGTTTTTCTAGGTAGGGTTGGAAGGAGCGTGGATAAATACTTCTCCTTGCTGCCACAGTGTAAGCTCCCTTAGAAAATGTTGCTTTTCTAGGGTTGGAGGGAGCATAGATAAATATTTCTGCTTGCTGCCAGGGTGTTTGCATGTATCTGCAAGGCACTCACGTATGCACAGACAGAATTGCTACCATTAAAAAAAAAAGACAGCATTTGCCAGAAGATACCCCACAATTAACACACATATTTCCTGATCTCAATACAGGGGGAAACTGTGGTTTCTGATCTACCACTGTGCGGTAACTGTTGGCAAATGCCAGCTTTTTAATGGCCACCACTCCACCACATATCTTCATTTAGAAACTGCCCTTGATTAGTAGCTACCCTTTATTTAACAATTAAGTGGCAGGCATAGTTTTAAATGAAGGGGGTGGGATTCTTGGTGGATGTAAAGTGGTGCTGTTTGCTCAACTTCCCTTTAAACTCTGCTAAATTGTGCCAGCCAAAAATGCAGCTCCTACCTGATTCTGTGTGTGTGTTTGTGCATATCTGTATTTGTGCAGGCGTATATTGATATTGAAGACTTGTATCTTAGTTTTTCAAAACCAGAGCTCAGTCTGGACTAGTGCCAGGAGGAGCGAGTGTTTCCAGCGGAGCAGGAGAAAACTCTTAAATACAGCTTTTAAATGGCAGGTGAATCCTAGAGGGGTTAAAAATGAATAATACCGTTGGAGGTTACAATATCATCTTTTAGCTACCAGGAAAAAGGTTGCTCCCTTCTTCTCAGGCTCGATAGGGAAGCAGCCTGCGTAATCGGGGCATGCAAAATGCACAACTGGCCGCAGCTCAAGCGGGAAGGCAGCTCAGCGGCCGCCAGCGCTTCCTTCTGGGAGCCCGGCTCCTGGCACCTCGCTGAAGCCATTTGAGCTCTAAGTCACCGCGCTTTGTCCAGGCTGGTGTGTGGAGCCCGCTTCAGCGCCGGCTCGGCAGAAAGCCTGCCCAGTTTTGTGTCGGCTCAGTGCATTAACACAGCCGTAAAACAATAATCCCCCTTTTGATTCCATCTCTCACAGCAAGTGCTGGTGGCGACGTCCGCCGCCTCCGACGCTGCTCCATGCCAGGCCAGCCGTCCCCCCTACTTTGCCCCTCTCTGTGCCCCCCCCCCCGACCCCAGCCCGGGTTCGTGGGTCCCCCAGGTCTCTTCTTGCTCTCCCCCTGCCCGACATGAGCCCACCAGCCTCATCCGGGCCTGGAGAGGGGTTCAGACCCAGCATGTCGTGCGTTAGGCAGCCAGCCCCCACCTCGCCTGTTTGCCCTGATGATGCCTCCTCTGTCCCTTCAAACTTAGATCCGACTGACAGTTTTTTCTATTGTTTTTTCTCCAGGGCCGTCCAGGCCTGCAAACCTGCCGGGGGCTCCCATAGCTGCCTCCTCCCACCCTCACACATCCGTGATCACGTCACCTCTCCGCGCACTGGCCTCCCTCCCGCCCTGCCTTAGCCTGCCCTGCTGTGGTGCACGTGCAGTCTCAGTTGGCGGGACTCAGACTGAGATTCAGACTGAGACGTCAGGCACATTTGGATGTCATTGTCAGTTGTCAGGTAATAGAAACATCTTTTTTTTTTTTTTTTTTTTTTTTTTTTTTTTGTTGCTATCTGAAGGTCAGTAGTGCTGCCAAGTGATGTCATCTGTGCTGTGGGAGAGCTGCCTTTGCTGGGTCATGTGGGGAAGGCAGAGAAAATGCCCTAAACCACCCTCCTCCCCTTCCTCCTTCCCCCTCCATGCTGGTGGAGGATGGGGAGGGGGAAAAGGCCTGCGACTCCCTCCATTTCCCCATCCCTCCCCTCCTGCCTGCCCACCTTCAGTTGTCACCAGTGGCCACTGCCAGGCCGTTAGTGCCACGTTGTGAACAAATGTCTGAGACTTCTGACAGAATGTGATACCCCAGTATCAAGATTTCATCTCTTTGGGCTGTTTATTTTAAGCTTAATTGGATAACATTTAACATCTGAGGTATTTTGTTTTCCCTCCTTTTTTTCCCCTCCCTCCTCAATCATTTGTATTAAAAGCTCCCCTCCACATCCATATGCACACAGGATGTATGTGCTCCATGCCGTTTTCTCCCTTGCTTTGAGAAAATGCTCCTTGGTAACTTGCCACGCATCCCTCGCCTCTCCCCAGCGTCAGCTTTTCTTTTCCTTTTATTCCTTTTGGATGCCTGACTTTTGTCACCGCAAGGAGGGGAAAGTGATGTGGAAATGAGGGCGCACTGAGCTAGCCAAAGAGGACACAGACATATTGTTACCAGACCCCATCATTTCAGACCCAGCGATCTCTTTGAAATCAGTGGGTGTTTCTAAGCGTGGCTCAGTTGCAAGATTGGGTCTATGGTGAACTGTGGGCTGGAGAGGTGAAAACGGGGAGGGCTTAAAAGAAAATACAGCTGTGGCAAAATCCGCAAGCGTTTATGGAGTCTCACTGTGGTGGGCCAAATCCTGCAGCCCTCGTTCATGCTAACGTGTGTGGAGTTTTAATAAGGAGTTCCCAGAATTATGCTGGATAAGTAATGTGTGAGGCCCAGAGGATTTAGAGAGACAGCAACGACTGTCAGGAAGAAAGCCTTTGGGAAATGGCTCCTCGTATCCCCCTGAAGCTGGCAAAACTTTGCTGTGTTCAGGTTTTTCTTCCACAGGCAGTGGTACCACCTGGCCGCAGTGCACTATGTCTCATGAGAGTGTCCCTGTACATCTCTCATTGTTGTAATAAAGCGAGACAAAAAATGTTGTATCTATCTTGGAAACCCTTGGTCTCAAAAGACAAAATATTCTTGGGAGGAGGCTGAGAGCACTCCACAGGGTCCTGTTTGGACCTTGGGTGAAGCTCAGAGCATGTGAGGAAGGCTCCTTGTGCTGGGTCACAGGCACTGGGCTTGCAGCAATGCGCTGTGTGGTGGAGTGCGGTCAGCGCATCCGGGGGCATTTGGTCAGATTTCCTATCCAAGCTGCCATGCACAGTGTTGGGGGGGATGCTGTTTTAATTAGGCTCTGCTTCATCAGCCCCAGAAGATTGACCAACTGGCCTGAGACGGGTGTAGAAATGGGCTCTTCCAAATGGTGAGCACTGGAT
Source organism: Numenius arquata (assembly GCF_964106895.1). Taxonomy (NCBI): domain Eukaryota; kingdom Metazoa; phylum Chordata; class Aves; order Charadriiformes; family Scolopacidae; genus Numenius; species Numenius arquata. Next base: position 9,021,013 of record NC_133581.1, read on the forward strand.
CAGAGGGTCAGATACCTCTCCTGTCTCTCCACTTCCCTCCTCCCTGTAACCAGTAAACCAAACTGGAACTGATCGCATGCTTTGCTGTTCTCTGTCTTCACTGGTGCAGTATGCACGCGGGTGCCTTTGGTAGGCAGGTAGTAACAGTGAACTGGATGCCCTGCTTCCCTGTTGCTTCTGATGCCAGCAGCTAGTGGGGAGGGAAGCAAGTACAACTAAAAATAGAAAAGGAAGGAAGGAATAACTTATTAAAGAACGTGGGAAGGCGAGGCTTTTGTACTTTGCGTACTTTGAGTTCTCACTTTGGAGTTGTGTGCTGTGAGTTTTCAGAACTGCCTGTTTGCTGGGAGAGCGATGCCAGCTCTGTGGAGAGAGAGACCTGTTATCATGGCTTCCTGTAATTACTGCTGCAGTCTGCGGCACTTAGAGAATAGGTTATATCAAAGTGCATGCTACATGTTTATGACAGTAGTTGGTCAAGTTCTGCTTGAAAGAAAGATTTTCTTCCCTTGAAAAAGAAGATTATGTCTATTTAACCCTTTCTTAGCTCCTGTAGTATTCGCTGTATATGAGCCTGGGCATAGTTTAATCCCGGTGGCAAGGGTTATGGGATCTTTCTAGCTCCCAAAATGTTTTGTGGAAATGAAAGAAAAGTGAGTTCTTTGTGTTGATTAATAATCCAGTGACGATCCCTGCATTGTGCCCTTTTTTTAATATAGACATTTACAGCAGTCACTTGCTCCAGCTTTAGACATCTGCTTGTCTCTCTGACTTGATTGGCCTTTTATTCTGTCAGCCCTGTTCTTGCTTCTGAAGAATTGTTTCCTTCTTTGAACAAAAGCCATCAACAGCTCCCGCCTCTCCTCCTCCTTCATCATTTCTTACCTTTCCTGTTTTTCAGCATTCATTTAATTCAGGACCTGGAGTTTTTTGTGCAGTTCTCAAGCAGGCTGCAAGTCTGAAGGCTCGAAGTTGCAGATCCTCCCAAATCTCTGCTGGGCACTAACAAATCAGGCCCTCAAGGGTCCCAGCAGTTGTGTACTGTGGAGAATCTAAACTTCTGGCTGCTGATGGAATTTGGGGTATGCACGTTGAAAACTGCATTTGGAAGTCTCTGATCCAGATAAGAGCGATGGCCTTGGAATGTTGAGTAGCGTTCAGTCATGCACAGGGGTAGTCATCCTGCCTCATCCAGAGCTGTTTTTGATCTTTAGAAAACGGGGCTACTGATAGTTTCAATCACAGTAAATGATGCTGGGAAGTCCACTTGGGGTCCACTGTGTCACTTTGCCAGTGCTGGTCGTGGTTCCCTCTGCCTTTGTTCAATTCTTTGTGTTCAGGTCACCACAGGATGAGGAATTTGCAAGTAAAGGTCTATGTTTTTCCATGTGATTTAAAAAAAAAAAAATCTACCACTGGATCAATCTCTCCCTCAGTCTATTTATTTATTTATTTTTTGCCTCAGAGGCTTCTGTCTGTTGAATTGGGTTCTCCCGTTTAAACGTTTTTAGTGCCTATTTAATTAGAAGTTGGAATAGAGTCATGAAATTCACAGGGTTGTGTAGCTTGGATCTAAAATATAAATGGGCAAAGCATTCATTTTGCTTTACCCCTTGCCAGATTAGGGTGCTTTTTTGAGCCTGTTTTTTATTTCATTTCAATGAATTGCAACTGCTCAGAGTAACTGTAAAACACACACAGGTTTTTTTGCATAACAGAGACATGCAAATGTTTGTTGAGAGACATAATTATGTAAGGAAAAGTATATACCCGTATGCATGCACACATACACTGCAATGCTTTTTGTGGGGCTATTTTTTCACAATACATCTTCATAAGGCTCTTTTTATGATGCTGATTTATTAATATTGTACATTAAGGCTTAAATTGTCAAAGCTGCCTAAGAGATTTGGATGCCCATTTCCCATTAAAGTTAACGAGAAATGAGCTTTGAAAATCTCAATGCAGAAGTGCATGGCACTTTACAGTGTGCTCTCCAAAGAAAAAAGTCCCTGCCCTGAAGATCCTACAGTGCAAAAGCCCCAGAAATGGAATTATAATCGCGATAAAACAAAGGGAATTTTAATGGCACAGATAATAATTTATCCCCTACACCTCCATTCAGATATATACCTGATCCAAAATCTTTGGACCTTGGCCCACAAGTGAGGGTTTTATGTACCTCTGTAAAGATAATTAAATCTGTCCAATACACATATATTCAGCTAACGGGTGAAACTGCCTCCTTCCCACATGTCGGCTGATGGAAGGAGGTGGAAAACAATTACAGTACTTAGTTGCATATATAAAAACAGCAAGTGGGCATGGACAGCAGTGATTAATGAACAGGGCTGTGAACTTTAGGGTCTAAAATAGAGGAAGGCATGGGGCCATATCTCAGAAGAGAGAAACAGGCTTCTGTTAATTCAAGGAATCAGCTGTATTAGTCATTAGGACATTCTGAAAATCACAGTCATCTTGTAAAGTTAGTATCAATTTACTTGGCTACTGAAATTCTACTTACTGCATCATTTAACTAGTCTGGTGTTTTCTTGGCAGAGGTTAAGGTGACAGTAAAGATAAAAGAAGTACCTATAATTAAATAAGAGGTTTTAAAAGAATACTTTTCCCTCCTTCAATTATATCACCATATTAATTTTGTGTTGGTTTTATAACTGGAGTCAGCCAATAAGAAGAGCTAGATTAGACCACCCTGCTGTAAAAAGCTTGATGCTGTTAATACAGTCTGTCTAGAAAGCAGTATTATTTCAAAAACTTTTATGTTAATGATACGGTATGCACTCGGCACATTTCTTACTAGAATAAGAAACAAGCTTTTGTTCACTCCAGACTGGGTTTTATTAACGTAGAAAGATCAATAGAAAACAAAACAGTAATCAGAGGGGAGAATGCAAACTCATCCAGCAAAAACCTCCTAACTCATCAAGTCCCAGGACGATGGCTCATACTCTAGTCTTCATTTTTTTGTTGAGCAGCACTGGGTGCTTTTTCGAGAGGAGAAAGAAGAATTGAGTATATGTATCTGAGGTCAGACAAAGACCTATAGTTTCCCCAAGGCTCTTTGTAAATGTATCTTTTCATTTTTGCTGTATAAAGAAGAGGTTTGCATAAAGTACTGGCTAACATTCAGGAGAGAAGTCCCTATTAGTCATGGTTACATGTATTTATTTATTTTAGTGAAATATTTAATGCATGTTATAGTAGAATTGACTTTGTGGACAGTACTTACAGAGTGCAGGGATGTGTGAGAGATATATACACTAAAACCAGTAATGCATCAGTCTGAGTGTATGCATCCATCTTTTCATCTATCTATCAATCTATGTGTTCATCCATCTATCCAAGTATTAAAATCATATGTGACCTGTCTGTCTATGCAGTTGTCTGTCTCACCAGATATTAAAATCAGATCCTAACTCAAAATAGACGGATCTAATCACAAACTGATTTTTTGACTGAATGGCGTGTTTGTTAAGAGGCAGCAAAGAGACCTTAAGACTGCAAAGAGGCGGCTAAAATTAGGGTGCTGCATGGGGCAGAGGTGCTGGCAATTTGAGCGTGGCTGAGGCTTTGTTCTAGACAGATGCCCGATCACTATAACTTTGCAAGTCCTAATTATGTCAAGTTAAGAACCAGCAGGAGCAATAGCGATATTTAAAGGTGCTTTAAAGTGGATGCCTGCCATTTCCAGACATCCCAGGAAAAAAAAAGGAAAGCCCTTAATTGCAATATTAATGGTGGAACTGAATCTGGTAGTCTCGGGACAAAAGGGTTCAAGGCAACATTGCCTGCAGTAAAGACAATGGCTCCAACATTGAGAGAGTTAACTCGATCGCATACCACTACGCTGAGCCCGAGAGTCTGAACTCTTCAAACGCTCCAAATGGAGAGCTAAATCAAAGAATCCTGTTTCAAATCCATCCAAGATGTTGCTGTTTTTCTCCTCTGACAGGAGAAGCATTTGGAAGTGCAGTTTCTTTCTTTTTTTATAGCTGTCTTAAAAAGGAGTTTGGATGTTTAGCACAGCTGGTGCTCATTACATTATGCACTATCAATAAAATAGCATGTGTAATTAATTTTTAATGCAGTGCTGTATGCAGCGCTTTAAAGCAGTTACTGTATGGGGAGAGCCGACACCGGTCACTGACATCAGAAATATTGAAATAGAGGGCTAGATTTTGCATTTTTAAAGGGTGTATGTGCGAGTGGGGGAAGGGTACTTCCCAGCCAGCAATTCTCTGGCCACAATCAAATTTAAAAATATAGGAACAAGATGGATGAAGGTGATTTTATAATTTGCTTATTGGAATGAATGAATTTATTTCCTTTTAGAGTTTGCTGAGTGATGGCTGGGTTAGGGGTAGGTGACTTCAGAGTATAGGTAAGCACCAGGGGACCGCACAGCAACTGATCCATCTTTGTTAAAGCACGAACAGGCTTTGGTGGTATCAGGTGGGAGATGAAGCAAAAGGGGAGGTTATGGGAAAGCAAGGCAAGAGTATTTCTGTTCTATGTCATTGAGCAGGTTTTTTTTTACAGTGCTCCTTTCTCGTGCCTTGTTCCCATTAGTAAGGAGCCCCATTTTTTTCCCCTTCATGCAGTAAATATTTAGGAGCATCGGTAGTTTGGAAGGGAGAGAGTAGCTCAGTTACAAAGAGGCACCACTGATGGCAAGTTGCCTGCTGCTCTGACAGAAGACCCAAACAAATCACAGTCTTCCCTTTTCTTGGCGTTTATGCAGCACTTTCCAGAAGACACTGGCATAAATAAAGACTGCGTTAGTGGGGCACCGTAGGCAAGGTTCGGGCACTGCTGTAGCTTTCAGCAGCCATTATGTCCAAAACCACCTCAGTTGTCCAGAGGAGGAGCAGACCTATTTTTGAAGTTGTAGTATGGTGTGTGTCCGTATTCAGCAAAGGGACGGGAATGGCTTTCATGTTTCTGCAGCAGAGTAACTGCCAGGGATGGTGTGCAGGATAGGACCAGCCTCTCCCTGCTGCCACCCTTTTCAGGGAGTTGAATGCTTCTTGGTGAACGCTTCCTAAAAAGAGAAGAAATCAACCGCAGGAAGAGAAGGAAGGAAGCAATCACCTACAAAGCGACAAAATTAGGGGTAGCGTTTGTCAGGTGCCTTGCCTTTTGGTTGGGCAATGCACCAGCTTTCTAAGGGCTGATTTATTTTTTTTTTATACACATGCACGAGGCATGAATGTTTGCAATTATTCTTTGTTTCTTTCAGTGAATTGCCATTCATTTGTACATAGCATATGCTAAACAGTTCACTTGTACAGCCTCACCTGGCATATTCAGGATGGAGTTTTCTCCTGCCCCTTCAGCAGTAGCTTTTTGTCATCACTTTTCTTCTCGCTTTCTGTCAGATACGTGCGGATGTGTTTGTGTGTCTGAGCCAGGAAGCGAATCGGGCTGTTCAGTTTGTGAGAACAGAGATAAATCTCTTGTGCACAAATATAATGCTCAGCGTCAAAGGAAGTAGGGTGAGCTATGGTGTATGGTGTAGGCAGTTGTGATGAGAACCGCTCTTTAGTTCACAAGCCAGAGAGGGAAAGGTGGAGGCAACAGTGAGGCGTTGTACATTTTGTAGTAAAATAGCTTTGTTTTATTTTATTTTAGAGGAATTTGATCACATATTCCTGGGGTGGCTCAGGTATAGGCCAGAGAACTGCAAAAAAATTACCCCATGTCCCTCCAGAGCTGCCTAATTCAGGGGACCTGGGCTCCTCTTTCTTTTCCGAGTGCTTCATAAAAATAGATGAAAGGAAGAGTCCGGTGCTCAGATGGGATGCTTTGTGTTCAGAAAGGAATTTGAGTCAAAGAAGCCATGCTGATGCTCCTCGCGTGTGCCACACTGGGCTCCTGTGTGCTGCATGTTGGTCCTTCTTTCTGCTGAGCAGTAAACAGCTGAGCAACTGTTAGCAGCATACGTTTTTATGCTGTTTGCTTTCTTTTGGGCAGGCCTTTTCCCAAGCATTTTTGCAGTATGTACAGAAATCTGGTAGGCTAGAGAGTGGTACGTGCCTCTGCTATCTTTATTTCCCTCTTGTTTTCACAGAATCACAGAATCTTCTAGGTTGGAAGGGACCTTCAAGATCATCTTGTCCAACCATCAACCTAACTGACAAAAATAAACACCCACAAAACAACAAAATGCAACACCATCACTAAACCATGTCTCCCAGCACCACGTCAACCTGTCTTTTGAACACTTCCAGGGATGGTGCCAGGATGGTTTCGTCTTAGTCAAACCCTTTCCATGGGTCCCTGTTCCAGCTAATGCAACCTGCCGTAGCACAAGCTGGGGAAGCCAGGTTCAGTGAGTCAGTAAAACATGCACTTGGAAGGAAGCAGGCAAAAATCCCACATAGCAAGGGCTTACATTTTTTATGAATTCAGCTGTAAGAGTCAGAGGTCCTGGGACTTCTGGAATGAGGTTAATGCAGGCTCTAAGCAAGGCAGTGGGGAGACACAGGCGCTGGAATCATGCCATGAAACGGTGCTTTCTAAGTTGTTGTCTCTGCTATTAACATAAAGAATCTCTGTTTAGAGAGAGGCCAGTTTGCACAACGTACCTGCAGCTTTTGTGCTTGTTTGAACGTCACTTGGCTATTTGGAGCAAACTGTACATGTAATATTTTCAGTACTTCCCCTGGCAATGTGAGGGGAGCATCCTATCCTTTCTGTGTGTCAGACTGTCTCCTTACATGTCCTATATTGACCTAGATTACTTCATGTGAGGCTCAGATCTAAACCCAATCCTGATGTCTCTTCCATGGCCACATGACAAGTATGGTGCTTCCAGGGCATGCTGTACAGCGCCAGCAGCCCACTGAGGGATGGGTTAGGGACTGCCTAAAGATGCTTAGCTGAGCATCTTTCTACGTGGTGTTTTCTGACTTCAGTGGCATTGGGCTGTTATGCCAGCTGTGAACACAGTCGATGGAATTCAGGGATGTACAGAGATTTAAGTAAGAATCAGGGTATTGTTGGGAAATATGTACCATTTAAAACTGTCCATGGCATTCAGGGTGAAAAACAAAAATTCATGGAACAGAGTAAGACCTCAACATGGCAGCAGCACCCTTTGCCTGAAGGGAACTGTTTTTTCAGTTTGCATCTTCTAACAGAGATTTGGGTTATTTTCTCCTCTCCTCTAGTCAAACAGGGAGAGAGTAAGTTCATTTATTATGGCACAGTCAGGCTTATAATGCAAAGTCTGTCCAAAAATTAGGTCTGAGTGTTTACGGATTGATTATTCCAAATCCTTTATAAAAATGTGTGAACTGTTGATTAAACTGAGAATAGGATCATTGTGGTTTTGTGTACCGTGAGGACAAGATTAGTGAGTAACTTTACTTTTCTGCAAAACCTTATAAAATATAATAATAATAATAGTAATAATAATAATAATAGAAAAGATGCTCTTTCTCTTTTTCTGGATTCTCCTTGAACTGAACTAATAACTCCATTGTAAAGTCGAAGTAGAATCTTAAAAACTGCTGAAGCCAAACCCTTCACTCTCATTATCAATAGATACATAGAATAGTTGTACAAAATCTTGTGAAACTGCTGTAAACTCTGTCCCAATTTTCTTCATAGTTTCTCCACATGTTTTCCACGAGGAGCGGTGTGAAAGCTGCAGTGGTGCTAGCCCCTGCCTCCATCACCACTGTCAACGTTCATTAGTGCAGTTGAGCACACCCATAAATGTCTCAGTTCTTCCCATATTTAGAGCCTTTCTAGCCAGCAGATCTTTCCTTATGCTCTCCCTGTTTTGAGGAAAAAACTGATGGTCAGGGTTTGACCATCAGTTATCATCCAGATATCATCCAGAGCTGTAAGGGAGAATAAGGGTGTGTGGGAGACAGTACCGCACTGCCTTAAATTATTTGCTCCTTGCCCTTTCCTCTTAAGTTTGCCAGGCCATGTCTTGTGATTGTAAGCTGGGATTTCTTAAATTTGTTTTCTCCTTAATAGGTAAAGATGAGTGAATGCTGTTTCTCACTTTCTCCTCACTCTTTCTTCACAGATGTCTTTATTCTGGGGCTGGCTGGGACTGCCAGGGAGGTATTACCCAGGGGGTCACATTGCCCCTCTCCATGGCAGCACGGGCCTGTATTGCATATAGCTCCCTCCCAGCAAGTCCCAGTGAGTCACCATCCTGCTTGCTGGGCTGTCTGATGGGAACAGGCTGCTCTGTCCATGGCCACCCTGGCCATGGAGCTTCTCCCCATCTGTACCTTTCCCTTCATCTACTCTGCCCCAAACTTACATACTTCTTTTTTTCTTTCAATATATCATTTCAACTTTGCCATCAGGTAGGTCCTTCATTCATTGCTGTCTCTGTCAGTGGTCCCTACAGTAATACTTGCGGCATTTTTTTCTAAAAATCAAGCCCAAAATGAATTTTCTTTTCTTTTTTTAACTTCACTTTTTTTTTCCTTTTTTTAAATGGAAATGACTGCTGAAAATAAACACAGCTTGCAACGTGCAGGCTTATTGGGCCAGCATGAATTTCCTTAATAAGCTGGGGTATGCAACTGTGTGCTTGCGCGCGCGTGTGGTTTTTTTCCCCTTAAACCTTGGAATAAGAGTGCTGTCTCTTTAAATCCTAACTCAAACTTTACTGGCGATTTTACAGAGCCTGGTTTCATTTATAGTGGAGCCAGACTTGCTGTGTGAGAGCCGTCCGCATGCTGGAATTAGTCTTAAGCTCGCTTCTGTGGCGTTGCCAAATTCCATGTTTGTGTTTTATTTAGAATTCTTTTCACGGCCAGTCGAATCTGTTCAGGCACACATAGGCAGTGTTGCGCCCCATGGAGAAAATAAGCAAGTTTGCGTTTTCTTTGGCATAGGCCATGGCCACAAAAGACTGCGGTCTAAAAAAACATTTTTTAAAAGCTATTTTAACCCATAACAGATGTATAAAGTAGGCACACGCATGCCAGCTTCCTTAGTTTTAATTAAAAAATAATTACGGCTTTAATGGGATGCTAGTGACAAATTTGGATGAATGGTGGGTGACATTATCTCAAGGCTTGCTTCAACTTATAAATTAGTGCATTTCTCTTGGCCAGTGGTACAGATGAAATTAAACGAAGGAGCAGATTAATATTTCTTAAAGTTACATTGAACCAAATGAAAAATCAAATCAAATAAAAACTCAAGACCCTTTCCTTCCTCTCTTGCTCAGATTCCCGTCTGCATGAGACCACAGAACATGGAGGAGAGGTTATTTTCACTGGCTGATAAACAATCTGGCCAATGACAAACTGGGCTTAGCTTTGTAGGGTACCTGTCCCTTTCGTAATTTCACATCAGTAGCCATATCACCAAATTATGGTGATTAATGTCAGCAGGCACTTCTATTTATAACCACCTCTAAGTAGCTAACACACTACCTCTGAGCCAGGAAATCTTAAATATAAAACCATCCCTACATGCTGCGTATTGCAGTGGTTCTTTCTCCATACCTCGGCTAACTGGTTGCCTTTTGGGCTGCGATGCCGGCCGTGATTCTTCACATCTTTAGGCTATTTTCAATTTGGGGCTTTTAAGGCTCACCAGAACTGGGCTAGATGTGCAGGCTTGCACAGGTAACAACAGTTTATATTTATGAAGAAATAAACAAAGGAGTAATAAACATGTAATGAGCTAACCCCCAGATGGTATCTCTGCTGTTATTACGGTCAGGTGTATGTGGAGCTGGGGAAGCGAAGGGGAAAGATCAGCATGGGAGGCTGTGGATATCAAAGGAGGAGGAAGAGAGGTCTGATGGGCTCACCAGAAAAAGTGTCTTCCTCCTTCCCATGCAAGCCCCCGTCCCACCCATGGACACCCTGAATAGGTGCTGAGAGGAGAGGCGATAAAGCAGCACATTTTTCCATAGTGTGCAGCAGAACCACATTTCCTCTGGACCTGCTCATCGCATCCTGGCGCTTTCCAGCAGCAAAGGCAGCCCGGCGTAGGATGGGGTTCTCTGGATGGGAGCAGATGATCAGCTTCATGATCTATGGCACAGGCAGACACGAATCGTTTTCTGTGTGAACGGCCAAATCCTGCTTGTCATTCTCAGACATATTTTTTCATGAAACTTCTCATCTGCTTAACATTTAGCCCCCCTTATAAAAAAAACCTGAAATGCTGCTGATATATGAAATCTAGGTGGTGAGAGCTCTTCTTCACTTAGGCATTGCCAGTTTTCTGTAACAAACACGTTACATTGTTTCCTCAATAAAAAAATAAAGCTTTTTTTTTGGTAAAAGCAATTGAAGGAAAGATGCAGAAAGAAAGTATCAGGTGTTTGTTGGATACCTGCACACCTTCCTCTCGACCAGTCCAGGTTTGTCTTGTGATCTACAGATGTTTTGCTACTAATTTCCATGCAAATGTGTCAGTGTCCCCCACTTTGCTTGCTGAAAGGTCTAGCATGTTAAGCGGGGGAAACCCAACAGGAGCAAGCAGATCTGCTGTGTTCAAGCTAGTCTGGAGAATTTGAGCTCTTCAGGGTGATCTGCTTGATCCCTCAGGGAGAGCAGTCTCTGTTCAGGATGTCCTTTACTTGAAGCTGAACCAAGCCAGACTCTCCAAAGATACAATTCTTAGGCTTTGTTTAACTGCAGTGAAAGAGGGAGAGATTTTCCTTTGTCAATTGAATGAGGATTTCTGTGGTAACATTTCCCTGAGCTTGAATTCCTCATGAGTGAAAATGAAGTTCCAGCATTAAAAACATGAGTCACGCAGTGCAGATGAGAGTCATTTTTGCATTCCTGGAATTTTTGGAAGGGAAACATTACATTCACGTTAATCCTTTCAATTATAACTTATTGCTAAAATAATCCATGAGGCATTCTTCAGTTGAGCCCTCTGCTATATGGTTACAGTTGAGGCTTTGAAAATAGCACCTGGAAGCTTTTAGACTCCTGTGTGTCTTAATTTTCTTTTTCTGATGCTGCACACAGGATGGTCTGGTGTCTTTTTTATTTACTCCTTAGGATTTTTTTGTTTAATAAATAAGGCTAATTTGATTTGTTCTGATCTGTCTCAAGTATCTAATTGCTGCTGTAGAGAATGATTAATGTCCAGTTGAAAGGATTCCACATCTATAAATGAGAATTGAAAGCAGATGTTAGTTTGATGAACGTGTGCTGCCCATTCCTTGTCTGCACTGGCTCAGAGAGCAGGCTGCCGAGATATCGCTATCTATCAAAAGAGAGATGTTCAATGCCAAATACAGTTCAGAGTCACACACCTATCATGAGCTGAGTGAACAGTTAACAAATAATGTATCCCAGGTAGTTTTTTTGCTGTGCTTATGAAATATCTATACACAAGACAGTGTTATCCTCAAATTGTCAGAAATACTTGACAAACTCCAGTTCGGGAGAATGTACTGTGAATTGATTACAACCAGGAGTTTGTTTCTCTTTTTTTACTCACGGAGTAGTGTTGGTACGTTGTCCGAGGCCAGGTAAGTTCAGTTTCCAGTGCTATTGCAGGTGCGGTGCTGATTCTGAAGTTAATTCAACCCATTGGAAAAAAAAATAATAATGAAGCTGATACTGTTCTCTTTTCTATTTGTGGACTGGCTAGGTGCTCAAGCATTTCTGGCAAGCCAGGTGAATTGCCTTTTAGAGTTTGCTAGCTTGAGTTCATGCAGAGCTGTGGAGAACAGACAGTAAAAGGAGCAAAAGACTGAATTTCCTGGGCACAAGATCAGTTTTTGTAGCGTCCAACCAACGCTGATGTACACCTGCACACAATAAGTGCAACAGCTTTTTAGATAAAAGCAGGTACAAACAGGATCTTTTTACGCGGGCTCTCCAGTTTACTAATGTGTGATGCTTTACAGTTCTTTCACAAGCGGTGCTCTCCTGGCCGTTGGAGTACGGCTTCCCAGCCAGTGAGTAACAGCAGGTTAGCAGCCAGTCCCTGTCAGAGTGGAGGAGAAATTTTGGCCAAGGGCAAGCATTTCTAATAATGGCACTAGGATTGACAGTGTTTCCAGAAAACAGAAAGGGCTTGCTTTTTAAAGCCTCTTTTAAAAATCTTTCCTGGTATCTTTAAATGTTCACCAGTATTCCTGTGAACAAAAGAGAAAAAAAGACTTAGCTTAACAGATTTAGTCACTTTGCTTTTTTTTGTGAAGTGGCCTTTGCATTTTTATTTTTTATGAAATCATCATTCAGATGATACCAGACTAGAAAACTGTTTCACAGATGGGCAGATGGGGATGCAAAGACCAACACAAACCTTCCTTGCTGTCTATAAATCAGGCTGCTTTAGGATATGTATGTATGGAAGGAGAAAGAGAGAGGAGAGGAAAGGAGATGGATGATGAAAGGTTCAGAGAAAGGACTTGGAGTCATGGAGAAGGATAGGTACTGGCATCCCAGAGCTCTGGCTACATCAGCTTATGTACTGTAGTCATGTAAAAATTACAGCAAAGAAGAGTACTTCCAGTGGGACCTTCTGTTCCCCTGGTACCTGAATAGGACTCTACATACCGCAGGCAAGTGAGAACGGAGGAGAGACTGGTTATATATTTATCTGTTTTTTCCATTTGGGGTGTAACTATAACAAGATTAATTTAAAATATAATTATTTCTTAAAATATTTGGGTTTTGTTTCATAGATGGTACTGAACTGAGCAGTGAGAATTTTTCAGTTAAAGTAACTACACTTTACTGGGGTAAAACCTCGCCTTTTAGATTATTTCTGATGATTTTTTTCTGGCCTGTATCTACCTGACTGTGCTATAATATCAACAGTTCCCAACTGATACACCTCACAAAGTGACTAGAAATCTGAAAGTGGACCAAAATAAAATAAACAGTAGCTCTCTCCCTGTCAGGTCACACTTTCAAGTTATTAAAAAACAAAACTTGCTTTTTGTCTTCCTTTACTTCTCTTTCTTTCTCTACTTTTTTCTTACCTTTCTTTTTTTATAGGGAAGAAATGTAATCGATGCAAATACAACTCTCCTAAATGATGCTGGTGAGATACACATGTGACTGATACCATTGCTGGTCAGTCTGTAGCACATGGTAAACTTCCATTTCTGTGGAGGTGAGCCAGGACTGAAGTCAAGAGATGGGGCACAGCCTACAGCGCAGTCAGCAAAATGTGTTGCAGTTTCTCTTAGTGTAGTCTACTGACTGGTCGTTCCTACATCCTTACCTGGGATAGGAGAAAACATCCTTGAGAAAATGTGTAAAGAGAGCTATCCTTTGTAACATGGTGGCTTTCCTCATTGCAATGAACCCAACCTGCCAAATGAGCTGTGAATGTGTAAGTTTTGCAGGACAGGGCTTGTCCCACAGTATTTTATTGTTTCTGGAAGTGGACACTTGAGCAAGTACACATGTGCTATGAGTCAGTATTGGTTTGCTCTGGCTGCTTCTTAGCAGGTTCTCCTATGAATAAAGGTGTGCCTGGCCCTGAGCAAATTGTGGAACTCCCTTGTGTTGGCAGCAGGAAGGGGTTGGGAACTTCACGTGGAGCACATAGCTCAATGCACACCAGAGGCTCAGCATCAGGAATCTCATGTTTGCTCTGCATGGGCAGATACTCTGTTGGCCTTACACAACTGAGGGCATGGCTCTAAGTTTTAATCATTCATCTAAAATCAAAAAAGAACACCGCACAGGGAGCGTACTTTGGAAAAGGCAGCTTTAGGGGGCCAACAACAGGCTGTCTATACAACTGGGAGAAAATAAAGCATTCCTGTCCAGAGGTCCTGTCCAGTGATATCAATGAAAGGACCCTGTATCTGGCTAAAAAAGGAAAATCCATGTTGAAAAACATTGTGAGTGGATTTGAGAATTTGCTGTATGCTTTTATTGCTACCTCGTGAAAAGTATTAATAAGAGAAGGAGATTCTTGTATCTCATGTCTTACTCCCTACAGTTTGAAAAATCTAAACCCAAGCCTTGTTTCTCCATTGAATTTTCCCTGTGATCTTGGAAAAGTCCCTTAATTTCTCCATGGAAATTCTCCCACCAATTCAGTAAGGAATTCCAACTCACCACTCTCTGACAAGAGTATTATGAGGATAAAGATGTGGAAGTTTCTGAGATGCTCAGATACTAAAATAATAAAAAGCCACAGTGGTATATAAAATGAATGAAAATAATTTAGGCTAATTTTTTGAGTAATTGCTCATTCTGGGTTTGGGTATTGGATGTGATGGAAATGAGTCTGAGGGCCATTGACAGTGATTGATGTTTGTCCAACTGTTACTGTGTTTAAAATACTCACAAGTGTATAAGAGGTACTGCTGTTACTCCTCTCTGTGAAAACGGTGGATCAAATTGTGCTCTCAGGTACAGCAGCTCAAGACCATTGCAAATTAAGCCACTGGAAATCAATGGGGTTGCACATTTGTAACTGAGATCAGAATTTGGCTTGGCCTTTTGTGGTGCTCTGCGTGTTAATTCTTGCATCTAAACTGGAAGAAATGGCTTTTTTATTACAGCAGTGCTTGAAGAGACCCCAGGAAAGTAAGGTGTAAATATTAGAGGCTGCCAACAGCTAGTGGCAGTTTCGGCCTAATAAACTGGAAGTAAATAACTTGGTGATTAGCTGGAATTGGCAGGCCACTCAAACACAGCGCTGACTGGGTACATGATTTTCTCTGTTCACACCTTAATACTATATAACAGCACGGGTAGATGCCTGGAAGATATATGAGCCTCAGCAGAACTTGTTCTGAATCTACCTTGACGCTTCTATTTGTGAATAATCTTAATGATAATAACAACAACAACAACAACAACAACAATATATACTTAACTAGAACCTTTCATCCCAAGGAGCCCAGAGCACTTCTAATTTGAAGATGGAACAAACAATAAAAAATAAAACACAAGTCATTACAGCAAAGATAGTTTTGCAGCTCCAATGCCGAACTGGGAAGCCAGTGGAAATTGAGGTTTCTTGCTGCTGCCCCCATCACACAGTCGATCTGTGAAACTGGCCAACTCCCTTACTCCCTCAGTGTGTCGCTCTAGTGGGGACGTGGAAGGGCTAATAACACATGAGGCTTAATCTCAGGTAAACGGGAATGTGGATAAAGCAAGCAGTGCAAGAACCTAAACAGGATTATTGTGAACAGATTTGTATGTTCAGAGAAATTCAGCCCTTGGAGATCCAGTCTAGGAAGAAATATGATCAAATAGCGAGGGAACAAATGAACTCTTTCAGGGCAGGACATAGATGAAGTCCATGGGAGTTATCAGAAAAATCAATTGCTATTGATTCAGTGAGCATTAGATCAGGCTTCTTACTCCCTGGCTGCCATTATGTTGTATTTCAGGAAACAACAGGGCATTTTGGCAAGGATAGTAAGAGAAAGTTTGGAACAGTCCCCTCATTTTTGGCATTGCCATGCTCCCATCTCACTTCTTATGTCTGTGTCCATAAGTGGCAAGAAAAGATTCTGGTTCAGTTGTCGTTTGCTGCCTTTCTGAGTCCCACTTTAAGCTCTAATATACAGCCTTGCTTTAACATTTTGTTGTTCCTCTGGATGACTTTACTTCTTCCTTTGCAGTGATGATTTTCCTGCTGCAAGGAGGAATTCCCCTCTCCTATGTAATAAAATGACCAGACTGGGTTGGGATTGTGTTCCCAAAGAGGAAAGGATGTAAAATACTCAAACAGTGCCAGGCTCCCTTACAGAACTAATACTTCACAGTATTGTGTCATTCCTTCTGCAGTCTCTCCTTTTCAGTTACCCATCCCTCTTAGTCATTCCATTAGTCATTATTTTTGGCAATGGGTGTAGCAATCTGGTCTGATTGGAAAGCACCAGGGTACAGTGGCCAGGTCTGTTACTTATGATTAGAGGCCATCACGTTGACATGTAGATTCCTAAGAATTTAAGCTGTGTAGGGGTCAGGGAGTGTAGTGTTTCTTGACTCCTCTGCTCTCTGAAGTGTAGTCTTTTGGTGGTT
This sequence comes from Numenius arquata, assembly GCF_964106895.1. Classification (NCBI taxonomy): domain Eukaryota; kingdom Metazoa; phylum Chordata; class Aves; order Charadriiformes; family Scolopacidae; genus Numenius; species Numenius arquata. The sequence continues at coordinate 9,037,002 of NC_133581.1, forward strand.
TAGAAATGGAGTGATAATCCTTAAAAATGCTGCAACTTGCCTGAGATTGTGTAGCATAGTTCATCTTTGTGGTTTCTGCTAATCAGCCCTCACAGGTGAGTATGACCATTTTACAAGCAGAGAAAAAAAAGGGTTTGGGCACAGGCTTGGTTAGTAAGTTCCCAGTCTCTAGAAATCTGGTCTGGTCACGTCGCTACATGAACAATAGACGTAAAGTGAATGTATAGTTGAACATGATTTTCTTTGGATTTGGATTAAGCCCATAATCCAGGTCAGCAGTTATCAAGTTATCTTGCAGGAGATAAGAGTATTTTGGCCCAAGGTAGTCAGAATTGAAATGTATGACAAAAGTACGTTTAAAATTCCTAGTTAGGAGGGCTAAAACATATGCATGGAGATATTGGAGCATTTCTGGGATCTGCTAAAATTTTAACTTTTACTGTAATTGAGAACAGGTGAAACAAATTAAAAAAAGAGGGGACCTGAAAAATTTAAATGCAACTAATTTTATCTTGTTGAGATTAAGTACTTGATACCCAGAGCCTGCTAGGATAGCAAACCAGGGTTGGCTCTACAGTGTGAATCTCTGGGTTTTGAAGAAGCCAAGAATCTAGAATGGTTGCTTTATGTGGGATTTCTTCATTTCTTCAACCTCCTGGACGAAAGTCAGAGCTGTGTGAAGGTAGGTGTGCGTGGTATTTTGCAAGCAGACACGAGCTTGTTCTGCCCATGCTTCAAGCCAACTGGACACAAGCCAGCCCTGCAGCGGAAGCCGTACAGCTGTGTGAGTGAGGATGTTGAACCCCACTCCCATCTCTCTGCAGGGCTTGTTAGCTCGGGTTTGGGGTTGTACTAACCACAGCTACATGTCCTTTGCACTGGTGCTGGCTTGTGTCTGGCCAGGTTGGAGTGCAGGCAGGGTGAGCCTTTGTCAGCCTGCCAAATACCATGTAGACATACCCTTCCTCACCCTAGGTAGCAGTTTCTCAGGCACTTAATTTTCATTGAAGTCAGCATGAGCAAACGTTAGTCATCTTGAGTAACGGTTGCCAAAAGAGGTCCTTTGTGTAACGCATAGATTTAGCAATCTAGGCATTGACTTTGCATTACTAATGTTTGGTCTGCTTTCTCCCAGGCCTTTCCACTGTCTTGGTCACTGTCAATCCCCCTTCCTGCTAGCTGCTCCAGTCTGTAATTGCATCTGACTGCTGTGATACAGTTGTCAGCCCTGGAGAAGTCTCTAGACTTTATCGCTACCCTACCTCAGGCAATGCAGTTTACCACCAGCCCTGAGAGGCTGGTTTGGAGTCTCTTGAAATCGTTGAGATCTCGATAGTGCATTATGGTGATATTACCCTTTCTCTTCACCTTGAAGAAGGGAGTGGCAATTCAGCCATAAGAGGAGGAGTGACTTTAGCAAGCTGGTGTTTCTTGCCTAGGGAGTATAATAAAGGCTTTACCCTAGAGGGTACAAACTATGCTTCACAGGGTAAAACAAAAAGAGCCAAAAAGAAGTTAGCATTGGGTTGTGTTTCCAAGTGGTCTGAGCTTTGATTGGTTTCTGTAATTCAAGGAATTGTAGCAGTACATTTTATGTTTCCTTTTATTAATGCACTAGTATTCCTTACTACCTGGCTTCTAGCTGAGGAAACTTGAACTTGGTAGTGATATAATAGCTTGAAATTGCCCAGAAAAATTAATTTTCCTTCACTTTTTCAGCTGCTAGCACTGGTGTTCTGGAAAACCCCCCACATGATCTAGGTGTGAAACTGTGGTCTGTTCAGCCCACTAGAAACTTTGTGTTGACTTCTATCAGGTTTCTCATAAGGATTTGTGTCCTAAGAATTGAGAAGAATAACAAATGTTCGCTTTGCATCAATTATTAAAGTTTCAAATTGTGTTTTTCTTCCTACTGGAATGAAACCCAAACTTAAAGATTTCTGAGAAATGGAATTGTATGTTCAGTTTTTTAGGCAAAGCCACAATATTTTGTTTCAAACCCGGTGGCTTCTTGGTCAGTATCGATGCTGTTTCAGCATCTTTCTCCCAAATCATTTGCAGTCTGACAAAAGGAGTTGAATATGGGTCTCATGACTACCAGGGGAGGTCCTGACCACTAGGTATCTCCCTTTCTCTCTCTCGCACAGTCTTTCTGATGAAATTTCACTGAAACTCAGCTCTTAACTCAGGTCATCTTAGCTGTCAAGAGTCTTTGGTAAAAGTGTTCTGAGCAGCTCTAGTCCCCAGTCTTCAAACTTGTTGTTAACTTAACCATGTAAGTCAAATCTGTAAGATAGGATCTGTGGTGTCCTGTGAAAAGGAATGGGCTTTATACATTGATTACATTGCTTGGCTGGTACACTTATCCTCCGAGAGCTTTTCAAATGTGATAGATATAAGAAAAGCCTTCCAATTGTCTCTTCCATGCCCTGTTTATCCCAGCTAGATTCCAAATAGGATCTGAAAGTCCAGACATGGGTCATTCATCCCTGGGGTGTTACAGGTGCCCTCTTAGATCTGGGAGGAAAGCGGTGGAATCATACCTGGTAGAGTGGATGCACTTCACAGTCGGCGATACGTAACCTAATTTGTCAGCTATCACAAAACACTCATTTCATTTCCATTGCTACAGTTTTGGCTAGAACTGTTCAAGCCCTGCAGGGTTCAGTTTGCAAGGTTGTATGTGAACTGAACCCTGCTCTCAGGTTGAGGAAGCGTGGGTGGAGAATCAAACCTTTCAAGTTTGCTTAGAGGGATGAGTCTGAGAAATTCACACCTTCAGAGCTCCTCATCCTCTTCCTCTACTCCCATGTGCACTGAGACCTTTAGTACTCTTTACTCAGGACTTCACAGTGATCCTGGGTAATACTTTCACTCTATTTGTGTTTCTGGCTTTCTCCGCTGAGTCACCCAAAGTGCTATACAGTGCTTTCCTCTCCTTCAGGGCTCCAGGTGCTGCCACTAATTAGCTCTTGCATTGTTACAAAGTTCAGGATCTGCCGCACACTGTAGGTTACCTCCTTGCAGATTTGATCTTCTCTTGGTAATTCACATGTAGAATTTGTCTCTCCACCCAAGTTCATGAGACATGTGGTTTATAATTTGTAGAAAATATGATAGGGATTCAGTTCTGCTCAAGCTACTGAGAACAAACACCAATGCAATATTGTGGCTCATTTGCAGCAGGATCCACATCCAAAAAAACCCCACCCAAAATCCAGTAGGCAAAATCATATTTATTTTCCACAGCCTTGATGTGGCATATGCAAGGAGTTGGTGGCATCTTTAATTCACAGTTGTGTCTCTAGCAGTGTCCTCTTCTTGAACATTCATATTAATCCCAGATCCATTTTGGTGTGTTGGCTATATTCTGTTCTTGCTTACACCCAGTTGATTACCAGGAATTAAATACCTGTAGTGGCAAAACATACTAAAGATGAGATAATAAAAGAACAGGATTTTGTGTACGCTCCCAATTACCTTAATGAGTATATATATTTTTCCTTTGGCTGTAGAGATGTTTTAATGTGGCTCCTCAACTTGGCACAAAGTAGCTCCCTTTCTTGCTGCTTCCCGTAGGTGTCCTAAAAAGGAGTAATCCAAGTTTGTGAGTGATTTAGCTGCGTGGTCCACCTCACTTCTCTCACAGTGACAGTATCATTTCTCTGTTTAAGTGCAGTACAGAACATGTGGCTTTGAACATGTGGATTTTGGTGGAAGACAAACAGATTCTCTTTCCCCTTGATGCTAGAAATAGCAGTAGCACTGAGCAGTCAAAATATTTCGGTCTCTCGTTCTAACTGTATTTGAGCGTGCCTGTGTTTTTCATGTCCTGTTATCATTGCAGGAAAGAATCCCCCATCCTTGATAGCTTTTTTTGGTGCTTTTTGCAAACATGAGAGTGAAGAAGTAAGGGGGAGCTCTTCCACAACAAATATCGCTGCATGCTCTGGGATCTTTGGAAACAAACCTTTTTTTAAAAATTTCTCTTCCAACAGTTCTTATTATTAAGATATTCATTCCTATAAAGGGACGTTAAATAATTAAGCCTGTGGAAGGGGCAACATCAACAAATGCTGGAATATATTTAAATAATGAAGAACATCTTTAATTTGTACGTGTAAAACAATTGTGGGCCGATGGCAGGTTAAGCATTCATATTTATTAAAATGTACTTGCCTCTCCTTTAGAGGAAGAAGGTTGTCGTTTCCTATACTCTCCCTCAGCCTGAGCCACTTCAAGGCTTCCTCCTCTTCAGTCAAAAAGAATCAATTATGCGTTGCGGTTGCTTTCCCCCAAAATACTTTGATTGCCTCATTTTGTTTTAGCTGAGAGCGCTCAAGTCATTCCTCTTTATACAGGAGGAAGAGGGGTGTAGAAATTACCCAGTCTGTAACCAAATAACCTGGCCTTTAGTGTGGATTCCTAGTGATTCAGAATATTGACAGCAATCAGGAGTCTCAGGCTGTTGAAACTTCCCCTCTAATTGAACTGGGAAAGGTAAACCAGTTTCAGTGCTCTGCACGCTGTAATTGCAATAATTTAATTTAGCTATTTAACCTGTAATTCAGTGGTATTTATTAAAGAGCATAGGAGAAAATGAGGCCATTAGGAGCCAGAGATGAATACATTGAAATGAAAATGAACACTTCTAACTGCTAGTTGACCTTCGTTTTGTAGCAGTTTTTATTAGGCTGGTCACGGTAATTACTGGGACGTGAATCATGGAGAAAAGTGAATAATTCTGTAATGAACATTTTTATTCATTATCTCACATTTTCAGGAACCAGAAAAGTATCATGTAAAAGTATCTCCAATGTTCTCCTTTTGTTTGTTTTTCGACAAATAATGGTTTGTGGACAATAGCCTGGTGCAAAACATCACTCCACTGTGAGAATTCGTGTCAGGCTGAATTGATGGGCCCGTGCTGCTCCGCATGCAGCATGCGGGGTTGTGGAGCATGGTCAGGGAGACTGAGCAGTCTGTTAATCAAGCAGGAATCATAATAGCAGATGTAGGACATGCTGGTCACCTCTGTTCAAACTTAGGAGGGCACATTTTGGGACAAAAGCTGAGTTACTGAAAGTTTCAGGTTTGTCATGATGGGCCCCCTGGGCTCAAGTCCTTTCAACCCTGCCAGGGGATAGTTTGTTTGCAAATAGGTCTTCCTGAAGATCAGTGAGCAGTTTTGGGGAGCAAAGTCAGCATCCGTGGAGGCTTCCGAATTGTTTTCGTAAGGGAAGAATGAGATCTCTGCCAACACCACTGTGCGAGCAGTAGAGTGTCCTCCATTCCTCTCCTGCTTCACCTCACATCAGCATTTCCAACGCCAGCCCAGCTCTGGAGCGCATGAGCTACATCCCTGGGGTTTGCTCCAGAGGAGAAAGGGTGGAGGGAGCAGGAGTGGGTGAACTTGTGACTCTGCACAGCTTCTCGGGGACTGCCGTGTGGCTGGAGAGCAGGGGAGGGGATCAGCACCCTGCGAGGAGGTGGGAGCCCACGCGCTGCCCAGCACTGGTGCCTGCGTGCTGCCGAGCATGGTCTGCCAGGCGTCCTGCCACCGCAACCCTCCTGGCCATGTTGTTTCATTAGATCTGCTCCTTTGCTGCAGCAAATTGTTCGGGGTTAGTTGTCTCGGCAAGAAGGAGAACGGGCAGCGTTTTGGCAGTTGCGCTGTGATTGATATTCTGTTCGCTGCTCTTGAACACTCTGATCGTTCTTTTTACCACTCTTGTTTTCTTACTAGTGTTATTAAACCAGCCAGACTCTACAGGGACCTGGCCTCCTGCACTCCCACAGTTCACAAGATCTGCAGGGGTTTTTCTTTTGGTTTTGTGGTCTTTTTTCTCTTTAAAATAATTTTCTTTAGTCGTTTTGTTTTTTGTTAATTACTGCCCAATACAATGAGATGTAAATTCAGTGAAAGCAGTGCAATGGGGAGGGTTACTTCCCAAATCCCTCCAGCATATCTGCACTATCCATGGCCACAGTAATTCTAACATGGATGAAGAGGGTGAATTTATTGATTGTAATTATTCACCCTGAAGAGGATGCTAATAGTTCCAGGTTTAAAGCTCTGCATGTTGGAGATGATCTTTGCTAGACATTCTTTTCTCTACTTAAAAGTGGCCAATAAACCTACACTAAGCAGGAGTGATAAAAAAGTCCAGCTGCACTAACCTTTTAATTTCCCGAAGTGTGTGTTTTCTTACTTGAAGCTCTTTGATTTTCAGCCTGACTTTGAAAAGGAACTCAGGTCTCATTTAGCTTTAAATGTTCACAGGGATGTGTATTCCTAAGATAGTTTTCCTAATTTCTTTCACTGTCTTCGCTTTGAGGCACATCTCAGTCCCACTGGCAAATGTCTCACTGGGGCTAACATCAACTTGAGGCTTGGTAATCAAGTGGCTGAGGCTATATGCTGTGGGTTTAAGGTGGTAAAAAACAAATGGAGCTGTAAGTGGTAAGGTGTGAATACTTTTAACATTCACCAGTGGTCAGAAATTGGATGTAACTTAAAAACCAAGACTGGAGAATTGTGCTTATGGACAGGCATCAGGGAGCTGGGCTGAAGAAAGGGTATATGATATTTTGCAGTTGACTGATTTTCCTGTCATACCCCTTACCTGCATTCTACCTCTTACTGCGCAGCCTTGAATGCCAGCCTGGTGAAGATGCCACTGTTTTCACCAATTTTCTTTACCTGATACTGATTTAACCTCTACCTCACCAAAGAGTGAGAGATTGGAAAGCACTCACCCCTCTTTGGTATTTGGCAGTGTGGTCTCAGGGTGGCTTGCCAAATCTTTTGTCGGGGGTTTAGTTACCTATGACTAGTTTTCTTTAGGATACTGCCACGTTCTTCTGGGCCCCTGTTCCTAAATGGAGATGTACAAATGCATGTCTGACCACCCCCATTCAGTGATCACTCAGAAAACTTAATCTTGGGTCAACCTAATAGGGTCGAGTTTTATTACTAATAGTTTTCATCTGCGATGGCTAGTTAACAATTATGGATGATATGGGAATGCTGACTCAATGTTGCCAGGATATCCAAGGATTTGAGAAGGCTTAATGCAGCTCAGAGTTTAAAAATAGTTAGCAGATTGTGGGCTGCATTTCTTTTAAAGACATTTATTCTCCTTGTTTATTCAAATGGGTAGAACCAAATGTCCTTACTGTAGACATTCTCTTTGTAATGCAAGAGTTAAAAATCCTTGCTGTATATTTTTCTATATCTATATCAAAGGTACTGCAGCTGTTAGAGTTACAGACATACCTGTACAAATAGACATGCATTCAACATACTTCTTTTATATTCGATATATATTTTATAAACACACACGTATCCACACGTATATCTGGATAGGCAACAAACATAATTTTACCATTAAATTTTTGTTTGGAAACAAATGCCAGCCTGTGATAATGGTATACTTTTTCTAGCATAGGATCTTTTTAAGCCACAGACTCTGCCACTGGGGACTGTGCTATGAGATAATTGACCTCCACGTGAGTTATGTGTCCTGAGTCTAAAGCAAGGGCGCACGTGGTGGCATCAAAATCAATTATCTCACAATCCATCCCCCAGTGGAAAGGGCTACTGCAGTTAGAATAGGCCCACAAAAAAGATTTAGGTATTTTAAAATGTTTTCATTGTCTTAATTCTTATAAATAATGTTATTGTATTATGCAAAGAAATAGAATAATGGTGGATTAAACTGTGCTAAGTGTACCTACCGATGGACTCTGTATGAGCAGTCACTGACTGGGGATGATCTCATTGGGATATCATTGATGGAGTATCACCAAGGCTGTATTAACTGGGCTGCCTCCATTGCTGCCATGCAGGTGACTGTCAAGTAGATGCATCTTCATCTTCATTTCCTCGGTGGTCATCATCCTCTTGCATGTGTCAGGGAGCAGCAGAAGTAATGGACAGATCTGCTAAGCTCTGAGGACAAAATTCTACCTCTGCCAACTCTTGCAAACCCTTGCCAGGGTAAAGCTATTTGGAGAGAGCAAAGGTATTTAACTCAGAAAATAGGGATGGCGTCTCCAGTCAGAGCCTGATCACCCAAATGATCATAGCTAAAGTATCATGTACTGGAACTTTGAAACTCTTCAATTGCCCAGTTGCTTGGTTACAGGATCATTTGTCATCTATTCTGGTAGCAGGGTGAGAGGTGGGGGAACTGGAGGGAAGGGGGGAGAAGATTACATGTGCTGTTGAAAATGCAATGAGCACATTCGATCATATCTAATTCCCATTTATATTACTGTGGACATCCCTACTGCCCAGCTGCCCTCTCAAAGACTCAGAGCTATGGGATTTTTTGATGCATGAATGAAGACTGGGAAGAGGGCCAGCTTGCTGTTCATAGGCTTCTTCATCATTTATTACCTTCTAGTTTTAATTGTTTTCCTGCTTCTCTCGAGATATTTATCTAGGAGGAATTGTACTATGCGATGCAGACACGCGAGGTGGCAACTGCAGATTGCTTGTTAGCTCAGTGCACCGTACAATAGATGGATCTTAATAAAATAGAGAAGACTATTTACATTAATAGAAGAGGCCCATTTGTAAACCTTTTATTACTTAAGTGCACAAGTTTGACTCCTGTTTGTCCATTATAGAGGTGTGGGTTATATAATAATCATCACATAACTGCATTGTTTGTATCCTCATGGTAATGAAAATCAGATCTCTCCGTATGCCACTCCGTTGCACCCTATTGTGTCAGCAGGACTACATTTATCTCTGGTAAAAGGCTCTGGTAGATTTACAATAGGGCAAAATTTGGTCTCCTCAGTTTCCGACTGGTACTTCAGCAGTGGAAAAATTAAACAGAAGCCACCAGAGGAGAGCTTGATGATAGGAGGTAAAACAAAGGGGAATCTGGCAAAGGAGGGAAGGATAATTAGTGAGGAAAAGATAGGAATGGAGTGTGTGTATCACAGAGTGAGATTTGAAGGGAGGAATTTAGATCTCTAGTTCCCTGTAGCTTCAATGGAGCTTCATGGTCCTTTTTTCTGGGCAGCTTTCAGATGTCACCCTTGCTGTCGTTTGGATTTCCTTGTCAGAGCCCAGTGGGTTTGTTGCAAGCAGTACCTCTGGTTACCTTTCACGGTCCCCATGTCCCTTCTCAGCCCTACCCTATCCCACTGAGACTGTGTGCGCCATGGCCGCAGCCTTTCCTCCTTGCAGAGCTGGTGATGGCTGTGAGGGGGGCAGCGCATGGCCAAGGTGCAGAGGAACTTGGTCTGCCTACGGTCAGCCTCCAGCTCCAAAGCCTGACACAAACACACTGGTGTACCCAGGGGAGGGAGAGCTGGCAGTGGGGAGCCGTGTGAAATACTGCTCCAGCCTTCACTGGTTGGTGCTTTGTGTTTTCAGAGCACCCCACACTGTGCAGGAGATGTGACAAATCGCTCTGAATCTCCAAGGAAGGCCAGGTCCATAGGCTGAAGCAGGAGTGGCCACTTTAAGTCCTCTTTGATTTGAAGAATAAAAAGATGCAAGTCCCTTTTCATGCTTTGAGGGCTAGAGAATTAGGGGAGCTTTCATGCCCCTGTCCTATTTTAGACTTCAGGAAGGCAAGGTTTATGCATTACTCTTATTTCTTTTTTGAAACACGAGTGCAGTTGAGAACAATTGTGCGTGCATTGGGGTCTGGAAGAACTGAAGGCCACTAAATGTAGGGGTGGAGGAAGCGGCTCTAGAAACAGGCATTTTTGAATTGATACCTCAAAAATCATTTTATTATTTCTCTCAACACTTCAACAACCTTTAGTGTTTATCTCATCTCTTGGGGGGAGTGGAAAGGGCTGCTCATTTTGTCATCGTGAAAGTTCATGTTACTCACCGAAGCAGTCAGGACTTCTCTATATGTCTGGTACCTAGCAGTCACTGCTAGTTAATTGGGAGAGTATTTGTTGACTTTGATGGGTCTGCTGAGCAGAGTCCATGTTGCCAAGTTCAGTAGACGAAGCATATACACCAGATTTATCCATTCCTCATCCATCTTGACAAAGGGATAAATATTGACTCAAGCGTTCAATCTTCTTTCCCTTCTACCCTCCCCCTCCCAGCAAAACCCAAAGAACATGTTTTACGGATAGAGCCAAATGACCAAGCTTAGATAAAAATACCTTGTGCTTGTAGATACAAAATAGAATCAATTAGGCTGAGTAACAGGTCATCTTGCCTGAGAAAGCACACATCATTAGGTCTAAAGAGATGATAATATGCAATTTATAAACATATATCATATGTGTTTCCTAATGAGTTAGGAAAAAATCTTTTACCACCATATATTTTTAATTGTATATTGAAAATTAAAGTATGTGAATCAGCTTGATTTAAAAATACAAAAGAGCTGAAGTAGCCTAATAATAAATCTGTAGGTGTGTGCTGGGAAAGAGGCGCAGTTCGTGTGACTGATGAGATATTAACAGTTTTGACCTGATCTCTCGGTGACTGATATTGATAACACTCATTTCTGGAGCACACCGAGGCTCCCATACAGCACAGCCTCCGTTGAGGCTGGAGGGGGTGTGTGCAGCTCACGCTGACTCCGGTGTTTCTAAACGGGGTACTTGGAGCAACCCGATTCATTTTTTGTGAATCATGGCTGTAAATTTAGAAAGCAGAAAATGCCTGTTTCATAATGCTGCCCTGACTCTGGCAATGCGACATTATTTTTGTCATGTACTCTCAAGTGCTCCTCCTCGTCTGAGACGCCGCTGGCTTGGGGCTTCTCTTAAGGATTTGCTGGCCTCAGAGTTAGGAAGCATTTTCCTGATAATCAGCCTACACTGTCACTGGCCCAATTAAATCCCATTACTTCTTGCTATACCCCAGTGGGATCCCCCAAACAATTCCTTGGCATCCTCACTATCTGTCCCTTGTCAGACACTCCTGGATGCTTATCTGGAGCCTCCCACCAAACTCTGGCTATAAGTCAGCCTGATTGCTGTCTGCTCTGTGCATGTCCGGGGCCCTTCTTGCTGCTTTGCATCCCACATCCCTCGATTGCATTTTTTTGTAAATTTGGCGTGCCATGATGTTTTGGTTAGAAAATAACTTCTCAGTAGAGTTAAGCATCTGCCTGAGATTGATAAAGGCAAAACAGTCCAGACTGAAGGTTGTCAATTAATCCCTCTGTCACCCAGCTCCATCTGCTGGTCTCAGGGGTCGTAGAGGAGGGAAGGCTCTTAATTACTGCTTGATCCAGGGACAATGATACCGAGTTGAGGAAAATACCCTTACTTCTCAATTTGTACACTTCAGTCAGCCTTTGTTATACACATGGGCCAAATTCAGTCCTCAGTTTCACCATCCAAGGGTGTTCCTGAAGTCAGAATCTGATCCACAGCAAGACTAAATGGAAAACGATTTTTCCACTGAACAATGACCCAAGATTGTGTATAATTCTGCACACCTTGCTAATTGGAGGATGTTGTCAAATTGGAGGTAATTCAGAGAAGAAAAGCAAAAGCAATTCAAATGTTGGCAGGACCGTTTCATAGGGAAAGATGAACTAAAAATATATGAGCAAGTTAAATAAGGAGCAGGTAGAGGGAATATGATTCAAGTAACAGGGAACACTGGGGGTGATTCAGTAGTGTGACACCCTCTCCAACCCCCACCTCCCCGATTTCCAGAAGGTTTGGAGTGAGGATATGAAGTCCATGAAGCCAATGGGGCTTCAGTATCGGCTTGATGCTACGCACCAGGTGCATTTTCAGAATGAGAACTACAGCCATGAGTAATAGGTAGACTGAACTAGGTGTGAAATGAGCATTAGGAAAAACTTCCAGACAGTGACTACAATGATTGATTTTCAGGTTGTAGAGTGTTCTCAAGAGGTGGAAAAATGCCAAGTTTCAGCGAAGTACTTATAACCCATCTCCTAGCATTTGGTAAATACATCTCCTTTGTTTGAGACGTTTAAGCCTAGATTATATGGTAAACCTAGAGTGGGAACAGAACAAGAATCTATTCAGTCAATTTGACTGGGCAAAATCAAGAAGATTTGATGGGTGGTTAATAAAAATGATAATCTGGTCTGGATCAACCCCTGGTACTAATCATTGATTGCTAGGAGCTGGGAGGTCTGGATAGGGTCTAGTTGTGATCTTTTTTCTACCCTGATTCACATGCTCTTTCCCTAAGCTTCTGCTGGTGGCCATGGTTGAAAACAAGGTCCTGCCTGTGGGCACGACCCAGAGATTTTACATACTTATATGAGCAAGAGCAGTAGTGTCTGGCTGATGGGATCTCACTGATTTCACTCTGTCCTGAAAGAGACCTCGAGGTTCCAGCCCAGGATGCCATAATTTCTCTTAGAGGCTTCCTGTGTGAAGCCAATGCAGCGTTTGGGTCTGGCCTGAACATTCTCTTCCACTAGTTTAACTCAAGGGGTCTTTCAGACAAATAATCCAGAATTGGAATCAGGGTATAGATTGTTTTAACTGATTGCCACCCGAGTTTAGCTGACCTGTTTTAGCATACCTATATAAATTTACAGTGAGAAATTTCCTGATATAGCCAGTTTTAAGCTGACAGAAATAGAGGCTACACTGGGGTTTGCACTGGTTTAAGTGAGTTCTTTTGATTAAACTGGTGCCAAATTCTGTGTGGACAAATCCTCATATTGTAACAAACCCACAGATCCTCCCTTTCCTCTGACAATCATATCAGGCTGGTGAGTCCTATGGACCCAATCTAATAGAAATGGAATTTTTACCATGCAAATCTTATTACCTAAAGTGCCAATGAAACTAATGGGATTTTGGATAGTAAAAAATGCTCTGTATGTGATACATAGTTTGGAATATAAATTCATTGGGGGGGGGGGGGGGCGGGGGGAATGTAAGGAAAGGGAGCTGTTATTGCATGTGGTCCTTTGTGACTTCGGAGGACTTGTTCCTCTTAACACCCCTCAGCTCCCCCTTGATTTCAGGGGGACCAAAGTGGTGTTCAGCATCTGCAGAAAACACTGAGCTCCATGCAGAATTTGGTTTTCAAAATACACAACTAAGTGTCTGTTCATTTTAGAATTCATTTGAAGGAGGGGAACAGAAATTAAAAATATCCCAAATGCTCTACTCCAAGGACAGACATCGAGAGGAATATACATTTTCCCAAAGGGAACCATTTTTGCTATGGAGGTCAGCTGAATGCATCAAGAACACAGGGAGCATTTGGACGTATTTTGACAATCCTTGGGTAAAAAAAAAAAAAAAGGCTGAATCTATTTAAGCAACATTTTAATTTATCCCCCCACCCCATATACTCACATATATATGTGGTGTACGTTATATATATGCTGGTGTCCTCAGTGTGGCAACTCTCAGGCTGAGGACAGTGTCAGCAGGTAGGTCCAAAGTTAATAACTGAAGTCCTGCAAGCACTACAATATTTAAAACTGTCCCTTATAGGTCCTATATGTTGAGATAACACAGAGTAACTTGCAGAGGGTCCAGCACCCCTTGTAATTTCTTGGGCAGAATTCCTACCGACTTTCCCGGGAGCTTAGTTTATGTGTATGTTCAGGCCTGAAATATTTTAAAGTAAAATCTTTTTAATAACCTACAGCATTGTGCCATTGTGATGGTGATGCTGACTACTGGGTTTCCTGTCACCTTGGAAGCAAAGATGCAATAAACGATACCTTTATTTTTGTATTTATTTTAATGAAACACACAGAAAAGGCACTTTAGAAAAGTGGAAGAAAGAGGAGGAGGTCAGATAAAAACAACTGCAGTCTGATGTTCGGTTTTGTGGCGTTGATAGTTATTATTCCCAAAGAAAATAATGTCCTTTTTTATTTGCTTTTAACATTTCGCCCTTGGCATCTGTTCCATCCATTGTGGACTAACCTAGACTCTGTTCTCTGACGATGGGTTAAAGCGAGCACTTACTGAAAAGCATTCTCTACTTAATTACTTTTCCTTCTTCTGGAAGCTATTTTTTTTATAGTCACATGTTAATTGTGTATTAGTAGGCCTTTCTGATTAGTTGAAAACATAATGAAACCTTTGTAAACAACGGGGAGAAAGAGGGAGAGGGAGGGAGGGAGCGAGAAGGGGGGAGAAAGGGACAGGGAGAAAGAGAGGTGTGAAGTGGGGGCTGAACGGGGGACAGGGGACGGGGAGGGGGGGTTGCGGCGCAGGTCAGCGAATTTTGAAAAGCAGAAATAATGCCAGTGGAAATTTCTGGGTTTTGTTTTTTCTTTTTTGGAATGACAACTTCCCTCGCCCAAATTAATCAACTTACTTAACGAGAAATGAGATGCATGGAGATGCAAATTGCTGTCGATCTCCAAAAGCAGGGTGGCAAAGGCAGCAAGTTGGAATGGCGTGGAGGGGGGCTGAGCTGCAGCTGTCCACTAACAAGTCAGTCCTATTTGTAAAGGGCACGGAGCTGAATAACGGTTTTGTTATTGGCTTTCTCTCTCTCTCAGCCCTAGGTAGAAATGCTGCATTTGTTTCCTGCGACTATTTCAGTGAGATATATGTCCTCCTCTTTCATCTCGCCTGCCCGTTCCATTCCCACAGCGGAGCCCTGTGCGCCCCGTGCACCCCAGCCTCACCCTGACGGGGCAGAGAATTGGGATGCATGATGAACACAGGCTCAGGTGCAGGGTTTCAAACACGCAAGGTAATACCAGGAATTATTAAGTTATCTGCATGCCCCTCAGAAGGGCAGAAAAAAATTTAGAAAAAAAAAAAGAAAAAAAAAGAAAAGAAATGGTACTTAGGACCCAATTCAGTGACATTCGGAGCCCAGCCAGCGCAGATCAGATTTGGTGAATCAGCTGAATCAGGCCCCTCTTCTCGGAGATGTTTTTTTCTTTTCCTGGAAAGCTGCTCCTTAAACACAATTCACATTGGTTGTTTTTTAAAAGGACTATCCTCTGTTTGCAGCGCTGGATTTTGAACAGGCAGAGCCTCCCCCCGCTCCCATCCTCCGCCCCCACCCCCTTCTGTTGCTGCTCTAAAGAGCTGTGCTTATAGGGATTTTGCAGCTCTCCGTGTGTTATTAGAAAACGTGTGGCTGGGACGGTTAAAATGGGAGTGCTACTGTATGCAAGAGCAATGTTCACTGTAAGCAATCCAAGGAAATCCTGCCAAGGCAGTATATGAACAGCAGCCAAACAAAACACAGGCGCCTTTCCAGTGAAAACCAGCACACTTCTGCAAATAGAGGAAAAATTGACTTTCTGATTTGGAGTGTTTCTACAACTAAGAAGAATTACTACAGTGATTGTTCTAAAAATATTTTTCGGCAGCGCATTCTCAAAGGGGTTGGGATGCTTAGCATTGTTTAATTATGCTTCTCTTAGGTGATCAATCTGGATTGTATAGAAATAAAACAGGAAGTTTTTAAGATCTTCTTTTAAGCCAACATTGGTATTATTTTCTGTAGTGTTATAGTGGCATAAAACACCACCTATTTAAGGAGCAATAACTGTATTTATATCTTTGCACTTCAGGAAGTATGATTTGATATTAATCTTTCGCAACTTCATAGTAATGGATTGCAATTTAACTGTTTAATCTAGAGCAACACCCAAAATCCCTGCTTCTGTAACTCATGCATTTTATTTTTCACCTTAAGTATTTTATACCTTCCTTCTTCCCTTGTGCCCCCTTCCCCCCCCCATATTTAGACTTCTAATGTTTCTGCTAGTTTTGCTTCTTTGTTCACCCAGTCTGGGATTTTCCTTTACAGGACTTTTGAGTCCTGTAGGAACCATTTAGTGTAAGATGTGTCTGCAGACATTCTGGCATTCAAAAAATTTCCATCATGATGGAAATTGAATGGGGTTCCACAAATTTGTTTATTGCCAAGAATAAATATGTTATTTAAAAAAATAATTTTGCTAGTCTCAGCTACAATTTTTTCAAGTAATTCTTAATAACGGAGTTTAAGAATGCAGTCAGTTTATGTAAAGTGAGCTAAAGAAATAGGATAGATCTACGGAGAATTATTACTATCCTTTTTTACTTCCAAAACCCAAAATAATATCAGCATAAGAAAAAGAAACAGAATTGTCAAGGATTAATTTCAGTTCATGTATTTCTCTTATTTCTCTTATTTCAATTGTTTTCTTTTAACTAAAGATACTTTACAAGATATGTCTCCATTTATTCCTCTAAAATATTTACAGCTGGGTTCTTTAGGCTTATAGCTGCTGTGAACTCAGTTCTCTTCTTTTAACTACACCACCACAAACCAGATTTATCCCTACATTGAAGACAGTGTCTTGAGACTAACAAATCCCATCGTGGAAGATGACCCTCATCCAGAGCCCATTGAAGCTGGTGGAAAGATTCATACTGACTTTGGTGGGCTTTGTATTGGGATACTAAACATTCATTTCCTGTGCTTTTGAATTTAACTACTCATATTCAGGGTGAGATACTCTCTACTTAGTAAATCTTAAAGTTGGCCTAATTTATGAAATTAACTTGTGCTGTTATTTTCCATTCAGGCAAAACTTCCAGTAGGGTGAAACTGCTGTATGCACTTTTCCCAAGATTGAGTCGTGTTTTTGAAGGTCTAGTTGGAATAGCTGGTGAAAGATGGACATCTGCCCTGTCCTCAGCCCCCTTTCTCCTTTGTGCATAGTGCTGTATTCATAGGCAGTCTTACAGGGAGGAAATCATATATAAATATATATACTTGTATATATACACACACACATACACACATATATACATATAAAAAAATAAAAGAAAGCTTGAAAATGGAAGCATTTCTGCCTTGAATGTGAGCGATATCATCCACTGTGTTCAAATTAGGATGTGGAAGTTGTGGCATATGCCGTGTCAAGGCACGGCAGCGCAGTTCTGTATCTTTAAATGTTGATGCGTAACAGTGAAACCAGGTGAGATCTGGCCCCAGGTGCTGGCTGCTGCATGCATTGCTGAACAATTTTTAAAGGATGCAGATTGGGTGGTTGGAGGAGGAAAAAGTAGGTCTTTTCCTAAATAGATCTTTGGTTTTTTTTGTGAAATATGTTGTAGGTTTAACGCAATGATTAAAAAAATGATCGACTTAAGCTTTGTACATTCCTCTAATAGCAGCTCGGTATAATCCAGTCCCGACCTGGCTCCCCCTGATGTGCAGTGCTAGCTGTCATGGAGCCCCAGTTATGCCAAACTGGGGGAAGATTTTGTTGAGACCATGAAACTCATTTCACTGGTGATCATACACGAATGCTGAATTAAGGGTCCTTCACAGAATTACTCTAAAGGGAAAGCTTGCTTGGATGCTGAAGAGGTGCTCCAAGGACTGCTTCTGCTTTCCCCGTCTGCACATCAAGAGCCTACATGGCTCGAAAAGCAGCTCCATAGCAAAGTTTTTTTCTTCTTTCTTTTCAATGTAAATGCAATTTTGACTCATTTTATCTTCAAGTCCGTAGGTCCAAATTCTGTGGTCACCAGAGATGTGGCATCAAGGTAAATTTACAGATAATTTGGATAGTGGCCCATGCTGAAGCTGTGTGGCTTCTAAACCTAATTAGAGGTGTAGTTTGTTGCGGGCAAAAATTATTGATACACAAGGAAGGTTTTATTCAGAGACATCTGTAGGTTGGCAGCTGCGCCAGCCATGTCTGTTCTTCTGAGAAACGGAAGCCATGCAGCCGGGAATAGCAGTGTTTTGGTGACAAGTGTTGAGAATATTGGTTGAATTGCACTATGAAAATATTTTCATTATTTTTATTATTACTGTTCTGCGGGCAGATTTGTGATGCGTGCCTGCCTATGTCTGTATGCGCGAGCGGATGAGGTAGAGAGGGAGGGCTGTTATTTTTATTTTTATTTTTTTTTTAATCACACCTCCTTAGCATTTTGTACATATCAGCATTCTAGCTGAGCGATCTGCTAATTGCACTGGAAGACCCACTTTAAATTCAGGAATACTGAAACTTTGAAACTGTAACATTTTGACTGGCGAGAATGACCAGTCTCCTTTTCTCTTTCGCAGCGAGCTAGTTGAGGGAAGCTGGCATTGTCGCAGAGTGAAAGCTCTGCAGAAGTGCCGCAGGTTTTTCATATGGAAATGTGAAATAATGGGGTGATTAAATAGAGCTGTATATTAAAGTACATCTGACATTAGAATTAGCATAATGTGCTCTAGCCCTAGGCTGAGTACTTTATTTGCCATCTGCGTCGGACCAAAATCCCCTGGGGAAGCGCTAAAATATTCTGAATAAACTCAGCCCGAGTTCTTATTGAGAGTAAAATACCATTTGTGGCACGTCGTATTGATTCGTCTTAATTGCGGTGCAGAAAAGAACATTCAGTTGCTGATGACTTTTGTACTCTGTGACAAGTCGGCTGGAGTTATTCTAACACTGCAGTTGGTTAACCTGAACAGACTGTCGTGCTCAGAGAAGGAGAAAACCTTATCTTCAGTAGCATAAACTACAGTATCATCTCCTGGCTTTGCTCCTTTCTATTTCACTGCAGCATCCTTTTTTTTTATTATTATTATTATTATTTTTTAATATATATTATTCCCTGAAAACAGCAGCCAACGAACTGAAGGGGAAATGGGGCTTCATTGAATCAGTCCAAGAAAATTCGCATTCTTACCTAGTTATTCTCCCCAGTCTCCGTCCCCACACTTCCACCCCCACATCTTCTTAAATAAAAAAATCCAGAAACATCTGACCAGCTTTCATCTAAAGGAGTGAAAATCAGTGGAACTTGTCCTTGAGGATCCATCTCCGGAACCATTAGTTCAAGAGATTTATTATGTATATTTTGTAAAAAGCTGTGGCTTCTCCTGTGCATAAGCTCACAGTCTTAGTTGGTTATAATGGTTTGATTTTTGTCAACTCTCCACTCAAATAGGTTGCTGAATACCTTTGAAAAAGTGCTTATAACATGCATAAAAGATAAATATTTCATCTGAAGGAAAATACTTTGATGCTCCATGCAATTCTGTAACATTCATAAGGTCCAGTTTTTACCCTATAATTGCCTATCATTATACACAATTTACATATTCAAACATTCTCTACAAACCTTAGTCTAGCATGTTTTTATTACAAATTCAGATCAAGGGAATAACCTTTAACTTCAGAGACAAATGAGACAAATTTACAAGTGCATGTCTGCTGTTTTCTTGTGTTTTATAAATCCCTGCAGACCCGAACACTTTTGCT
This sequence comes from Numenius arquata, assembly GCF_964106895.1. Taxonomy (NCBI): domain Eukaryota; kingdom Metazoa; phylum Chordata; class Aves; order Charadriiformes; family Scolopacidae; genus Numenius; species Numenius arquata. The sequence continues at coordinate 9,056,192 of NC_133581.1, forward strand.
ATAACGCCACTCAGAACAATATACATATATTACTACTTGTTTGTAGTGCTTCGGTAATGAGTCCCCTTTGTATTAGATAACCTATATAATTCAGCATCTAGGCCCTCCATAACGTCAATTATCTCCTCATAGCTAAATGTACATTCCATTAAAACAAGATTTACAGCCTTTATAATACTTCTTAGGATTGAATGTGGAGATTTTGTGGATTTAAAGAAGCAGAGATGGGAGTTAGCATTTGTTAAAGAAGCAATGAATTAAAACAAAAATGCTATTTCATTTGCTAACTATGAATAGGCACCTAATACCCTTAAGAAATAGTTGTAGTAAAACAGGCTGAAGTACTCCTGGGGAAAAAAACAGGAAAATTTGTTTTCACCCTTTGGCTTTTTTTATTGTTTCCTAATTTACTCTTTATTTTTCCATTATATGACATGGACAATTTCCTTTATGTATCCTCCTTTAAGTTCCTATTCAGATTACTGAGAATTCTTTCTTGTAAGATGAGAAAATGGCACCTTAGAAAAGTCTGTGGGAAAAAAAAAATCCCAGCCCTTGCCAGTTTTCAAACAAAACTACTTACAGGAAACCGATTTAAAGGGAAGCTGCTGGCATATTTCATATGTTGTAGAAAAGACTGACATTATTTCAAATGTATTTGAATACCTTATGCAAAGAAAAGGCCTAAAAGTGTCCTTGAGCAGTACAAGGGTTTTTCATGAATGCTGTAAATGGGATCCTATATATTAAACCACCAGCCATGGGTAGTCCTTGGTCTTTTCATCTTATCAGTGGGTACATTTCCCCCCAGTATTACATCCCCCATTTTCACTGATGGTTTTCACTGTTTTGTACAACAGGTTTGTAAAGCAGCCTTTCAATCTGCTAGCTGATGTCTTAGGTTCAGAGAAACTAACTAAAAGACACAAAGCTGTTTAGATGCTAAAGGTGGAGTCAATTGAAACTGTTGTATCACAAAGGGCTAATTTAAAAGTTAACTCATTCACTATTGATCTTTCAATATTGATTTTCCTGTTTGCTCCTTACTTTTCACACTTCTCCCTTTCTCTGTGTTATAAATTGCCTTTGTATTTTAGAATTTAACACCAATTAGAAGAAGGTGTTCAGAGATGACAAACGTTTTTTATCTTCCATTTTAATAGCGCTTCTGGGTCAAAATCCCTGTGCTGTGAGTTCCAATTTTTTGCTAAGCATTTTTCTTTCTTTTTCTGCACTAAGTAAAAGCACTTCTTATACTTCTGTAGGCTGAACATTAACTTCCAGTAAGCCACAAACTCTTTTAAGGAATGAGAAATTGGACATCCAGAAGGAAGTTGCCCAAAATGACTATTGACATTTTATACCTAAAAATATAATATTGCCATTTTGTAATGCACTAGAAATTAAACTGAGCTGTGCATTTGGCTCATTTATGTGAATCTGGCAGTACAGATCTGAGGTATGATTAAGTCTCACAGAAAATGGGTCTATTGAACACAAGCTGCATCTTCAGCCAAAGGTCGCCTGTGTCCATTAAGAAGCAGGAAGCATCTGTTTGTGTTATGCATGGCTGTAGTCTGCCTGCAGTCTCCTTCTTTTTCATAAGTATAAATGCCAGAGAGGACATATAAAGTGTTTCTGGGGAAAGTTTAATGAAAAAAAAAAAGGAATCACAACTTGGTATATTCATATAAGCCTAGTTAAGATCCTTGTTTCTGATAACCCGGTATAGCTTATCTGGAAAAATTCAAAGTCTGCAGTGGTGGTCATCAGAGCTAGTTTGAATTCATAGCAGGGTAATTCAAATCAGAGTTTGGTTAAGAGTATGATTTTAAGGTATCAGATTGATATCTCTAAATCTTTCAAGGTCTCATGTTCTTTGTTCTTGGAATTATGAAAGGATTGGCTGTAGACAGACAGCGTGACAGTCTGACTTCCCAACTATGTGATTGGTAATTAATCTATTTGGTTCTCCACTCATATGATAAAATAGTTCATTTGACAAAAAATATATTTATTATTACAAGAATGATAGGCAATTTGCAGTCCTGCCTAATAGAAAAGAAACACTGCTGAAATGCAGAAATGACTTCAGAAAATAAAATAGACTCGCAAAAGTGGGGCAGTATTTAATCCACCAAAACCAGATTTTGTCAGTTGGCTTTAGCGTAGAAAGAATTAGTAGCACACTACTAATCGTAGTATAATATTAATATATTTTAATATTGGTGTCAACTAGTGCTATTGTAGATCTGCAACAGGTAGAAAATGCTCTCGAGAATACTCACATCGCTAATTAAAATCAGTGCTGGGAGTGAGAGGGTCTTGTGGGGTTTGTAGGTTTTCTTTGCATAAAGCTTCTTGCATAATCTCTGTAGAGAACTTGCAATCTCACTAGTCAAGGTAGAAACAGGATGGAGAAAGCTGTAAAACAGGCAGGCAGTGTGTGGGAGAAGAATATTGCATGAAGTCGTGATTTTTCTTCTGTTTGAAGATGGCTCTGGAGGAGATAGGCTACTCAAGAGGCAAGGTGGAAAAAGAGAACAGGGCCTAGTATGGGAGGAAACAGGATTCTGTTACTGAGAAGTAACACTTCTTGGTTACTTCTCCTCCTTTCTTCAAACACCCTTATTTTTCCATCCACCTCTTAAAAACATTTCATTTTTGTTTCCTTGTCACATTTTTTCCTTTCACCGACCTCATCCTGAGATTCCCCATTTCCAGATGATGACAGGCTCTGTGGCCCCTCATGCTTGGGCTCTTGCACCTAAACCTTCATCTCCTCTTCTTGACTGAGATGCACTTCAGGTTGGCTGAGCTTTACAGGAGAGTGGCTGTTTATCTGAGTGAAGAATCGGAGGTGCTTAGGTTGTGAGACTGCAGGCGTCTTCCTAAGTCATAAAACACCAACGTTAGTTGCCAGTTGATGCTTGCTTTATGAATTCTTGGTGATAGTCCTTGTCACCCTCAGCAGGATGTCCTGCAAGACTCTCTCAAGCCCTCTCTTTAGACAAGGCAGTGTAGGGTTGGATGCGCTGCATTAGCTCTGGGGATGCATAGAGCAGTTGTGCTTGTTTTACATCTTCAGCTCATGCTGCCATCAGAACAAAATTAAAATGAAGAGAGATGGTTCCTTTGGGTTTGGTGTTTAAAAGTAGTGACTGGCAGTGGCGATCCTCATCCAGGCTTGGACAGTACTTCACACTTCTGTCTTTCTTATTGAGACTGTCAGTTCCCCTGAAATGGAGGTAGCAGCGCTTCCAAACACCCCAGGGAGTGCAGGGAAGGTAAAACTCTCAATACGGGGTGTGCTCAGCATACGTTTATTCAATCATAAACATATGTAAGTAAATGTTCTTGCTAACTTGGATCATTTAGAGTGGTAATATGGTTTATAAAACCTCTTCAGCAGAAATACCTATATTAGAGATATTTTTGCATATCCAATTAAGCATCGGGTATGGACCGATATAGTTCACACTGCAGATCCACACTGCAGGCACCTGGAAAGTATTTGGCCCTTGTCTAGGTGACCCATCAAACCACCTATAACCATGTATTTTCTTCACTATGAAACACTAAATCTTTCCAGTATTTAATGCCCTTCTCTTTAATGTCAGCTGGTCTTATAAGGAGACTTGTTAAAGTAGTGTTCTCAATTATGGCATTTTAATTTAATAATAATTCAATTAAAGGTGTGTTTTTTATGGAACATCCACGCTACCTTTATTGGTATTATTAGAGTAACCATCATAATAACCAGGAGTAATTATTTAAATGCTCATTAAAAATTGAGTGGTGGAGAAGAGAGTAACATTGGTGGAGAGATCGCAGGAACCTGATACGTGTCTGTTCACGAGTGCTACAATAAAAGGTGTCCTTTCTTTAAAGCTCGCAAGTTTCTACTTTTCCTGAACTTCTAAAGGTGCAGTAAAGCAGCATTAAAATTCCTTAACATTTTTATTGCTGCTGTTGTAACTTTGTAAAGGGAACCAGAAACATTATCTGGAAAGTATTGCTAGAGGTAAGGAATGGCAGTGGTTATATGTACCTGACTGCAGGTCCTCACCGCAGTCCTGGCAGGGGTTATGGGTGGGTGATTAAAAAGCGGGGGGGAGAGTTCATTCTCTGTTATAGCTAATGGAATTATTCAGGCATGCTGAGGGAAGGATTCGTAAGGCACTGGATGTCACTGTAACCCAGCAGAAAATAATGAATTCTCAACCATTCTTATCTCACACTGATTATTGTTTGATGGTATCCAGAATAACTGAGGATATTTTGAGGGAAATTTATCTCCAGGGCAAAGGCACTCAGCATTCAGGGGATACAGAAAGTTGTGTACCAACCGGGCAAGGAAGATCTGCGTATTGCTAAATGATACAAGTCAGACTGCAGAAGACAGATAAGTCGGGGGATTGAGGCTGCCTGGTGCAGCGGGATGAATGTCCACAGACCCAGGCTACTCTTCTTCTGGGCTGGGCAAACCGACCTGTCTTTTCTCACTGCCCCCTGTAAGGGCAGCATCTTGGGGGTGGGATCGGAATTTAGCTTTGTTTTGTGGTGTTCACGAAAGAGAAAAAAGCTCATTATTGCTTTGACATTTTGAATGGAACATAATCTGTCAGGCAGTAATGGAGGGAACACATTTTAATATTTCTGGAAAAGACCATCTTTTGTCATAATACGGAGAAAAGGCAAGAGTGTTCAGTAAGTTTCTAGTTTATAATTATCTGCTTAGGGAGAAAATACTAGGGAGATTTTTAATCTACCAGATAAGAATGTAACAAAATCTAATGGTTGGCAGTTGAACTCAGCAATCTGAATCGGAAAGAAGATGGTTTTTTAATACTGAAGATAGTCAACCCTTGCCACAGACTACTCTGATACATAGTGAATTCTCTCTCACTTGGCATTTCCAAATCAAGTTGGGAGAAGACGTGAAGTGGTTCAACTGCAAATCACTGGGATGATATCTGCATATGAGGTGTACACTAAATTGTTTCCTATGTTTTTCATGTGTATGTAGGTAAGACAAAATATTATGATCTTAAATTGCAGGAAGAAAGATTTAGATTAGGCATTTGGGGAACCTGCATGATGGTAAAGGAGAGAAGGAATGAGGTAGACTTTGGGAAGGTTGTAGACTCTCCATCTGGCCTTTGAGATGAGGTAATGGAGCATCTGCTGTAGATATGAGTAGATGCATAGATATGGGCATCCCTTGGGTCAGAAACTGGACAAGAGTAACCCTTAAGGATTATCCCACTCCTCTGTTTCTTTAATTTCACTGTCCTTCGTAGCCTTCAGATCAATATTTCTGAACCTATAGACCTGTAGTGTCCAGCCCTACAAACCCGTCTCATGTCTGAACTCCAGTGGCAGTATTTATTTGGCTTTAGGGCAACTTTGAGGCTACCATTGACTGCTCAGGGCTTATGGCCTGCATGTCTCATCTCAGTACATACGCCGTATTTATCAACCAATATAAAGATAAAAAGTTATACTTGAACCATCAGCCCCCCAAATCGTGCCTAGTTACAGACTGTAGGGTTGAATCCATGTGCAATTCATTGAACAGTATTAATGAAGTCTTGGCTTGTGCTTAACTCTAAGCACATGAATAATTTCATCACTATCCAACAGAGCACTTCAGCCTATGCTTAAGTTTCACTGATGTTGATTACTCACATGCTCAAAGTCAAGCATATGCTAAAATGATAAAGACTGCATATGGCAAAGCCTATATAGCTAGTTGTCATAAAGTGGGTACTTAAACAGACTTCAGTGCAGGTGGCAAGGGATTAAGATAGCCATATATCAAAAGTAGCCTTATAACAAAGAGTTTTATAGTGTAGGTGCACTGCATTATTAAATATAAGGATCATTCTTGAGCAATACGTGGCTGTTTCTGGGCATGTTTAAAATATTTAGCAAGTTTTTGAATATAAAAATGTTCAGAGTGGATCTTCAAAGACTTTTTGACATTGTTCTGTTCTTAAAAGTGAGCATCTACACCGCTCAGGGCAACTTCTAGGCAAGATAACCATGAAGTGATAATATGGAAATGAACATTTTATTTTATTTTTTTTCATTTTTTTAAATGGGGAGTCTGGGGAGAGTATTTGAGGGTTGTGAAAGTTAAAATATATATAAGCACAGACACGAACAGACGTGAAGTAGTCAGAGACTGGTAGCCAGGTAGCCTGCAGTCAATTTTGCTGTTGTGTCAGGGTCTCCTGAAGAGGAGTGTTAAGGAGCATAAAAGCTAAACAAAACAAAAAGGAAGAGAAGACTGTTTTATGACTGCTAGCTTGTAAATCTTAGATCACTAATAGCACTAATTTGCTCTGTTTGAAAGAAAACTAAAAAAGAGGGGGATTTACTTTCCTCTCTTGAATTTCACGGAGGTGAAGTTTTGGAGAACAAAACAAAACAAAACATCTCAGTTCCGTAACATGTAGTAGCAAGCATCCAGCCAGCTGCCATTTTGAGGGTAATTTTTTTAATCAGCCATTTCACTTTTAGATTGGCCTTGATCCTCAGCCTGCTCAGGAATTTTTCTCCTTATGTATGTGCCTTTGCTGAAGTAAACGTGTTGCTGTTGTTTTCGTGGTCGTCATCTAATACACAGCTGCTTTCTTCCTCCTGTCAGCTCTTGAGCTAAGCAAGGAGAATGCGCACACACACACACTCTTTATTTTTTTAAAAAAAAAAAACTCCACAACAAAAAAGAATGCATGCTGTGACTTTAAAAATGAAAGAATTGAACAGCTGTGGGTAATAAATCGATTAATTAGAGTGGATAAAATGAAGGTGAAGGGTGCAGAGCACTCTTTAATTTGAAGATATATGACCTTGTAAGATGCTGCACTTCATTTGCTATTAGATCACACTTCAGAAGGGGCTTTATTAAAATCTATTCTAGGGTGAGCTGAGGTAAAACATATTGTTAAAAAACCTTTTGACAGAGTATGTTATATACTTTAGTCTGCTTCAGTGATTTCTGTCACTTTTTATACTACACATGTTGCCGTTCAAGAAAAGTTAAAGGTCTAGACATTTTCATCATATTTCTGTAAGAAACAGAAATTTAAATTTTTGAAGTAATAATGGGAGCATTTACTGTTGCTTTGGCTGCAGAGCTGACATAAAGCTCCCTAACTGCCTCGGTGCTGAGTAGATTTTTAAGGGATAATGTATCAGTTCCTTTCCGTGTTTGTATGTGGCTTTCGTTAATGTCAATAGCAGTTACGGGCACTTTTTCCGAGCCGAGTGCAGTTCCCAAACTTGTTGGGCTTTTTTCCAATAGCGGTTGTTAGAGATTAATCAAAGCAACCGGCTCTGTCCCGTACGACAGGGCTGGGGCATGGGGGCCATGTCAGCCAGGCAGAAACCCTCACCGTGTTCTGCATGGTTTTTCTTGGCTGTGGAGAGCCGGCTTCTCCAAACCCGGCGTCTGAAGCTGCTATCCACAGCAATAGCCCCACTAAATCAATAGGAGCGTGAGGAGCTGCGCCACGTTTATCACCTACCTTTGTAAATAAGTCTCAGCCTGAAAGATGTGCTTTCCCTTCCGCTTTTATGGATGTACATTAGGTGATGAGATTAGATAGACTGACAGGCTGATAGGTAGGCAGATAATCTTCTAGCCTCCTTGTCTAAGGTTTTGTAGGTTTTGTTAGCAGCAGCCGTTCCTGCAACAGCCAGAAGAGGGGAATTCAGTCAGCAGCAATCCTGGTGTGCCGGAGTTAAATTTTTTTCCTTTTTTTTTTTTTTTTTTTTCTTTGACTGCTATGAGTCAGGCCTCTTTACAGAGGTAGTTTGGATAATACAGTTCTGTTCACCTTATAAACTCTTTCATTTTCAAGCTCAAGCAACAGGCTTTTGTGAATCGCAGCTGTCTCCGTCCCCCGCCCCCCCGTCCATATAGAAAGGGGTTGTGTAGTTCAGCTTCGGATCTGAGCTCCTGCAGAGAGGCTGGGATCGGGCTTCGTTAGGGTTATTATGCAGATACGGGTCAGGCGGGAAGCTTGGTTCAGCTTTAAACTTTCAGGAAGTTTAGTGCCTTTAGGTGCAGCTATATGTGCTTTCATAAACAAACAAACAAATAAGAAATTAGCTTTAGATTTTCCAAAACGGGTAATTGTTTTTCCGGAAACCTCCCCCTCATTTAAAAAAAACAAACAAAACCCAACCAAATCCTGGATCATGATTTTCAAGTTGACACATATTTATGAATTTATCAGAGTCTTGCAGAGGCATTGAAAAAAGGGAGGGGGGGAGGAAGTGCTTTTTGAAGATAGCACGTAGTTTATATTGTGCCCAGGACTGGAATTTTCTAGCTAGCAAAATTATGACTGTAGTGCAGGCTTGTCCACACCTGTCCTTTATGTAAAGCTGAATCAAGGTTAAAGGAATGCTTTCCACCTTTATGCAGTTGTTCAAAGAGGCTAGAAAGGCAAACAGAACAATGTTTTTGGCTCCGGTGAGCATTTCTGCATTGGAGGACAGGCTCAGGCTCAGAAATTCTTGGGACCCAGTTCAAGCACGGCCCGACATTTGTTACTGTTAATTGCAACTGTGCTGTCGGCTTTGATTACCGGATGTTTCATTTAAGTGGCTTCTTGGTGTTTTGGCAAAAAGAATGTAAAAGTGGTTTATGCAAGGGTATGTTTTCCAAGCTCCTGTTGACTTGAATAGGACTTGTGCAGCTAAATACCTACATAGTATTTTAAAAATGGAAATGCTGGCATGACTGAAGCATGTATAAATTAAATTCAGCAAGATCTCAGGGGACTGCTGCATGAATTATATAAAAATATAAAATGAAAGAGTGAAAATGACACTGAAGCTCCTTGCAGGTGCCTTGTAAAACCTACCGCACTGCATTTTCCTTGGTTTTCAGCTGTAGTCATAAATCCCTTGAAACAAATTCCTTTTTGTGGAATAAACACGTGAAAGGGTTTGGATCCCTATGCATCATAAAGGAAGGTTTTATTTGCAAGTTAGAGGATATAAATGTATATAGCACCAATGCGTATGTGTGATATTTGTCATACATGTTAAGTGAATAAGCGTGGTGAGTAAATGTGCTGTTCAACAATTTATATCAGTCAATACATTGCAATTAAGTCCTCCTTTCAGAAATGCCAAGGAGGAAATGTGTTAGCAAAATAAAGCACATGCCAACTGTATTTAAATGTTCTCCGCTGTATTATTTTTTGAGTGTTCTTTCTGTTTTTCTTCTATAGGTAAAGATGAGCCTTCAAGCTATATTTGCACAACATGCAAGCAGCCTTTTAATAGCGCTTGGTTCTTGCTTCAGCATGCCCAGAACACACATGGATTCCGCATCTACCTGGAAACAAGCCCTTCAAACAGTTCCCTTACTCCACGCATCACCATCCCTCCTCCTCTGGGACCGGAGACTGTTGCACAGTCCCCGTTGATGAATTTCCTTGGAGACAACAACCCTTTCAATCTTTTGCGGATGACAGGACCCATCTTGCGTGAACACCCTGGCTTTGGTGAGGGTCGGCTCCCAAACACGCCTCCGCTGTTCAGCCCACCGCCTCGTCATCATCTGGATCCACATCGCCTTAGTGCCGAAGAAATGGGGTTAGTTGCCCAGCATCCCAGTGCCTTTGACAGAGTTATGCGTTTAAACCCCATGGCAATTGAGTCCCCAGCGATGGATTTCTCCAGAAGGCTTCGAGAACTGGCAGGAAACAGTTCCACCCCTCCGCCAGTCTCGCCCAGTCGCACCAACCCTATGCATCGCCTGTTGAATCCTTTTCAGCCGAGTCCTAAATCACCTTTTTTGAGCACCCCACCACTGCCCCCCATGCCCCCCAGCAGCACTACGCCTCCCCAGCCTCAGGCCAAGAGCAAGTCCTGTGAATTTTGTGGGAAAACATTCAAGTTCCAGAGTAACCTTATCGTGCACCGGCGCAGCCACACAGGAGAAAAGCCCTACAAGTGTCAGCTCTGCGACCACGCTTGCTCCCAGGCCAGCAAGCTAAAACGCCACATGAAAACGCATATGCATAAAGCTGGCTCCATGACGGGCAGGTCAGACGATGGACTGTCCACCACTAGTTCCCCCGAGCCAGGCACAAGTGAGCTCACTGGAGAGGGACTGAAATCCAGTGAGGCAGATTTCAGGAACGAGAGCGATCCTTCCCTGGGCCATGACAATGAAGAAGAGGAAGAGGAGGAGGAGGAGGAAGAGGAGCTCGAAAATGAGAGCCGGCCAGAGTCGAGCTTCAGTATGGACTCAGAGCTGAGTCGTAACAGAGAAAATGGCTCCAAGTCGCTACCGGACGAGAAATCCCTTGTCCTGGGAAAAGTCATCGAGAATGTAAGTCTAGGTGCCATCCAGCAATATAATGACATGCTAGCTGAAAAACAGAAGAGGAGTGGCTTCATGAAAAGGTCTTCCGACCAGCGAGACTTGTGTCCTCGAGACCTCTGTCAGAGAGATCCAGGCGATGAAGACTCAGTGGTAGGAGAGCTGGACCGCACTGAGGAAGGGACGGTCAATGGAAGAAACTTTGGCCCGGGCGAACCCTTCCCAAACTTGTTCCCCCGCAAGCCAACGCCTATCACGAGCCCCAGTTTAAACAATTCCTCTAAAAGAATAAAGGTAGAGAAAGATTTGGACTTGCCACCAGCAACGATAATACCTTCCGAAAACGTTTACTCCCAGTGGCTGGTAGGGTACGCAGCATCGCGGCACTTCATGAAGGATCCGTTCCTCGGATTCACAGACTCCCGACAATCCCCCTTCGCGACCTCTTCCGAGCACTCGTCGGAGAACGGGAGCCTGCGTTTCTCCACCCCGCCGGGGGACATGCTGGACGGGGGGCTCTCAGGGCGCAGCGGCACGGCGAGCGGAGGCAGCACCCCCCACATCAGCGGTCCCGGCCCCGGGCGACCCAGTTCGAAGGAAGGGCGCAGGAGCGATACATGTGAGTACTGTGGCAAGGTCTTTAAGAACTGCAGCAATTTGACGGTGCACCGTCGGAGCCACACTGGAGAGCGGCCTTACAAATGCGAGCTCTGCAACTATGCATGTGCCCAGAGCAGTAAGCTGACGCGCCATATGAAAACGCATGGCCAGATAGGGAAGGAGGTCTACCGCTGCGACATTTGCCAGATGCCCTTCAGTGTTTACAGCACCCTGGAGAAACACATGAAAAAGTGGCATGGAGAACATTTGCTGACAAATGACGTCAAAATTGAGCAGGCAGAAAGAAGCTAAGGCCCCCCCCCTCTCCCCTTCCCCCCCACCCCCGCTAGGTTAAATTTCAGGGGTCTAGGTAACATTTTATTTGTACAGTTTAACTATTGCCAACTGAGAAAAGATGACCTAACTTGCCTCCGTAAACATAACTTAGCATAACTATGGTAGGTGCCAGACTTTGGCACTTAAAATATAACCTGTGTCTACAAAGTTCTATTAAACCCGAGGGTTGATTAAGGCAGTAAAAATTGTGGAGCCTTTTAACTGTGCAATAATTTCTGTATTTATTGGGTTTTTGTAATTTTTTGGCATGTGCAGGTACTTTTTTTTTATTCTTTCTGTTTAAATTTCTTTTAAAATTTTGTTGGGTATCCCTTTTTAATTTTACCCAGTTGTAGCCTGAGATTACTTGCATTGTAGGGGAGAAACATATCTTTTTAAATTATAATTTTTGGGCCGCTGCTTTGTTGAAAATTAAGCTAAGCGTGTGTAATTTCTTGTGAAGAAGCCAGCATTTGAACAGAAGTCTTTCTTTTTTTTTTTTTTCCCTTCTTTTCTTTTTTTTTTTCCTTTCCTCTTCTTAAATAACCTTGAAGATTAGGGAAAACAAAATTATACAGCGGATAACAATCTTTGAAATTAGCACTTTCATTTGGAATTGGATCGAATATGTAGCACTGACAATGTCGCTGACGATAGAGGCCTTTTCTAGATGGATTTCATCACTGAAGTTATGGCAACAAAAAAAGACATAGGTGCAGAAGGCAGCTACATTCAAAACCCATAAACTTTCTTAATTGTGCATTACTTGGAAAGTTTCTTCTTGTTGTTAAAGCTATGGCAACATTATGGTGCCACTTTGTCACTTTTTGGAGTGTCTGTCCCTCCCTTTTCCCCTCCTGCCACTCTTCCCAGAGACAGTAAATGTACATCTTGAGTATTGTAATAGTCTTTTCAAACCTTGGGGCAGCCAAGGCTTTTTTCTTTTTAAACTGCAAAATCATAAATCTGAGTTCAGGACATCAACTTTAGTCCAGATTTTCTGTAGTTAAAATAATTACCAGAGGATGAGAGTGTGTGAATTTCTCAATGAAAAGCCTCAGCTCATAGGCATTTGGTTTATGAATGGGAATATTAGAACTATCTTATATGATGTACAATGATGTTATTACAAGGAAGGGAAAAATAAATTCTAGTTGATTTACCTGTCTTGGCAGGATTCTGCTCCTATTGAAGTCGCTAAAAGCTTTCCCCTTGACTTAATTAGGAACAGAATGGAATTGCATTCAGAGAAAAGCATTATGACAGAAAAAAGTAAAGAAAAATGCACCTGCTCTACTTTCAAATTCCAAATTTTTTAAAGCTTTTTATGACTAATATTAACAAACAGTGGACAATTATGGTTAGAGATTTTAATTATGTTGACCCGCACTTTAAAGCTTTTGTTTGTGGTTAAGAGAAAAATGGCTTCTCAACAAGAAATTACATCATATTCTTCTACTTGGCCCAAAGGTGGGTTAAACTGTAAGGGAACAGCTGAGATTAAGTGTCAGTGTTGCTAAGCATGGCATTCACAATACTGGCACTATAAAGAAAAATAAATAAAATAATTTATTGGACAGTTTTTCTACTGCCATTCAATTTGACGTGAGTGCCTTGAAAACTGATCTTCCTATTTGAGTCTCTTGAGACAAATGCAAAATGTTTTTGTGAAATGAAAAGACTTTTAAAAAAAAAAAAAGTAAAACAAGAAAAGTACATTCTTTAGAAAAAAAGAGCCACATTTACTTAAAAAAAATAATTACTGGTTGAAGATAGTGGACATGAAAATGCCATAAGACCCAATCAAATGAAGATGTATACCCAGCACAACTTCGGACATCCATTAGCTGAATTATTCTCAGCCTTTTTTTTTTTTTCAGGACAACGCTGCTTAGGAAATGGAATGGAAATGATTTACTGCTGAATTAAAACTCAAATGACACAAATTACAAGTTGTTATCATTGAATGAGAAAAAACAATTCAGGAACAACGGCTAATTTTTTTAAAAGTTAAATTTAGTGCACTCTGTCTTAAAATACGTTTACAGTATTGAATACATACAAGGGTAAAAAAGAAATTGTGTGTATGTGTGTTTGAGCAATCTTTTTTTTTTCAAAGTTTGCTTAATAGGTTATTAAAAAAAATGCCATAATGGCCATGTGTATATTGTTTTCTTTTGGTGACGGGGTTTTAGTATATATTATATATATTAAAATTTCTTGATTACTGTAAAAGTGGACCAGTATTTGTAATAATGGAGAATGCCTGGGCATTTTACAAAACCAGAAAGAAAAAAAAAAAAAAAACTTTTCTTTTTTCCTTGAAAATGTTGCAGTAAAATTTAAATGGTGGGTCTATAAATTTGTTCTTGTCACTGTAACTGTAAAGTCTTGAGTTTTAGTAAATTTTTTTCTGCCTTGGGTGTTGAATTTTTATTTCAAAAAATGTATAGAATCCTGTACTGGGGATTAAAAGGTGATTGCTACACCATGTAGAAAAAGTATGTAGAAAAAAGTGCTTAATATTGTTATTGCTTTGCAGAAAAAAAAAATCACGTTTCTGACCTGTACCTATTTTTCTCTTTTTTTCTCCCCTTCCCCCCTTCCCTTCCCCTTCTGGAATGGATATTGATATTGGTTGATTCATATGATGTAGGCACTTGCTGTATTTTTACTGAAGCTTGTAATTTTTTAACTGTACGCTTGTCCTTTTAAAGGGATTTAATGTACCTTTTTGTTAGTGAATTTGGAAATAAAAATAAAAACAAACAAACAGGCTGCCATAATATATTTTTTTAATTTGGCAGGATAAAATATTGCAAAAATAAAAAAAAATTTGTATGTGAAGTCCTTATTGTACAGGAAAAAAGGGGGTTGTTAGACGACCTTTGAGTAAAAGAAACAAAACAAAATAATTAAGTGCTTTTTTATTTTTATTTTTTTTGTTGTTGTTGTTCACAAATAATTTTAGTTGTATATATATTTTTTTTGTCAGAAATGGCCTACAAAAAAGTGCTGTTCCCACAGGGCTCTAAATAACTTCAAAAGTTGCCTGGACCCCTTGCATCAAGGTTTTACCAGGTATGGTTGAACCAGGCTGGATGGTTATTGCCTATTCGTGTGAAATGGAATTCAGTTCCCATAAAGGTGTTTGGGGTGACATCCCAGAGCTTCCCCACAGATTCGAGAGAGAGAGAGGAGATTCCCCCCCCCCCCCTTCCCTTCCAAACAAGAAGCTCTCCAACACATCTCCCCTCTCCCGGCCGCCCCCTACTCACTGCTCCCCTCACCCTGCCACTGCCCTCTGGAAGAAAGACGTTTTACGGCAAACAGCGAGAGGTCTTGCATCCACTTTGACGTAAAATGGTAAAACGGGCTGCTGTTGGTACAGCTGTAACCGGGTTGAAGTAAAATTGGTCCAGGCACAGCCCTCCTCTTCCCTGTCAGAACAGGACCTACTCTGTGTACAGGTCTTGCCAGTCCATGTTATTAGCTGCTTTGCTGCTGTTCACTCCTAATTGTACATTCCATAAATTTCTGAATGTTTGAGGGACTGGGATGAAATCCTGTGCCTTTTGATTTCTCTCTTCTTTGCTGTTCTTTCTCTCTCTCTCTCTCTCATGCTCTCTCCCTTTTGGGTCGAGGGGAAGACAGGTGGCAGAAGAGGCACTGATGCTCTAGTGAAGGGGAGAAGGAGAAAATGCTCACCGCTCTTGCAGGAAATGACGGTAAAACTAAAACACAAACAAGAAAAAAAAATATTGCCATGCCAAATTCTTCTGCTGCTTTCATCAGTGCAGAACTGCTGGAGCAATTGGAGAGGCATGGGTGTGACAGCAGGGAGAATTTGGTCCAGCTACCTAACAGATAAATATATGTCTTCCTGGCTTGAACAACGTACCCTTAAGACTTCTGGACAAATTCTGGATCTCAATTAAACTGATATAAATCAGGAATTATTCATCACTCTTAGTCCTGGATTACTCCAGCATAGCTGAGGTTGGCATGTGGTCCCTTAAAGGCACATTTTCACTTTTTGTTGAAAATTCAGATCTCTGGCATTCATATATACCCAGAGTCATGTCACAGAACTCAGCAGAATTCCTTGGACATGCATCGGTGTAACGAAGATCAGAAGTTAACTGCATATTTTCAATCCACAATTCATTAAGAAAGAAGTTTACCTTTCATTTTAGTGTAAGTTGCTTAGGAGCTCTGGTCTCCCTGTTGTTTTTAATTATCCAGCATAGCTAACACCAGCAGTTGTCTAATTTTGTGACTTGAATCATGGAAACTAACAATAAGTCACCCAAAAGCACAAGGGTTGTGTTTCTGCAGACTGTAGTGGCAATGAAATGGCCCTTCTTTTCTTCTTGCTCAGAAGAACTGTAGTTTACTAGGCCATAAGCACAATATTACATAGAGATAAAATAGCTAGAATGCTGCCATAGTTCTCTTCACAATTTAAATAGTTTTTAATTATTATTTTAAGGTTGGATTTATTACTTCCATTGTGTCTAGTCCTGCTGCCTTTGAAGTCCAGAGAAAAACTCCAGTCGACTCCCTTGGCAACAGGACAGGTCTGAGAACCAGGTTTTAGAAAGAAAAATACTGATTTTTAAGGAAAGGGTCAAAAAATCAGCATTTCATCCCAGTCCTATGTAAAAGACAGTCCAAGGTTTTGTTTATCACAGGCAAACTCATTTTTATGGTGCTCTTTGTATTTTAGAACTGCAAAGCAAAGTAACGTTGATTTAAGTTGTTTGCATTTGTACCGGCAAGGCAAAATATTTTTATTACCTTTTTCTATTACTTATTGTATGAGCTTTTGTTGTTTACTTGGAGGTTTTGTCTTTTACTACAAGTTTGGAACTATTTATTATTGCTTGGTATTTGTGCTCTGTTTAAAAAACAAGAGCACTTTTTTTTTTATTATGGATAAAATGTTGAGATGGCTGGAGGTCATTTCAATATGGCTTAGTGAAATATTTATTGTTCCTTTTATTCTCTGTACAAGATTTTTGGCCTCTTTTTTTTTCCCTTATTGTCACAATGTTGAGTTCAGCATGTGTCTACCATTTCATTTGTACGCTCGTTCAAAACAACGTTTGTTCCAGTTTCAAGTTATAAAAATAAATTGGACATTTGACTTGATCTCCAAATCTTGTCTTTCCTGTTTTTTTGAAAGTGAGGGGTGGGAAGGGGAAAAAAGGAGGGAGCGAGGAGTTGAAGCTTCAGTACAGGTCATAGAGCTCATGCCATATTTTCTGACAGTTCTCATGGGAGTCAAATCAGGAGAGAATTCTTGTCTGGGGAGGATGTGAGCACCTGCATGATGCTAAGCAGATGCTCAAGTCCTGCTTACATTCCTTGGACATAAATATAATGTAATGTATTTCCTGAGTAGGGGTCTTGAGAAAAAAATGGTAGAAAAATGCTTGAAACAGTCAAATTTCTTATACGAAATTGTGCAATGTTTGGGGCAATTAGCACAGTTTTCTGAAGAAAGGGAGGACTTTGCTCTTGTGTTTCTTTCCATCCCCATAAGCTTGACTGCGTGCTGTATGCACCTAAGTTTGGTAACGTGTTTTGCTTCTTGGATGCCAACACAAATAGGGAGAACACTTACCAATTTAACCAGGAGCTGAATTTGGGCCACAGACCTTATATTATTACGTGAGAAGCACCAAAACGTAACTGCAGCTAAATGTCTGCTCCTCCTCCTCAGCTAGGGACAAAGGCATGCACAGTTAAAGGCAGAATTTTGCACAACTTGCAGTTTGAGGATAAGAGCCGACGGCTACAGACAGTTCACTGTCCTGATATTCTTTATCAAGCCAACCTCTTAGCGAATGCATGGAAATCTTAAATGAGAGAATTGTTATTCAAACCATTATTGGAAAGCTCAGGAAAGATTTGGAGTGTCGAAGACCAGATTCTGATTTCCTGGAGGCCCTGGTCCAACAAACCATGTAACAGGCTTGTGATTCAAAGCAGGTGGGTAATTGAAATTCATTTCAAAGGAACTGCTCCTGGACTTTAAAGTACTTGGCTCAACTCAGAAGTCAGGAGGGGAAGCTAAGTGGTTTGTGCTACAGAAGAGCTCCTACAGATGGTCCCTTCCTGATCTCAGGCTCCCTGAATCCACAATCTAAATTTAGGTATGTGTGTAAGTGCTTTGCTGGATCAAGGCTTCAGAGCGATATAAAAGTTACAGGCTTTGAAAAGTTGCACTCATGAAAAACCAGTGAAAATGAAATCAGAACCCGACACTGACAATTATATTGGGCAATAGTTCACGCTGTAATTCCCAAAATGCCACGTTCGTTTTGAATGCCTTCTGCAGTGAGCTGTAAAGGCTGTTAGATTTTACTTCTAAATTTTGTACAGTTTGCATTTGAATGGGGTGTTTTTGACACCCCATAAACATGACTTCACTCTGGTGGAGCTTTACACTGCTGTGTTCTTTTGTCAGCTTTAAAGGCGTTTCAAGCCTTGCAGATGTTGGTGTGGTGTTTGAAGATTTAGCAGCAGCATCCTGGTCAGTGGCTGGGAGGGTCCGGAGGCACAGGGGGACTTTCTGTCCACTGCCTCTGCTAGGGAAGGTAGTATCTTCCCAGCAAGGAGAAGCATGGACCTCCAGCAAGTGGTAATGCCATAACTCATCACTGTTGGATCTGCTAGAGCTTGTCTGTCACAGCCCTGATTACTCACACACGTTGGCATGAGGGAAAAAGCAAGATTAGACCCTTTTGACAGAGGAAATGTGAGAAATCACACAAACAAGGCTGCAAACAACTAAATCCAAATGAGTCTCGTTGCAGCATCCTCGCGTTGGATACTCCCGTTTTACACATGCTTGTGTCACCCAAGAACTCTGTTATAATCAGTAAAAGAAAAAGGTTTAGAAAAATCTTTGTGAAATCCAAATGAAACCAATGGAGTTCAAACTTTGCTATGAAATGAGAGATACTTTAAGTCAGCATTGTAATTATTAATTATTATAATGAAGAAACATGTTATAAAGGTGATTTAATTTCTCAAGGGCCTTTTTTCTCACAGTGGTTCTACATCATATTACTTCTCTGGATTCAGTAGATTTATTCCTGATTTACATAAGTATTCCATGCGATTGAGTCCGACTTAGGGGTTTTACATACAAAAAATTTACGTAAATGATAAGAACATATAACAGGATAGCAGTGGCCATTGAACTCTAACTCCGTAGTTGAGACGTTTTCACCAGAAACTAGAGTCATAGAGTTACATTTACCCTATCAAAGGACAGAAAGATACCATGTGATCTGTATGTCCAATTAAAACAGCTTGGAAACTGAGCACTTGAAAGGCTTGTGAACAGACCAATAATTATACACCAAAATCATTCAGGAAATAATTCTGAATAATGAATATATTTGAGAAAATTGTGATCTATTTGCAGACAACTTGTAAGCAAAAAAGAGGCAACATTTGCCTAATAGTTGATTTGCTCTGAATTATTCTCCTAGCTCAGCTAAACACTGACCTTTAGCTACTCAATGACAACATACATTTCACTGTGTGACAGATGACAGACTGTTCACTGGGATCACATGTGTTAGAGTTGGAAAAGACCTGTTCTCTCCTTTTGCCCATCCACTGCCAGTGCAAGATTATTTCTTTCAATACATTTCCTAAACAGGACGTTATGCAGAACAGAACCAAATATAATTTTATACCTATCCATTGAAAAAAAAAAAAAGGCTGGTAAGAAAAGATTCTTCATCCAGTTTTGTCACTGGCCATTTCCCCATGGATTTAATCCCAGGATGTAACAATATGGTACTACATCCACTGAGAGTGGACACATGCTCCAGGGCTTGATTGGACTGTAGTTTGAGGGTTAGACTAGGTGCAAAAGATGTTCTAATTCCTCTATTTCCTATACTAATCAGGAGCCTATTGTGTTATACAATGTACTGATTTACAGATTACTTTTTCTGCGCAAAAGTTAGACGTAGGTTTCCTTTTATGAGTATCTTTTTATTTATTTCTTATTCTGTCAAGATACCTGTGAAATACCTCCTGTGCCAGTGAAGACCACTTACATATTTTAATGTAGAGTTGGTAAGTGCCAGTGCTGATTATGGTAGAAGTCATAGGTATCATCAGACAACACCAAAGCTAATGAAAATGTGAAGGAAAAACAATCACGTTTTAATGATTCCTATAAACTGGCTAGGAATTACAATAATGCAAAAAATACACGTTGCTCTTCAAAAAATTTTAACTAGTTATAGGTGTGTGAGTGTTCAAAAACTATGTATACATCTCTGTTTGCATGACAGATTAAAATTTCAAGTGTACTGTGGAAAGCTAGACTATAATATTGATTTTGTTCGAATTCCTCCTAATTAACAGACAAGTGTGAGCTCATTTTAGTCCACAACACTATATCCTTAAGATTGCCAGTTACTTTAGCAAAGATGATTTAAAATTGATATTACAGTGATAAATGAAGACCCCTCGCTTCTCCTCTAGAAATCACAACTGGAGTAGCTATTGCATGTGGGCAAAGTCCATATAACATTCTAGCAGACACTATTAAAATCCCTAAAATGCCATTTTTTACTAGAAACCAATAGATCATAAAGCAAAGTTCAGTGACTAGCCAGACTTACTAGGACACGTGAAGTTTCCACAGTACCAAAGTACTACTAGGAGGTATGTTTATAATTCTTTTTCTCACTGTATTTATTAAGTTATATGAAAAGACGGATATAACCACCTGTGTGTTTGGGGGATGTGAGGCTTCACTTGTCATGGTGCATGGGTCTTCCCACCGGTGTGAGACGTGGAGAGATGAGCAAAACTAAGATAAATTACAAAAGCCGAGCAGACACGAAAACACTCCAGAACAAACTCTCATCATTTAACTCTCTGTGATGTGACAGTGAGAAGAATTTTTGAAATGAAGAAGGAGGCCGAAGAAGTAAAGTCTTCATATGATCTATTCCCAATATGAACCATCAGCAAAAACAGAGAAAATTGATATTGATAGCAACAGTAGTTTTTATTCAGGATGTGGTTGCATCAATCTAATCAGAAACCAGGTGCTTATCACAGAATACTTGGAATTCTTAGCAATGATGTAACATAATGCAGCTTCACCAAGAAAAGCACCATTCCTGAAAAATACTCCCAAATGACTGACAGAATGATATGCTACAGAATTAGAAGAGGAGAGGGAAGGAGATTTTAAGACATATAAACAAGAGACAAAATCATGTTTCACATGGTAATAATGTTCAGATGAAAGGAGTGTGTTGGAGGATCTTTGATGAATCAAGCCTGTTAGACATTTCAAAATACCTAAGTGAAATGGGAGTTTAAATCCCATTTTAGAGGTAACTTGAGTTCTAAGACCCAGTGATTTTTAACAAGCCTTGCATTTCCAAGTGACTTTTGAAAATAAGGCAGTGGTCCAAAGCTATTTTAGAAAAAAAATATCCTGTCATAGATATTATTCTGCTCATATTCCAACGTCTTAAATTATTACTTTTAATGTCTGAGCATTTTTGAACATGGAGAAATTGGAATGCCAGACTCATCTTGTCTCAGTTGTGGCTTAACCTCATCTCTAATAAAGAGAGACATAACTCCTAACTCCCTATATTTCAGGTCTAGAAACCCATAACTGTACCCAACAAATGCACAAATTCAGGGTAAACAGCAGATGGCCAGGACAGTGGTCTCACCTTTTCAGTAGATATGAAAGACTGCAGAGTCATTTCCAGATTGATACGGCTCATAAGTGTCCCAGTAGCCTATGGAGAAGCTGTTGGAATGATACCCTGGTGGAAACCTCTCTACCTGCTGGAGGTTCAAATTTAGATCCATAATTTGGCTTATTGCAAAGACTCTTGAAGTAATAGTATGAAATTGTAGCTATTTAAAATGCCCAAACTACCACTGAGTAACAACATGAAGTTTCTTGTTGAGGAAAACACAATTTGAGTCAAAAATCATGTCTCTGTACGAAAAATGTTCACTGAGGAAAATATTTCTATGTGCTAATTTTGAAGTTTTGTATGTGAAGTATTTGCAGTTTACTCCTCTGCCATAGTTTATCCTTTCTATAAAAGAGTTGCAGGATAGCTTGCATGGGTGCTCCTCATCAACTCTAGTGCAAAGTCAGGGAAAGAGGAGAGGACCTCAGCAGTACAATTGCAATTGCCACATTTTGCTCTGCAGTGGGTGTTTGACCACGACTGTAGAATGTCTCGTCCATCTGTGACGCTATGATACTCCACAGCAGATGTATGCACAACAGGGGTAATGACCAATGGAGATGGGGGTATGTCTGCAAAGATGGCTTCTCTTCCAAGCAGATTATTTTTTTTAGTAGCAAGTTAGAAAATGTATTCTATAATTCTACTTTGTGAGAGAGCAAATCAAACTGGGGCATTGCCTGGTGTAAATCAGCATCGCTCTGTTGTGCCAATCACCTGAGAGTTATTTTCAAATTTGTGCTATCCACCCCAGCTTGGTAAATGGTTTCAATATGTTATATTTTTCAAAAAGACTAAGATGTTCTTCAGATTTTTTAAAGCTAGAAGTGTTTTAAACCAAATTTCCTTGATTGCTTTGTGATTCTGAGTGTGAATTCCCTAGTAAGTCAATCCTCAAAAAGAGTAGTAGCAAGCAGTAGCTCTTGGTAAATTAAGTAGGCTGTGCATGTCAGTAGGAACTTCTGTGATGTATGTGAATGATCAGCCAGCAGAATTAAGTAACTTTTTTGTCATTTTAGTCTGACGTAATCTTTCAAGCAATTTTTCCCAGAAGTATGTACTTGTCTTGATATGCAGAAACTCTGGCCACAAAGTTCACATGATTTTCCATACTCAGAGACTGTTTCTTTTGTTAGCTGTTACTCAGACGTGATTTCATGTTACGACTTTAATCCTGGTGATGAGTGATTCCTCAATGGCAAAACTGGTATGTTTCTCTTCACCGTTCTGTTTTCCCACAGATGAGGCTTTGGTCATTCTTCCTCTGGCCAGTCTTGGACGTTGACTTCTCCCTAAACTGTTAATGTGAATTAATTTTTACTGCTGATTGAGCCTCAAGGAAAGATTCTTGGTTCCTGTGAAACAATTCTGGCCCAGAGGACTGGAGATCTGCTTCTGCATTTCTCCCACACAACAGCTGCTTAAGCAAAATAGGAGCTTTAGCAAAAATTAATTCAGACACTCTGAGCTCAAAGGACACCAGAACAAGCTGCGCACCTACAAGTAAAATGTTGCTTGGCTTGCCTCTGTGTCTACCAGTCACACATCGTATTTCAGTTTGTTTGAATTCCTACATGCTCCTGGTTTTCTCTTCAGGGTGCTTTTTCTGTTCAGGGAAAGAGACGCACAACCTGAGGAAAACAAAGCCATCTTGGAGAAGCCACTCTCAAAATGGAGCAGGTTTTAAGGGGTCAGTACTGGGAGCAGTTCTGTGCAGTGTTTCATTAAAACCTTAGATATTGGGTTAGAGACAACACTTTATATTTGTAGACCAAACCAAATTGGGACAGATCAAAAGTGTGTTGAAAGTTGTTGGTGCTGTTCAAAGTAATTTTAATATCTCACTAAGTTCACTAAACAGCCACCGGTGAGGAAAAAAGGGCGTGAAGGATCACAAGTGACAGGGAGACAATGACATGCTATTGCAAAAAAAGGCAGATACCACCATGGGATGTATCAACAAAACAGTAGCCTGCAAATGACATGATGTACTCTGTCCACTCTGGCCAGCATTGGTGAGGACTTTGGACACACAGTTGTAGGTTCTGTTCTTAAAATTCAAGAAAAATGTAGGCCAGTTGGAAGGTTGTCCTGAAGGGAGCAAAGGAAGTGATCAGAAGTCCACAGTGTATGTTTGATGAGGAAATGTTGAAATCATTTGGATTTCAAAAAGCAGAAGAAGGAGCCAAAGTGAAGGAGGGAGATAACTCTTCTCAAGTAGTGAAAAACATGTTGTAAAGATGTTCTCCCCTTCCATTGTTTCATACGCCTTCATGGTACCTGGAAGAAGAAACATATCCATTGCACCTTCACAAGGAATTTCACCTTATGCAACTCCCAGATCCTTTCCTTGGCAAACCTTTCCTTTCCTCACAAAGCAGTGGTCAGGACTCCATTGATTGGCATCTTAAAAAAGCAAAGATTTTTTAAAAAGTTTACTGAACAAGGGAGTTCAATGGCAACACTTGCCTTCACCCAGGATTTATCAAAAGTAAGTAGAGACCTGTGGACCAGATTCAGACCTGGTGTAAATTAGTGCAACATAACCTTTGAAAGAGTTCCTCCTTCTTCTGCCAGACCTGAATTTAGCCCTTAATTTAACTCAGAGAAAAATGTAAATTAGCCTAATTAAACATACAGTTCAAGCAATCAAGATACTGGTTTTATACTATATTGATCTATTTTAAAATATCAACGTAGGACAGTTAAAAGCAAAGGGGGCAATTAATGTCTTTCCCTGGAAAGGTGTGAAAGGTACCTGTCAGGTTTCATTAAGTGTATTTATTCTTTCCTTTCAAATTGTCTCTCATTTGAGCAGACCACTCTTCTGGGTTAATGGTGACAGAAGACAGCAGCACTGCTGTAAGCATCCTACACAGCAAATGTACCCTATTAGTGAAAGATGGGGAATCCTGAAAATGAAATACTTTATTGTTGATGTCTCTGAAATACCCCATATGCCTATAACTGTCTCAGAAAAGTAACGCTGGAGCTTGCTGCCTCTGGCTTTGTGAGAGACTTAATATCTTTGGGCAGCACATATAAACAGTAAGAGAAAAAATTACTATAGTAGCTTTATGAATGGGGATCTGAAGCACAGAAATGTTATTTGTTTAAGGTCATAAAAAAAAAACTCTGTGAAGTAACCAGAAGTTTTGTGCAGATCTCCTGAGTCCAGCTCTGGTGGGTTTTGATCTCGTTCCTCAGTCCTAAAGGAAAGTCCATCCATTGGTAGATGTGTTGTTATGGCATGTGATATCTGAAGGTGTAAGAAAAAATGTTTTTCCACACAAGCTTCACCCAGAGCTTGTCCAAGGCAACGAAAAATCTCCCCATTGGTTTCAGTGGGTCAGGTAAAAACTGCAAGGAGCAAGGCCATCCTCCGCTTTTGGGGGGAGTACAGAATGATTGTATTGGACGACAAAGGATCAGCCTGACCTCAGCCACCCAACGCACCTGCCCATCACCAGGAGAGCCTGACCTGCCATGGAGAGCGAGAAGGAGCCGGGGGGATTTTTCCTCCTGGGCTTGCAGCAGTGGAAGGGATGGGGCTGGAGACAAAGAAAGAGAGAAGAGGTGATGGGCGAGGAGGAGTGTCTGAGTGTATTTCCTGGTGAAACCCGCCCTATGCCTTGTGTGTATGTCTGTGAGTTCCTCTGGAGCGAGTACTGCAGGGCTGTGATCACAGCCGTACAGTTTGCAAATAACCAACAAATGTGAGCAGCCATAAGTCTCTGAGTTGTGACCTTTGATGGTGGAATAGATTTCCCTCGTGATGCTGAGATTCTTTGACAGCTGAGCCTGACTCCGAGTTTACATGTTTTGTCAGGCCAGCGTCTCTCAGGGTTTGTGGTTAGGGTGGCCTTGGTGACAGTCACTGTTTTCAGTTCAGGCTGTGAAAGAGATGCTGGGCCACAGCAGCAATCCTTCGAATATTTCTCCAGCTGCAAATCTGCACATCTCTGAGCCTGACATTTTCTTCTCAGTAGTTTTTAATGTTATATGGATTTTTAAGAAGTATAATTTATGCCAGTGCCATTTAATGATGCACCTTTAACCAAAGATAAAACACTACCCATGTTGCTTCTGATTTAGCCTTTTTGGCCCGGTTGCTGCAGATCATTTTAGCAAGGGAAAGGTTGTCTGCAGTATGAATCCCCCAACCAGCGAAACTACTTTGTCTTAATTACCTCAGGACGAGAGAGTGCCCCTGAAGCAATCATCTTTGTTTGTTAACACACCCTATCTGCTGCACTACTCCCCATAAATAAAACATGACCAAGATTACAATGTCATGTTCCCGTGGACTCCAGACCCTGGTAACTGCTCAAGTAGAATGCACAAAAACATCCCACAGCAACCCGGTGCATATTGGAGGGCATATCGAAGGGATGTTTCTCATTCCTAAGCAACCACATGCATACTGGCTTCTAATATTAAACACGATGTTTGCTCGAATGCTAACAGGACGTATAAGACATACTCTTTCTCGCCGTTGTCGCGGGTAAACAGCAGATCCCAGGCCAGATCTGTAGCTGCTAAAAACTAGCAGAAGCTCCAAGATCTGGCCCAAGTGTTTACCCTCAGCAGATTGCCTAATTGGAGCCCATACCCGCTGTGTTAGCAATTACCGTGGCATTTGTGGGAGAGGGTTGTAGGTGATGTTAAAGAAGATTTAAGGATTTGCAAGCGTTTTGTCTTTGTTTTCTCTTGTTTTTCTCTGTAAGCGTTTGTCCATTAGTGCTCTGTGAGTGTTGCTGTGCTCCCTAGGCAGGGTAGCACTTGATTGCTTAGGCTAGGACAAATTAATACTCTAAACAAACAGACTGGCCTCTTAAATATCTGGGAGGGGGAGGTAACATATCAGTTATAAAATAGTTTCCCAGGCTGTGATTTTTAGAGGCAAAAATGGAGGGCAGGGTCACTCCTGCACTGAATAGTGTCTTATCTGTGGTTGATCTCACTAAAATTAAGGGCCACTGTAGGGTTAAAGATGATTTAATGGAGTTAAGATAAGAGTAGTGCAAAGTCACTTCCTCTGAGAATAATTTTGGGCTGGATTAAGGGGTGGAATGAAGCTTCCCAGGTAACTCAGAAATTCCCTCCTGCTCATTAGGAAGACCATGTATTTTGCTGCCATCCTTAAGGGGCTTTGGCTTTTGGTGCTGTGGCAACTTGGACCAGAGTGGTAAGGCAGTAAGGAAGAGGGGCTGGTCTGAGATCTAGCACAGTCTGCCTGTTCTGCTGGTCTGCTCCAGAGACATGTGACTCCAAAAAGGTCAAGGAGAATTCTTCTGCCTTCTGGTTGTACAGGCCACTTCTATCACAGAAATGTTATGTTATACCTGCATTGCATATCTACATGTGTTGGGCCCAAATTAGTTCATTTCATGAACTGTCAACTCTCCCTTGACTTATTTTTCCTGAAAGAAACAATGTTTTCCATTCTGCTCCCTTCTGTCCTTAAATCCACATCCCCCTACCCACCCCCCCACTTAATCCTGATATGAAACTGCCTTCCATTGGTCCACAGGTCAGCTACAAAGACCTTTGGTGGTGCTTGCTTTTTCAGGTGGTTCAGCATGGTTCTTATTCAGAGAAGGTCCACAGTGAAGATCCAAGATATGGAAAGAAGACAATTAAGAAAAGGTCTCTTCAGACTGTGAAAGAGGTATCTGATCAGGTCTGTAAAATTGTGTGGGTGGATAGGGGTGGATGAAATGATGTCTGGCTGAGGATGGTCACAAGTGGTTCTTCACCCCGTGTGCATGTAAGCTGTAGAACTCCTTACTGTATGTTTTGAAAGGTTTATATGCCTTAAGGCGGAGGCTTTGCAAGCTCGCAGAAGAGAAACCTTCTGAGGATTCCTGAATATGCTGAAACCCTTGCTGGCCTAGGAAGTTGCTAAGCCACAAAGGGGTGGAGGCTGGAAGGCTATTTAGAGAAATGTTTTACATGTTGCCTTGATTTTAGGTGCTTTGTATGCACCTGTATTTGGGCACTGCTGGAGGAAGAAGATGCAGATGCCACACATTGCTGCTGTGGTCATACTCAGGGGCTGACAGTCAAATCTGTATGGTTGCTGTTATGGTATGCACTGTGGTGTATGCACTTCAGGCCACCTTTCTAGAATTTTTGCAACTGTGATGTTGTATTTGTCTCTGTTTCTGTGGCCCTTATTACACAAAAATACTTCTCTATGTCCAGTCATCTCTCAGCATCTCTGCTCAGAGAATCAGTCGTGCCAGCTGCCCTGGTGTTTTTTGTGAGAGAGACAAACATCTCCTGCAAGGGGAACCAACAGCTCTTTTTATACAGGACACCAAACAGACATCAGAAAGGACACACTGCTGTCTGACAGGCTGTTCCATGGATTATCAAAGGCAACTGCCTGCCAGTGCCTTGACCTACTGTATGCTTTGGTCAGGCCACGCATTTCATTCATTTGTGATTTCAGAGGTGCTTTTTGAAGGCAAAAACTCTTTTCTCGGGTAGTTGCTCTAAACGCAGGACTCTAAGTCTCTGTAGAATACTCCAGTCCTTTTAATGATTTGTGCCCTGTCGCTTACGGAGTTCTGTCTTTTTCCCAGCACTGCAATAAAGTGATATTTCCCTCTCTTGTGCTTTCTTCCTACTACTGTACTTTCAAGTTTTGTTTTGTTTGTTCAGTCTTGTCTTGATAAATTCAATATTGTTCTTCCTGGTTTTCTCTCTCATCTTTGTCTTTATATCGTTGTCCTGATTTACAAAAATCTGCTTTATTTCTTGAGCTTAAATCTCTGTATCTGCCTTCTTATCTCTTGCAGTTGCCTTGTTTCCTCAGATACATCCCTGGCTTTTATCTGGCATCTCACAGCCTCTCTTGGCAACTTTCTGCTAAGTGTCTTCTGTGTCTTCTGTTTCTTCATTTGTAGCACCATTATTCAGGCGGGTTTTACTCTGAGATTTGCTGGCTTTCATCACTCAGGATGGCACACTGGAAGTTATGTAAGCACTGAAACGTTTTATTTAAAAAGCTCTCAGGTTAAAATGTGTTTAAAAAAAAATAAAAATGAAGGGGGTGAAAAAGAAGGGTGGCCAAAGCAATAATATAATCTCTAGTCAAAGTTTACTCCAAGAAGAATCTGCTGGACAACAGCTTTGGTTTGCAGGGAAATATACGGGGGAGGGAAAAAAAGATCAAATCTCCATATTGCATCAAATCTGTGCGGCTCTAAATCTCCCCAGCTGAGGGTTTGGCCCTGGCTGTTAATTCATTTATCTTGCTCAGAGACCTATCATCTGCAGAATATTTCAGTCACTTTGCGGCTGGGGAGAGAAACCTGTCGGGGCAGATTTCTGTGTCCGTGCAGAGGAGTAAGGACGTTGTGAACCTGCCCGTGCCCAGGTGTGCAGTGGTGCTGCGGGTGGAGCTCCTCAGCTGCTTCCCTCTCCCACGGGCAGGCGTGTGGGCAGTGGCTCGGAGGGACGGCTGGGCTGTCACGGGAGGGCTATAGGCTGCTGCTGGAAGAGGCTGGTGGTAGATAGCGTTTTCTACCCTGAGGAAGGGGCAGGAGGGGGACTGTGTGCCGCTGCTGGGGCTGTCTCTGAGCTGCTTAGTCTCCCAGGGCTGCCCCTGGGCTGACTCGTCCTCATCACCTAGTGCTGCCCCGGGGATGCACCTGGAGGTCTGATCTGAGCCATAATTTGTTGATGAAAGGGTCTCATAATGCAGAAAGTCTGAGTTACTGATCTCTGGGCCCTGTTAATTAAAGGCTGGTAATCCAGGCGGGAGGAGGGCTCCAAAAATCATGTTTTGTCCTATGTAAACGCTGGTTATCGGTGGCCACTGCTTTCACACGCTGACACTAGGGGAGACTCCAGACAGACCAGTGAGCTAACAGACAAACTGGCCTTGTAAATCTGAACTGCCAGTTTTTGCGACAATGAACAAAAATGTAATTGTTTAACCAAATGTATGTGTCATAACTTGGTGACCTCAGTGAATACACTTAAATTAAGTCCTTTTGTTGCTTTTCACCCCTTTCCCCCCAAGCAATTCCAAGTTTTTGAAAACAGCCAAACAAAGTCTGTTGTGATTATTATGTATCTGACAGAACTGTGAATGACCCACAACTATAAAAACACAATATTCCAGCTCCCGTCTTTGGCTTTTGGGCAGGGCTAGCCATAGCCATTACTGGGGTAATGAGAACTTCTCAGCTCCCAGTGTGATGTGCTGCAGTCATCCCTTAGGGCGAAGCTGTATGAGCTGCTCTGTGACTGCATCCTTCTCCTGAAATCAGAGGAGCCAAACTGATGCATATGAACTCAGGATTTGGCCCAAAGACATTTACGTTTGTCTTGAGAAAGGGACAGTCTGTAACTGTATCATTCAACTTGGAAACCTGGCCTAAAGGCACAAAGCACAGTAGATTATAGGGGCTGCAGGTGGGATGGAGCTATGGAAGCCCTTCAAACATGTTTGAAGAAAAGGTTCAGAAAGCCTGGGTGATGTGGAAGATGCAAAACAGGGGGTAGACCAAAAGAAGCAAGGAGCGAACAAGGAATGTATGGGAATGGAATCCAGGCCAGGGAAATGGGAAGGCAGTGAGAAAGAGCAGGGCTTTGTGGGAGGTGAGGGTCAGCAGTGTGGTTAGGTGGGTTTCAGTGATGGCACCTCAGAGGGAAGTGGGAGAAGGGGGAAACATTTAGAAATTGGAAGTACTTGTTTCCCAGTTGGGATAAGAGCACCAGGAGGTCCCAGCAAGGCTGGAAGTGGTATGATCTGAGGCAAAGGGTTATGAGTGAGGCTGGTGTTTGTGTGTTTGAAGTTTTCATTACAGAAGCAGGTGGAGAAAGGAGCTTGATTGAACAGGTAATTATGCTTTTGCAGACCTGTGGAGAATTTTCTAAACTCAAAAGAGGATCACAGATAGGCAGACCATTGAAAATAACTAAGTGGATGATCTCATTCCATTATTTTTAACTCCATATACCATTGATAATTAATTTGTCTGACACCATATTGATTTTCTGTCTCTTGTTTTATTGTCAGTGTTTTGTTTGCAATATATAACTGGGAAAGTTACAATTAACCCGTATTGCCCTGTCCAAACACATCTGTGCATGTTTAGAAGCACAACATGAATATGATGCCTTGAAAGGATGCTTGCAATGTACAGTAAAATGCTCATGCTTGTACTAATGCAAAAAAATATGAGAGGGGTGCTGTCATGGATGAAGGTAGAGCTAGAACTGATGATATACTGAGCCTTGTTTGAGGAACATAGTAGATATCTTATCATGAAATTATTCCTGTTTCACCCATATCTAGGACAAAAGATATGTACAAAATATTCTTCTGTAGATTTTTACCTCACTGATTAGCATTTCTAAGGGAATACTTATGTTCAAGCCAAATCAGGATACTTTGCATTTCTTAAAAGAACTTCCCTTCTGATAACATTAAAAACCTTGATGTGCATATGCTAAACGTGATTCTCCGTTTTTTCTTGGTGGCCTGACATTGTTTTCATTGTCTTAAATGTAAGCTTTCTTGCTTCTAGAACAATTAATTCTGTTTGGAATCTTCAGGATAGCTAATATGCTTATTTACACATGCACAGATAGACACATTCTACCTTTTCTTTGACTTAGGTGTTCAGTCCCACACTGTGAACCTCAGCCACCAGGAACAGCAGTTCCTTTGGGTAATTTGCAGCAGAACAGCCAAAAAGCTGAACTCAAAAAGTCACTGTTAGTTCTACATGGCAGAATGGCTTTGCTTTGCCATCCAAATGCTTGCCATCCAAATGCACAAGGTCAACTGGAGACAGTCCCGGAGAAGCACCTCCTAGCCATGATGAGAGTGCTCACAGTCCCCTTCTCCACCCAGCTGTTCGTTCGCCTGCACAGAGATACCCGGACCCTCCAAAATGTTTAATCCATCTGCAATTTCCCTGACGACTGCCCAAAACTGTCCTTCCTGGCTGCCAACAGCTCTCAATGCATCCTGGACAAGCTGACTAAACATCCTCCTTCCTCTCATAATATATGCCAGCAATCATGGCCACGCGGTGTTGTCACATCTTGCGACTGCTCCTCTTGGATTTTACATAACATTATGGTCTGGAGGGAGCTGAGTCCTTACGTTTGTTCCTATTTGTGAGTAGGTCTGTGGTTAGTGTTGGTGTGATTTGTTTCCATACTGGCACGAAGAAATCAGCATAAGAGCCTGGGCATCTGAGAGGACGAGTAGGCTTCTAGCTCTGAACCCCCAGCCTCTGAACACATGGGAGTTCAGTCTTAACTTAGTCACCAAAGCTCTCTCCTGAAGTTAAATGGTGCGAACATTTGTTGCAGAGGTTGCTTCGGGTGTTAAATAAAGCTAGAGTACCTATATTTTCTCTTGTTGTTATGGTTCATAATATGAGGAGCATTAGGCTTAGTCATTTCTGATCAGAAATGGCCCCAAGCCACAACTACTCACTTGAATTCTCTAGGAGACACCTGGGATTTATCCACTGAAGTTTGTAGAAAGCTACATAAATGGCATTCTGGTGGTGGACACTGATAGTTTTGCTCTTCTGGCTCAAAAGAACACTCTTCCATTTGGGTAAAACTTGTCTGTGAAGGAAACATAGCCTTTGGAAAGCTCTCCAGCAATTAAAACAAAAGCCTAAGAAACTGAGGACCATCACAAGCCTCGCAGTCTTTCACTCCAAGTGTGAGACATGCTTTGTGACCTTGCTTTATCCAGTATGCGGCAACATGTGCAGACAAAACCAGAAAAAAAAATGCCTAGGAAAACAAGAGGCCTGGCGCCACATACTCCTCCTCCATGGGGAGATGATGAGAGAACAAAGAACATGTGATGGATGTGAGACACATCACATAATGTGATGTCCTCAGATACTCAGATGAGCAAGTATCCAAGTTTCGACAGGACAGAAAGACACCTGAATTTCTGCAACAGATTTCAATGGAAAGTGAAGATGCTGGGGTGAGTGTTTTAGTGCCACAGTGCTCTTCTTGCAGTGAATGTTCATGGATCATCAAATTTAGTGGTTAGTATAGACATGTTTTCTTCTGGACATTTCATGGCATTCCTGACTTTATTAAAATCATGTGTTGTACTGCTGTGCTTTTTTTTTATTTTATTCTTCCTTGTATGTAGAATGTCCTAGTTTGACTGCTGGTCCGGTGGCTATTTTCCAGGAAAACTGTTTTGTAACAGCTGGCGCACGTTCCTTGACTTGCTCATAGACTATCAGAGTTGAAAGTCTGCCTGTAATCATGTAATGGAGACAGGGCATGTTTTTAACTTACATAGTTAGGCTGAAGCTATGACAGCAAATATCACTTTCCCTACAGAGAAAGCTATAGATAGGCAGAGACAAAAAAATAATTGTGACTGAAGGAAGAAATTCTTAGTTCTGTTCCCACATCGAGTGACTGGAAGTCTGTAGGTGCATATTGTTGGTACCTGCTGTGATGACTTGCCTGTGGGAGATAATTTTCACACAGAAGGATTGATAATGACCGATTCCAATACTGCCCAAAAGCAGGAGCTATTTTCAGTGGGGAAAACAAATTTCTTAGTTGCTTTTTGAAGGGGAGCTTTGAAGAGAATTCTTCTGGAAATTAAACTTCAGATAACCAACAGCCATCATTTAATACAGTAACATGTAAATCACCCAGGGAGAAATGAAATGATAAAGAGTTTTTGGAATTTGCTGTCCATAACCATCAGACATATCAGATCCAATCTTCAGCCATTGGAGTATTTTAGAGATTGTTGAATGTGATACTTTTTACGAGTTCTGATAATTTGGCTTTGTGATTTTTCTGGGTGTACAGGAGAGAGTGGTTTAATGGGCAAGAGATGTTTGTGATGTATTCAGGGGAAAACGATGGACTTCTTTGTCCCTCTGAGTGTTGCCTCAGTTGGTGGGGTTTGGGGAGATGTGTGATGGGAAGGCCTCACAGGGTCATTGGTTAGCACAGGAGCCGCCTGTCTCCTTCATTTCCTCAGCTGATCCCTCTCACATGATTTACATTGTTCTAAAAGGACAGGCCAACAAGTCAGGACATCTGCAGCAGCTTCCTTGCTTTCCTTTCTGAATTTGGGTAGACAGGGCAAATTCTGGCCTCAGAAGGCTGAGCCTGGCTCTAGTTGCCCTCCCATAGCAAGCTGTCCTTGCTGCCTGGGGCTGAGAATCAGAGACTCTGCTCACCAGTACACCACTGGACAGGGATGCCATGCACATCCAAATCTGCTCACTGTGTTTCCTTGTACTGGGGTCCTCAGCACCCCCAGCTTTGCTTCCCTGTGTTTCACCCTCCCCTGCAGAAGGCGATTGGCTTTCTGGGTGACATCTCCAACCAGACACCTGCTGAAAGGAGACATTCTGTTCTAGCATAGATCCAGTCTGCCTAGTGTAAAGATTCAATCTGGAAAGAGGGCTCTAAGGCACATAATTAAAAAGGAAGTTGAAAATTATTTAAACATGAATCTTAGCAAGGGAAATCTGTAATCTGAATGTGTGTTTTAGCTCACTGCAAATATTTAGTGGCTGTAGATACATGAAATGAATCCATTGGCTTGGCTTCCTCTCAGAGGTGGGTGCCTTGATATGGTGCATGAGCTGCACACTCATTTGACATGTAGGAGGACATAACCCTGCTGAGCTGCAGAAAATGGGACATCGTAAGCAGTGGGACAGTTGTCTGCCTTCTTGCAGTCAGCATATTTGGGTTTATTATCGGCTGGGCTTATTATGTCAGGTTTAACGCTTTGCTAATTGTGGCTGAGCGGAGTGTGGTTGGCTTAGCACACTGGCAGAGTGTTCACGTCTACCTGCAATACAGCATACAGACATGCTACGTGATTGTTCCTATGCTGGGACGAGGTTGGTCTCAACAGAAAAGTTAATTCAAGATATTGGAATTTTCTGTTGTAGATAATAAGAAATGGAAGTGTTAGATTTTGGGTCACAGTGTACAAAAAACACTGTGGGAAACCCAGCATGCATTGTTCCTGCAGATAAAAACAAAATAAACAAGAAAACAAAGGCCTGCAGAAGCCAAAGGAGCTGCTAGAGAAAAATGTGAAATCCACTTTAAAGAGAAAAAAAGGAGTAAGTCAGCACAGCACTAACGGGTAACACAGAAGGTGACAAGTAACATGTCTCTTCAGAACCCCAGACAATGCCTTCTCTTTTACAGCTGTTGTCATTTCATTTGAAGGACATTAGTAGCTTCATCTTTACTGCACTCATGGGAAGAAAGGAGAAGAGGCAGCACCTAGAAGTTATACTTCCCTGAAAGAAAGTGTGAAGGGTTATCGGGTAAGCTAAAGAGGTGGACTAAAAGTGAAGTGATGTCCTTGGTGTTTGATGTTCAAGCACAAAAAGAGAGAGATCCAAAGCAGTCCATAGTTCAGGTTTTAGTCCTTCCTACACGTATAATGTCCTCTCTCATAAAGCACTTCTTGAAAGCAGAGTTTTCGAAGATACCAGGCATAAATATGTCATATAAGCAGCCTATCAAAATGCAATATCCCTTCTTTGGAAGCCACCTTTCCTAATGTGCTTTTTACCGTACTTAAAATAGCAACATTAAATGCGGTTAGCAGAACTTTCTTATATACTTAAAATTCTCATCAATTATATAACTCAACAGTGTTTCACACCAAGTTATTTCTTTTATAGTTTTTGTGAGCTTCCAACTCGCTTGGAGAATTAAGGTGTTTTCTTCTAGGTTTAAGAGAGTTACTTTTTTTCATGCCAGTATTGTACAAAGTCTTGTGTTTACCTTGCAGGCATCTTGATGTTGGTGCCAATGCAATTTATTCTTGTGATGATAAGAGACTGGCTTGTATTTGGTTCTTCTGTAGCAGGGTGTTTTGAAAGTCTGTTCTGATGTTTACTGGTTGTTTGTCTGCTATGTTCCTTTCCACATCCTGCTGACTGAGTCTCAGTACTACCTTCATGTTAATGTCCCGAGTTTGTAATAAGTGTATATCTGTGATATTTGTGAATAATATGCCCAGACACAGCTGTGCTACATGATTGAAGCTTTATCTGATCAACACACGCATCTTCCTCACAAATATATTATTTCCTCTGAGATTACATTTGATCCCAACAGGGTCTCCCGATGGTAGTTTTGAGATGTCACTAGTACATCAGCTATTTTATGCTTTGAACTTTGGAAGTCTCAGGTTTTGTCTTACCTATCCTTTTGCTGTTGGCTCTAATAAAGCCCTAACAACACAGGGACTGTTGTCATGCATCTAGGTATCAACCTAGTAAGGTCTTGTGTGGGAGAGATCCTCTCGCTCTATTTTTTTTTCCTCATTGAGGTTTTCTGTAATAGGCTGGAAATTTTTTCCTTTCTCTACTTGACCAGCTTTCACATTTCCTGGTAAATTGCTCAAACTCATTGCGAACAAACTAGTGTCTATTGTCTGAAATTACACAGTGTGGGATAACATTCGTGATGAAATGCTTTACTGCTTTGTTTGGGATGGTCACTGCGGTGGTGTCTGACAGTTTGTCTCGTTTCCAGGAGGAGGGTTTTATATTAAACAGTTTAGCATGAGCATATCCCTTGTTTTGACCAGATCGCTTTTTCTCAAGATGCTGCTCTCTGCAGTGCCCTGGCCAGACTCCAAGTCAGGGAATAATTTTCTGTCTATAAAAATCCCTCTCGAAGTTACGAACAGTCAAGTCCTAAAGACTCTTGAATTTAATTTGCCAGGTTAAGGAAATGTCAGCTTAAGATAATGAAGAGAACGCTGGAGATGTTTATTCCTTTTTTCTTTTTTTTTTTTTGTAAATTTTGAGGAAATAGAACTTCACTTTTTATCAAAAATCTGAAAAACATTTTGGAATGTTGAATATGTTTCTCCTATTTTTTTGACATATCCTCTGTTTCAGGCAGCTGTTGGGGTGTGTATCTCACAAATCAATCTGTATTTCTGTCATGAAAGGATGTTATGGTATTGAACTCTTACATCATCCTGTAAATCATGTTTTCCAGTGTAACGAATTATCGATTTAAAATAGCTTTGTTTGTTTGCTTAATAGACATTTTGATCAAAAGTTCAATTTTTTAAAAAATGTATTAATCAAAAAAATTCTCACTTCTCATTTCCTCAGTTTTCACTGACTGAACTGAGATTTTGTTTCCAGGCAAATCCTTTCAAAATAAGATTTTATCAGTTTTCTCATTGCATAACTAAAATTGCCCGATCTTCTCTGATATTCAAGTAAAAGTTTTGCAAAGTGTCTGCAATGAAGAAGGAAGGTACGATATAAGCAAAATTTATGATATAAGCAAAATTTGGCTTGTATTTGAGCAAAGATGCCTGTTTATCAAGACTGCACGGAATCCCAACTCTCTGGAAAAAAAAAACCCAAAC
This sequence comes from Numenius arquata, assembly GCF_964106895.1. Classification (NCBI taxonomy): domain Eukaryota; kingdom Metazoa; phylum Chordata; class Aves; order Charadriiformes; family Scolopacidae; genus Numenius; species Numenius arquata. The sequence continues at coordinate 9,092,661 of NC_133581.1, forward strand.
AAATGCACATTGGCAGATTTGTGAGAATGAAAAGGGAAGTAGAAAATTTAAGTACTTATTGTACTGTATGGAACAAAATAGTTAAAGGTTGACATGTTATATTTTGGAACGAGAAAAATGGAATTAGTGACAAGTCCCTTTGAGATCCTTTGGGATGAAAGATGGCACATAGTGGCAGGATGCACAGTATTTGCTGTATTATTATAATCTTTCTAATTGTTCAGAGAAATAAAATGTACTTTGCTTGCCATCCTGTCCCTCAAATTTCCATCCCCTCTTAGAATATGCATTTGAACAGTATAAAATGATGTTTTGGCAAGCCCTGTTGAAGATAATTACACAGACACTTTATTTAGGTCAAAGCAACTGGGACTACAGTTTCTTCTTCCAAGTTCCTAGAGATTGTTATTTTTGCGGAGGGGTCATCTGCATAACTTAGAAATGAAGAGGCCCTTGCATTGTATATGAGGCATAATTTTGTTTTTTTTCCCTGTTTGCCTTTGATCTGCACAGAATGAGGAAAACCTCCTCCAGTTTGAATTTCAGAGTTACACGAATTCTGAGTTTGGAGAATCACAGAGCACCGTGAAGAAAAGGGAGAGATGGTTAATTTTCTATAATGCTTTATATATGAAAGGAAGAAAATATCTTAATAGCATGTTGCAACAAATGCATCGTGTGTTCGTGTGCACAAGTGTGTATGAGTGCACGCATGCTCATGCCTCCAACTCTGTGGCTGGAGTTGGCACAGAGAGCCCAACTAATAAATAAAGCTCTGACGGGTTGTGTTAATCATTGCTACTCTTGGAAAACCACTTTCGTAGGCTTTAGTTTGTAAATCTCATGCATTACTCAGATGTTTAGTGCTCTCCTTCTGGGGAAACATTCTGTAAACCACATGTGTCGTTTCTCTTCTGTAAACAGAGGAGGAGAACCTAATTTTGGGGTTCTCCAGATTTACAAGGTAAATTTGCAAATTTGCAAAAGCCAGTTCCAGGCTATGCACTAAAAGTTGCAATTACTGATGCATCCTAAATAGAACGTAAGGCTTAAAATAAAATTGCCAGTAAGCTATGAACCCTGTGTGATGTGTCAGCATAGGAAAAGCTACAGCAATTCACCCATCATCCAGTGCAGTGATGTTCCAGAAGAGGTGAATTTGGCTTACTCTTTTTTCATGCTAACGTAACAGCCTAAGAATGATGGCATGTCATATATGTTGGTAGTTTCCAAATAAGTTGAGAACTATGATCTCTTCATGCTTTTCCACTAGCTGTATATCTGATGTGTACCATATAAAATTATTAAATAACAGGGCATCATGGGCATAGCTCCTTTAATCCCTGACATTACAGTAGATAATTTCCCTACATTTTTATATAAGCCCTATAGAATACCTATGGACTTATTCATATCTATAAAAGCATAACCATATATTTTATATTTTATGTGTATATTATTATATCTATGTTTGTAAAAAATAATGTGTTTATATGTTAGTTTAGAATATATCTTTATAAATATAATAAAATGTCAGAAAAGCTCTTGCTGTCTTGAGAGTACAAGTGGAAAACAAGGGTTTTTTTTGTATTGTCACAGAACTCCAAAAATTCTTGAGTATAACTGCAGCTGTGTGGTGCTCTTTGGATGGTGTCTTGTGCAGTGGAGGGATGACATCAGGCTCCTGCCATTACTTACCAAATGATTCCCTTCTTGGCTCAGCACTGGGAAAACATTCTCCTTCAGTTATCTTAGATATTTTATATATATACATATACACATAACGTCTTAATTTTTGGAAAAGAATGGAAGGTTTCTTTAATCAGAAGCAGGAGAAATTTAACATATAATTAAGTTAGGGTATCTTGGGGTGCTTTTTATTTGGAAAATACTATGTTCCACAGGGATGCTGAGTTCCATAACATCTTATGTTACTTATTATTCAGAATTGTTTTCCATTCTTATATTTCCTACCCTATGATAGGTGCAGAAGCAGAGGGATCATCTAAGACCAAAAGCAAAAGAGGAAAAGTGAAAAACTTTGCTAAGATGATGGAAGTTTGTACAGTCCTTTATTTACTCAATCAGAGGACTGTATGGCTGTCCTGTGAAGCAGAATCATCTAATTAGGAGATGGTACAAGTATTCAACCGAAGTACTACAGCTAAATTCTGTAATTGCCACATGGAGCATCAACTGTGTCTTCTTGTATGCTGTCTGCTCCTATAAGATTGCATCAGTATGATCTATTGTGCCATCAATATTACTTCTCATTTTCAGTGGGAACTCTAGTGAGACTCTGCAACCTTGTCAGACTCCTGAATAACTTGGAGTTGAGTTGGTTACAATAGGACCAATTATTATACAGGAAAATTATTAAAAGTTTCATCTACCAAAATTAACTTTTGACTGGCTTTCATTTAGTAGCTTTGATTGAAGTATGCCATGATCCACATAGACTGTGTTTTAAGATGACAAAAGAAATACAATGGTACTAACTGCAATATAGTTGTATAAAGGGAGGAATCCTCCCTAAAATCCTTGCCCGTTCATGTTTATATATCTATGGACAGGATGGTATAGGTACCCAGAAATGTTGAAATATTTTTGGAGAGTTGTTCCAAAGGATCAGCTCAAGAAAGGCAAAGGGAACATTAAGAATAAGTAAAGAATAGAGGGAAAAAATCAAAAGCATCATTATGTTATTATGCATGTTCATGACATATCTGTATCTTAACTCAATCTGTATCATAACTCAATGCATTTATGTTTAACCTATCTCAAAAAAGACAAAGGTAACCTGAAAGCGGTACAGAGAAATGTGATGTGTTTTACCAGATACAGGAATACCTTCCATACAGAGTGTGTTGGAAAGAATTGGACTTTTTAGCTTAGAAAAGAACTTCTGGGGGGATATGACAGAAGTCTATCATAAAATTAATACAGCAGAGAATGTGATTAGGGAAGGATTAGGCTCTGTTTTTTGCAATCCAGTGAAATTATTAGGTTTGAAATAAGCAAAATCTTTTTTAGTGCGGTACATAATCAAAATGGAGAATAGGATATAGCGGAAGTGAAAAGTCAAAATGAATTAAAAAAAGAATTAGACATATTCATTGAAGTCCAGTGGTGGTTGTTAAATCATATGTTTCAGAAGTAAACTCTGCTTCACGGGGTCTTTAAAACTGATTGACCTAAACTGGAGCTCTGTCTCTGCTGCTTCCCCAGGCATCCATCATTGGGTGCAGGCTGGGCAGATTGTCATCTGATCCAGGATGTGTTTTATGTTCTTATGTGTCCGGTGTTTAGAAATCTTGTCTTACACTCGATATATTTTATTATTTTTATTAGCTTTTTTTTTGCCACCTTGAGACCTGTTGTTTGCTGCTCTTCCCACCCTCTTAGGGCCAATCAAACAAATGTGGGAGACAGTCCCTGCGCTAATGGACTTGAGTGGAAAAACAAGTTGTGGAAGAGACCACAGGTGCTTGGAGAAGTGACTTGCTCTTGCTCGTACAAGAGCAGAGTGCTAGTCAGGAATAACTTTATCTATCTGTGGTGAATTCTTGACCTTGTTAAAATCAATGGCATAACTACCTTTGGCTCCAAAAAAGTTAGCTCTTCACCCTTTGTAATGAAAATTCTGTAGACGTTAGTTAGTATACTGTATTCTGAATTATGATATATATTAGAATAGGCTAGTCCAGGCTAGAAAAGTAATTAAAGAGTGCTCTTTCCAATTAATGGAAGCCTATTTACCTTACCTTCAGAAACTCTGAACTGCTTCCATCGCTGTGTGTGATACTTATCACAAGCTGCCTTGGTGATTATCCAGTAAGGAGCTGCAACTCCGAACTCACAGAGAGCTCTGAGAACCCAGGAGAGGCAACAGACAGCCCTTAAGAGACAGCGTACATCTAGCAAAATCAGTTTTAAAATGAGTTCATCCATTTTTTCAGGTATATAGATTCCTGCCCTGTATGTTGGTGTTCTGAGCCTCACTCTGTCTAAATTTTCTACCTGCATAAGTTAAATTCAGCATGGAAAACCCCTGGGGAATATAGCAGTGCCTGTGAAAGGGGGACCTGGATGTTCTTGATTACGAGATGTATATCTCAAATAGAGTAGGAATGATTTTAATCCAGATTATGACATTTGTATTCTTTTCAAGTTAGTCTGCATAAGGGAAAACTTATTAACATCTCAACTCTATGGTAGAAAAATTATTTTCCATATTAAGATAAAAATCTTCAAGTTAATTTTAAATCTTACATATTTGTTTTTTTTTTTCTTGGTTTGCTTTGTCTTTATGAGATTTCTCTTGTCCCAGTGTATTTCATGAATAATAATCTTAAATCTTCAAAATAACAATAGCACTTGGATTTTCTTCCACATTAACTGGACTGCATTTTTTGAACACATGCTAGAGATTTTGAGTCACATCCTTGTGAAAACTGAATCAAAGGAGCTTTGTTGATTTACACAGTCTGAAAATTTTTCTCTGTGTTCTGGGCTTTGCCGCTAGCCCCAGATTTCATGCTACAAGAAACCATGAGAGTTTCCATCATCACTGGATAACTGGCTCTATGCTTCCAAAAGCTAGGAGAAGGAGAAATACAAATGGTCTGGAGAATATTAGTACCGGAAATTGGTTTAAATTTAGCAGTACAAAGTGCAAAGTACTTCACTTAGGAAACAATAACAACAATTTCTGCTAGAAAAATGAGACTCATTTAGACAGAAGACAAATGTCTGCATCTTAGACATGGCAGACTAATACACAGAGATGTGCCTAAACCATTGACAATGATGTGGCTGTGAAAAAGGCAAAGGAAATCCCAGGTAAGACACACCTACTAGAAATAGCAAAATATTAATGATGCTGCATACGGCATGAGAAGGATCTCCTCTGGAATAGGATATACAGTGTAATTCTGTTCCCTCTTATTGAGTAAAGATAAACTTAAATGGGTGAAAAATGTCTATGTGAATCTACTGGGAAGAAGACAGGCAAGGAACCTGTCTCAGGAGAAGAGGCAGAAAGAGCTCGACAAGAGAAGCTAGTGTCCTGCCTCCGCCCTCTTGCATGGGAGCATTATTTGTAGCTTCATAAGCAAAAATGGTGTAAAAATCACCCAGACCGCCATTCTGTGGTCAAACAATGGCTGAGAGCTACATGTAGACCCTAAAACCAAACATTTCTTATGTCCTTTGAGATTTCACAGCTTGCTTTCTCACAGATGAATTTTAATACATCTGTCAGTCTTCTTTAGGTAGGAAAAGTAGCATACTATATGCAACACTGACACGATTTCCTATCCACTCTCCATATGGATACCGTCAGAGTAAGCTGCTTCACATAAAGATATTCTTAGTGGGAGCATAGCAGCATCCGCGTGAGGAGATTAATTCTCCCTAACTGTAGGTGCCTAAGGTGCTTCACATAGAAACCTAGTCGTATCCAGAGGGCAATCAGATCTTAGGTGGGTTGAAACACCCTGGGGAGATGTCTCTTGACTAGGTAGTGTGATTTGGCACTTGGGTTTGATGTCTCAGACGGTTCCTCTGTAACATCTCGTAGGTGAATCCCTCCCCTTCGTGCAGAATTGCTGGTGTGCTGCAAATTCTCACCTCAATCTGAAGTGACTTCAAGATGCAGATGAAGCCAGCATCAAAGAACAAAATCAATGATTACTTTATCACTGATTTGAAGGCAAGAGGATTGAGTTTAAATTAACATTCCTACCCAGAATATGACTTCTTAAAATGTATACTTTGCCATGAATCCCTTCCTCTCAGGGCAAGGAGATGGTAGTTAACTCATTCTAAGTTTCTTTGCTGGTCGCTTCTACATGATTAATTCAAGCCTCTGAGGAAGAATTACTTCCAGGTTGACTTTTCCACCGGTTGGAATCTTTCCTGTCAGGATTATGAAGCTGTCTCCCACACAATTTAAAAATCTCTTTGATGTAGCCTGTATCTTGCTCTAGCTGCACAGTAAATATCTGGGAAATTAAACTCTCTAATGGGGAGGGTATCCTGTGGTTACAAGTATCTTGAGAGTTGGTCCAAGAATTATTATTCTTGCTTTCCTCCAGTCTTGGTGATCTATAGCATTTACCTCCTGTAGATTCCCCTTTGATTTTCATTCCTTTTGTCTTTATCCAAGAATTTCACTACCCTATTCTCCATTTTCATATTGTCGTCTGCTGGCACTGGAGATGTTTTTCACATACAAAACCATCCCTCCTCTGTCTCTTCCCATTGTATCTCTTCTATATAAATTGAACCTGTCTGTACTGATATTCTGGTTATGAGAATCATTTTACAAGGTTTCACTTTCACTCATACTTTCCATTATTTAGTGATACTTCTAGTTCTTCTTGCTTGTTTCCCATATAGAATTTCCATTCACATAAAGCCACTTTATGACTTTAGTACTTTTATTATTCATCTTCTATTTCAGAGCCTCAACTTCTGTCTTATTTTGTGTGTTAAAAGCACACTCTTGATTCTTTGGATTAAGTAAAAGCTTTCCCTTTCAGCTTATTTTAAAGCCCACGTAACAAGCCAATTTTGTACCTGAGAAGTTGTCACTCTCTCTGTTTTAGTGGAGACCATCTAAGCAAAGCAGCAATCTCTCGTCACAGAAGATAGCCGAATGCTCTTTGATTCTAAAATCTTTTTTCCCTGTGCTGTGGGAGAATATAGTGATCTGTGTCTCATATCTGCCTTTGCGTTTCTTCACCAATGCATTGTATTGGAAGGCTCTGTGAAAAAAAATCACCTGGGTTGATTTCAGCTTCGTTTCTTTCCCTGTTTCTTTTCCTTGATCTCTGAGGAGGTCTTTCATTTTCCCTAAACAAAATTATACCTGTTCCTTAAGTCAGAGATTGCTTATCAGAAAAAACCCTTCCTTCTAAAGAAATAAATAAATAGAACAAAACTAGACGAATATGAAACAAATGTTTCACATTGCTGCAGTTATCAGTATGCTAATGTCCATGCTCTGCAGTATTACTGTGGAAATACTGCGGTATTACTGTGGAAACAGTGATGTGGGTTACTAAAAGAAAGATGATCTACTGTCAAATGGCTGCCAAAAAAAGAGGGGTTAATTTCTTTATGAACCTTCCTATTAAAAAGAACAGCAGAAAGCTGAAAGTCCAATCTGATTCATATTGCTGCAGATTTTGAAGGCTAAGCTCAAGGCATCATAACAAAATTGCAGCCCCAGCACTCTGGGAGATGTTCCTGTGCTGTGCAGGATCACTGAAGGGATAAGCAGAAATATTATTTGTATTTTAACAGATAAATGTCAGTTAGCTGTTTTCCTGTTTTAACAGGGAATTTGAATGATGATTCCCGAGTTTCTCTGAGGTTGGTTCACTTAGCAGCACTCTTTGATATTTGTGAAATGCCAGCTTTCTATGAATATAGGAGTTTGGCAAAGAACGAGAGAACTATTCATTAAAATTCAAAAGTACATAAATGACAAATAAGGAAGTAATTTAGAGGATGTATTTGGCATGTGGGGTGTGGAAACCAACCAAGTAGCCTACTGCAACTTTGACTATATTTGAAGTTATGTATTTAACTCATCCTTCTGATCCCAGGCTGGCTGGAGTCTGCAGAGGAAGCGTTTTCAGTCCTGTGAGAGGCACCAGGTGTGCTTTGTACTGAGGTCAAGTGATGGCCTCTAGACATAGTGAGGCCAGGGTAAAGGCTGAAGAGCTGGGCCATCTGCTGCCTGTGCTCCGTGGGGTTGATGGAAAGTGACAACACTGACGTAACCAAGTGACAAATAAGGTAAATACAGTGATGTAACCAAGAGCTTAGTTTTTTATATCTATTGCCACATGAGGCCAGGAATGGGTGTTGTCCAACCAATGGCATTTTTTTCTCAAGAAAGGAAAAGGGAACATGTTGTTATTTTTCCACAAGGATTAGAAGAGCTTGCTTTGTCTCTGCTGTGCTTAGAGCTGGCCTGCCTTCGGATATCATCTTAAGCATCCTGGGATGCTGAATATTCATTTCTATTTGTACTTGGAATAGATAGATGAAAGCTATATACTGGGATCACCTGTACATGTAAACTGCACTGTTGGCACGTAGAAACAAAGTGATTTCTACTCAAGCTCACGTTGTCTACCAGGCAAAAAACATCTCAGAGATGTCAAAGCTTCCTTTGCACGAGCATGCCACAATGCTTGTGCAGACTGCATTACAGATCTGTGTTGCTGCCTGGAGTTTGCAAACATGCCTTAGCTCCCTTTTCACAGGCAGTCGCTTGCATGGGAAAAAGCTACTGAGTTCAGAGGGAAGGTTTGCAAATATGCGGTATCATGAAAAAATATTGCAGAAGCGATCAACCCTACTCAAAAAGAAAGAGAAATATCAATCTATTATTCCTTCTAATAAGCTCATTGGTACTCACTAAAGCCAGGAATTACCTTTATGAGCTTGCATGCCATTTTAAGGTACACAAACTGCATGGTAACTTCATTGTTCACAATGGTAATTAAGTCACTACATTATCTCATCACAGTGAGTCACTTAACTGGCATCACTGTTGCAAGATGGGAAAATTTACCAAGCTGGAAAATTATGGGTCAGATTAACTCCTAGTGTAGCATTCAGAAGTGTTATGCCCTGAATACATTTGGCCCACCCTTTATAAATTAGATTGTGTTTAATGTGCTTCGGAGAGGAGATGAATCAGACTTGCTGTTTGGAAGAAAAAGAAAAAAAAGAAGAAAAAACCTATCTCATGCTTTTAGTTTGCCCATTCCTTAGGGCAAATGGCTGTTGAAGTTGTGGAAACAATCCCTTGTTTTTCCAGAAAAGGCCTACCTGCAGCTTCAGCAGTAGATCACCAAGAGAGTGTATCTTCTGTACCAGGTCATGGGAGTTCAGCCCAGCATCGTACAGTAGAAAGAGCATGCCTGCAGTCTCTTAAAGACATCAGACCGCTGTATGTCAGCCATGCACATGGCCCTGAAGGGATATCTACAAGGTACTTAAAGCTATAACATCACACACAAAGGTCTGAGATGGGAATCGAGTCTAAAATATACAATTACATTTGAAACCTATTTCAAAACAGGCCATGAATATCTGTTTTTGAAAAGCCCCTGTGACTGAATTTTCCTTTTGATCATTAATTTTTTTTTTTTAAACAGAAGAAAACAGAAACTGTTGATACTGTAATATTTTTTACTGATGACTCGCATGATCCCTGAATGACAGCTCCTTAATTCAATTGCAGGAAAATACGGACATCATGCCCAGGTAAACACTCATTAACTTTTCTTGACAGCCGTTTTTAAATTAAAGGGAAAAAAAAAAAAAAAGGCTCTCCAAGTTGCTGCCAAATTTGGCAACTCTGATCTTGTCCTGACTCTAAGCCCAAGGAGCATTTAGCAGTTTGGTTTCCGAGGACACTGGTGTGTTCAAAGCCAAGCGGGTGCCGCTGTCTCCGGCTGGGAAACGCGTGGAGCAAAACCCCTCGGTGGGTGCGGAGCTGTGCTCTCGGTTTTGAGTTTTGTGGAAAGAGTTAAGCGTTTGAAGGCGAGGGTTCAGGGGAGGAGAGTCTGAGCCTGTTGAACTTGTTTTTCTCTCCCCCAGAGCTGCCCAAGTTTACAGTCTGGCGCTATCTGTAGGGCTTCAGACAGCAATAAAAGGGAGGCAGAGAGGTTCCCTGACAAAAGCCTGAAACCCTGGTATCTCTTTTGTTTTCACCCTAGTCTGTGGCCACTGACATTACTCCCTTACACCATGGATGGATAATAAGCCCCCTTCTCAGGAATAGAAAAGCTCTTATACATTTTAATGTGACCTTAGACAGTGCTTTTCAGAAATCACAGGCACATCTGACTACACTTGAGGTTGAATTGAGCTAATGGCATTCACCTCATCTTTAGATGCAAAATTGGAAGATAAAAAGACCTTGATGTGAAAAGGAAAGGGGGGTTGTGGGGAGCGGGGGTGGGGGGAAGAGAAGCAGATTAGAGATATTGCTTAAAAATCTTATGATTGCTAGTTGATAACGAAATGTCTCCTTCTCTTTCTAAAAACCCTATGGGCTTGCAAGATGTCCTTGCGCTTTTATTTTTAATGATAGAATCTTTTTATTCCCTGGCCAAGGAAATTTCAATGTTGCTGCATATGTGGCCAGGAGATATGTTGACCTTTAGCAAATCTTATTTTTAAAATCAGATGGAACAGTTATTGCAATATTCCAGCCCTGTAAGATTAAAAAAGAGCTTTCTTCCTCTGTAATCAGACGTGGATTAAATTTATTAAAGGTGCAGTATCTCTTTTTTAAATGACACTTGCCAGTCATACTGAATTCTAATAAGCCATTTGAAGATTTTGTATCCTCCTGCTTTTATTTTTTTTTTTAAAAAGCTGAAACCACGGCATTATAAAAAGAGTGGGATAACTTATTTGACTGGCAAAGAAACTTGATGTTAACAGGAAAAGGGCAGCAGACAAAAGAAAGCAGCTGAAACATTAATGAATGATAATGCTGAGCAATGAAACATGCAAAGGAACATGCAACATGGAAATTCAATGAGGAAAATACAATTTAAAGACCAAAGTAAATCTACTCAGTGAAAAGGTGCAACGGGCACAGAAAAAGGCTTAAAATAATCAAGTGGTGAGTTGGTTATAATATTTTCAGTTCTGTTCCTGAGCAGAGCTGTCTGCCTGTTGGATGCATATGCACATTTGAGAATGTGAGACCAGTCAATCCTACCTGAATGTGTTTGTATTTGCTAAGTACAACCAAGAGTTGCTTGGGGTTGTCCAAAATATAAGTAAAGCTATAAACCTTTCTCTTGGGAGTGTAGAGACTGACTAGATGGGTTCCTTGTCACTGTTGATAAAATTTTCAAAGCAAATTTGGAGGCTTATTCAGCAGCTTCTATTAAAATGAATCTATTTTGAGTCTTCCTTGAAAATCTTAACCTCTAAGTGTAGGTGCAAAAACATTGATGGCACAGGAAATGTGGAATGTATAAGGACACTCAGCAGAAGTTTCTTGTTAAGCATATCCATCCTTTCAAAATAATTATTAGAGTCCTAATTAGGAATGTGATCTATGCTCTCTGATTGTGCCTAGCAAGGAAGTCTTTCTATCTGATCTTCCCAGTCCTACTTAGCCAAAATTTTTGGTGGTTCTGAACCTGTTTGCAGAACCTGTCTGGATGTGTGATGATCACGGTGGGCATCTTCATGGATGGCCTCCCCCTAAAAAAAAGGAAAAAAAAATCCATTTTTTGCTCCACTGTGTGCAGAGCCCTGGTTTGTGAGCAGTGCTTCAGCCTCGGGGTCTGGTTGGGGGTCTCGGTCAGGACAGTGCTATAGGGGCACCGGGGTTACTGCCCCTTCTACACCAGTGTGGGGAGAAGCCATCCAGCGCCAGGAGCTGTCAAAGCACCTTCCCACATCCCACCCTGAACTTCCCGGTTCTCTTTCTGGTTTCTATCTCTTGTTCCCCAGGAGATGCCCGTTATTGGAATTATATATGATAGTGTTATACATAGAGCCAAATATATCCCTAGGGTAGCTTTGCTGACAGTAGTAGATTAGCATGTGTGATAAATCTGGCCATTCCTGTGATGCAAAAACTCTTCTTTTTATCCCTAAATAAACATTAATTAAAAATTTTACATACATAAAATATATGAAAGGAAAAGAAAATACCCAACTGCTCCTGCATTAACATTATAAGAAATATCACTTACAACAGTGAAAACTAGGAAATTAAGTAATTCAAGCTAGTCTGGAAAATTGAAGCATCAATGCCAGCTAACAGGAGCCGAGAATTAACTACCTGACTGCAATTTGTTAGTCATATTATTCCCTTATGATTTTCATTATACATAGGAAAACAGCCCTACTTCAAATGTGTGATTTTTTAAACCCAGATGCTTTAGGAGCCTTAGAACTTGTAAATCAAAACCAGAAGAGGTTTTTCTCTTCATTCTCTCTCTCTTTCTCTCCTTTCCTTCCTTCCTTCCTTCCTTCCTTCCTTCCTTCCTTCCTTCCTTCCTTCCTTCCTTCCTTCCTTCCTTCCTTCCTTCCTTCCTCCCTCCCTCCCTCCCTCCCTCCCTCCCTCCTTTTCCTTTTTTGTCTTCTTTTTCATCTTTTTCATCTTCTTTTTTTCTTTCTTCTTTTTCTTCTTTTTTCTTTCCTTCTGTTTTTCTATTTTTCTTTCTTTTTCCTCTCCTCTCCTCTCCTCTCCTCTCCTCTCCTCTCCTCTCCTCTCCTCTCCTCTCCTCTCCTCTCCTCTCCTCTCCTCTCCTCTCCTCTCATTTTTTCCTTCTTTCTCCTTTTTTCTTTCTCCTCTGCTGTAGCTAATGGGTGTGCCTAACATTAGGCCAGTGTTCTTGTCATAATTTTCTAAATAAAAATTATTATTATTAGAGGGTGGTCCATTATTTCCTATGTTTTAAAATGTATTTTAAATTGCTTTTATGATATTGTACAATGCCCCAAGCACTTCAGTGGGGGAGCACTTTATAAATAAAATTATTATTATTATGCTTAGTGCACATGTCAGCAAATGTTCATAAGAAATAAGTGACTGGTACCCTTGCCCTCCAGAGACTGAGAGCCTTATTTCTTTAACTTGACTTTCACCGGCCTGAAGTCTGGGTAAGAATTAGAGTCACTTCTAATCTTGTTCTTCCTATTGGCACAAGAAAATGAGCTGTCATTGAATAGCACTAGCAATGAAGGGCCATTTTTATAATTCCTTCTACATCATATGCTATAACCACATTCCCCCCTTTTAATTTGAGGATGTAAAGTTGTCAAATGGGAAAAAAAAAAGCGCTCTTTAAAATTTCAATGGGACCTTCTGGAAGATTCATGTGTGTTGTGTGCATGGGAGTGTGGGTGGACTGGCAGAAAGGCAGGAATAATCTTAGATTGTGTTAATGTTAAAGCTTAATATGCAGTTTGGTGCAGTATATGGAGAAGATGTTGGTCCGAAGTTCTGATTGTGTAGTTTTTGAAATCTGCAATTCTTTAATAGATAATTTTTTTTTTTCCCTTTAGATGAACTTTAAAGAAAAATGATAATGTAAGCACTGCTAGTTACTCTAGGTTGGGATTTAAGATTACAGCATTTAGTAAGATTATATATTTGATGAACAAGGCGAGGTGGTGTGTGTCAGCCTTTGAAGGGGTTACCTCGCTTAGGAAGTGAGTATTAACAACATCTCAGCCCTACCAAGATTAATGTCAGCGGAATCAAAACTGGCATTAGCAGAGCACTGTTGTCAGGAAGCTCGCGACAGTTCAATAACTTTAACACACTGGGTAGATTTCAGTGTGTGTGTCAAAGACTAGTACTGCTTAAAAAGGCATGTGGCAAGTAGGAAGTTTTAATATAAAGATCATAAAAGATTTGAATACCAAATGTACAAGTGTTGAGTATTACTTGGGGATACTTGGGAAAAAAAACAACTTTTTTTTTTTTTTCTGCCTCCCCTTCTCCCCTCTTTTTTTTTTTTTTTTTTCTTTGAGGGGTTTTAGATGGGGAATTCCCATCTATGAAGAATTAGTACAGGAGTCTAATACAACCTGTATATCTAATCTCTCATGTACATATATAGCTGTCAATGAACTTAATGAGGAAACGTGGTTTGTTAGCTAGTGCTAATACGAAGGATATGTAAGAAAGGGATGGAAACTGCCTTTGATGGGTTTGTTAAACATGATGCCGTATGTCTTGGGTTTGATTTTCACTTACTTTTATGTTTCTTTTCTTTTTCTGTGACAATATGAAGGAGCCCAATCACTGTAAAAAACTAACTGTACATCCCTCTTTGCTAACTATAAAGGCCCTTCACTGATCTTTGAAGCCAGAGGAACACTGATGAAAGCCGGTGATAAGTGTATATATACATGTATAAAACTGTATTTTTAGGGGCACTTAAAAGAATTACATATGAGGGCTGCCCTCTTTTTCAGCTCCGTCCCTGAAGGAAGAAACAAAACAAGCCCACGCTTCCAGCCGACAGGCACACAAAGCCCGGTGGCTCCCCATCAGCCCGGCGGAGGAGCGGAGCGGGGCCGGGGGGGGAGCGGCCGGAGCGCGGCTGCGGCTGCCGGCCCTGCCCGCCCCCGCCTCGGGGAGCGTCGGGGGGAAAGCTGGAGCAGGGGTTTGTTTTTGAACCGTCTGAGGAGCTGCTCTCCACTCCTCCCTCCCGGCCCATCCGCGAGTGGGGTTTGCCTGGTTTTAGTAGTGATGTAAACTAGGAAATATTTTATTTTTCGGCTGGCTTTGTCAGACCTTTGGAGCTGGAAGCGTAAGGCTGTGCTCTGTGGAACGGCTCGTGTTTTTTACGGACGTGTGCACACTGTGCGATTCTTGTTCTGAATTGGGAGCTGCAATTCAACGCAAACACTAGTGCTTCTTGGGAGGAACTCAGGATTAATTTCTATTAAACAGACAGCAGCTTAGTTTACAGGTCAAGTAAAGATAATATGTTGTGCCACATAAATTTGTAGGAGTGATAAGTTTGGGGATGTTGTCTGTGTCTTTGGGAGGGGAAGAAGACATATACTTTTATTTATTGTTACTGTCCTGTTAATTTGGCTAACTAAAATATGAAAGAAAGCTAAAATGAAATGATAAAAGAGTATAGTGTGCTTATTTGCCTCTGGTACGGGATTTTTATAAATAAAGGAATTTGGCTGCAAGTGATCAGAAGTAGTATTTTAGCACAAGCCTTAAACCACGCACTATTATTATCCATTCCCATGCTTCTCTCTGTATGTATCTACAGATATTTTTGCTGTCCTTGCTGTTGTGGAAACATAGTCCTTTTCACAGCTTTCTCTAAGTTACTAGGATTTGAAAACCTAAATCTGACTTCTGGTCCCTCCTGATTCTTAATAGCTGCCTCTGCTCTGCAGTTTGCTGCTGAAAATCCAGAACTACTGGAAAGGAAAGATAAATAAATATAAAAAAAAAAAATTATTTGCTTTAAATGTGTGAAGTGTTCCAATAATTTTAAACAGTTTAATTTAAATTTTAAACTGCAGATCTTCAACCTCTAATCACTTCTAAACTGAAGTGGTTTTAACCAAATGTGAAGTGCTGCAGAGTTTGAAATGATTATGCCTGGAGTAGATGACTCTAAACTTTGGAGAGGGTTGCAAACGACTTTTTTTTTTTTTTTTTTTTTTTTTAAGAAGCACTTGCACAAGCATCAAACTATTCCTGCTGAAGAAGGCGAGGGGCTGAGAGGGAAGCTCTATTAATACTGCAAGACCAAAACAGTGAAAGGAGTGAAGCATTTTGAAAGTTTATGGGGGTACAGCGTTCAATGACAGGCTGAGGCAAACTTAGAAAGCCCTTCCCAGCCCCAGAGCCTCGGTAGGGCTGAGGGCGTGCTAGGCTGTGGGTGCAAGGCAGGGTGGGTGCCCAGGGGGGGTCTGTGGTCCCCAGGCTCCCGCGCCGCAGGGAGGTGAGCCTCAGCGAGGCTCTATGGAGAGCGGAAGGTATGTGTGCAGCAGGGGGATGGTTAACACTTCCAAATTCGCAGCTATGTTTTTAGGACTCTTTCCAGCGTTAGTTTCTCTTCAACATTTTTATTTTAGGGCTTTCAGTCTTTGCATTATGTGTTTTTCCTGTTTGAGGGAGCGAGTAAGAAACTTAAACTAGAATTCAGAAGCTGGTCCAGGACTCGGCTCCAGCTGGAAAAACACATGTGCTGGCATTCAGCTCCTGTAAGCTCCTTTCTGACTATTTTGAATGCTGGCATTGTTACAATAGGCAGGGGAACAGCCATGATAGCCCAGGGTGACAAATTGCTCAGTCTTGTGCATATATGTTTTTGCCTGGCTGGATTTTATTAGCATGTAAGCATCGTCTGCGGACTGCGCATTCTTCCCCTTTCATTTTCATGACCCCGTCCAGTTCAGACGACTGACAGATTCACTATGTGATTTCCAGCTTTTGATGATTAACTTTTTGACAGCAGTCCTTATCTTTTATTTAATATTATTATGATGATTATAACAAAGGGCTGCATGTCGGGCAGTGTGGAAATCAGACTGGGTGCCGCCCCCTTAACTCTGGTGATAACTTTATGTTGATTTAACAACAAAACAGAACACTACTTTATGGATTAAATGGGGGAAAAGGGGGACAATGCTGAATCTGATTATTACTGGAGTAGGTAGCTATTTTATGTCAATAGGTAGCTATTTTATGCCGTGCTTCTTCAAGGACTTTGGTACTTATTTAACTTTCCTCAGGCAAGTAATCCCATTGACTTAAGCGGTACTACACATATGTGTGTAAGGGCCAGGGCCTTATTATGCAGAGAGGATGTAAATAAACATCAACTTTTTTCCCTTTGGTTAAAAGGAGACTCTTGTAAATGAATGAAACCAAATGAACAAACAGAAAACAGATGAAAGAGAAAACAGCCCTTCTTCCTGAAAGAAAAACGTTACATGCATCACTTCAGATTTGGCAGCCTCTTGTCTCTTGCAGACTCTGTTTTTGTTTGCTTAGAGATGGCTGAATTACTATTTTTGATACCACTTAGGACCATGTGCTAGAAACGGGTTCTCGGCAAAGCCTCCCAGTGGGGCTGGAGAAGATCTCTCAAGCACGCTCCGCGCTCTCCAGCGGGGACGACAGGGGAAAGCGGCCAGGGGTAATTTTTGCCGTGCAGCCCCTCTTTTGCATAGGAATTTGCATGAAAGATATAAACACACTTTGTGTGTGCAAATCAGAAATAGCTGCTGGTTGGGCGTGTGCCAAGGAGAAAGGCTTTGACTTTACAGCTTGCTTTCACTGCTGGTCCAAGAGCTTAAATCTCTCATTCTCCAGGTAGTTATTAAATTATCCATGTCTATATTGCTCTATGTTATAGGTGATTTTCGTTCTGTTTTGCTGTCTTTCCTGAGGGTAGGACTCTGGTAGAAGGACACTAGATGCACAAGACCAATTTCTTTTCTACTCCAGGAGTTGCTTGGTAGAATACTGACTCCCTGATTTCCCAGCAGTTCTTTCCCCATGTGAGTTAGATGTTGCTTTGTTGCTTTGATTTGAAACAGCTGCTAAGGGGATCTTTGCCACTGAGGTTTTGGTGACAAAACGGAGGTTATATCCTCAAACACCCTCCCAGACATGTCTCCTTCCTTCTCTGCCTTGCAGGGAAGGAGGTGAGGTTAGCAGGCTTTGGGAATTCAGTACTGGCAAACAATGGAGGCATGATATCCCCTTTTCACCACTGAAGTGGAGTGAAGGGGCTGCGTCAGGGCAGAATCCTGTATCCCTATTTAGCAGATGTTCCTCTGAGATTTTCCAATCAGTACATCTCATGGTTGGACTCAAGCAATACAAGATAAAATCAGCCCTTTCAGTGGGTGGAAAAACAGTCATGAATGTGTGAAAACTGTCTGGGAACATCCACGCTCTTCATTAAGGTCTTTGTGTATACTGAGGATGATGGAAAACCTCCTGCCATCTTCTCTGAACTTTGGATCAGGCTTATACATGGATTTAAGTGGTCAGCAGAGGTCTTGTTACAGATTGCTGTCCTGGCTAAATGCTGGAGGATGACCTTTAAAGGTACAAGGTCTGAGCTGTGACAGCACAAAACTGGGCTTTCGTTTTCCTGGCTAAAGCAGACTCTCATATCCTATAGATCGACTGCTGAGGAAGACATTTAGCAGACTGTGCTCCTCTGAGAATCTGGTCAAAGCTTTTGTGCTGAAACATTTATTCCGTTCAAAACACACTTGTTTGCTGGCACCGAGACATTTCAAAAGAACAGGCCTGTTCTGACACATCTTCCAAAAGATTTCAAAACTGGACAGTGAAGCAGATTTCCATCAAAACCAGCCTGGCTCCTTACTGCTCCCTCTCTGCTGTCCTCCCTGTGGGCTGCCTGGGCTGGGCTGGTCCCAGGCTTTATTCCTGCCACTGGTGTGACCCTCCTGCAGCCCCACAAGTGTCCTTGCAGGTCCCCATGCCAGGTGTGCCTCTGTGGCAGGATGTTTTGGGGCTCCCGGGCTCTGTTCTGCTTATAGGGCCATTGCTGAGCTGGAGGTGTCTGTGCTTGGGCTCCCCTGCCAGAACTTGATCTCAGGACTTCTAACCAAAGCACTGCAATCATCTACGGTAGCTTTCCCAGCCCAAATTCTCCATTCCATTTCCAGCTTTGGAATCTCTACTCTTCACTCTGATGTGAATTTTTGGTTCTTTCAAAACTGCAGCCAGCTCTGGTCATGGTAGGCATCTGACTAACATGGCCTTAGAAGATAAAGTGAGAAAAACGTGTGAGAATGTGGACGGGCAAACTGAGAGGGGGATTTTCTGGTGTCAGAAAATAGATAAATAGTGCCTCACTCTGCAAACGCTCACTGTGAAGTGCTTATTTTTGAGGGCAGTCTGAACACCGAAATGAACCTGTGCCCTGGGAATAAATGTGGGACTTTGGGCCATCACCTCGTGTAAGTCAACATTGCTCCCTTCGGGTAAACAGATTAATGAACTTTAATTGTGGTGGCTCCAGCTATCTATTTTGTGAGAGGCTTTCGCAGAAAGTGGCCCACCCTGAGGCCTCGTCCCTTGTTTAGGGGCTGCACCAGCAGCGCATCATCTCCTTCTGGCTTCTGCCCAGCCAAAAAATGGGATGTCCCCATTGCTGGGTTCAGCGGGACTGAGGGAGCCGCTGTCGGGAGCGTAGCGAAGAGTGAGGAGCGCGCTTTCCAGCGCTGTGCTTCTCCGTCAGGGAAGTTGAGTTTAATTTGCTGGCTAATCTCTGGTGGTGAAATTCATTTCTGCTCTGTCTGTTTAGATTGCCGTGACACTCGCCCATGCCGGCATCCGCTGCACCCTTTGGCTGCTGGGCGCTCCGGGGGGAGTGGAGTGAGGAGGGGTGCTGGCTGATTGTGGCTGCTCCTGGCCACGTTTGGCCATGGTGTGATGTAAAGAGACTGGGGTCTGCTCAGCCATCCCTGCTTCCCACGCAGAGTCCTAGTAAACTCATCACAGTGTGAGCGTCTGTAACATTGGAGGCCTGAGATCGCCTGAGTTTTGTCCCTCCCTTTGTGGCTTTGAGCACTTAAATCAACATGGTTGTCCCAGTTCCTCTCCTTTGTTGTTTTGGTTTATTTTTCATCATAAAATTTTCTTATATTGGTTAGGGGAGGAATAGAAACAGAAGAATAGAAAGGAAAAGGTGAACTCCTTCTGGTCCTGCTCACATGGGACAACATTTCAAAACTTCCACATCTTCCTCAGTATTTTGGCTCTGGTTTTAATAACTTTTAATCACTTTCCTCGTTAGCCTGATTGTTCATTTTTCAATATGCTCCTTTAACTACTTATATACCTCACAAAGAATAGTGCAGAGAAAGCAAACTAATTTATTAGAAAAGCAGAACCACATGGCATTCCATATTGGGCAGATTTGTGATGAGCAATTAATTATTTCTATTTTTTTCCTCCCCAGTTTAAATACAGTTTCAGTTGTTGATGTTAATATTATCAAACCAACATTTTTATATCATTCGCCAGGCTTGACAGAATTAAGTGGATTTCTTTAAGTGATAATAGACATAATTAATTTGGTGTATAAGTTGCTTTGTCGCCTTTGAAGTTAAGTAAAAAATGAGATGTTAAGACTGAATTAGTGATATTTAATTGGAAGCCGTTATAAAAAATAAACGACACACATGGTAGTTCCACGAAATAGTAATGAGAGAGTATATGTATAACTGCAGAAATTAACAATTTGTGGTTGAATGTTTTGCTTTAATAGATGTAAAGGTGGCAGCAGTGACTGTGAGCACAATGGAGAGAAGGCAGAGTGACACAGAAAGGGCAGGGCTGAGCTATTTGAACATGATTGACAAGAATAGTTACGTGAAATTTCTTTATAGGTCATGCAAACAGACAGAATGAAACCATTGCTCTTGGAGATAGTGCAAGTGTTTCATTTTCCATATTTCATCTTCTGTAGTCCTATAATAAATAGTGGTTATATGCAACATTAATACCCTGCAAAGGATGTTAGGTTCAGCCATGTGCCTCTGCACCTG
Organism: Numenius arquata; assembly: GCF_964106895.1. NCBI lineage: Eukaryota > Metazoa > Chordata > Aves > Charadriiformes > Scolopacidae > Numenius > Numenius arquata. The sequence continues at coordinate 9,112,749 of NC_133581.1, forward strand.
GCTTAGTAGATATTTGGAAGATAGAAGAAGATGTTAGCATGTTTAATGGCTTCTAACATACAGCACTGCTTATCAGGAGCCCATTCTGAAAAATGACATGCCAGAGACCTGGCATTCTCCTGTGTATCAACTGGACAGCCTGGAAAATCTAATCTGTGATACCAGTATTATAAATTAGATATTACTCTCTGATATGGTCAATTGATTATCAGCTCAGTCCTGTGTAAGGTGAAATTTGGCCGTTTATTAAAATGACTAGGTTTCTGGCCTGCGTTTTCTTTCAGAAATAGCCTAATTTAAGTCTTAAGCTGCTAGAAGAAAGTTCTGTTTTATTTTCACCCGTAAGGATAAAGCAGCTGTGGCAGGATAGTATGTAGAAGGAGAGAAGAAATGATGGAGATGACTTCCCTTAAGTGGAACAGGCCAGCCTAGTAAAACCAGTAGTTCCCCCCAGTAATAGTGGCTTATGCAAGGTAAAAAATGGGTGCTAGAAATATTCCTATACTCTTGTGGTGAACTGAATGCTCTAGTTTATATTGGATGCCAGCTAGGTAAAGCTGGCGGTGTAAGTGAAGAGATTACAGTGGTGCCTACAAAAGGATGAAAACTAAAGCTTTTATTCCACCTGAATTTGCAAGGAAATAAAGTGGATTATAATACCGAGATTCCCTTTTCCCCCTCCTACACCTTTGTTTACAGTGAAGACATGCACCAGGTTCATTCTTGGTCAAGTATGTGCCCACAGACCTCTCCAGTCTGGGTGGAAGAAAGAGGGGGCACTGTTGAGGAGTAAACAGAAGATGCCTGTGGTCACCTTTAAATTACTGTTATGGTGAAAGGTGCTAATAGCTGCCATCAAGTGAGCCTTTGATCCAAAGACAATAATAGATCTCATTAAAATCAGTGGGTTTGCCAAACACTCCTTTTCAGGCTCTGAAGAAGAAGCAACTGAGCCTTTTTAAATAGGAAGGAAATAACAGGCAGAGACAGTGGAGGGATTTCAGGCAGCACATGCCAGGTCAGAGCTGAGCATGTAGGCAGGCGGATTTCCTTGGTGGCACATAGGGGAGGGGATGCTGGGTTTGCAGCTGCTGAGCGTCTGGTGGCAGCAAAGCCACCCGAAATCCAGGAGGAGCAGTTGTGAACAGGGCTGGGCCGGCAGGAGTGGGACCGAGGGTCTCAGGTGTGGAGCTTGGTAGTGCTGAATGGTGAATTCTGGATACAGAAAGTGGGTACAGAAACCCCATTTGGCAAAAAAAAAAGGAAAAGTAACAACACAACCTAGAGAAGATCGCTGTACTGTGTCACTGTTTTCTTATCTAGAGTGGTCCTGGGGGGAACTGGGTCCTGTCTAACTGCTAAGACCAAAGGAGCAACAGTAATGCACTTGAGAACCAGTGAAGTCTGTGGAAGACTCCTATTGCCTTTTGTGAGCTCTGGATCAGGTCAGGGTTGCCAAGAGTTTGATACTGCTAAGATGATTCTCTCAAGGGGATGTTTCTGAGGGAACTGTACAGCGGGGGAGACAATACTTGCTTTGCCTGGTTTTGACAGTATGTCACATTCGATGGACGCTCTCTTCACTTTCCTGCTTTTGACAGGCCGTAAAGGCTAATTAAACAAAACTACTAAATTCACATGCTTCCTTCAAAGGACCACACATTTATCCTGCAAATAGTTAATACCTACTATCATGGCTATGTAACTAGTCAATGTGATACAACACATATTGCAGAGCCTACTGAAGGCAGATATTGCCAATTAACACATGATATTACCAATCAGCATTCGTGCCATTTATAGAACACATTGCCTTGCTGCTGCTGGAGCTTCAAGACCCACAACGGTACGAAAGCTTTTTACAGTAGGATTTTATGTCAGAGAGAGAGTAAAGCCCTGTGTTGTTGAAGAGATGGAAGAGCAACGAAGGGCTGAACTCCAGGGAAGGGGGCAGCACCTCACAAACGTACCGACAGACAAGGTCTCTGCCCAGAGGGTCTTACAGTCTCAGGCTGAGGAAATTCTGTTTATAAGACATCAGAGGATGGCAGTGGGAGGGAGGAGGGAGTGAGGGAGACAGGGTGGTGTGATAAAACACAGGTGTGTACCCTGGAGAACAGCTTTTTTGTATTGTGCTTTGTCAGCAGATTGTGGAGGTAGGGGAGGTTGCCCGCCTTCTCATGGGCAGCATTGATGGGAAGCAGCAGGAAACAGAGCTGAGGAGCATGGTTTGAAACAGGTATTTAAGAAAGGACAATGAACATGTAAAAGGCCACTTTCTAATTCCCCAGTTTTGGGCTGCCTGGGGAAGAATTGACTTTCCAGGCAATATCAAGCAGCTCTGTGTTGCTGTGAGTTATGTCAGCCCAGAAAATACTTCGATATGGGCATCTGCTGGAATATTTTTCGTTCCTTCCCACTCAGTGCTGTCTCCTTACCTCTTCTTCCTGACTCTTTGCTGTGACAGCTCTCCAGAAAGTCTTCCATGGACTCCTGTCAGTGCTTGGGGCCAGAGTCCAGTATTTTCCTCTGTCCCCAAAGTGTACTTGGCAGCAGAGGGGTTCTCATGTTTGAGGGACTGGGAGTAAGATGGACAGGCTTTTCAGTGAGGAGACACAGGAGTGAAATATATATATCTATATGTACACACATATACACATACATGTGTATATATTATAGATACAGATATATAAAACAACCAGAAAATAGACACTCCAGAGAAAGAATAGCCCCTAAAAGTGGTTTGACCTACAATTTCTCATGAGGCATTAATACGCGCTGTCTCTAATGATGCACTTTGCATGCATCAGGAGTAAAAATGAGTCAACACCTTAGGCTGAAGCAAAACAAACCGGGCCTGGAAAACCTGAGAGTATCATCCTTCACTGTCCACTTTTTCCTTTTCTTTTAGGAAGAGCTGTCGGTACCTCCTGCCACAGTCCAGATAGTGGTATTAGTGTCTCATGAGGGATGTATTTTTTTATGTGTTTTTTCAACTGAGGTGCTGTGGTATGAGGTTTTGTATTCTCTTGATGCTAAATAATCACATTGTTCTCACTCAGCTTGTTGTGAGGTTGCACTGGAGCCTCTGAGGTGACTGGACCTGGAAAGTTGCTAAAAAGAAAGATAGGTGAATAATTGCTACGGGTATTTTAGAGGTGTTTCTGCCGCCTCTGTAATTAAGAAAGCACAGCTTGGGGTTTATATAGATGTTTGCACAATTTTTTTTTTCTCATCTCATTTATTTTTAACCGGAGAAGTCTGAGTAGTGCTCCCTTCCTTCGTCTCCTTCCTTTTTCTAAATGCTACAGGAAAAAAGAAATGGAAAGAAATTAGCAAAGTCACCTCTGAAAATGTGCCTGTCCCCTCAATCCACCAATGGGAAATGAATACAGAATGTAACTAACACCCTGTTTCTAGTTTGTTCTAGATTCAAGAAGAAAATGAGGGAAAAGCCTAAGGTTTGTAATGCAGGTGTCTTTTCTTCCTAATGCTGATTTTAGTAGTCACTTCAGCCTTGAGTGTTTTACATTAAAATCATACTGTTCAATTACCTAATTTAATTCTTCTATAAGATTGCACTGGTCTCCAAGTACTCATCTTTCCAATCATCTCTAGTAGTTTGCAAAAGCTGGTGAACTTTTTCAATGACCATTTTCCATTTCTTGAGGCAAGACATTGTGTTTCCTCTTCATGGCCACAATGGAAATTGCCAGGGGATTTCTGCGAGTTGGAGCTATTTTGAGGATAGCTTCAGTGAAGACAATTTCTTCACAGCACCATTCTTGGTAAAATTGTACAACTCAACCATACAACTCAGATGGGTTTTTCTCTCAGTAGTACCTACTTAAAAAAAAAAACCAAAAAAACCCTGCAAAAAATATCTTTACCAAATAATATAGCACTATAGTAGGGCTCCACCCTTTTATTGCTGGTGAATGTAAATGCTGAGCTAACAGCATGTAAAAATTTGATATGGAAGTATAGAGAAAAACATTTGTAGAAATTTCTTCCAGGTAGTTACTTCTTAAGAGAAAAATCAGAATTGCAAGGTAGCTTTCCTTTCTAAGGTTTGTGTGAGTTCTGATTAAAATGAGTAGCTCTTTTTAAATAAAGAGCTGTTTGCTTTTACCAAAATTCACAAAAGCAGCAATTTTCATAAGCTACGAGAACACAGGAAATTTTGAAAATCACAATAGTTCCTACCCCCAAATAGCTGGGGAAAAATGATAGACATTTGGTTAGCTTTACTGAGCACATAATGTGCTGTTTGGCCTTCAGTACAATGTTTAAAGTATTTGGATCCAAAATACCTCTCTGAGCCATACTGAATGTTTTATCTTCAATGTAGTGGTCCCATTTATGGGAGTGCGAGCTGTGATATTGTTCATTAGAAGTTGGATATTGCTAACATTTTAGCCATAAACTTATTATAAACCTCCAAAAAAACCAGCATCTTTCCTGGAGTGGATTGAAACACGTATTTTACAGATGCCTGATGAAATTTCTGAAGTTGCACAACTTGTATGAGATTTCCTTTTAAACCTGAATAAAAAGGTTCTTTCTGTGTTAATTTATGAACTGTTTTACTTTCGTTTGTGCCTGCCATTTAAAGGATAAAGCACGGCTGAGGTGCACCTTTGTTTTTCTTGCACAAACCCTCCCAAAGTGCAGAAATCCAGTCAATCACTTTCACACACCCACAAAAAATAATGGCTTGACCTGCTTGTGGCCAGATCTGACATGCCCTGCTGTGGTGGGAAAATTAATTCACCTCACTACACTGCAGTCACCCTCAGCTGAGTCCTGCAATTATTTCATTATGATCTAACTAAGGCTGATAACAGATCTCATTTGATACCACGGATGGCTGGGGGGGCAGCATGGGGGTGGGAAGTGGATGCCCTCACATGTCAAGCCCTTGCATCTAACCAACCGAGCTTTGTGAAGCTTTCTTGCCTGATGGAAATGGGGGTGATTAAAGACATGTTGTGCCCGTCTGTGTAGCTTCCACATGATTTTTCTCCCCTAGACGATGTACTGTGCAGTTAGCATATTTGAAAACCTAGAGGCTTTTCATCTTCTGCAGGGGGAGGGAGGAATGTTTTTGATGGACTGGCTGGAGGAGCACACTCAGCGTCCAGTGTTTTCTGGAGAAAGGATCCATTATCATCTTTTCTTTCTTCCCTTTTTTTTTTTCTTTTTTTTTTTTTTTTTCACCTGTGCTGTGACAGATGGACGAAGGGAGCCCTGGAAAAGTGTTAATTGCTCTTTTTTTTTCATTCAAGTGGTTCGGAGGTTCAAGAGACCCTCTAATTAAAGTATCTGTGAGTGAGCTGGGCATCTGGCCTCTGCCATTTTAATCAAACTTGTAATATGAGGAGAGGGCAATGGTTGTCCAATTACTTGACAGCTTGAAGATGTATATATAGTAAGCAAATACATTTGCTCAGAAGATGCCAAATTGTCATAACAACAAAATGCCTGCTATCTATTTTATGTTTATAATTTTTTTAAAAAATGGATAAACATGTACCCCATCCCAATCCACCAAATGGATCTGTGTGGGTTATAAGATTCTTCTGCATGATTTAGCATCTCCGACACAATTGGTATGCAGAAGTTTTGTAATATATGCAAATATCATGATACTGAGTCAGAGAACAGTTTCTCTGATACGACAAAACTACTGAATTGAAGTTCTTTATTTTCAAGTCTGCTGTGAAATATGTAATTTCACCCATTTGCCTACAGAGAGTAGCTATTCATTTGAGTAAAGAACATAGCTACTTTTTTCCTGTTTTTCAAAGGATCCAAATCCTAGCTCACAGACCTGGAAGTTACCAGAGTATATCAAGACTCCTTCATGTTAGTGAACGTTACGTTGAGTATAAAATGATGTAGTGCTATTTTCCTGAATCTGATGACAATCAGGAATAATTGCTGAGCACCGTGACTTTTGAAATTCTTCCTAAATGCCGTTAGCTCTCTAATGTAAAGATGAATGTTCAAATACCGTCACTGTTACTTAAATATCTAGGATCTTGTTGAATCAGCTGATTTCACATTATTTCACTGTTTGTCTTTTTAGGGGAAACAACTCATAAAATGCTTATCTTGTTACCACAAACTACATCCCATATTCTTCAAGGTGAGACTCTAGTATCAAATTAAACAAGGAAGATGCCTCTGTAATAACTGCATAATTCAGATTTATATTTAATTAATTAAAATGTCAGCACCAAGATACTGAAGGAAGCTGCTGCAAACTTTACAGTTTGCTGCAGAATCCAAAGGACCTTGCCTCAAATATGTCTTGCATCATACGTGTTCTTTGAAATGTAGATGGCTCAGTTGCTGGCAGCTGGTAAATGGAGCTTCTCTTCTGTCGGTCTTTGAATTAAGGTTGAGCAGTGCATAACAATACATAGTATTTTTATTTTCTACAAAACAGTCAGACCTCTCAACTCTAAAACTCATAGAATCATTTTTGTTGAATGAGAGCTTTAAGATCATCTGGTCCAGCCGTTAACCTCACACTGCCAAGTTACCAGTAAACCATGTCCCTCAGCACCACATCTACACATCTTTTAAATACCTCGAGGAATGGCGGCTCAACCACTTCCCTGGGCAGCCTGTTCCAATGCATCTTCATAACTCTCAGTTGTATTGGAAATCTCATCAGAAAAGCCAATATAGAATGGATTGTTAGACTCAACATGGGCTCTTCTGGAGCCAAAATTAGGAGTCTCTGGCTACACAGAGGAATGTCTCTTCAACCCCATTGCAGTGCTGCAGTAATACTTTTCCAGTTCTGTGAAAAGAGAGCTCACCATTTCATATTTTTTACATACCTTTGTCGTTAGTCCTGAGCTTTATTTTAAAATTTCCTCTACCAGGGAAGGTCTCTATCCACTTCTTGCTTGCACACAACACCGAACACTGGCAACTCTCGGTACTTTTATAGCTGGCCACCAAACCATCAATTTGAATGAACAAAGCAGACTATTTTCTGGTACTTATAAGACCTACATTTATAGTATCCACATGCTGGGGTAATTACTGCTAAATAATTTAATACTGTAAAAACTGACATATCCATTTAGGTGTATGCCTGTTATATTGTTAAACTGTATTGGGGTTCTGACCTCTATTAGACAGCAAATAATCCTACTAAAGACTGGTCATTCTCTCTTTCTCACTCTCTTTCTTGCTCTCATGGTGGATTTTATTCATAAAGCTTAGCGTTTTTCAGCTATTCTCATAGTTGTGCGATTAGTAAGTACACACTTGTGACAGCACTAAAAATTCAGTGCAATCACAATTGTGTTTGATTACCAATTCAGAAGGATCTAACTATCTAGCTGCAAGGATAATTTTGCTCACTGTAAGCAGCTTGGAGAATTGTGTGCGATCATGTTGTGTGACCAAAAAAAAAAAAAATCAAATTAGATTATTTGCTAAATGCCAAGGCACATTAAATATTTTTGACAACAATGAAGATTCTTTGTAAATTGTAATTAGACTGGAAATTATTGCACAGAGCCTGCTTCTTTATAATCCTTTTAAATCAGAGTAGTTGTAATTGGCCTTAGAGACTCAAACTGTTTCGTGTTTTATTTTCTAGAAGTTCCGCTTCTGCATATGTAATAACAGAATCCTTTGTGGATACGATACAATAGACATGTGTGTAGGGTTATTTTAGTTTATTTGTTTTGGTAGTGAGTCAGATAACCAGAGAAAAAGAATATAGAAAAGAAAACATGCTGAATGCTCCTGGATACGAATGGTACTTACATGCAAAAAAATGCAGAGAAATCATAATGGGGCAGAGGAGGCTGAGGTAAGCAACATAGCCCTGCCCTTCAACATCCGCCAAGGATCTGGACCTATATTTTGCCCGTGGTACTGCCAGAGGCTTCAGGAAACCTGGTGATTTGGGTTTTCCTGAACAAAAAGCCATGGATTTTTTGCAAGTTCCAGAGTCCTTAAAGCTTCCCTTTCACATTTATGACTTTTTTTTTTTCCCTCTTCTGGTTTAGGTTGACAGGAATGGAAACTTCAGGAGAGCCTGTGGGAAAGGATGAATTTTGCTGCAGCCATTCTACATCAAAAGAAGGCCCTTTTCAGTGAAAGGTCCTTATGCTACTAATGGTACTGGAGCATGAGCATGTCTCTGTGTTTGTATAAATAATAGCTGTGGGAATGGGAGGGAGCAGTGGCAGATAGTCAAGGAGTTAAGTGGAAGACAAAATTAAGTGGGAATTTTGAGGCTTATTTGATGTAACACTTGGCTTTGAGGATGGAGGAAGTTGGACTTGAAGCAAACCTGCAAATTACAGCCCAGCCTCATTAGAAATTAGCTAGTAGTAATCAGAGAGCCTTAACTGAGTGTAAAAGTATCTTTAATCTAGAGATGTGGGATTCTGTTGGGTGACTATTGCTCATTCTCTTATAGGCTGAATTAGGTAACGAAAACAAATCCGTCAATAAATCCACTATAAATTTTCAGCTCACCTCTGCTGATCTTTGATTTATCACCGATATCCAAAATGAAGCAAGGTTTCTCTTGGAACAGTTTACCGAGGACTAACATTCATCTGATCGTGACTTTCAGTGAAATGAGTATAACTGCTAGTCTGAGGATGTGATGAGAAAATAATGTACCTAGAGCCACTTCATACGCTTTGTGTATGGAAGTTACAAACCACAATCTCCACTAAGATTCTATGTAAAACTGCAAATTTTAAATCTGTTGAATTACTTCAGCTTTTCCTTGATTTAGCTGAGGCTAAATATTGGACTACGTATGATCTTTTTATATTTTTAGTATTTAGTTTACACCCATCACTCAGAAGTATAAAGCTCATCTGCTAATGTAGGTTTATTAAAAATTGCTGGAGTCCAAGGATGAGATTTTGGTTGCATTAGTAAAGCAAATGGTAAAATCCACAAGAAGGGCCTAGAATTTTACTGTACAAACCTGATTTTTAGAGGACTGAAAAATTAGAGTAAAAACAGTATAAATGTCTCTCTTAAGTGTTTCAAGGAGATAAGAGCTGCATGAATGAAGTCCATCCAAACCAGTGAAAAAAACCTGTTATCTTCAATGGGGTTTGTGTCAGATACTCTGAAAAAAGAGTTCAAACAATATCTTAATCAGCATTGACGATTTCTATTTAAATGGATTATTTCCCAATCAAGTTGTTTGGTGGTTTGGGGTTTTTTTTGTTTTGTTTTGTTTTGTTTTGTTTTGTTTTTTCTCAATAAACTAGAAGTTTCTGGCAGGAGAGAGATTTCAAAACCAATGCCCTATTCTAGGCATCAGGTTAACTTATGCGTCTTTCCTTCAGGACAGCCAGAAACATTTTTGTATTTTGAAATTAGTGAGATTCTTAGATCAATAACGTGTGGCATGGTGAAGTTGTGAGTGCATCTTTGGCAAAGGCTATTGCCTTTTCTTCCTTCAGGTCTGCCTCATCACTGGCTGAACTAACTTGCTGTAGAGCATGCAGACATGGTAAGTGTTGAGGTGCCCAAAGATGGAAGAACAGGATTTAAGTAAATGGAAATACATATATTCAGATGAGACACTGAGAGAGACTCATGTTGCATTGTAAAATAGAGCGTGTGGCTCTGAAGAGCCAAAGCAGCTTTCAAAAACACTAACAGTCTGAAGTCCTGGTGATTTCTGCAAGCTGGGAGAAGTGCCCTTGGGCAGCTCATCAGTGTGGGAGCGTGGGGAGGCTGTACAGGGCTGGTGGTGGGACCGGGAGAGGGACGGTCTGGGGCAGGCGGGAGCACTTCTCCAAAGCCTTTGGCCAGTGAGAAATGGCTGATTCACGATGTGTTCCTGGGGCCTCTGCATTATATCCCGCTGGCCCGGCACCAAAATGCAAGCGGCTTTGCTGGCTGCATCCTCACTTTGGTGGCCAAATCCCAGGGACTTTGTTTAAACCTTACTCAGATGAACCACCCATTGAGTCAATGGAAACTTTTTCTGAGCAGTGCTTGAATAAGGAAGTTGAAGAAGGTATTGCCAAGGGGACGGACCAGATGACCTAATTGGTCTTTTCCACTTAACGCTTTAATGAACAGAAAAATACCATGCGGGAGCTTGCAGTATGCGTTGGGAAAGAGGAGCAAGCACACTGCTGAAGTAGCTGAAGTAAGGCTCATGGTGGTTTAATTATCCCAGTGCTGCTGCTGGGAAGTAATTCTTGCTTCATCAGTGCACAGGTCCTTTCAGCAGAGGTGGTGCTGCAGGTCGCCAGCAGGGCCACAACCCCGCATTGCCCCCCGGCACCACAGCCCTCCAGCTGCAGGGCCACACTCCTCTCCGGTCCTGCTCCTCTCAGTCCTGTGGCCGCTGTCTCTTCAGTGGAGAAAAGGCCTTTCTAACAGGACCCTACGTTTTGAAGCGAGCAGAATTTTAATACAAAGAATGCTTGATTTTACTATATATATATGTATGTGTGTGTAAGCATATATGAAAAGATGGAGAAAGAGATGTTATATATACACACATATTTATTTACAAAGACTGCAGCTTTTAAAGGTAAAGTAGTTTATAAAACCAGCAGTGAGATGGAGCCAAACTTCGGGGTGTAGCACTTGAGCTCTGGTCTCTGGCATCAGGTTTCTTGTTAGCCTCAGTGTTCTCATTTGAAAAGTCATTTATATTGATGTTACTACCAGACACCTGACTCATAGCTGCGATGGAGAGGTTAATTAGCTACAAAGTTTGGAAGTTTGGAGAGTGCTATACTGTGTTGTTGCTGTTTATTTCTGCGGTAGGTCTGGCGGACGGTGTGCCATGTACCGCTGTGTGCTGGTGCAAGTGCAGGTCCATGATTTACGTGTTGCCCTGGTGCTCTCAGGCTCAGAAACACTGGGCTACTGATGAATAGTCCAGGGGGTTTGGTAATAGTACATTAAAGAGCTAATGGGGGCCACAAAACTGCAAAGTTTTTGCAGGTAACATCCTTTTGGTTTACCTTGATTTGCCAGAGGTACCTGCTGACTAGGCATGTGTCCATGCCAGCTGCATGGTAAGGCAGTGCAGGATCTCCTCGCATCTTCTTTTCAGTTTGTTTTCTGGGGGAGAGATGACTCCCTTTCCTCCTCCTCCCCCCACCCCCCCCCCGCCTCTCTGTGCTTGCTGTTCCTCTGGCCAGGACAATTGATGTGGGCGGCGCGTCCCCCTGAGCACTGTGAGGAACTCCCTGACTTCCTCCCCTGGAGCCCAGACGTCTCCTTTGATTTTCCTGATGCCTGTCACCCTGCCACTTGCTGCTGCCGATGTCCCCCGTGCCAGGGACACTGCACATGCAGGAGTGCTTCATGAAGGATGAGAGGTCAGAGAGAGCCTCTCACAAGTCTGTGTTCGCTGCTGGTCTCCACAGCCCCAGTGCATGGAGACCAGTGGTGGAGGGGTGAAGCTCAGCCACTGCCCTGGCTACCCTCCCTCTGCACAGTGACTGCCCCCCCAACCACCAGCCCGATGCTCCTAAATATACATACGACTGCCTCCATCTTGTCACCCTGCCACAGCTCACCCTCTCGCTGATGTGAACGGGTACTATATTTACCCAGGAGAGTCATGAAAATTGCCATGACAATGATTGTGGTTGCTGGGGAATGCAAGGAGCTAATTTTGCCTGAATAATAAGACACAGAGTCATCTGTCTCCCTCAGTAAAGCAACGAGGAGTTTATGCAGGTGAGAACAGGTTATCTTTGTGAGGGCATAATTGCAAAATACGAAAATGTTCCTGTATCAGTTCAGACCGGTGACTAATAAATAGCTCTAATGTGCAAATGGCTGGAGTTTGAAGCACTCGCTCGTTGTGCTGGAGATCTGTAGGAAAACAGAGTGTCCCTGCCCCCTTGTTTCACCGCCAAAGAGAAAAAAAAAACCTTTAAAAAAACTTTAGCCTGAAAATAACTCTCTACTGTACATCTTCGCCCAGGGCAAATTTTTCACTGGTGAGTAACAGCATTTTCACAATCCACCTTTTATATTTATCACTCTAATGCTATGTAGTATGCCAAAGTTCATTTAAAGGAGACTACAGCTTTTGCTTTTGGAAATCTGGAGGAGAAGAATAAGATATATATCAAAACCTTAACCTTTCTCAGCTAGTGCTTTTCCTCCTCCATCACCCTCCATCACAAGACCTGTGAAGACCTGTTTGTAGATCCCATCCGAAAAAACTAAGAAAAAAGAAAGCACGAAAAAAGTTTCCTCTGTTTCAGGAATGTCTGGGCATCTCCGAACAAAAGAAAAGCCAGTTCCAGCAATGTAACAGCCCCCCAGAGGCTCAGAGATTTGGAAGAGGACAACTTGATGGATGGGTGCTTCCTCCGTGGGCACTGGAGCCATTGACCCGCTGGCCTGGGGAGCTCGGTGCCCCCATGCACACCTCCATTGCGAGGAACAGCAAGGGGCTGATTTTGTACGTGGTTTAGGAAGGAGCAGTTTCAGACCTGCGTGAGTTTTTCCCAACCCAGAGGCAGCAGCTCCCCTGGAAAGTTGAAAAAGTGTTTTCCGCCGCACCTGACTGCGAGCGGCATTGAGCAAATACGTACAGGCACAAACCCGCCCGCCCTCCCCGGTGCGTCCTTTGCGGCAGCACAGCGGTTTGAGGCAGCTCGCAGCTGCGTCTGAGGCACTTCTCTGCTCGGTTTCAGTCTGCGGGAGCAATTAGCCTTCAAAGGCGTTGGTCAGACTCAGCGAAGGGTACTGGTGGCATTAAAACCGCTCCCAGGAATTAGATAAACAGTCTCTCAGGGCTCAGAAGAAATCTTGCACTCTTAAAATTTTTTTTGGTGTCTTGCACTTTTAGTAAGTGACAGTTTTGCAAATTGCTAGTAAAGAACTTAAATGTCTAATTAAATCTCGAAGATGTACAAGAGTTTGAAGAGCGTGATTGATGCCCACAAAGGTATGGCTGCCTAATGGAGTCGTCCTGACAGCAATCGCGAAAGCCCATTTAACGGCTGATGTCTTGTTGTGATCCATGTTGTCATTTTTTCATTACTGATTAAAATTAAAAATCTGCTTGGCAAATCCATTGTAAAAATTTCCTTCATGAAAATCGACGGGTACAAATTATTTTGTCAATCGCCTGGCAATCAAACTGTGACTGAAGACTGTTTCATGCCCATAGATTTTTTTTTTTTCTTTTTGCTCATGCCAGTGAGTTTTCATAGCAAAGTTTTTTAAGCGTAGGTGGCAGTCTTGGCAATGCTTAATTTAAAAAAAAAAATAAATAAAGCTGCAGCTCTATATTTTAATGAAATGTTTTGTTTATGTTGTCTTCCCACTCGCATTCGAAAGGAAATGGGAATGTTCCTCACTCTGAAAGTTGGGCTATACTTAATTGTCTAATGCCGTGTAATGACAGGTGAATAATAGTAATAAAAGCCTTTATTAGGATAAAATCTGTTTTGAGAGTGGAAGTGTAAACTGTCTAAAATGTAAAACTGAAAAAGCAGAGGAAAAAACCAAGCCTTGCAAGGCTACATTGACTATAGCTAGAAGGTATTTATGGCTCCACTTCTTGGTGGGGTTTTCAGCTCGGTGTTCCCATGTGTGGGCACAGGGGACCTGGGTGAGCTCCCCCAGGGTGACCTCAACACCTCAGCAGGGCCGGGCTGCAAGTCCCCTGCGAGGGCTGAGCCGGGATGGCAAAGTGGGGTGAAGTTGTGAATGAGCACTGATGGGCTCCTTACAGAAACAGCACTACGGGCTGGGTAGCGTGTGGCGTACCACCAGAGGAAAGTCATTTAGAAATCCCAGTTTCTCTGCAAAATTCAAAAGATGCTTTACTCTGGCTAAAAACAAACGGACAACTCAAGCAGCAAGAAAAACATTATTGTCCCATTAATAAAACTTTTCTCCCACTTAATTGATATTTCTGCTTTTCATAATTGAGTCTCATCGCTGAGTATAAATCAAAGATGATAAAAATAGCTCTCCATGGCTGATATGTGTGCTGGTTTCAAGTTTGATCTCTGTTGCTGTTCATGCTTATCTAATCTAATCAATGTCTCTTTTTCTGCAGGTTCTTATATCATCACTGTGAATACTTCTTATTTTAGAGAACAAGAGCAAAGGAATCTTTTGTTTAAGTTGCTGAGTCGTTTCTTTATTGTGATCTTTAAATTAAAATGTTGAAATGTATTGTGTGCTTTATATCTTCCTTCTAAACTCTTCTGAAAAAAAAAGACTGCATTGTTCACTCTGAATGAGTAAAAATTTTATAAATATTTTTTCCTTGTTTTAAGTCCATCGTGTTTTGAACATGAGCATTTTATTAGTAACATTCTCAGGGTTGTGAAATATTTAAAACACAATAAAGAGTTTGCGAGTAACTTTACAGTGAATACATTTATGCTTATATGAAATGGCTTGCGGATTTTAATGCGAGGACCTTGTCCGCTTGTGGCAAAAGGTGTTTGTATGATGGTGCTTTTTGAAAGGACTGACGCACTCTACCCCAGAGTAAAGTGGTGGAAAATAATTACTGGGAGAAAGTTGGCTGCCCAAGTCCCAGATTTAAGGACTCGTCAATGCTTCTGGGGATACACTTTAGGCAGTCAGTACCTGGAACTGGTGTCTTTTTATTGCTGCTTAAATTTGAATGTAAAAACAACATTAATAAGAACAATAACATTTCTTTTCTTGAAATGTTAATTTCCATAATAAAATGGATGCTTTGACCTTTGCTGTAGAGTGTTGTTAAAGCATGTACTTTCAAAAGTTGTGTACTATGCATCTATCCAGGACCTGGCAGAGCACAGTGTGCGAGGCAGCCACGTGCTGTCTATGGCTCGGCTCTGAGCTCCCCTCCAGAAGGGACTTGCAGAGCTGATGACCCTCATCCACACATCTCCTTTTTAAACTACGAGTTTGTGGATGCCCCATCCCTGGAGGTGTTCAAGACCAGGTTGGATGGGGTTTTGAGCAACCTGGTCTAGTGGGAGGTGTCCCTGCTCACGGCAGGGGGGGTGGAACTAGATGGTCTTCAAGGTCCCTTCGAAGTCTAAGCATTCTATTATTCTATGCTTTCCCCCATCTTTCTAGCTGGGAGAGGCAGATCCGAGCTATTGCCGTCTGTTTTTGGTAAGCTTGCACACTGAACTGGTACGCTGGCAGGATGATGGGACTACTGCTGCTCTCCAAACAATTGCACAGGGTTTTTGCTGCTTCATCGGTTATTGTTCGTAGCATGGGTAATAAGTGAAAACAATGGGTTGGAGTAGAATAAGGAAACAAACAAAATAACAATGCGAACACCAAAACAACAACAGCAAAAAAACCCCCAAGTTTACATGTTTTTAATAATGTTAATGTGACTGAGAGAAAGGCCAAAGAATTTTAGCCATGTGGGATATGTCACTCTTTATTTCTGCCTCTGAGGCAAAAGCAAAGCAAAATGCTTAATAGCTTGAGCTTGGAGCAGGGTGTCAACCTCAGTTTACGAAAGGTTATTATTTATTTTACAGTAGTGCCCCAAATGTGCTAGCTTCTACATAAAAATACCGGGAAACATGCTTTTTCCCCTGAGAGTTGGTTTGATGTGACCCCTCTTTAAGGCTGTCCGCAGGGTTTGAGCCTGAGGCTTACATGCATTCATAATGTGTACACGCTGAGAACTTTCCCACTCTGCCGTCGTATCGTGTCTCCATTAGAGGGTAAAATCCTGGCATGCACCATCCTTCATCCCACAGCCTTTTTCCATGGAAAGGAAAGCGGGAGTGTGGTTTTGGAGGCTTGCTGGGAGGATTAGATGACAAAATCCCCTGATGTGCTATGGTGCTCTTTGGCCACAGAAGTTGGACATAGCAGGATTTAGGGGTCCAAAATTGAATTTGAGTGGCTAAATCCAAATATAATGCACAGAGCTCTCACCTAGTCTCATACCTTTGATTGATTTACAGCTACCTCTATTAAAATTACAGCAGAAGCTCAGCAAAACTGACATCTCTGTAGGACTGAACTTAGCGCCTAACTCATACCCGAGGAAGTCAGTGGCTCTCTGGAGGGCAACATGGGCAAAGTTATAAGTGTTCAAAAGTTTTTTGGGTTTAGTCTCATCTTTACATAGACAGACATATGTTATTCACTTGCTTAAACGTTTGGGCTTAGGTTGTTACTGAAGCTGCATGTATGTATAAACACACCTAGCAATGGAATTCATTGCAGAGGTTGTCTGCTGTTGTTCTTAGTAAAAATAATGGAAGATCCAGTGTCCAAATTGCTCATAAAGTATTACAGTGTCATCTGACTGAAGGGATGTTTGGGTTAGCACTGTGACTTGCCAGAGTTTTATTTTTATGAACTCTGTCTAATCAGAAATGTCTGATTCACAAAAACAATATTGTTTGCAGAAAGGAGCTTGTTTCAATGTATTTCTCCAAAGTCTGTTTTTTATGCACGTGTGAAAATGTTAAACAAAATTTAAAACAGAGAATGACTGTCTTTCTCTGAAATAGCTTTTGTTTGAAATGCGTATTATACACATGCAGTAGATGTCATATATAATAACACATCCTGTACAATGCACATGTACACTAGAGTATTATATACTTTTTGCAAATACAACATACTAAGTCATTCTATACTTTTACATAGCAGTAAGAGGCTGAATGTTTCCAAAATCGCCAGAATCCTTCAAGATTTTCGCCCTTGTGGGTGCAAGATGTCCAAAGTGAGGCTGAACCAGTCTTTTGTGTTTCTTTGTATATGCTTGGATTCAGTGCATGGACAGATGCCACCCTGTCACAAATACTAGTGACCCTAATCTAAAATAATCTTAAATGGCATTGTATTAAGTCTTTCATCTTTAACCTGTAAAGGTAATAGTTATAAGGATACTCCCTTTCCTTAGTTTTTCTCTGAACATGAATGACCAAGTTAGGAATCTGTTTCCTCTAAACACTCAGGCAGATGCAGGCTCCTCTGGTGAGCGATGGACAGAAAATAGTCTTGTGTTCCTTACCTTCCTGAAGATGCTACATCTAATTCAGCTTCTCCACTTAGGGGCCTACTCTTAACTGCTGCATGTGGTAGCAAGAGTTTCACCGTGGGCTGTACACTACTGCTGGGGAAACCAGGCTCTTATTTAGGAGGCTGAAGCCTGTGCTGTCACGTCTTTGCTTCCCCGTTACCTGAGCGGGCTGCACTGAGGTGACAGCAGGTACATCTGTCTGTACTGGAGTCACACCTCCTGATTGCAGCACGGAGAAAACCTTTGTGTTCAGGGAAATGTGTGTGACATATGTATGACATACGCACCAAGTATTTCAACTTTTGCCCTAGAGTGTGTTAGTAATTGTCTGTATGTGCTAAATACATTACCATTTATTAAATTAATTATCCTTTATTCTTACCTGAGACATTCTACAGTGATCCCATCAGTCACTGAGTTGATAATCACATAATAAGTTTTAAATCACATAATATTTCATATTGAACCATTGCCAGAAGTTTTTCACCTTTAAGACCTGTTACATTTAAATGTTCTTGTTCTGCTTGGATCAGAGTCTAGACTGAAAACAGTTTAAAGGCAGGAATCTTGCATTTGAGTGGGGAAGGATTAGATTATGGGCTGGCAAATATTTTTGCTAGTGATGAAGTTAATTCAAAAAAGTAATGCCGTAGAGAAATGTTAGAGATTAGAAGACACTCATTTTTTTTTCCCCACAGTTGTAGGAATTTCTTTATAATATTAAATATCCCAAAGCTAATGAGACAGTTGCCCCTTACAAACATAGCTAGTACATAATCTTGGAGTGTGTATGATTCTGTAAAACTGCACTACATGATCACAATTATCTACAGTTTTTTAATTACCTTCAGGGACACGCTGTAGCTCATAAATCTAAGTTTTCATATTTGTAGAGTTTTGCTCCAAGAACAGTGGTTTTGGAAAAGAAAACATTTTTTTGAGAGTATATAAAGTACTTGAAAGTAAAGAAGTTCCTCTCAACGTGGACCACTGTAACTGAGGTCAGAAACTGGACCCTTTCACTTTTGAGAGCTCGTAGGTTAATGCCTCATTATGCCCCAATAGTCAAGGGATTAACAGTGTTTCCATTACATGCTCCTGTTTTGAGAGGTTAATATCTCAGCCTATAAAAATTTGCTGTGTGCTGAAACTTGGCACACAAGGTCTCGGCACGGGAGAAACTTGTTTTTACAGAATATGGTTTAAATCACTTGGATATTTTTTAAGTTACAAGAAAGCAAAGAAAAAAAAAAGAAGAAAAAAGAAAAAAAAGAAAAGGCAGAAGTTTGTGGTTTCACACTGGGATTTTTTATGGTCCTAAAAATGCAAAAATAGCTTTGACTTAAGCAATGTAATTTTGCATAATGTAAGCTATTGTCTCTCAGTATTAAACAGAGACTTGCAAACTTCTGCCATTTCAGGTTCCTGACTGCTTTTTTTACCCCCTGTTTTTAGTCTTAGCTTTCATTTCTGATTAAAGTGAACGTAAAACCTAAAGTGAAACCAGGCTGAAACTATATTGCACTTAGAGAAAACATTGTGTTTCACAGATTCCTATCAAGGTTTCTTGATGTTACATGATCATCCCTTAAAATTAAGCTTCAGATGCCTCAGACTCACTTCAGCATTTCTCTCCTGGTGTTATCGTACCCACAGCTGCATCAGGGATGCTCCAAAGACCTGTGTGAAAAATTTGCAAGTGAAAACTGTTTTACTAGCTGCTGCTCAGAGGTAAATGGTCATTTGTCTTGTCATTCACAGGCTGACTTCTGTTTTTGAGGTCAAATTCTGCAGCACTTACAACTGAGGCAAAAATGTATGTGGTGTATATTTAATGGCAAGGATCAAAACTTGTTTCAACTGTTCTTGCATCTGATGTATCTTAAATCCCATTAGTTTTTCTGGCATCACCATTCACCCTATTGTGGTTAAAATATCTTACCCCACTTGAGAGATTAGCATTCAGCCTTAAAATATGCTTACACTGGAGATTTAGTATTAGAACTGTCATCTTAAAAAATAATTCTTCAAGAAAATTTAGAACTAATAGAAACTTGGACATCAAGTACATATGAATCCCATGAAACCTATGGTTCCAAACTTTTTTTGTACATTCCAGAACTTAAAAAAACAACTTTGTTGTTTTGTTGACTTGCAAGACACAGCACTTATACGAAAAGTCTACAAAATTTTCATTCAGGCAAACAAATTTGATTGAAAAGTCATTTTTGTTTTTGCTTGTGTAAAGAGTGGAACTGGGTTCTGTTATAGAGCAATGTGCTTTTCAAACAGTACTTTGAATAGCTGGGACAGAAAGAAAGCACTGCAATTAATTAGTTATTTTGGGTTTTTTCACATTCACATCTTTGTCCGTTTTCTCAATGGGAATATTTAGCACTCCAATTCAGTTTATGTACTGCTGCTGGTAAGTGACATGACAGATTGTTGTGGTCTGCAGGGCCAAAAGCTAGTTTTACAAAAATCAAAATGAAATGAGTTGAAAGGTAGTGTAGACAGACTTGCACTTGCGTGAAGCCAGCTAGATTTGGTGATGGCACCGTGGATCTCAGTAGGGTCCAGCTCTCCTGCCAAGACAGCTGAAAGCTGACCTGAGTGTCCCTATGGTACTATAGTGTGTGGCACTGACATATCTAGCTTATAACTCCACGTCCTGTCACTAGAAATGTTATACACAGCTGTGTATAACAGTACACATGTATGTGTACAGCATGTGATGTCCATGATGCAGTTAACAAAAGAGATGAGGAAAAAGTGCTATTAAGCAGCAGCTGATGCCCCAGGAGTCAGACTATACTGGATTTAAGTTTTCCTGTGGAACTGAAAATCGGTACCTTGTTAGGAGGCTGAAAATACTAATCATTAGTCATGCTAATTACATGAACTGAAAAATATGAAAAAGAAAAAAAAAAGTAAAAAGAAAGAGAATCGCTTTTTCCCACAGGACTCTCTGGAACGAATGAATCAAGGTTATGTAGTGGGAAAATGTATTGTTCATAGGAGCCTTGAGAGTGAAACCTGCCCTGCTGGACATCTGTGTGCTCTTCCCAGCCCATGTCAGCACTGAAGTGGGAGGTATCGCTCAGCAGTAAGCACTAGGACCAAAAATAAATTACACCAGTTAAGAGAAGAGGGGTTGGTGTTCCATGCTGCTGGTTCCCAGCCCAGTTCATCTGAAAACCATTTTGTTTTACTTAAAGAAAGTAAAACCAAAGATGTATTTTGTTGGTGACCCATGTGGAGTGGAAGGGAGAAGCTAGGGTGGCCCATGAGCAATAACAACAGAAAGAAACAAACTCTAAGTGCCAGTCATGGAAATACTCTCACATCAATTTATAACTCTGTCAAATCTGAAGGTACCTCCACAGGGCAAGCAAAGGACACCTCCCTAGCCGAAAAACTACTCTGTTGCCAAGTTGCGCAGTCTAACTGCAAGCAGTGGTGGTATTTTAGCTCTCCAATAAATCTGCCTGAAGGCTTTTCATCATGGAATATGACATGGACAGCCTAAGTACAGGAGCCATTGCCATTTTTTCTATAATACTGTGCTCTAACCCTAACTAACTCTTTCATACATATATGTGTATTTCAGATGACATCTTTGTGGGAACTTTTTCAGGTGAACATTACTGTTCATAATCCAGTTCACAATTTATGCTATCACTGAAAATGCTCGAGTAATTTCACACATAAATGGTTGGCACAAAAAAGTTATTGCAACCACAGCCCAGCAGTTACTTTGGCTTCCTGATTTTTAGTAAATTTTCCCTTTTTATATATTCAGGAATAAAGGTTTTCAAGGTTATGGTCATTACACCAATTATTTTTCCAATTCTACTTTAGAATGACATACTACTCCAAGGCAGCCTAGTGAGGAATCATATTGCAAATGATGTGAAAGGATATAGAAGGGAAAGAAAAGGCATAATTTTGGCAAAAGATTTGTGATTTTTTTAACTATAAAAAAAATAACAAATATGGATTGGATTTTCCATAAAGGAACTGTAACATTCAGCCTCTTGCCATTTCAAATGATATAGTATTTTTTTATATCCCTTTCTGTCCTAATCTCTTTTGTGACGTTGTTGTGTTGTATTGTGTTGATAAGAGGCTATCTTGGGGCCAGCAAGGGATAAGATGTTAATAAAATTCTTGTTTGCTGTTACAGAATCAAACAATTTAAGTGTAGTCTGAGGTTTCATGTCAAATTATTGCTGGCTTCTCTTTGTATCAATCACTGTGAGAAATACCTCTTAACCCTTTATGAAGGCACGAAAATAAAATAACCCAGAAATCTTTCAAGATATAAAGAATTAAGTTTAGAAGGAAAGCTTTCATTTATCTATTTTCTCTTTAGCAACGCTGAGTCCTTTATGGGGAAGTCCCTGCTTGTCAGCCTCTCAGATGAGACGAAATTTAAAGCTGATCGGAAAACTGCAACTTTTTCATCACACACAAAAAAAAAACAAAAAAGAAAAAAAAAAAAGCAGTTCCTTAGAAATCAAAATGCCAAACTTTGGCAGAGAAACAGACCAACTTGCTTCCACATTTTTTCATTTTTTGTTTTGAGATACTATTACATCTGCTGTAATGACAAAATAAAAGGGTAAAAACTGGTACGGAAACTGCAGTTCTATTGGAGAAATAATTTTTTCTTCACCTCCAATGAATTTTGAGGTAAATTTCTGTTCATCGTTAATGTGAAAATCAGCAAGAATATTTCCAAGATGCAGAAATAATCAAGCAAGCAATTTTTTTCTCCCCCTTCCCAGGAAAGCCCAACCAAAAGCAGTGTATCAACCAGCTATAATGTCTAGAATTAATTTTTTTTTTTTTTTTGGTAAAATTAGAAATAGTTGAATTTGTCTGGATCAGCTACTGTTATTGTAGCAGGTTTTTTAAAGAGAAGAAAAGATAAAAATAGGAAGCATGAATAAATAATAGCAATGGCAGAAAATACAGCTTTGCTTTCCAGTGCATACTTTTGTTAGCTATTGAGCTTCTGGGAAATTACACAAGCACAACAGAGGGTCTTAGGCACAGAGAAACTTGGCAAAATTATACCAAGATCAGCCTGTTTAATGAACTGTGATTACTTGCATCTCTATTTAAAATTCTCAGAAGTGACACAAAATGTGAATTTGTCTGGCCCCACCAATACAGGGTCTTTTTAGACAAAGATAGAGGGAAAGGTAGCGTGGTGTGAAAGCAAAATGTTAGAAGGGGAGGGATGGAAAAAACTAATGTTTACGTCCCAGATATGGCTTAAGATTTGCTTAAAGCCCATGGCCATAGCTATGCCATCTGATTTCGGCCCACCTAGTGCGGACATTGTGGATGATCAGCAGTGCTGTGGTGAATGATGTGGCCCTAGATACTGGTATGATTGGCAACAGCTGTATTGGTAAAGCTCATTTCTTCCAAACTATCTCACGGTTTTCTTCAGCAACTGCCAAATAGATATTGTGCAGGAAAAAAATTTCACATCCATGTCATTAAAATGAACCAAACAAAATACATTCTGGTGATTTGAGCTGTATACATTTTCCCCTGTTTCTAGACTCTCCAAGCTTGTTGTCATGCCAACTTGTGACTTCACCAGGTAGCTCAAGGACCCCTTAGCTAAGCTACTTCAATAATAAGTAGGCAAAATTGACCAGTTTCTACTAGCGTTCCTTCTTTATGTGACATTAAAAAAATTTAGTATAATGGGTGAGCTGGACTTTTGTAACCTTGGACAACTTAGATTGAAATTCTCTACGTAACAGTTGTCAAGTTACTCCAAGAGGTAACAGCACTTCAAGGCCCTCTGAAGTGATAGTGTTGCACAGAGATAGTGAGGTTTGTAAAGAAACTGGAGATGTTCTGAGGAGGAATAGTTATTAAATATTAGGAAATATTACTTGAGGAAAATCACTTAGCCCTTAATGCTGAAAGGAGTTTTGTTGTATAATGATGTATATCAGAGAAGCAGAAATGCAACTAACACAGACCCACCATATTGTATTGGGAATATTTTAAATCTGGAACATATCTTCAGGGCTGTATTTTCAAGCCTCAAAAGACTACTTGAAAATAAAAAGAAGGGAAAAAAAAAAAAAAAAAAAGAAATGAAGGCCAAATCCCACAAAACTTCTTTCACACAAGTTTAATTGAAGTTAGGTGATATACCTGTATGAGTAAAATCTAAGATGTATAGCTTTGCAAGAAAGAATTTTAAATCTCCTTCCCTTCCCTTCCCTTCCCTTCCCTTCCCTTCCCTTCCCTTCCCTTCCCTTCCCTTCCCTTCCCTTCCCTTCCCTTCCCTTCCCTTCCCTTCCCTTCCCTTCCCTTCCCTTCCCTTCCCTTCCCTTCCCTTCCCTTCCCTTCCCTTCCCTTCCCTTCCCTTCCCTTCCCTTCCCTTCCCTTCCCTTCCCTTCCCTTCCCTTCCCTTCCCTTCCCTTCCCTTCCCTTCCCTCTCCTCTTCCAAAACCAGGACAAAGAGTCTGACAATGTTGTGTATGAGGAAACTGGGTTAAAAAATCTTTCCTTATTGAGCCAAAATGTCATCTTGGTTATTCCTCTTTCTTCAGCTTCTCAGCTGCTCTCTCAGGCACTGTTTGTCTCCCCCGCTGAAACACATGTACACAAATGGTTTTCTGCTTTGTGCCTGTAAAGCCTTGAATTTTGGACAGGAGAATGCAATGTATGTAGAATAATTTAAGTTACTTTCAATTACATTTTCAGAAAGAAACTAAGATATCCAGGGTTGCATGTATACATCTCAGAGGAAGTTCTATCCATAGAACTGCTTGGTTCATGTTTGACAAAGCAGTGATGTGACAAAGCTTATAGCATGTACTGCACAAAGATTCTGGGTTTTAAGGAAATTAAATGGTTTTAAAAGAAAAGAAACCCCATGGTAATGTGTTCTTTAACAGTGGATTGCATACTGGTCAAATTCAATGACTCTAACACTTCTGAGAAAAGTAGAATACATATAATGTCAGAAATAAGCTGGTCTAAATGAAAGGCTTCTATCCTAACATTTGCCTTTTATATAACTTGTTACTACAGTAATAGAGTTCTCAGTAAATTTCAAACCAAAATTTTCATCTCAAGTGTTTTTGGAAGGGTATTATTACAGACCTTCTAATTTCCACTGTAGCTAAGCATGTATTAATAACAAGGAGGGCTAAGGAAACTGCTGGTATATCCAGTTGTGCTTGACATTTAGTAGATGAATTAAAGTTTACAGTCAAATTGGTTTTTAACTAATAACATTAGAGATCTTTGTTATGAACGTCCATCTCTCTCTCTTTCTTTCTTTTCTTTCTTTCTTTCTTTCTTTCTTTCTTTCTGTCTCTCCCCTCCTTCCTTCCTTCCTTCCTTCCTTCCTTCCTTCCTTCCTTCCTTCCTTCCTTCCTTCCTTCCTTCCTTCCTCCCTCTGTCCCAAATCACATATATCACATCATCCTTGATTGGTGAGAGTCACTTAGAATAAACTGCCCTCAAATTAAAATTTATCTTTGAGGAATTAGTATCCATAATTGCATAACTTGGGCTAAATTATGTTCCCATTTACACCCCTACTGTAAGTCAGTGAGGCTGTGGGAGTAATAACTGGGAATCATGAGCCAAATTTTTCTTTCAGTCATATCAGTGTAAATCTGCAACGATTTATTTGAATTTAATGGCCAATTATGATCTACCTCTACATATATAATAAAAGAATTAAGTTATTAATCTTTAACCAATAACTATATTTTACTTAAAATTAATTTTGGGAAACTTTCAGAAAAAAACATTTTAAGAAAATAAAATATTTTTGTCAAAATGGGGAACACTACAAACAGCCTCGTAAATCTGTGGTGATTAGAAATGAACAGGAGACGGAAAGCATGATTAATGTTTCATTGTATCCATTTAATACACCTGTTTAATGTGCATATTTTTCAAAGCTGTCCTGTTGTCATTTCTTCCCCTCTCCTGACCATGTTTTATGACATGTATTCTAACAAAGAGTATAAAGCAATGCTGGGATCTGTGCTATTGCTGAAGTGGTTAATAATAGGATGGTTGCCAACCAACTCTGCTGTTCTCTTTTGACTGCCATGTCAGGAGTTAAAGTAAGACCACCAAAGTGTTTCACTTCTCTCTCACAGTTAAAAACATTTGAAATTAAGTTTTTTTAAATATTATTTATTTTTTGTTTTATTTTTATGTAAATTTTGCCGTTTAGTTGTGTATTTCCTTTAAAACACAGTGTTTTCTGTGCAGGGACATAAAGGTTTTTCACACATTCTCTCTAGTGAGAGATGATGTCCAGAATAATAACTGCACATCAGCCAGCTTTCGTGAAGGTTCTGACTATGGTGACAGACAGCAAGAACTTTTGTTTGCTTTTATTTGAACATGTGGGTGGAATAGCTGTTCCTGTCCTTGGCTCAGCCGTGTCCTTCACAGATACTTGAATGAGTTAATTATAGATTGTTACCTAATGACATAACTATGCTTTCTGAATCTCACAGAATGACAATTCCTGATCAAAATACTTCTTATTCCTGTATTTGCTCATCAGCATGAAAACCACTCTCTATGTGTATGCATATACAGAAATCTTTTCTGTAATCTTTTTTCTTTCTTTCTTTCTTTCTTTCTTTCTTTCTTTCTTTCTTTCTTTCTTTCTTTCTTTCTTTCTTTCTTTCTTTCTCTCTTTCTTTCTCTCTTCCTTCCTTTCTCTCTTCCTTCCTTTCTCCCTCCCTCCCTTCCTCCCTTCCTTCCTTCCTTCCTTCCTTCCTTCCTCGCTCTCTCTTTTATTGTCTCCTCTTCTCTTTCTTTTACCCCAGCTCTTATATTCTCTTTTGGTTTATAAGTGAGTATTAGTCCAATCTTTTGAGTTACTGATTTTTCCTGTTGAGGTATCAGGCAGATCTGTATATAACCTTTGGAAAAGAATTCCAAATTTGCTTGATTCCCACAGGAAAGATGCAATCAGAAACTAAAGGTAACAGGAAGCAAAAACTGAATAAATAAGAACATGACATCCATTCGTCATTGTGACAATATTGCTTTCTTTTACCAAGTTTTGAAAGAGTTTAAGACTATATCCCAAGTTACATAAACTGAAAAGGTAGCCTGACAAAAGGGGAGACAGTCTGGGGTATGGCCTTATGTTTCTTCAGAGTCCAAGGGTGCTGCCCAATGTATTTCTACTTTAGTTTTCATCATTTAATGTTTGTCTTACAAACCAATTATTACTCCCATGCTGTTGTTATACTAATGAAAAAAAACCCTTGCAGTATTGTATTCCAATTCAGTTATTTACAAGTTAGAGTCCAGAAGAAGCAAAAACCTCCTGCTAGTCACTAGTCATATTAATATATATATATACCAGTCATATTAATAATCACCTCATAACCATAAATGGCAAAAGAATTAGCTGATTCCAATATTACAGGAACCTTCAGTTCATTTAGTAATCATGTTTCAACTGACTTTCCAAGTGATTTGGCTAAAGTTTTGGATGAGCATTTCCACTCCATTCTCTCCTCTTGCATATAATATGTGATCCCACCACTTAATCTAAGTATCTGAGCTGAGTTCTGCACCTCCCTCTTCCCCCAACCCAAGCTCCTTCTCTGCAGTAGAAACTGTTCCCTTTATGATTCAGCTAAGTGCTGGCTGCATTTTCCATGGGTGCAAAGTCTTCACTGTGGTGAAAGTAAAACCCTAATGAATCCCGGTCTTGTGTAAGTTGTCAGTTAGATTAGTCCAAAATTTTCATTAAAATTACTGGCTGCTCAAATGGTAGCATCCAGGGTTATTCTGAAGTTGTTTCTCAAGCAGGCCAGAATTTGCCTGGTTTCTACGTGGGAAATCTCCATCCCTGTATATGTAGTCAGCTCTAGGAATATTAGAGATTTAAAACTCACATCCAGCTTAAATCCTACTCACCTTTTGCCAGTCTTATATGTACAGATTTGGGCTTGTCTTCTGCAAAAGGGTGGAATTTATCATTACAGTTAGACATGAGACCTTCCCTTCTGTAGTGCAAGATCAGATACATTTCAAGCCACATTTAATTCACCAAAAATACTCAGAAGTATTTACCTCTGAAATTAGCTTAGCAAGTATGTTCAAAAATAGATACTCCTAAATGATGAGAATGGCAGCTAAAAACTATCACATAGTTACTCCAGTTTTCAAACTGATGGTGTGTCTTTCACTCTTTCAGCTTCAGCTTTACAAGCACAATTTAGCGTCTGGTTATTTTTCTTGGACAAAAGGGACACATACAATGCTTCAGGGCAGAAGCTTTCCAGTAGCTTTCCAAATCGCTTTCCTCTTTTTTTCCCCGCCACATTTTCTTTTAAAGGAAGGAAAAAAAAAATTTAAGAAGAGAAAAATATTATTGGAATTTTCTTCTACTTGCTTCTAGATGTTTATGGCACTATGCACGTTTTAACTGGGAAATGGCATACTTAGCTGAAATGGTAGCAGAGTATAGTAGACAATTATTTGTTTAGAGGCAGTTTTGAAATATTAAAAGCCATCTTTACCATTACTGGGTTTAGCCCAGATGTATCCATTAGCCTTTCAGTCGAAAGGTCTTTGAACTTGTTAAGAGAACAATGTAGTTCCAGGTTGTTCCAGTTACAGACAAAAGCCCTAGGCAAGTGTGCTGTGTTAGTCTTTGTTCTGATATAGTGATCCTTGATGAACAGAAAATCCTATAGAAGGCCATGGTGGAAACTCAGAAATTGTAGCATTTAAGGAGATCAAATTTATGCAGTGGACTTTAATACTTATTTCCAAATTCCTTTCTTACTAACTCTCTCAAGATTGTGTTTTAGTGTCCTAGAGAAAGGCTTATATTACTGATGTGATAATAATGTAAACATTGTGATTGCAAAGTACAGTATTTGTGGGTTTTCTTGGCTTGGAATGTCTCAGTCAAGGAGGACATTTTCTTAAATATTCTTAAAATTAATTCAGCCATTATCAAGAAATCTATATGAATGCAGTAACCACGGAAGTTTAACATTTTATGATAATGTTTTCCATTTGTGTAACTAAATAAGTCATAAAATAGGTTCCAATCCAATGCTGTCTACTCCACCACTGCAAGGGTTCTTTCAAAAATCATTCACAAAATGCTAGATGGTAAAAATAGATGAAGACATTTTTCTGGCCTATGAGTATAAATATTATCATATAATTACACTAATAAATTTTTCTAAATCATGAGGTACTGTCCAGTTCAAAAGAATGTTTTGGTGAGAAGGGAATAAAATCTTGAGGTTTTTTTTTTTTTTTCAAAACTTTTAAAGGATGTAAAAATATAATTTTAAAATCTTATGGATGTGTTGAGCTCTTTTTTTTTTTTGTATGCACATACTGATGTATGTTTATAATATTATATGTAATAGTGTACATGTAGATATCCATACATCCACAAACACATGCATGCATGACACAACAAGAACAGTGAGTTATGTTAATTGAGAGAGCTGTAATCCATTCTGAATCCTAGGACTACATGAACAATACAAAATTCCAAGATCCACTTATGAGTTTCTAAATTTCACTGAACTTTCTCCACAAGGCAATATGTTTGTTCAAGCATGTGTTTGTATGCTTGTTCAAACACTTTTACAGCTTGAGTTGATCTTTAATAAAAGAAAGGAATAGTTAACAATTATGATTATAAGCTTGCTGAAGTCAGTGATGGAAAAGAAGCCTGTCATACTGTGTAGCTCCCCATTTTCCACTGTATATATTTGCTTTGTACATTTTCGTTTTAGAAGTACAAAGAAATATTCTTTCCTCCCTAGGTGTTTATGGGCATGTTTTTGTTGAACACATGCAATACTGCCTCTTAACAGTTTGTGGTATAACCATTTCCCTAGTATTTTGTTCCTCTGACGTGTGATGGTCTGGATAAGACCTGTTTGGGAGTTAAGGTTGCTACATAATGTGTACTGAAGGGGAGAAGAGGGCAAAAGTTCTCATGATATGAATTTTAAAGAGTTGTGTGGAAAGGGTTAAAATGTTTCGAACTAGCCATGCGTTGCACTCGAGTGATTAGGTGTAACTCCCAATTAAAGATCAATAAGGCCTTTAAAGTGATTTATAAAAATGGATTAGTAAGAAATGTCCATTTAGAAACTACTGTGAGTAAAATCACTATACTCTCTGTCATATTGATCGGGCCTTTATGTCTAAACACGCATTAACTGGGGCAGACAATAAAAATTAATCCTCTTCTTTCGTAAAATGGAAGGTCATTTTCCCAACTCTCCCTAGGGGGAATGATGTCATTAAACATGCTACTAAGACATTTTATTAAATCTGACTAGGCTGTTTGCATAAAAGTAAATTAGAGCAGTCAATATTGGAAAGAAAGGGATTTTAAGAAGCAATAACTAGAGGTATTTATTGTAAGTGTATTATACAACATATGCATAATTAAATTCAAAACAACTCCATTAAAATAATGTTAAGGGTCTGTCTTAAAATGACAAAAGGCAAGATTTTCAGAGCCCTCGGCATGCCCTGTTGTACCTAAGCATTTCAGGGGTCTCCAAGCAGTAGGGGATTTGACATACCATATGTGCTGATATTTTCTGCTCTCTCCCCTCCAGGATAATGTTATTTATAAATAAAACCACTGAGCAAAGGGGTGAAACTGTAACTAGCACCAACCCGACCGAGACGGTGCCCTCAACAAAACACCTGCAGTTTAGGTTCCAGCATGCATCTCTTTACACGCATGTTGCCCCGGATAAGGAGCATCTTTCAACACCAAAAGGAAAAAAGAAAAGAAAAAAAAGGAGAAGTCATTTAAGATTATGTTCTGCTGAAGGCATGTGGCCTTCAAGCTGCTGCCGCCCGCAGGAGCCATTTGCCTGGTCCCCGGCGGGAGCAGAGTTGGGGGAGCTTACACCTAAGCATATCATCTCTGCTGTGGCACCCCGTGCAGCCATTTGTGTCTCAGTGCACCCTAGGGCCACTCCTGGGCCAGCTAATGTCTAAGAAACAATTGTTTTCAAGGTTAAAGTCAGAATTTCAACTTGCATTTTCATGTGTCCTTGTGAGGTGCAGCCCTCACCGCTGTACCTCTGGGTAGGTGACCTCCTTCCCATACCCTCTGCTCCGAGGCCGCTGATTGACCTCCTACTTTCTACAAAAAATACAGCAGTGGTTGAGCTGCTGAGGCCACCGCGTATTGTACTGACCACATAGGACTGCATTATCTCCACAATCTCTAGTCAGCTACACACATCAATTTGTTGTCTTTTATCTCTAAGTGAGATTGTAGATAATTTGAAATATGGGACACCTTTTTGTCAGCACTTTAGCAGACTGGAGGCCTTGGCCATGGCCAGAGCACTGGGCTCCCATGTTAATTCTGATAATATGCACCCTAATGTTGCTCTTATGATTACAGAATGTTCTTAGTATGCCACCACTGAATGATTCCTTTATTTTGCCAAAGATGTTATATGTAAGATAAAGATAAAAGATATTTTCTCTTTTTTGCCCCCCAAAATCCTAAATTAAATCAGTGCAGTAGAGGAATCTCAAGTTTGAATAATTCACCAGAATTTGTCAGATAAGAGACAATCTTATGAATTGTCGCTTGGTTGAGTCAGAGAGAGTCCGTGCCACAGAGTAATCACTTTGGGTGAGACCTCACAGAAGCCCTGAAGTGCTCAGTGGTGGCAGCTGTTTAAGTGCTTTAGAAGGAAATCGGTAGAGGGGCTGTAAGCTGTAACTAGCCAAGAGGGGCAAGGAGAGGGGATGGATGCCATGGGCATGGGAAGGCTGCTGATCATCATGGGACTTGGAAACACGGATGTAGAACTGGCTGAAAAATATAGTCATAGCGCCTCTGTCTCATGCCTACTTAAATACGAGTTTTTCCATTTTCGCATTTTGCCCAAAGAGTAAAAAATGAATAATTCCAGATTTTGGCAGATGGTTGGCAGAGAAAAAAATGACCCATTAGAAATGCCATTTTGACCATTTAAAATCCCCTCCCTGATCTCTTTGCAATGAAATGATTATAACAATCTTTGATGTTATTGATTAAAAAGAAAAAATAGAATAACTCTGTAGTGTCTACCAGTATCCTAAACAGTTTATTGAGGGGTTTGAACATATACAGATTTTCTGGTGTTATTTACATCTGTTTCATGGCATCTCTGAAATTCATAGTTGACAAATGCATTAAACAATATGACAATAAAACTTTGACATGAAAAGAAATACAAGGTTTCATAAATTATTTGCTAGGTAAATAAGTTCAGGCCACATACCTCTTCAAGAAAAACGTTTAAGCCAGTCTTATATGTGGTATACAGTAAGCAATATGTACAGAGTCAGCTCTGCAGAGACTACAGATAGTGAGGGCCCAATTTAAACATGTTAATCCAACCTGTCTTTTTTTTTTTTTTTTTTTCCCTTCCACCAAAGCTTCAATATGCATCTGATCTCAGGATATTGGATTTTTCTTTGAGGAAAGAAATAAATGACTTATCTGGGGAATAAACCCGGTCTTCTCTCACTGTATTGCTCACCATATATATTGTGCTAAAATAAAGTTCACTGATTCTAATGTAAATCTCTAAAGCTGAACCATGATAATATGAGTTTCTGCATTTTATGTGGTAGGTAAGTAGGTTGCATCTTTGAAAAAAAGTAGTGAGAGGGATTAGTGATTGTACCTAAGGAGAAAGGGAACAGGCTCAAATACCTTTAGGGTCTGAAACTCCTTGAAAGACTAGGAAAAACTGTTCAAACACATTTGTTTTGGTTTAAAATTGAGATGCATCTTGCAATACGACTGCTTCCCCCCATCGCCCTTTTTGCACACATATTTTGTGACATCAAGGTTTTGTCTATGTGGGCAATTCATACCAGCTTACATCACTGTTAGAAGATCCACATCTAAAAGACCCCATCCATTATAAGGATGTCGTCAACATTTCTGTGGAATCTTCATTCTTGTAGAAACAGGAATTAATCTTCCAAAGAAGTTACACTGTAGCACATTGCTGCCTGACATGATGCTTCCCCACATGGCTTTTCTGCTAACCCCAAATGTCCAACCTGTGTATTGAAATACCTTTTTCTAGTCTGAAGTCAAGGTAACTGGATGAGAGCTCTCTGTGCTAGCACAGACAGGTTCAGCTTCTTTGCATGTCCAGAGCGTCTATCAAAGACACCTCACGTGTTCCTCCACCACACTTCCTGCAGCACACTTCTTTGGTGTCCCAAGTAGGCTGTGGATCACATCTGTCCCTGGGATACTTCAACTTGTCAACAGCACTGACTATAGCAATGACTGGGGCAGTGACCGCGCAAGGAGAAAGGTGGAGCTCTCATATTGATGTGACTACTTTGCCTTGCTGCAGCAATTCTGACAGGATTTCAAGCTGGGAATACCATCACAGACTTGACGCCAATGTGATGGCAATGGGCCGTAGGATTCCAGTAAATGAACAAAAAATAACTTTTTTTTTTCAGGAAGATGTGCTTGACGGACAAGAAGTTGTTCAAAGCTTAACAATCCAGCTGAGGCTCTGTAGATTGATCCAGTTGCCCAGGCTGCGATTCCCACTGTCACCAATCTTTTGCTTCCTGGAAATGCTCAGGATGCCAAAAAAGACTGTTAAGCCTCATAGCACTTACAGTGGCTCTGTAATACAGACTGAACATTTATTGTCAATGATGGATATAGACATACTGTATGGAAGTGAGATAGTATCATTTCCAAATATCACTATTTCTCTTTTGAAATTGTAGCTTCCCTGGGGATCCTGAGAACGAGCGAGTACAACCAGTGAGTGTGCCCACTGTAAAGGAACTGCCTGCGCAGTCTCTAGTTACTTGTCAGTGATACCTTCCCTCATCTTTCTTATCAAGCCATGTCCCATCTTCTGGATGAGAAGAGTTCTAGAAAACAGTACGCTTCCTATGTGTTCTCTGCTGGCCTCATTTCCTTCTCTATGCCAGCTGGGCCAGATTTAAGAAAGCATACTGCATCATGTGGCTGTTGAGAGCCATCATTCTGTAGCTGCATTATAAAGTACCTATCATGCTTTGATCATCCAGGAAATTAATCCAATTAATCAGTGCATAATTGTTATCAGCACAAATCTTTAGAAGAGGTTTTTTAAAAATAAAAATCTTTTTGGGGCACTTTTTCTGATAAAAACCTTAGCAAGATTTTTTATTGATACAAATCTAAGAAAAGCACATGATAAGTAGAACTTTTTTTTTTCTAAAGCTAATAAAAAAGTACATTACAGCAACTGCCAAGAAAGATAGGCAATGTATCATATAACACTAGTAAGTCAGAAGAGCCTCAATACCACAAAATAATTTGAAAATGTCTGCAGCTATACCAGGTAACATCTGAAACACAGAAAGAAGTTTTCAATACTTGTATAGGGAACCTATGTTCTTGTTTACCTTTTAAGTAGTGAAAAGGGCCTTCTTGCCATGCAGATCCTTAGAACGTATAACTTGGCTGAATAACAAGAAGGTACCCAGGAACTTGTAGAGAACAGGCTTTCTAGGGAACAGGAGAAAAAGGGTTACATTGTTGTTAGCCTATCTGGCTTACCAGGGGGACTGGGGAAACAGACAGGAAGACAAATAGGCAGTTGATGGTGTTAACGGACGGAAGACATTATTCTCGGAAAACATTCTCTGCCAGACCAGGCATCCCTCTTCTATCTCTTTCCCCTTAGGCACACTGTTGCATATCCTGATTTTAGGGAACTTGTCATGTTGAGAAGAACAATTTTTGGTTTGTTCTGCTATCACACTTTCCTGGCCTGGCAGGGAAAACAAGTGGTAGATGGCAGCTGCATTTCTTTGATCTTTCTATATCTCTATCTCAGATAGTGGGATTGAGGCCAATCACATCAGTCCCTTAAATTCCTGACCAAACTCCAACAGCTAAGTCTAATATGCTGTCTAGGAACCTTTTTTTACCTTCTCTCAAGTGAGATCAAACTTCCAAATTTTATGAATTGAAATCTCACTTATCTTTTAATTTTAAATATTGTAACTAGAGTTGCTTGCTCTGCTTGCATATTTAGTAGTCTATAGATTTAAAACAAAATTTTGGAAGATTTTTATTTTTTTAAGAAGTGTTCCTGCCTAGGTAGCATCATGGTACAGAAAATGGATTAATTCATAATGAAATCACTATGTTTTAAAATGAAACCAACAACTTTGAAGAGGCAAGGGCTGTGGCATAATAAGAAAGGAATTACACCGTTTTCAAAGTCTGTTGTACAAATACAGAGTGGTTGCACTTCCGTGTATATCCCCATGTGCATGAAGTGCAGAATCCAACACTACATTAGGACTTTAAGTAATAGAGTGCAGGATACCTACCCACAGCCCTCAATGCACACTTTGGCCGACAATCCTTTGGTGACAGCAAGGATTCGTAAGGATGTTATCTTTACTTACATGCAGGTGGCTGTTTATAGGAACCATTGAATGATTTCCTTGAAATGCAGATTTTCTTGAGGAGATAAACCCCACATACAGGCAGTTCAAAAACAGTTCTACAGCCCAATATACTACTCACCAATGTGGTCAATATATTTACACACCAACTTCCATTAGGGTTGACATGGTTTCTCCAAAGGAACCCTGGTTATCAATTTCTATCTTGTTCGTCTGATTCCCCTGAGCCTTTACCAAAGACCAATAGACATTTGCTAAACATTTTACAGTTCTCAATAAAAATTAAAGTACTTGTGGCTACAGAATAAAAATATTGAGATCCTTGTTTGGGTCTGATTTGGCAGTAGGGAGAATCCAAGCAGTGTATCCTGTGCTAGTGAAATCTGAGGGCAGGTTGAATTTTTCTGCTGGGGGAGAAGAAGACAAAGGGACAGACAATGATGTGCTGGAAGGTGAATAGCTGTATGCATGCAGGGTATTCCAGGTTAGAAATACTGTATGGAATATTGCCTAGAATCTCCTAGACAATTCTCAAGAAATCTTTGGCCCTCAATGTTCTGATGAGCTTATTTGTCTAGTCTTAAAGTATCTGAGTAAAACTAAGGAATTTATGACATTAAGCATTACTGTCTGAACACAGCTAACCCTTGCTTGGAATAATAGGCCAACTAAAGAAATTCTCATTTTATAAAGGTTTCCACCATCCTATGGATGTTTTCTATTCTTCTTTTCTTGTTCTCTCTCTTTTTACTCTTAACATGCTCATTCCTCTCTAGACCAATACATCACCATTTCTGTGATAGGAGCTTTTGTGACATACACCTCTTTTAATTTGCCCTTTGGTCTTTCCTCAAGCAAAGCTCCACTGAGAGCCCAGAATTAGCAGAAACCAAGGAAAGATCCTCCCTGGGGTGTATTTTTCAAGTGTAAAATTTGATTATATGCATTTTCTTATCAGAAAGTTTACTGCCGATGCTGGTACTTATATTACTGGACTGGTGAGGACCGCATTATGGTAGCATAATGGTGGAAGTAAGTAGTTTTCATAAGTACACTGTTTTCTTTACATAGAATTTTCTTAGTTTACCTTGGTGATGATGGTCGGCTTTCTCTGATGGTTTTTTTTTTAATTGAGTCTTCCATTAACTCAGGCATTTAATTCTCCCCTTTCTTTGATTCAAATTATCGCAGCTCCAAGTTGCCCATATTGTGTCCTATATCTCCAGTTTCTTATAGACATAGGACAGGGGGAATAGCCTGGGAAATTGTGTGTTCAGTTCCTGTAACTGCAACTCATAGGAGTCTAGTTCAGAAGGGTCTGTAAGTCATCAATTCCTCAGATATTGGTCATTCAAGTGCTTTTCAATACCCCATAATAAATTTAAGGGCCTTTAATACAGACCAACTTTCACACCTATAATTTTCTAAGGGAGACAGTGGGATAACCCTGGAGCATTGTTAGTACCTGGGTGTCTGCAATGGCCTGGATTCTGTTACACAACCAGTGCGTGATGCTACAGAGCAGATCAATGAAATACCTCAACATTCAGAATCCAACAGATCCAAGGCAACCACCAGGAACACCGAAATTTCGAATTAACAGTATAGTGTGAATGCAGTGCAACTCCCCTTGATGTACCATGACATCATCTAATCCAAGAATTCACATAATGAGCTTTAATTTTTTATCCTAGAGTTTTCTCTCATGTAGCTACAAAATCCTTTCCATAAGTTAATCAATGTCAGTCTGAAACAACATAATTTTTGTCTGGAAGACTGTTACAGAGCTTTATGCATTTGGAGATTTAGAAATTTACCTAATTTTTGTCTAAATTTATTCATGATTGATTTTGATCTTTTGAACTCATGTTGATATTTTACCTTAAATAATTTCCCGCCATGAGATAGATCATGATCTCTTAGCATGCTTGTTGCTCCTATCCAGCCAGCTCCTTCGGTAATGACCTGCCACATTTAAAAGCCATCCATGACAGGGGAGCACTTTATGAATGTAACTTGTAAATTTGCTGATAGACCCTGAGGTTTCAAAAGGACAGTAATTCCTTGGGAAGAGGTGCATAAGGGTGCCTCAGGCTGGCTGGAGACTCTTCTGACTGTTTCTTGGGCAGCTGAGCTATGAGCACCAGCAGAGACAGAGAGGTTAAGGCAGTGGCAGGACACATTTACCTTAGTCCTCATTCCACCTTCCATTTTGTGTTGACATGGGTAAAGAGGAGGTGGTGGAGGGGAGACTATGGCATGGACAACTATTGCTACTGGGGTGCAGTAAGGCATCATAGCAGCCATGCAGCATTGTAGCTGCCATAGGATATTTAGAGAGGATTACCCAGCCTGTGTGTTTTGCACTGTAAAATAAAAACATTTTTCAGAATGTCTTTGTTTTGGGGTTAGTTTTTGCTTGTGATTAGGTCTAGATGGATCTGTGTGGGTGAGGGGAAAAGAGAGTTCATTTGTCTTGTAGAAAAATCCAGGGGCCTTCCTGATCTTTGCTATGAGATTAGATTTGTCTCAGTGATGCTTTAACTTGACTCTGAGAAAAAGACACTAACTGCCATCCCCTGTCCTTTAGGTAGACTCCGTGTATCCTGCCAGTGGCAGCTCTTGCACCACTTCTGCATTGTGGAGATTCCCTGTTATTCTCAGGTTATTCTCAGATGTCCTCCATCAGTCTCTTTCTGATGCCAGAATAACTGAAAGACTTTCAATATAATTCTGTATTAAGCAGAAGCCAAGGCTTAAAGCCACCTCTATATGGGTCACCAGTTTTTTCTGAGTTCCCGTCCTGCAAGGAGAAACAGAAACCCTGAGACTCAGGTCTCCTACTTCTTGTATGTAGTCTTAATAATTTTTAAATAGCACATATATATCACGTGCTTTATTTGGAACAGTGGATTTTTTTTCCAAAAACTGTGAAGCAAAAGGCACCATTTTGAATATATTTTTAGAAGACGAGTGTGTCCCTCTCTGAGCTGCTGCATGTCCATCCCTTTTTGTTTGCAAAGCCATGCACTTGGAGCGTAAATGCGAGTCTTGTGTGAGGTGAAGAAGTTATGGCATGGAGTTGTGAGAATATGGCCTTTATCTGCATTCTGGGAATGGTTTTGTTCTGCACCCTCTGCTACGTGATGAGGAAGGACTAAAAAGCCTGGACACCCAGACAAAAAGAGGGCCATTTAGCCTT
This sequence comes from Numenius arquata, assembly GCF_964106895.1. Classification (NCBI taxonomy): domain Eukaryota; kingdom Metazoa; phylum Chordata; class Aves; order Charadriiformes; family Scolopacidae; genus Numenius; species Numenius arquata. The sequence goes on from NC_133581.1 coordinate 9,150,461, forward strand.
TTCACTGAAGTCTAGGATCCTTGCTGAGGGATTATTTTACGCAGGCCTGTGTTTTGGCTAAGGGTGTCTGGTTTTTACTCAAAGCCAGGCAGCAGATGTCAGGCCTCAGAATTGCTCACAAAATGATGACCTTGCTGGGTCAAGGCCTATACAACCTGCTTCGCCTCAAGCTGTGTCAAACACAAGCGGTAGAAAGACTTTCCCCGGGCAGGCCTGTCTGGGCGACCAGCTATCCCCAATTTTCCTTGTAGATTGAATTCCTTGTGAAATTCTACAGCTCTGAGAAAAAAAACTCCTGACAGTTAACTTGGCTTTTTCTTTTTATTTAAGTAATGAATAAGGCAGTGAAGGTTTTTTAGGGGGTAGAGGTCTAACGCATTATTATGCTATTTTGTGGTAACAATTTATATTGTCAGGAAAGTTTGTTTGGGGTTTCCATGTGTGACTAAAATATGTTAGCACAGATAGCGTCAAATATAGAGATGATACGCTTGAAGAAACGAATGTGAAAAAAAGGGCAGTGTATGAAATGCAGTCTATGGCAAATTCACATTGTGTATTGGATGTAAATATCTTCTGTGTGATGATCTTTAGAGGGGAAAGAACATCTACTGTGATTAAGAACAGCAAATTATATTTGCTATAGTTATTGTCTTATTGGGAAATATTCACAGTCAAGGGTTTAAAAATGTAATAAAAAGCGGATCAATATGTGTTTGAGGATTTCATCAATTGCATATTAACAGTACTAGTCCTTCTGACCTCTTTTCTTTGAGCTATTCCCTTGATCAGAGCAAAAACGATCTAATAAATTACGGGTTTATTCATCCATGTGCTGAATTCTGTTTCATGTTCCTTTTTTCTTGCATACAAAATTGAAAAACAATGTGTGATTCCTGAACATGTTTCTGATTCTTATAAAGATGGATGAGCTTTGTGTTTCTTATACGGAGAGATTTCAACCAAATTTCTGCAGAACAAAAAATCAGAGAATTTTGAGTTATATCATAAGATAGTTAACACTACAGTTAATACCAGTACAGCCTGGGAAATCAATTATAGCAGTTTTCACATTGAGTTTACTCTTTTTGTGCAGGCTGAATTTCTGCAAGCGGATCACAAAGTTTTTGAAAAGTTTTGTGTTTCATTTTTCCTTTTGTGCATTTGTTGTATAAATGTCACTGCAGGTGTTATTCACTGGACATTGCAAACCTGATCTGCCTTCTCCAGGAAGATGTTCCTGAAAATAAGATGTATTGCAGTATGGGAAAATGCCAAACTGCCTTTTTAGGACTCCACCACACTGAGGAAGAACACATATAAAAGATATTTCTATTGCCTATTAATTTCTTCCTGAAGAAATCAGGCACAACTCACCTTACATGAATGAAATTGTGCTTGCTTGCAAGTCATCTACAGAGGTCTGAATTCTGTTATAGACAGAAGCACAGAGGCAGATAGAGACTGATCATAGTGTCTTTTGCTTTTAGATAATTCATATTTTGTGAAGAGAGTAATTATCTTCATGTAAAACTATTCCATGTGTAACTAATATCAGTGACTCAGTGGTGAATTGGGCCTAATATTTGTGTTCATATTTGGACAGGGGAGCTAGACATTAATGAACTTTTACTTAGGAGTATTCTGAGTTGCATGGGTGCAAGGTGTGCTGCCCGTTAATAAAGACAGTAAGAGTTTTTTCCATTGACTTCCACAGACCCAAGACTTCATGCCACTTATATTGTTACACACATCTTCTTTTCAGTATGGAGTAAAACCTTTTTGGATAGGGATAATAAATAACTCAGAATAACTTACATATTTTTTCTTAATTTACTTGAGCATGTATGTGAAAATGTATATAAAACCATATTCTGCCCCTCTGCTCTCGTGAGACCCCCCAGCAGTACTGTGTCCAGCTTTGGAGTCCTCAACACAAGAAGGACACGGACCTGTTGGAGCAAGTCCAGAGGAGTGCCACTAAGATTGTCGGAGGGATGGAGCACCTGTCCTGTGAAGACAGGCTGAGAGAGTTGGGGTTGCTCAGCCTGGAGGAGAGAACGCTCCGGGTAGACCTTATAGCAGCTTTCCAGTACTTTAAGGTGGCCTACAAGAAAAGAGTGACTTTTTACAAGGGTGTGTAGTTATAGAATGAGGGGTAATGGCTTCAAACTGGAAGAGAGTAGATCTAGATTAGATATCAGGAAGACAATTTTCACTGTGAGGGTGGTGAGACACTGGAACAGGTTGCCCAGGGAAGTTGTGAATGCCCCATCCCTGGAGGTGTTCAAGACCAGGCTGGATGGCTCTTTGGGTAACCTGGTCTAGTGGGAGGTGTCCCTGCCTGTGGCAGGAAGGCTGGAACTTGATGATCTTTAAGGTCCCTTCCAACCTAAACCATTTTATAATTCTATGATATTTATTTATAACTCCTAACTCCAGCATTTTTGAAATGTGTCATCTTTGCTGGGCCTCTGTGCTTTAAGGTGCAGTGTTTCTCAGGAAACACAATGCCGAATTCTGCGCAGTGTTTGCAAAACGCTTAGCTGTCCTAAGCCACAATTGACTGTTACTTCATTTAATTGTGAACGCTGTGTTATAAACCTGAAGGGACTGGATGTTTTCACCTAGTACCAGATCTGCTATAGAGCAAATAGAATTGAGAAGGGAAGCATTTGCTTAGGAAAATGTTTTCTTCTTGAAAAAGATTTCTGTGCTGTATGAAATTTTGGTGTGCCTGCATGTCCTGTGTAATAACATTTTCCGCTTTCATGGTGAAAGAGCAACTATCCCCAGCTCTAGGGGTACTGAGCGAGTTTCTGGATTGGCTATTGATGTACTGCTCCTTTACCCCAAGACTTTGTCCAGAGCTATTAAAAAGGGAAAAAAGGGCTTGCACAGATAATCGGGGAAAGCTAACATATCTGTCTATTAAAAATCGCAGAAGTCACATGAAGATTAATGTAAAACTCTGGTTTTTTAGTAGTTAGAACCTGTACTGCTCTGTTCTCCTGGAAGAGAACTGCACTCTCTTTAAAAATTGTCCATTTTTATCACTCTTTCTCTCTCTGAAGATGGAAATCATAAAAAGAAATTAAAAAAGAAGGGGGAAAAGAAGATAAATGTAGTAAAGCAAAATGGTTATTCCTCTCAATATCATCCAGTCTGAAGCATGATAAGAGATATTCAAAAGGTCTAGAGCTGAACGATTTTCTAGATAAATGCTGGAAACTAGCAATTTCTGGTACTAGACCTACCCACTTTTTGTCCACATTTCACATAATTCAGGTTTATTTTCAGTACTACTGTCAAATGGTCCTGAGAAAGACCTATCAAATTTCATTCCTTCCACATGTCACTATATCTTTTGAAGGTGGACTGGAAATTAAGGAAATATTCCCAGACTCTCTATTCACATGTTTTGTTGATGGATCTATTCCAAAGGTGTCAGTTAAATAAGAATATTAAACAAATACAAACCCATTTACTTCAGGATATAACAGACACTTTACTTTTCTTTTTTCCAGAGTGTATTGAATAGACAGGAAAATAATGCATACCTTTATTTATCCTGACATTTCTTGACAGTTTGCAGTACAAATCCTAATCTATATTAGAAATAATCACCTCTCTAACTATCATGAAAGTTTTTAGCTGAAGGTCAGACTCATATGTGTATACTCTGTTTTAATATCGTCTGATTCAGCAAACAACCCTATTGATTTCATGAGGATGGTTCCATTAGAGAAAGCAGAACTTTACCACAGTAAGCAGAGGAAAGGTAAAAAGATATTTTCTTTAAAATCACAACAGAGAGGCAAGATGAAAACCAGTATGGAGTCCTGAGTAACTGAGATAATAGCATGGCACTATTTGTCTTGAGTTAAATGAGTGCTAGACTTGTCCATTCCTGGGGAATATTAAAAATACGTTTTGGTACTAAGGTAATATGAAATGCCCAGCTTGAAAATAGGTATTCTTCATTCACAGGAACTGAAGAGATAATCTTGGGGTTTTGTCATGTGAGTAGGAGCATTGCCATTTGAAATTAAATGAGGCTTTTGAGCACTGGAGTTTTAATGCTTCTATGATGCACAGATAGAAGCAGAACTGTGTTACACAAGTAAAAACTATCAGCAAGTTATTTTAGCTGTATCTTCCTTGAGACAGAATTCAGTGCCTCAGAGCAGATCCAACATTAAGTCTTCTATAGAATATCTCAAAAGATTTGTTAGAAGCAACCTGGCCTTTTTTGGTAGCATTTGGGAGATCAGCATTGCGTCAACCCAGAAGATACTTACTTTCATATGTCATACTTTAAAAAAACTTTGTAAATGGCAGTTCTTAGATCTAGACTGATTAGACGTATTCTGGGTGCTTAATGGTATGCAGCGCATAGAGAGACACAGCATGCAATTATAAAGATGTCATGCATGTAGGCACATGCCTGATTATATAACAGAGGTGGTGGTTTTACATCTACTAACCTCAGAAGCTGTGATATCCAACAGATTGATTTTCTGCAATTCCTGATCATCTCTTCTTTAAATAAGGTTACCTTTGCTTTGTCAGACTTTCAGTTGATTGGTGGACTGTTACATACCTGACGGTACTGAATTGTCTTTGAGTCAATTCCCCAGTTTTCTCCATATACATCCGTATTTCTCTCTTAATTTCCCATTGAATAGCACAGCAGATGTTCAAGTGAAGGCTAATGTCCACTTCAAGGAAAGGGGTAACAGTTTTCCAACTTTCCTTTCCGCTTGATTTCTGGTCATATAGAATACATCATGCATGAACAGTGCTCTCTCTCAGCTGGGACTTTAAGGAGAAACAGGGCCCTGAATACAGATGTCCTAACTTCCAGTCCCATTAAAAAAGGCAATTTTACTTCATGGTAGGTCAAATTGTACCTTAGTTATTCAAGCCCTGGGAGCTGAGAGATGAATTTGGCCCTGTATCTATATCTGTGCCTTCCTTCAAAAGACTGCAGCACTGCTAAGAAGTTAGTCATCTAAGGGTGCCAAAATTTGCTGCTCCAGGAACGAACGTTTCCATACAGGAGCAGATAAAAATGAAAACAACTTAAAAAAATTCAATTAGACTAACAGAGACAAGTGAGTGCTTGCCCAGCCATTCCTGAGCAACAATTTATTCCTAGGGTGGTGCGAGAGACTCAAGCCAGCGGTCAGCAAGCTGACAAATCTGTCAGCTTTGCTGGGTGGCTGTCAGTCAAACCAGGTGCCTGCTGTGTGTTGTGGCGCTCCTTGTATTAACACCCTGCTGAGATAATTCTTTTTTATCCTTTTTTTTTGCCACCAAGAGGGTCTGCCACCACACTGCTGTTTTTCATCTTGTTAATTGAGTCATTTATTTCGTTAAAAGGTGAAACTTTATCAGGGTTTATGTGCCAAATGTGAGAAGGCATATTTAATGATACATCAAATGTTAGAATCATGCAAGTGCCTCTGTGTATGCTCTTTAAAATGCTGAGACGCAAGGTAGTTCTTGTAAATTAAAATCACCTGATAATAACTAAAAATAGGCATTTTGTTCCCAGGCAACAATGCAAATACACTGTACATATGTGTGTATGTGTTTGTTACTAAATATATAAAGCACATGGATATTTATATTTAATTTTCAATCAGTATATTCATCCATATTCGAAAGCAGATAACTGGAGGGATAAACAATACCAGAGCAGAATTTAAAATTATGTAAAAAAGTCAATAATTTCTAGGGTGGCTGCTAAAAATAATGTTTGAAAAAAACTTTCAAGCTTCTTCAAAGAAGATTTCCCTATCACTGATTACCACCACTCTTCCTGGGGTAATTCGTTCATCTTCATTTTCTAGGTATTTCTGAAGCAGATAAGTTGGGGTTTTTTTTTTTGGTACTCTCAGGAAAGCCATTTAATTGGTTAATTAGAATCTGGGAAAGCCTCCAATGAAATTGATGAGAATCTCTCTGCTGCCATCAGTGGCTGTTGACTCATACCTCCAGGTCTGCTTTTACAAGGGAATGAGTCTGGAGTCTTCAAAGAAACCTAAACTCTACTGAGAACAAATGGGATTTGAACCTCTATCCTCCTTAGACATCCAAGAAATCAGGGTGGGTTCATCACCAGATAGACAGATTTCATAAGCTCAAACCCATCCTCCCAGATACAAAATGACAGAAAGTGTCCAGGAAAGGGGACTATTGAGATGTCAGGAAGGCTGGTTGGTGCAAATTCTATGTAGCAGTCAAATTGGTAGTTGATGCTAGTGAAAACTATGTTCTGTCTTCTTCTTGGCTTTTACCTTTGAGCAAAACTAGTGGAGATTGACAACACCAGCAGACTGTGACTTTCTTTTTAAAAGAGCTCTGTCATTTGCAAAAAGAAGTGTTGAGTCAGTAATTTTTTTTAAACAAACCAAATTACTTAACCCCATTAACAAGCAAAAATTGCAGAAAGTCTGTCTTTGGTAACTGGGTTTCTTTCCCCTGGAATCCACTGCTGAGTGCTGCCTTCCGTTTGAGGTTAGCCACCCCTCCCCAGTTCCTGTCACCCTCGTGATTGCGAAGGTCTCATTAGTTTAGGAGGACTAATACCATCTGGAAGACATACACCCACATGGTTTATTTAGTCAGCAGCTACCAAATTTGCCCTGCCTTCCAAGGCTGGGAGTAGGTGAGTGGATCTGAGATCAGGCCACTAAGATCAAGCTGGTGTTTCTGAACCCAACTAAATGTGTGGGTAGGTTGTGTAAGTAAGAGGTGCCTCACTTGGATTTCAGTATTAGTCACTGTGCTCATCTGAACATTGAAAATGTTCTAGTCCAGCTGAGTAGTTCTCATTCATGCCACAGAATTAGTTTGAAAAAATGTACCAGAACACTTTCCACCTCTCTCACCTAACATCCTTGTTCTTTCATCACTTCATCCCACAGATACCAGAAGTGTATGATCATTTAGATAAATCTTTGGTTTCATTGAAATAGCCATCAAGCACATTCACGATGAAGAAAAGCACTGTGTTATCTCCAAAATAGTTGAACCACAGTTCAACTTTTGAATGGCAACTTCTTTCTCAATAAACCCACTCCTGTGTGGGTTCACAGTCCTAGCTCCTCTGTGAGTGACAAAAATAAATTTTCACTAGTTTTTAGGCCCAAACAAGTTCCAGGAGAATACACCAGAGTCTAGGAACGGATGTTACAGCACCAGGACTTCTAAGAGGTGATAATTTTAATGAATCAGTGACTGTGTTGACCCCTTTCCTACTTCTAGTAGGAAAGTTTCAAATACGGGGCCAGAGTTGTCTTAACTTCAGCCGCCCATGCATTGTTTCCCTGGGGCTCACCAGTCCACCTTCTGGAGAAGGAATGTCTCCAGCCTCGCTCATTTTCCTTCCTGTGAATGTGCTGCCGTCAGGTGTCACTGTGGCAAGAGGAGGACTTTGGGCAATACTTGCTGCCCCAGTGTCCATTGCCTGTTTTTTCCTGACAATTGGCTTGGTGGAGGCATTTATGGTGGGGCCATTCTGTTGGAGGTGGCTCTTGTTTCACAGTTTTGAACAATATGTAGCACCCAAATGTGGACAAAGTTCAAATGAACAATACCATTGGGCTTTGTCAAGTCAGAAATCTTTTTAACTGTCTGTCATTACAAACATATTTAAATAAAAATAGTACAATCTCACACAAAAGGGACACAATACCATCTCTATTGTCTCATGAGGATCAGAATTATTTTTCTATTTGTCTGGATATACCAATGAAACAGTTTTGTCTTCTTACCAAAGTTGTTGTTCTTGTTACATCTGGAAGACAGCTATAGATCATAGAATCATAGAATCGTTTGCATTGGGAGGGACCTTTAGAGGTCATGTAGTCCAACCACCTAGCAATAAGCAGGGACATCTTCAGCTAGATCAAGTTGCTCAGAGCCCCATCCAGCCTGGTCTTCAACACTTCCAGGAACGGGGCATCTACCACCTCGTTGGGCAACCCTTTCCAGTGTTTCACCACCCTCAATGTAAAAAATTTCTTCCCTATATCTAGTCTAAATCTACCCTCTTTCAGTCTAAAACCATTATCCTGTGTCCTATCGCTAAAAAGTTTGTCCCTGTCTTTCTTATAAGACCCCTTTCAGTACAGAAAGTCTGAAATAAGGTCTCCCCAGAGCTTTCTTTTCTCCAGGCTGAACAACCCCAGCTCTTTCAACTTGTCCTCACAGGAGACGTGCTACATCCCTCTGATCATCTTTGTGGCCCTCCTCTGGACTTGCTCCAACAGGCCCATGTCCTTCTTATGTTGGGAGCCTCAGAGCTGAATGCAGTACTCCAGATAGAGACTCATCAGAGCGGAGCAGAGGGGCAGAATCACCTCCCTCAACCTGCTGACCACACTTCTTTTGCTGCAGGCCAGGATATGGTTGACTTTCTGTGCTGCGAGCACACACTGTCAGCTCATGTCCAGATTTTCATCCACCAGTACCCCCAAGTCCTCCTCAGCAGGTCTGCTCTCAATCCCTTCATCCCCCAACCTGTATTGATATACGGGGTTGCCGCAAACCAGGTGTGGTACCCTGCACTTGGCTTTGTTAAACCTCATGAGGTTCACATGGACCCACTTCTAGAGCCTGTCCAGGTCCCTCTGGATGGCATCCTGTCCCTTAGGCATGTCAACCACACCACTCAGCTTGATGTCATCAGCAAACTTGCTGAGGGATTATTACTAAACTTACTATTGTACTGTAGGAATGGAGAATAAAATTATTATCCTGTCCTCCCTCCCTCCCCGCCCCCAATTTACATTCTAAAAATAAGACAGAAGCCACAGGATCAGTAGGAATGACCATGCTAGTTGCTTAGACTGAGTTCATCTACCCCCATGTGCTGTTTTAAATTGTTTGTAGAGGATGTTTAAGGAGAATATAGAGGAGACAAGGCAAGTACAAAGCAGTGGGTAAAGAAAATAGCTTGGTGAGATTGGAAAATACTAGACAATCTATATAATTTGGTTTGATAAGCACTGCATAGCTCATCCCAGGTATGTAAGGAGAAAACCTCTGTTAAATCTCTGCCTTTTGGTATCAGTAGTAATTTGTACTTATGTTGTCTTATAGTCTGGGGTGACAAGATACTTTATAAATGTTAATTCTTACAGTACTGAGATATTAGGTAGATAGAGTTGAATTTTATTTACAGCTGAAGAAACCAAATAACAGAAAAAAATGTGCATGAGATGAATGACAAGGGCTGGGTCTCATTCCCACAAGCCCAGGCTTTCCATCATTTCTCTCTACTTACCAGTAACCTGTGCCTGTATTTTCCTAGTAGACAAACATACAACATAACCAACCCCCCTTTCTTGTACTAGCGCTGTTTAGGTAGTATTTCCTATGCAGACCGATCACCCTTTTCTTTGTCTATTATCCTCTTACTTACATGCGTCACCTGGGAGTCAGTTTCTTCCTCACCATCACTGTTTCCAGTAGTCAGCCTGTCCCTCCTCCCAGATCCTGGGACTTTCAAAGAGAAGCTTTAGTCAAACAGAGATTATTGGGCTTAGCTGAAACATGAATAAGGGAGGTTGCAACACTCTAACACTTTCTGAAAACAAGCTCTGAACATCTCTAAAACCTGATGTTTTTCCTTTCTACGCAGAGCAGAAACTGTTATCCAAGGGCTCATGCTCTGTTGTGTTAAATTCTGAAAATTAGAGACGTTTGGGAAATTTGTTTCTATCCTGCAACACACAACAAAAATACTGGTTTTGCTTTCACTGAAATTATTCAGCATTGAAATTTTCCCACTACCTCAACTCAGAAATTCTGTCTTGGTTTCTTGTAATTGAAAAGCAGTTGGTAAATGAAAGAAAGGTGTCATTTTTTTTTCCCCAGAAGTTTGCACATTATATAGCCATTAGTTGAAAAATTAAAAATCATCCCAGAAGTAAAGACTGGAATTATTTTTTATTTAGAGGAGTTTGTTTTCTCTGTAAACATCTTAAACCCACACTATTAAAAAAGTATATAAACCAAAGTGTTCACCTGGGAAACTTATTTTCAAAATAGAAATCCTTTTACTTATTTACTGTGTTTTCCAATTTCCAAATGAATATGATAAGGCAAAATTGGATTCAAATCTTTAGTTCATTGAGTAGTGACCAGAAGGGATGTTGCTGATTTATACCCCAGATCCTTTCTCCCAACCTTTTGCCTGTGATTAATACCCTGCTAAGGTTAGGTAGATTTCTTTTCTTCCATCCTGTCTGTATCAAGCTTACCACAGCTTACACACTGTAATAAGATAAAACCAGCTTAGGTAAGTAAAGCCATAATCTGACAAAAAGCTGGGCCTGGAGGCCTTTTTCTTAGATTTGGGTCATGATCATGGTCCCACTTACTACTGACCCATCAGGCAAAAACTAATGATTGTAAAATTGTCATTAGTTACCAGGGTGGCCTCGGGCCGTAAGATCTCAGCTAATTTTGAACTCTGCTGATAGATTCCTGGGCTTTGTGTCTGAAGATCAGCAGTTAGCTTTCTGTTAAAGGCAAACTTCACACTAAAGCCACTGACAGAGTAGTATTAAATTACCCTTGTCATCCAATACATAAAGCTTGGTGATTATGAAGCATAAAGTTCAAAGGGAAACACTTGTACTAAGAAAGTGAAAAAGAGCTTGTCCGTTGCACCTGCACCAATTGCCATGTTGACTAGTTATGAAGAAATGAACTTAATTTCCACTGTGGAGTCTTTTAAACATACTCTCTACCTTTGGCCCTAGAGATGGAGGGACATACCGCAGAACAAATTGCTATCCTGGATCTAGTTGCTCTACTTTGTGAGAAGAAAAAAGCTGAGATCAATGCCGGTACCTTCACACAGTCAGAAAATAAATATTGCTACTGTTTGGAAATGGAAGAACATTCAGAGCACACTGAAATCAACATATAGGCATTTATTTTATCGGGCTTGTAATCATATATTATGGTGACATAACAAATCCTGTTTTCTAGATGTTAGCTGTTACAAAGATTTAGGGAAGTTATCGTTGCAAATTTTACTTTTACTTTACCTCAGCTAGATGTGTGATCTCCTTAGCTCACGTTTCTCTCATCATTAATAAAATTTGGTGGTCTCCTTCAAAAGGTCCGCATTTGTAGGTGTTTTCACATGCAGAAATGCTCTTCTAGTCTTCATTGCTCAGTGACATACTATGCAGAAAGACTCAGCTAATTTGAAATGAGTTAACTGGGTTAACCTCTGTGACCACAGCACCACTATGGCTAAATTAGAACCAGTAATATAGACTTGTTGCAAGAGCATCACACATCTGTAATCGCTGTCATCTCCTTCTGTAGGTCTTGGGGGGAAATTTGGTGTCTCAGACACCACATTAATATAACTGTGGGTAAATTGATGATCACTTTTCTTGAGTAAGATGTTTCATTGTCTTTCCTCATCTAATTACTCCTTCTCCTCTTCATTCTTTTTCTCTTCCTCTCTCTGTATTACCGTAATTCTTTGACATCACAGTGAGGATCCAAGGACCCAAAAAGCTGTATAAACAGACAATAGATAATTAATCAGGTCTTTCCCCAAAGGACAGAATAGCGGAAAAGTGCCCTTAGACAAAACTCTTGCTTTCTTTGCATCATGCCATATTTCATAACCTATAAAGAAGAAGCACATAATGTGTTCTGGTTCAGGACCTGGGTTCATCTCTCTTGATGGTTATTTGCAAAATTCATTGATCAATAAAGTCCTCCTACTGAACTTAGGCATTTGGCAACGAATGAGTTATGGATCCTCTAGCATGGTTGATTAGCACCTTAACCAAAACTCTCTGTCAGGCAAGGAAATGTTAAAGCAATATTTTTCAATGAGATGTCAAGATGGTTTCTACTGAAGGTTTCTGAAATAATAAAGCAGAAATACAAAGGTGTTAAGTATGCATCATAAGGGTTTTCTTATTTATTTGCTCCTTTAGTAATTTTTGGTGCAATTGGTATTGTATTTTTGCTGGAAAAACATGACAGATTTTAAAAACATTTTTCATAGCAATGGCTTATTCCTCCCTGCTACACTTTTTCCTTTATTTCTCTCCACAATCTTCACCTGAGGAAAGAAAACCAGAAAAAAGTAAAAAAACAAAGTAGGAAGGGAAGGACAAAGAGAAATCCCCAGTCCCCTAAAATACTAATACCTAACTAACTGACAAAAATGTCGGACATTGCTCCATTTCATATTCTTTCCATTTCTTTTTTGAAAAAGAGGAAAAAAAAAGAAGTAGAAAATCTTCCTTCAATTTTTTTAAGGTTATTTTAATTTTTAAAAGCTTCTATAAAAACATTTATAACACCTCTGTTTGCATGCAGAATTTTAGCGAGACATATTTCATTCTGATCACCATTCCAATTTTTTATGTAAAAGCACATTTTTTCTTGGGAATAAGTAGTGAGCTATATAACTTTCCTGTTTCCATAACACTATGTTTTAAAGTGTTTGGGCAGAACACTAAACATTCCTGAAGTTCCTAATGCCCTTTTCTGTTCCACTAATGTTGGGGTAGCATCAGGTTCTTTAAAATTATTTTGGAACTGCATCCAGTTCCAAATCCACATCCACATCATAGCTTCTTCATTTGCTTACACTGTAACAGAATTTCCAAAGTTTTATATTAGTTTGCAAAGGTTTTTTATCAACTTACAAGTTAGAGATGCTACACAAATTCCTACCACTGCTCTCTCCCTTATGTGGGCAGGGAGTACATTGCAATTAATTGAAAGCAGTATGGGACCCAATGTGATGAAGTTGTATTGGCAGCTTAATGTCCCACAGCGTTTATCTAAAATGGACTGAAGGGGTGAAACCCTGAACTGTTTGGTCCTGCCCACCCTTCCCTCTGCTTGCACCCATAACATTGCTTGCATTGTAGTCCCTGTGCTGATGAGCACAGGCAGGACACACACAACTTTGTACCTTTCTGCAAGCACAAATGCAACAGCAGTTCTGTTGATCTGCTCACATGCACAACTAACATTATTTGATTAAATGTGTTCTGCTTCTAAGAGCATTTAAACTATTTCTGAAAGCTCCACAAATATCTCATGAACACCATGTCAGACATTACCTTGTTTGATTTATTGGTCTTTTATGCGTTAACTTTGATCCCTTTTTAAAACCAGCTTTTACATCAATGCATCTTCACAGTTAGCAAATGATAGATTAGATAAAATACAATAATACTAATATATTAGCTTTGCAAGGATGACAGTTATCGTTTATCTGTGGGCCTACAGTTATTGCTCATGGTATATTCTACTCAAAAATGCATTTTTTCTAAAAGACTTCAGAATTTCTGCAACACTTTAATGAATTTTACATCCTGGTATTTTGTTCTTTATTAAAGCTGGTAACATTGAATTCTGTGTGCATTCTGAGTGGAACATATGTGAGCCATTCAAAGACAGAAAGAAGCAGAGATGCAGTTTAAGTATTATAGATTTTAGCTTAAATGTTAGCATTTTGCATTTAATAATTTCACTTAGCTATGTACTTGCATTATGTACACACACAAAGTGCATATGTTAAAGACAGGTAGATAGGGAAGGAGAAATATATATACGGTATAAATATTGTATATCTTTGTTTAGAGGCTACCCTCATTTAGTAGCTGCACCTTAACCATGCACCTTTACTATGCAAGCCGCAGGGGAAAGTAATTAAATTTAATAGCTGCTGCCCTCGTTTTGAAGTCGCCCTCAATATAAAGCTGCACAGGGAAGTAATTAAATTTAATAGAAGCTGTGGATTCTAAACAAAGATATACGGTATAAAGTCCATATAGTTCTTGGAAAAAGTTAATTTCCAGCAGTAGCAGGCCTGTCACTTGAAATATTCATGGTTTTGTAATTGTTTGAATCAAATCTCCAGCTACAAAAGAACTTTCTCTGTATCCAAAATGATGGAATGATGAAGGATCTGCGCATGTACTTGGATACCACCATAACAAGAATAACAACAACAACAATAATAAAAGAATGGAGAACAAAATAAGATTATAAAAGAAGCCCCCCAAAAGTCACACGTTAATATTCCACTCTCATTTTCATCAATCACTGAAGCAATACCCCCTAGATCAGTGCATTAACTTGTTTATCTTTTACAACGAGGAAAAACTTCATAGCTTCATCATTCATTCCAGAGTGAGGGGAGAAAAAACAAAAGGCAGCCACCGAAATTTGCATGGTGCTCAATTATACATTAGTGAACATCACTTGGCAATCTGTTCATATCAATTTAATTGGATTTTAATACTGCCTCTGATCTTGTTTTCTAATTAACAGCAGTGCCTGGCAATAAAGCAGAACCATGCACCCAGCAACACCTTTGATCTCAACCATATGGAGCTCCTCCGTGCTCTTGAAAAAAATTTTTTTTCCCTTGCCTCCAATGCAGGCCGAGAGATTCTGGGGCCCCCAGATGGCCAAATACCACTCATGACTGCGACTTCATTGATTATTTTCTTTCCTGATTGATCCTGATTGAAAATAAATAAAACGTGCACTTGGAACTGGATGCAAATTGGTGTCACAAGATTTTGTTCTCTGCTCCTTCTTTGGATGATAAGTACTTAAGTAAACACTAATTGACTCAATGGTCTGTATTTAGGAGCATAACTTTATCACAAGGGCCTTTTGTTTCATGTGTAGTTACTGTCCTACCACAGCCACATTTTAAACTGGGATTGAATGAAGTTAAACATTCATTTCTTATCTTTCTGATGTTATCATCATAGGCAAACTATTTAGGCATGATTCGAGCTCAGCAGTTTGATTTATATCTGCTTTTTGATGATTTGCTCTTGACAGTTGTTTCTTTCTTTTTTTTCTTTCTTTTTTTCAGGACCCCTAGGTAAAAAGGATGCAGAACAGAGCTCTGATCTTTGTTTCCTGCACAGGTCTGGCTTCAAGTACAATATGCTCAAACAGAGCAAACGTTGGCCTGTCACATTTCACATGTTCTCCAGCCAGAGCTTGCAATAGTTCTCTGAGATACAAGGAACTGACTTGGCAGATTTCTTCCTGGCTTCAAAAAGAGATCTAAAAAATGTTCTAGAATGTTAATCTATGAAGTGGACTTTTATACAAACATTTTAAAATGCTATTTTTTTATATATATATATATTACTTGGCTTTGCAAGGGGGTGAGCAACTAGAGGGGATAATATTGCTGTCTTCTTGTGACTTAAGTATTACCTAATGGTAGCACAAAGAACAATTTTGATTTCTGGCTTTTGGATAACTAAAGAGAAGTTGTGCTTCTCTTCCTTCTCCTTTCACTTTTTGTTCTGAACTTGCCATCTTAGCTTGTGCTTTCATTTGGATATGACCCATAAGCAAGGTCAAGTCACTCTTCTCTTGAAGAAAAGATTTCCAGCGAACACCCCGATGTGCTGCTGCAGAAGCAGTACTGCTGACTTTGCAGCTGACACCTTTCCCTTTGTGTTAACTCTAACCCACCGTAGTGTTAAGGACATTGGCTCCAGGGCAGTTGTTTCTCATCTGTGATGCACACCAACACCCTGACCACTTGCGTTCATTACAGAACTAGCAGACCTACTCAGCTCTGCTTGTAAACCATGTGCTATTTATACAGTGCATGTGGATTACACGGTGCCATCTCCTTTGGTTTCAGCTAGATGCTTTTCTTTGCACGGCTGTGAGCTCTCATGCAATAATATTCGTGTGGTAATAAACCACTGCTACACACTGACACATACCGGTGAAACTGCACTAAGTAATGCCTTTTCCTTCTCTGCTTTGAGATCTTAAGTTGAAAATCCTCACACAGAAAGTAATAATTCTCTTGACTTTGTTGAAATAGTTTATCTTTTCTGTCTCAGCTTCAACACCTACCTGATTAAATATCTTTATGTTTAAACTTTAACCATTTCATTAAACAAACTTGATCAGAAGGCGTATAGCTTCCACTTTTGTGGAGATATGCTGATACGTACCAGCCCAAGGCCAGAGCCAATGAACCAGTAAATAAAGTAGACTGAGTGCTGGGATATGGGCAATGAATCCATGAAGACACCAGGTCCCCTTCTCTGAAAATCTCACTGGTTTTGGATTACATTTCATATGGGCTATTTCACACCTTTACTGCATTTCAATCGGCTTCTGCAAGTAAAGACTTCAGAGGGGAGAAACAAGCCTGTCTGCTCTGGACATAACTTTCCTTTATCATAAGAATAAAAAGTAATTCAGAGCCCATGTTCCAGGGGGATGCTGGAAAGTTCCTCCAGTCTGTGGTGAGCAGATCTTCAGGCGGTTAAGAGGACTCTGCAGGTCCAAGTGTCTGCCATACTGGATTGATTATAGGAACCGGGCTTATACACTTTTACCAAACATGAATTTCATCTGGATTTACCTTTTCCTTCATTTGCTTTCCAGAGTTTCAAGTTACATCACTTAGGGTGAAAAATAAAGCCCTGAAGGAAATAAATGACTCAAAAGAAGATAGAAGTTGCATTTTTATTCTGCTTTCAATTTGCTGATAAATTAACACAGTGATAGCTTCTATGGAGTGCAGTGACATATACTGATGAGGGAGCAGAGTTGATAAATGTGAGGGTTTCCTGTTGCACCCTGCAAGTAAACTGCTGCTGATTGGATGTGTTGCGCCAAGATTACTGCTGTGGTCTTTTTGAGCACTGGGACTCATAGACATTGTCAACATTAGTATGCTGAGACACCATTTTGATCTTTGCTGCTGATTTCCTTGCTCTGATAACATGCTAGCTGCTGTCTTGTTTGCTTCCTGAACTGCTTGCTCCCAGTTTGGATGAAAGCTTTGGTGTTTGGTTGTGGGGGTTTTTTTGAGGGGGGAGGGGGTCTTTTCTTTTCTTCTTTTTTTTTTTTTTTTTTAATCTTTAAGTTGTATATTTGACTCTTATTTTTTTGACTAACCACTCTACTGCTGGCACTTTCCCTCTAGGAGTTAGAAATGGGTGCAGGTGCATCATACCACATACTTTCTTTAAAATAAGGGCTGCTTTGCTGGGCTTTTAAAATGTTGAGGGACCAGGCCTTGTTTACAGGCCTATAAAAAAAAAAACCCTCAAGGCATTGATGTTTAACACCCACCCCACACCCCTACTACGAAGGGCTTTAAAAATGAGCTGGGTATAAATTTGTGATCGTGCTTGAAAATGTGTAGCTAAGGGTTTGAAATGTCTGGCTACGGGTATAATAGCTCATATCTCCAGCATGACAAGTTGCTTTGACCATGTTCTCAGATCTTATAGTACAAAAGAGGCTGTTCAGTGAGAATAGATGGATAGAAATGTCATGCAGAAACCTCTTCTCCCTTCTTTTTCTTTTCCTTTTCTTTCTTAAAGAGAAGTAGAAGCAGGGATGTGCATGAGAATGATAGCTCTTAAAGTTGAGCTTTGGGAAATGTGAATTCCTAGACCTAAAAGGAGTGGGATTAGGGATGGCTGGGGGCTGCAGCTGGCCAGCACTGCACTCCAGTGCTGGGTCTGAGAGTGGGCTGCTCATGTCAGGAGGTCTCCCACTACCCAGAAATGAAATATTTTATTTGGACAAGAGGTCATTGAGACCAGCAATAAGATTTCTCCACGTGCATGGGATATAATCAGGAGGTGAGTGTAAGCAGGATACTGGTTAGTTGTACACTCATGCCTTTAGGATGACACTGTCTCCAGGTAGTTGGTGTGATGGTTTCACTGTGGCTCGTTATTCAGGTTTCCCAAGTTAACTCTTCTCCCCAGGTAAAACGTGTATGTGCTTTCCAAACCACACTTGGTTGAAAATGTTGTTTATTGCTAAGTGCACAGAATAAGTAATTTAGTTTCTCCATGTCTCTGAGTCTGTGTTCTTGTGAGAATCGGATAAATTTTTAATAGGATCACTAGAAAATGAACATAACCTTTTTTATTATGAAACAATACTTGGTAGGATTATCACAATTGCATTAGATAACAGGAGAAGGTTAGCCAGCTATCTTATTGACTTAGAACTTTTAGTGGTGGTAATGCTTGTTCTATTTGATATTAGACACACCTGAGAGGTGTCTTCATTTACACATGCTTTGTCATTTAGGATGGCAGGGGTGAGCTGCATAGCTGAGTCTCTCAGCATTAGAAATAATCTAGTTTCAATCTCCCATTCTCAAAATATACACATACTGGTTGGTTGTATTCAGGCTAAAATGATGAATTTGCACAGCAACTACTGCTGACCACTAATACTGGGTATGTTTCTTCTTGGTTCTTTTAATTTTTAAATAATGCTTCCTGTGTTTATTCTGAACAACTCATTCTTAAAGCATATAGTGTTTTGTGATGTTTCATTATACTATATGCATTTTATTTTGCCCTTTTCATTTTGTCTGGGTCAAATGTAATGATTTGCTTATTATTATTTCACACACTCATTTAATTTACTCTATTGTTCAGGGGAAAAAATACTGAATGATGGGTGGTTTCTTCCCTGAAGTCTTTTTCCCCTCTTGCATTTAAACATCTAAAGGCTTCCCCAGCAGTGAAACTTAAACATACATGCAGATGATGACATGGTATCCTGTGAATGTATCATTGTGAAATGGGCTGTATTCTCCTTCAAGGACCTGTCATCACACTAATGCCAGTCATAAAGAACAGCAGCTCTAGCAGCTGGCATTAAGCATATGGGTTACTTTCTGTGTTTGTGCCTTATTTTGCTGATCGAGGCTACGGCTCATAATACTGAGTTTTCAAAGTCCTCTTCTTGCCTATTGATAATTAGGGAAGACTCTTGCTGTATCTACAAAGATAAAATAGAACTAGCATCTTCAGAAGTGCACTGCCCTATCTCCTTACCTTTAAACTTACTAAATAAGGTGACCCTGGAGGCTATGTAAAAGAATGAATTATTAAATATTGTTGATTCTGCTACCTTATGAAGAGTATCTGTATGGTGAATTACAGCCTCATCTGATAAAAAGGCATAGTTGAGCTATGTCTAACAACAACAACCAGACATAGCAAATCAGTGCAGTGGCTTTGAGACTCTACCCTCGGTTTCTTACAGCCCTGTAATATAATTACCTTCAATCTGCTTGCCTTGTCTCAGACTTTTAGGTTAGTACTTTAGATCTACCGTCCGTGGTGGAGAACTTCTCTCCCACCTTCCTGCTGTTGTCCTCAGTTTGTGATCAGCAGGTTTTCTGGGCCTGACAGGCTCCCATGTGCCTTTGCAATTCTCCCTCCTCCCCTCTCTTTTTATTTAAACTAACTTCATCAGAATAATAACTTCACAAGCCAGTAAACATATCTTTGGTGAAGCTGTGCTGAGTTTTCTCTCTCTTCTAGCCACTGTATGCTGGCTTTGATATTTCAGGGATGTTTTTGTTCTTGCTTCTCTGTGAAAGAGACTACAACATGGGTAAGACTCAGAGTCTCAAAGAAACTTTCACTCCAGGATTTGAACTGGGCTTGTTTACCCAGTACTTCTGTAGCCAGTGGAAAAAAACACTGAGCTCCAAGCAGGTCTGGGATGGCGTGGGCAGCTTCTGCAGAGAAGGCTGAGAAGGCTCCTTGTATGGCAAATAGGGCATGAACCACTTCCACTTGGCGGTGTCATCTTCTTTCCAGGGCATGATGCTACTAGCCAGGCTTTGTAATACAGGTGTGTAGGATGACACACATACCCTGGAGAAAGGATTCATGTTCTTCTAAGACTAGAAGTAAGTCTATTTGGTTTGTTTGGCTTTGTCTTATGATTTATTTCATTTCTTCTGTTTAGCAATGGTGCCCTTTGCCAATGGGGAAGAATCATCATTCTGCAACATTTCCTCCTTCCAGGCAGGAAACATACAGCTAAGCACACAGGGCTTCTCCAAACTGGCGTGCTTTGTTACCTTGTTCTGCTTCTTTTATTGTCCTTTCATCCCCAAGGGAAAGACAGGACTCCATCTGTGTCAGCAAACCCCTCGGACTTTCAGGTTTTCCTGGAGGAATTATTTTCCATTTAATGCAGTGAAACCCCAGACACCATCTTGGCTTTCCCTCATGCTCTTTTTTCCCACAACTAAACATGCCCTTCTGCTGGTGGAAGTAGTTGCCTTATTATCTTGGGTTGTCTTTCCTAAAAGGATAACCATTTTGCTCAGTATCAGCTGTTGGGTGTGAGAAAGGACTCAGAACAGCACTGATTTTTCCATTTCTCCCTTCCCTCTCTGCTCAGAGATGGGACATCTTGACTCAGTTTGTCCTGTTACTTTCTTGCTGGTGCCTTTTTTCTTACTGACAGAGGAAGCCAACAGCCATTAGGCTGACCAGGAAAAAACAGCTTTTGTGGCTGTCATACCAGTACAACTCCAGAAAGGGAGTATCTAGAATCTATATCTATTACATATCTATTATATATTCCATGTATCTAGTATCATGTTTCCTTACTTAACTCTCAAGCTGCCTAGCAGTTCTTCATATTCTCAGCATACACAGCTACTGGAGTAATGCTGTGAGTTAACGAGTTAAAATTTCAGTGTTGTGTCTACAGTGAAAGAGAAACTACTCTGCCTGTATAATTCCTGCATGTTTTCTCTGTTTTAAGAGTAAAGGCAATGTAAGTACCTTTTAATTTAAAATATGGTTAGATAATACTTAGCTTGCTCTGCTGTCCAATGAAAGCTGGGTCAAAAGCTTGTTTGAGTGCTCAGATGTGTGTTGTTGAAAGGTGGGGTACAAAAAAAAAATATGCATAAAAGCATGTGCTAAAAAGATATGTCTATAGGCAGTGAAAAATTTTTTAAAAAAATGGGTTGCACTTATAACATAGTGGCTGTGGTTATGCTATAATTAGAATGTAATTACATTGTCTTTATAATTCTGGTTACTTGTAATTAACATTAATGCATATGAGGAAGTAAACTACATATGTGAATTGCTTATTAGTACCCTGTTAGGTCTGGAGCCTATAAATGTATATGGAAGTTTACTCACCAAATATTTTCATTGGCTGTCACTGAGTGACTCGTGACTAAAGCTATGAATGGGTGTTTGCAGGCAGCAATCCTTAGATTCTAACTAAAATTAACATGAAGTTAACTGCACTAACCACTTTAGGTTTACCTGCTGCAATTACCCTCAAGTTACACTTTGATTTTTTTTTATTTTTTTTTTTTTGTGGTAAACATGTAAAGAATTGATTCTGCTACAGAGTTAGCGCTCTAGCAATATGGAAAATAATACCCACAATGCAAGTGCAATGGGACCCTGACCAGTTCAAACTCTGCCATAGAGTGGAGCAGACATTTTTTTGAATTCGCTTGTTTGTAACTGAAATTTGGCACATGACTTCATAATTCCAGAAGATAACTATTTTTAAAATAGCTACTAGCAATAGCAAGAGCTGGGAGTTCTCCATACAAGGCAAGATGGCATTTTCAACCTTTCCATAAGAAGTGGTAGGTAGCAGGGCCCCTTTCTATTCTGATGTTCCTAAAGAGAATGTAAACACAGTTGTAATAAGATCATTGCACAGATAGCTGGAGTTTTTAAAGAACTCAGGAGGGAAAAGAAATACTATTCTCTAAAAATAAGACTACTTTTTAACTCCTCTTTAAAAACCTTAACTCTTCTTGTATAGAGAAAGAAGAGGAGTTAATCTTACATGATGCATGGGGAAGGAGAAAGTTTGCATATAAGAATGTCTTTATCACCTGAGTTCAAAAAAATTAATGTCCAAATGCCATCAATTTCCAGCCTCTCTGCTCATCCCTAATATATATGATAACCTCATGATGAATGAATATCAGAAATAGGTTTCTATAGGTTAGATGTATGATAGACTGCAGTGCTTCTGAAAGTCTGTTGTGGCAATGACCATTGAACTAAGGAGAATTTACATGAATGACTGTTATAATTGATCCAGTCTGTATTTTAGACAGTCCCTAAATACATATCAATGTGACAAATGGAAATGGCTGTACTGTACAGGCCAATAAGTTGTGCTTCAAGAGGATCGTAAATACTTATTGACACATAGACTACTCAAAATGAACCTCAGTTTAATGAAGTAGGAATGGGATTTTGGAGTCTGTTAAAAAATATTGTATTTGGTTAATTACAGATCCCATTAGGTTACTTCAAGTTATTCTGTAGGCAGAAAAGGCTTCTTAATGAGTAAAATCCTGTCACGCACACGGTCAGTACAGTGGTTATGTATGGGGAATGGTCAGGCAGAAGTGGAGCTAAAGGAAACCTTCACAGTCATTTCTTCCCTGCAGCATGAGGATTTGTCATGCGGGGTTTTTTGTGTCTCTGTTCCCTCTATGGAAAGGTGTTGAGAGTGGAGGGCATCAGTAACACAGACGCACCACGTGAAACTTTCTGGTGTAAATCAGAGGTACCGACACCCCAGAAGACTCCTGAGTTTTGTATCCCAGTGATCTCAGGGGAATTCCCTTTTTATTTCAAGGTGTGGGGAGAGGCATTATGGACCTATTTACACTAGCCCTTTCTGGGGGACTGAGCAGAGGAATGGAGACTTTGGCACCAGTTGTACACAGTAAATCCGGTTGTAGTAGATGTCATGAGCCCTCTGCTTTGTTAATGTTATTTTTGTCTCTAACCATTTATCACATAGATGGTATGCTGCCAGAAGATACTGATTACTGATATTGATTACAATTAGTGTTATCTGTTATCACAGAAACAGAAACTTTCACTGGCTATGGTGGGAACTTCTTGGGTTCAATAGGAGGTATTCAGTCACTTGAATCTAGGTACATATTAGCCTTTCAGATGTCTTGGATATCTAAGACATCTTCATGGGACCTTTTCCTTCTGGAGTGGCAGCTGGAAGCCAGCAGGGAAACTCCGAGCCATCTTAGCTGCATTTTAGGCACCAGTCTCTGGCAACAGAATCCCGTCTTACGTTGTGGGTCTTCCTGCTGCTGTCCATGGCCCCTAGAGCAGGGAGGAATCTTCAAAGTGACTCCCAAAATATTTTCACAGTGAAGGAACAGCTGACTACCTTTCCTTTCCAGCAGCTGTTCAGTAATTACAGTCAGTGCTGTTCATTCTTTTGCACTGAGTGAGCCAAGGAGCTTCCTGCAATAAAAGGTATGAAACTGCTCTGCGAATATCACAAGCATTTGTCTCTGCACGGGAAGGAGAAGGTTACAGTCAAGGATTACACCAAGACAGGTGAACCTAAAGGAAGGGTGAAATTTGAGCATCTCATTCTTCACTGTGCTATCATCATTTTTACAACTACAAAGGAAATATCAGCTGGAGGGCGGAGGAGTCCCAGTCAGTGTGGTAGCATTTTTTCTCCACTATGCACAGGTGCAGAGCAAGACAGAAACAGTCCCAAAGTCTGATTTTTTAGCTTGCTTGATTTCTTACAGTTTTAATTCCTTAATGCAAGTCATGTGGTTTTGTTTTTTTTTCCAAAAGGAGCTCTTAGGTTTAAATGTACATTTAAAATTCAAAACATTTCTGTTTTTTAAAGCCAGAAGATAAAGAGTATTTGTAGATAATATTGTTTTTCCTAGTTCTCTGCCGTAACGGAATAGACAGGGTACTTCACCTGCCTTTCCTAAAACCAATGGGCTTTAGCATGCAGTTCTTCCTGCAAAGAGTTAATTGAAGCAAATAAAGTTCTTAAATTGTTAATAATCCTCCCAATTTGATCTTGTTCTTTTTCCCCCTCAAGCAGTAAGAGGATAAGTGCGAGTGATAGCCAGATTTATAAATTATTTCTTGCGAGCTGAATGCTTTAAAAGGGAATATAAAAATCTGCTATGTGTCAGGCGATCCATGGAGGCATTAGCAAGCGTGGCTGATTCTCAGTCCCCTGAAAGCAGGAGTGATAATTTGTAAATCTAGGAACTGTATGTGGAGAATGGTAATTTGTCATTAGTAAGATTAACATGATCAAGGGAATAGAATAGATTATTTACATATAAAATACAGAAGATCATTGATGCAGCAGTGATGAATAAATACATTTTGATAAAATTAAGTCAATATTTTTGGGAATCAATACAAGAGTTTTTAGCTGTCATATAACACTGCAGTGTATGTTTTATGTTGTATAAAATGTATTGCCTATTTGAGAATGGTTATATAGATGGATTTTTTTGGCTTGGGCTTCTGTGTTTAAACTGCCTGTAGAGCAATCCTTTTGAAACACCGTACATTTAACCACAAATTACTTTTCTTAGTTCCTTTAGAATGAAATACCACTTAAGATGTAGAATATCTGAGCACTCATATACTATTTAAAGGGACATGACATTTTTATTATTGCAGATTCATATTCTAGTTAATTTTTTTTGTTCAAATAGATTTGCCTTCTTGCAGAGAGAAACTATCACAAATAATTTAATACATTTTGATCATGTTTTCGATGCTGACTGAATTACAGTTGCTGACATGGTTCATTTACTTACACAAACTGTTCTTGTGCTCACACTGTTGCTCAAAAATTCAACATTATCAGGTGAAAAAAATTACATGAAGATAGGAAGCCATTATCCTGACCACTAAGCAATGCAGAATGAAATATCAATTGGCAAGTTGTTAACTCCGATTTTCAAATACACCATTTGCAATGACTTGTAACTACCTACAATAAGTGGTTATAACCTTTTTTTTTTTTTTTTTTAATTTTCTGAAAGCTTCAGTAAACTATGCTATCACAGTGTTTAAAGAATTTAAAGCAAATTACTTCAGGAATATTGCTCAAAGCAAGTGCTTTGCAAGGCAGTAAGTGACTTCTGTGGGTGACTGAGCACTGAAGCAAAGCTATGAGATTTGCTAATGTAGACACTGTTTATTTGCAGGAAGATTCCTTTGCCACAGATGTTCTCAACAAAACCAGTTCTTGATCTTGCCGATGTGAATATGTGCAATGCTACACGTATATAGACCCAGGGAGTTCAGTGGGACTACTCATGTGCATAAAATTACTTGTGTGCCTGCATGTCCAAGGCTCAGGGCACTGGGGAGATTTCATCACTAAAAGGTGAAATAGAGGCATTTTTGTTATACTTTGTTATCCTGTGAAAAATCACAAGTCACTCTTAGTTACAGGATTACTCTTCTCATGGAACAGGATATCCAAGAAAATAAAACAAACCAGAAGACAATATTGTTTTGTAGAAATATAAGCTTTGAACATTCTCTGCCGTAGGTTGCTCAGGCTTCCACTGACATCACAAGGGGGTTGTGTTTAGGTGAATAATTTTTTTGGCAAGGGCAAACAAATGAATAAATGCTCAAGGGAGAGCTAAGCTAAAAGAGGAGACCAGAAATCCAGGACTTATGCATATAAGGTTACTATGACTTTACAACCACAGTATTTCACTCAGTTACATGTTTTTGTTTATAATCAGAACAACTGATTCATAAATGCATTAACCTGGAAAAAGCACCCATTCACTAACCAAACTGTTGACCACAGACGGCTCAGAATGGCTCCTTTTGCACTAATATGTACAGATAAACTAAAAGGAAATGGGTGGGTGGATAGATGGATGCATGCACAGAAAGACATAAATAATACAGAGTGTCTGAACAACCACTCCATAGAACATAGCTTAGTAGAGAAAGTATGAAAGAAAAGGTAATTTTCTCTTATCAGCTCTCAGTAGTGGAGACTTTGACCATATGAAGAGTTCTCTTATCCTGCTCTAAAATTAACCTTGAAGTCTTCAGTGACCGGATTGCCAAGTAACTCTATAGAGATTGGAGATAATTCCTGAGCTTCAGATTTATGATTTAAAGTAATTGTGGATTACAAAGACCACATATTTCCTTAATAGGAAAAAATGAATGAATTAATGCTTTCATTGTTTCCTCCCTGTCTTGAAATCTGGATGAAGGCTGGAATTTTCAGAGAAAACTAAGGTTTTGTGAAAGTTGTATGCTTGGCATCTGAGGTCTGTATTTGTTTCTCCTAAACTAAGGCATTTATCCAGGGACAGAATTCAGAAGCACTATTACCCCAATTTGGCCATATAAACAACGTAGAAAATGAGATCTCTCCACTTATAGTAAAAGGGAGCATAGGGCAACTGTTTGCACAAATTGCATACCTGGTAGAAGGGCCTAATATTACTTGGATTAAATTTAGCCTTTAAGTGCCTTTGGAATGCCCAAGCATGATTTTTCACCCTGCAATGAACTTCCTATAAAATTCCTAACAAGAAGTATTGCAATCTAACTTACAGAGATAAGGATCTGTGGTAACCCTTCAAATTAAGTGTCTCAAATGAATAATTACTTTCCCAAATGAAAGTGTTCAATTTAATAGGATATTTATTGTGTGTTAAAAATTATTAAAATAATATTTTGGAGGAAGTTTAATAACCATATAAGAATGATGTAGATAAACACAAAAGATATGTATCTTTTGCTTTCTTCTTAAACCAGTAAATATTGGTAATAATTTAATATATCCTTCAGAGCTTCACATTATATCAATTGAGTTTGAACACTGGAAAAACAAAGGTGTTAAAATAGTGTGATTTTCATTTTAGCCCAGCCTCATTACTCAAAATTCTGTCATAATGAATGACAACTGGCCATGCTCATTTAACTAGAGTAAGAATTAGAGGTAAAATAAAAGAGAAAAATGCTCATTTCAGATATGACTTTTGGGCATTAAAGCTCTAAACAAGAAAAATGATGGCAGCAACTGTATTGTGAGTAGCTTCACAGACTGCTATAGACAAGTATTTTCATGAATCACTTCACAAAACAGTTTTAAAATATGTGACTTTTTACATATTAATACGAAAATCCTATAAAACATCTCTAAATCAGATTGGCAACGGCTTTGTAGCTGATCATTAAAATGTACGCTGACTGCTTTGATATTATTGGAGTGGTGGTTTTTAGCTGGCTTCACCTGAACTTTTCGGAATTGTCAGTTCAGAAAGAGTTTTGAGGGTTTTACTTTTACCTGAATAACGAATGAAAAATTGTTTGAAATCTAGAAAATTATTTGAGAACAATACCCCATTTCCTCTGTCTCTACTAGCTGTGATGGAAAGAAAGAAAGAGCCTCTCAGCACCAAGGAGCGTATGTTGTAAATGTACTGTGTGCGAAGGTGTGCTAGTCTACCATATCTTTTGGAAAACAGCCTCAGGCTCTATTAAATCTCGTGGTGAGGACTGACTGTGGTGCTCTGCATCCTTGTGAGAAGTAAATACTCTCTCTGCAGCCGGGCACATCCCCACCCTTCCCTTTGCTGTGCTTCCAGGATTCCTGGCTTTCTCTGTAGGCATTATGCTAGGACCCTATAGACAACTCTCACTGCACAGTTATGCAAACATGGACTTCTGTGAGTCCCAAGAACTCTTCAGGAAGTGAATTTGGCTCACAGGGGATCATATGAAACTCTTCTGGCTTTAGAGGAAGGTGGAAATTTGCTTTCTGGTTTGTATTTAAATAGACTAAAAAAAAAAATCTCAAACCAAGACACCATCAGACCTACTGAGTTCCACCTGGCTCATGTCAAATCCATGTAATACCCCAAGTTTTATATGGTTTGGGAAAAAACCCATAAATCGAATCAGAATGACTTGAAAGGCTGAATGTTAGTGAACTTTAGGACAAACTGGAGCTGAGCTGCAAGCTTCTGTGAAACCCGAAACCAAGCGGATTTTGCCTGGCTTCTTTTGAGGTTCATGGATTTTGAAAAGACCCATAGTGTTGCCAGTTTTTGTCATTTTGTCATGAAACTTGGCCTAACTGGTGTTTTCTTTAAAGTCTCCATTCTTAAAATGAAGTGACCATGTGAGAATCTCATCTTTCATTTAAAAGAGAGCAGAAGTTTCCAGTCCCTGTGGTTGTGGCAAAAAGCTTGAACGTGTGCCCAAGTACCCCAACAGTTCAAAACCAAAGGTGACTCTAGAGACTCCAGCATGCACTTTTTTATTTTAAATTCATAATTTTAGGGTCTTAGCTAACACTTTTTGAGCATGAAATCTAGCCCACCATCTGTAATTCTACATTCCAGCCAGACGACATTAAGTTCTTTCCCCCCTACTTATTGTTATGGTACTTCAGAAGACAACTTCAAAGCACAACACTAGATTTGGGTATCAGCAAGCCTGGCTTCAGATCTGACAGTTGTGGCAATGTCTCCCTGCTGAAAACCTGCATCCCTCTGTACCTGGGTTTTGTGTAACCAGCGAAACAAAATCCAGAGAAATGTTTAAGTCTTCTAACTCAGGCCCACGTTCAGTAATCTAATTCCTTCCAACCCCCGAATTTATTTTAACAGCACTGTTTTCCTTTGAAGGCTATAGGTAGTTCGCTCCTCTTTAACAATGTACAGATGGTTTCTGGAAAAGCCTCTTTGTTCCTTCAAATAAATAACACAAATAGACTTACTTATTATGCCCATGTAGGGCACTGTGTTATGCTTTTCATCTATTGGTTGATTGTGTCATTTGTTTTGGTTTGTGCCCCCTCTAGAAGTGTTAAAGACTTTTCTTGCTCATGCTCAGAGATAGAGTTTGTTTGATGCCAAAGCCAGGGAATTTCCTTGGTATCAGACTCTCTTACAATTATTTTACATTTAATACATATCATAGACCAAAAATCCACCTGAATGGACCACACATCTTTCCTGAATTTTCCTCAAAGGCATTGTAACTGCTATTGAAAATCCAGCCTCACAGTAAATGTTTAAGTCAGAAAAAATTATAGTCACCAATACAGAATATTTTGATATGTCACTAGCAGAAAAATGTATTGGTTGGGAGTTTTAGTCATGTTTTCTTATTTAATTTGGGAGAATTGATAATGCTAGTAGTTCAGAATTAGCTGCCTTTTCTGAATTAAGCTAAATTATTTATCAGAAAGGTTAAGAGAACTAAAGGCCCGGTAACTTGACATTTTGTTGTACAATAACAGTCCATTTTATATGGAAACTGTAAAGAGATGATATTGTTATGGAACAAGATCTCCTTGTGCTGACAAAG
Source organism: Numenius arquata (assembly GCF_964106895.1). Classification (NCBI taxonomy): domain Eukaryota; kingdom Metazoa; phylum Chordata; class Aves; order Charadriiformes; family Scolopacidae; genus Numenius; species Numenius arquata. Next base: position 9,179,476 of record NC_133581.1, read on the forward strand.
ATGACAAAGTTATTGTTTCAGGAAGAATACAAAGTACATAGTGCTAAAGGTAATAGCAACCCTTATTAATTTCATATTGTATAAAAGTTTATCTTTTCTGGAAGCTTATTTTAAGAACCTAATAGGGATAACTAATCTTCAACTCAGATGTAAAAATATTAGGTGTATTAGCCATGTAGTAATGACACTGCAGATTTAAACTAGTCCAGTAAGAGCACACTTTGGTATCGATCACATGAAAGTGATGCTTCAACTGGCAACCAGTTTGTGGAGGAACACCTCAAAGCCTAGCATGCAAAGAAACTCTTGCAAATCTAAAAAAAAGTAAATTGAAGGTTCTTGAGATAAAAGATAATTTCTCTTTCCATTTTCCCTGCTATACGACTATAGCTGGAAAGAGTTGGGCAGTCAAGCTGGAAATATGGACTTCAAATTACTCGGGTTTATAAACAGTGACTTAGAGGGCAGCGATATACATTAAATTTCAGAGGTGCATTTCAAGTTCCATTAGGTTCAGTGAGAAGTGTAGATAATCCGCAGTTTGGAAAATCAGGTCAATACAATATACTAAAGACTACTTTGCACATACGCCACTTTCTGCATCCAGAAGCTTCACAATACCACAAGTCCTTCATCAGAAATGGCAAGAGTGATCTTTTCTGTAAGTATTTACTTTCTTTCTATTTAATACCTCTGGAAAAGCCCCAGGATGTTAAAACATACAGAGAAATAAATGTATATGTGGTATAAATAGCTAAAATTGATCTCTTACTTTATCTCCATAAATCATACATAAAGAGTAATGTAAGAAAGATCGTGCAAATGATTAAATTACAAACCTTTTCGTAGTCAAATATTTAATCATAAAGTGTGATATAGTTTTAAATGTAAACAAATCATGTTAGGGTTATTTGGTATATGCTTTAGGTAATATTTCCGTATTATTTTCCTCCCAGAATACAGGATATGAGGTTGAAATACTGTATCATGTGCAGATTAAAGACAAATTACATATAGATGAGGTTACATTTAATTACCTGGAATAGCTTTGTATGTTGAGTGAAAAACACAGTTTTCATCAACACCATATTAATTATTGCTGCCGAAAGCTGTAATTGACTACTGTGTTTTTCGGCTCATGAGTCAATGGTGACTAAATGTTTACTTTACTGCTCCTAATTGCCTGAAATGCAGCACTTGTTTTTCCCTGGAAAATCTGTGGTCTAAGTTTTGCTCTTGTTTTCATGCATATAACCCCACAATGATTTACATGTATAGCTGAAAGCATAGCTTGGCTTCAAATTTCCTGGCAAAAATGGTAAGTTAGGAGTACTAATTGTCTTAGCATCCAATATGGAGAAAAAGGAGATGCTGTGTCAATACTATCCCACTTCTGGCTCTACTCTTCCATAGGGGCCCTGTAAGAAGCCTGAACTTGTGTTTAGATCAGGGTGCCTACGGACCTCATTTGACCTTGTCTCTGCTGAGTTCAAGATTCCTGTGGTAAAGACACCAGCTCATCTTCTCATTTGTGTCAAGCATGTAAGAAAATATGGTATACATGAAGAACTGGGACTACCATCAGGATTTTCTGCCACAGGAATAGATTTGGAGACATGGAGACATTGGGAACACTGGAAAAGGGCCGGAGCATCTGTAACCAGATGTTACAAATCCACAGGGATTAGACTCTTCTCCACCTTTACAGGTGACAGGAGTAACATCCACTCAGAAGACCAAGCAGAGGCAGTGTGGCTCCCTGGAGAAGGGCACAGCAGTAGGAAGTGTTTCTGCTACAGGGAATTTGAGAAATTGCATGGTGAGATTACTGGCCTTGAACTTGCGTGATCTCTCCATTCAGAATCACACTTCGTCCTGTGGAGAGGATAAAAACATTGCCACTCTGGGAACTCAAAGATTAGCTGTTTGGTAACTGAAGAGAAGTAATTCTCTTTTTCAAAAAAGAAAAAAAAAAGGGTGGGGAGAAAAAAAGGGAGAGAGTGGTTCAAAAAGCCTGAAGGTCACTGCCCCTCTCCCTCCATCCTGTGATATACTGACAAGGACAATGACTACTGTCTTGATAAAAAATGTTCTCCTGTTAGAATGCTACCAGCAGAGTCCAGGTTGCTCTTAGCTTCACATGATTTGGGGGAACATTGCTGATTTTCAGGAGCCTTGAGATCCTGTCAAGAGAAAGACAACTAATTTTTCTTTCATGTCATTCCATTCCACAGGTCATCCCAGAAACCCAGTAGGACTCTTTTTACTTCTGGAATGAGTATTTTGAGTATGGAGGGAACCAGTCCTAGGTTTCAGCAAAACCTTATCCCAGTCGCAGCCTGTGAAAAGATTTTTAGCACAGGGTCACTTAGAACATGGAGGAATCTCCTGAATATTACTGAATCCTTCAAGGCTACCAGCAGTAATTTGAGTTACATGGACTAAGAGCCTTTTCAGGCATAAGGCCTGGGACAAATGAGCATTGTGGACAAATTTCCACTATTTCCTTTGCCTCACCTGCCAATCTGTTGAAAATGGCACACATTCCCAAGAGAAGCCAACCTGCCCATTGCTAACAAGATGGTTCAGACATAGGTTTCATCCATACTTGTGAACATAAAGTAGAAGAGATGTAGGGGAGTGGACAAAGAATTTTGTGCTGTCTTGGTAACTACTGCAGTGCTGAGCCACAATAAAAATGAGTTGAATAAATCAAACAACTCATGTTTAAAGAAAACAAACAGGTTAAATGAAGTGAGGTGTCAGTAAACCTTTCTCGAGTTTAAACAAATCACTTTTACTGTGCTTTTGACAAATGTGTGTGTATCTGCTGTACGCAAAAATAATTAAAATATATTGCTGTATGTGCTTTTTTTATTTGTTAGGTGATTTTAGCAGTGATTTTTACATGTCAGAATACATTTTTAGTAATGACTGCTTTCCTCAGTCTTGCCAAATTAAACCTCTGGCGTAAGATTTTATCCATATTATCAAGTTCTCAATCTTTTTTCTCACTATTTCTAAAATGTCTTGTATCATCAAGGTTTTTCTTTCACTAATGGCAATGATCTTTCTTTTCTTGGATCTGTGTACAACTACTGTGTTCATTTTCTGTTGCAGGAACCAGTCTGTGTTCGGACGCAGATTTTGTTCTTTCTTCAGATCTCAAGACGCTCTCATAACAGTTCTTACTGTCCCTTTGACACTTCTTTCTTTGCCTTTGTGCCTCTATATTTTGACAGTTATTCCACACAAAAATAAAAGAAAGCATTTTTATTTAGTGGTGAATTTACGATACACCTGCACAGTTCCACCTTGGGGTTGGAATGCAATATCGACAAAGCTCATTTGGCTGTGTATGAATTCTTCATGAGGCTACTTTTCTTTGGAGGCTCTAATGCAGAAAGGATGGATATATGTGGATATGTGGTTCAAAACGTGGCCTCTTTTCATCTCACGTGTACACACAGAGACACATACGCAGAGATTTGTTGCTGTTGTCACCTCCAGATGGTGACCACTGATTAACTGATTTTCAGTACTTGCAGAACTCTCCTTATTAATATATTAAATTAGCTTGTGAAAAATGGATACATGAGAATGTATTTCTAGCTATATAGTTGCTGCCATCATGTGCATGCGCACACACACACATACACACACATGCATGCACCCTTGTCTGTATTGGATCTTCAGCTTTTTAAAAGTCTACACTAAAGGAAAAGAGTAGTTTCAAAAGAAGAATCATAGAATCATAGAATGGTTAGAGTTCGAAGGGACCTTAAAGATCACCGAGTTCCAACCCCCCTGCCATGGGCAGGGACACCTCCACTAGAGCAGGTTGCTCAAAGCCCCATCCAGCCTGGCCTTAAACACTTCCAGGGATGGGACATCCTCAGCTTCCCTGGGCAACCTGTTCCAGTGTCTCACCACCCTTACAGTAAAGAATTTCCTCCTAATATCTAATCTAAATCTCCCCTCTTCATATCACAGGGAATATCACAGGTAAAAATATAGGCAAGAACTCAAACCACGAGCAGAAGACTGGGTGAAGAATACACACATTCCGGTGTTTACATGTCAAAACGTTCCCTGAGTTTTGGTGAAATATGTAGGAAATAGATCTCAAAATACCAGAGGGACCTAATTATCAGTTTCCTTAGATATCAGTTTCTTTCTCTAGATGGTTCAATAGAAGTTTAGATGCTTGCCTATGAGCATCCATATTTTGAAACAAGGCTGCTTTTTCAGAGCGTAGAAGTGATCTTCTATTGGATCAAGAATGTGACTCTTCATGAGTTCACAATGAGATCTCCTGGCCTTCTCACCTTCATTCAGCTCCATTAGAATGGCAATATATGGCTTACCACATGAAAGATGCACTCACTGCCAAGTAAATTAAATTCTTATAATAAGAGGCAGAGTGGGCCAGTGGCCGAAAAGTGGGGCTGGCAGCCAGCAACTCCTAAATTTTAATCCCAGTGCAACTTATTGAATGACTTCAGGCAAGTTACTTAACCTCCTAGTTTTCACCTCATAAAATTGTGATAATAAAAGTGTTTTTCTGAAGAGCAATTGGTTAATGCTTGTTCTCTACTCTGAAGAGAAAAATGCAAAGAACAGTGGAGGTGTTAAGCCTTATTAATTCTAAAATTTTAATCATATCAAGGACTCATTTTGATTACCATAGTTAAGTAAACTGTAAGGTTATAAAAAATATACAGCCCAAATAGTCATCCAACACTTTTGATTCATAGGATCTGTAAGGGACCTAATGTCCATGTTGACTCAAGGGTGATGTGAAACAGGTTAAAAAGAAGCCCATGGCTCCCTGTGGGGTTCGCCACCGTCTCACAACTCCTGTCCCCTTGCACGCAGGTTGCTAGGCCATAGCATGAGCTTTTTGAGAGTCAATGGGTGCTGCTGTGAGTCAAGCATCCAGATGGCACTGAAGTGTGAGGTTGCTGTTTAGATCTCACATTTTGTTTTGGTTGGATAAATGTCTGAGGAGGATGAAAAGCAAAAGTTATTCCTTCCAAGGCTCCAAATGCAACTGATGCCCACTTAAGTAGTTCCAGATCTGCTTTGTATAGGCAGAAACATAGGAGTAATTTAAGTGTTTTGAGAGAAATATCCACTTCTTCCCAAGCCTCCTCTCTGTTGGAGACCAGCCATCACAAACATGGAGGACATGCAGATCTGAGGATCCATAATTTATGGAAGAGGGTGGAATACCAGGCAGATCAAACGTCTGGTGGGGTGGCTGTTGTCAAGCGCTCAAACATTTAACTGATTGCACTTGTCAAAGAGCTGTAGGATAGATCTGAGGGGGGAGTTTGGCCCTTAGTGTTGCTGGTTTTTATCCCGTAATTTTGAGAGTGTTCTTTGTGCCTTGTTTACTGCAGAATATGATTAGATTTTAATTTAACAGGCGAGGAATGCATCTTTCATGTGGCAAGTCAGAAGGGCCTCGGAGCTTTATAGTGGGGATAGGGGGATGGGGCTGGCGCTTGTTGTGAAGAGAGTCCTGCTATATTGCTCATCTTAAGATGCTGTTTATAAATAGGTCCCGCTAGTCTGGGGCATAATGATTTCAATCATTTGTGCTGTATAAATAAACAGGGCATTGTGAGCTTACTTGTTCAGGAATTGTCCCTGGCTTTAGTTTTGGCCACAGACTCCCAGAGGCCTGCAACCAATCTAAGCTGGAGGATTTAAAGAAACAGTCCGTCTCTGATCTGAAGCCACCCGGGGAGAAGGGAGGGCCAGAGGGTCTGGAGGGGGAATCGGGAGAGAGGAGAAAGGAGTTCTTCCACGGGGTCCTGCTTTCCCGGGCGGTGGGGAAGGGGAACCTGGGACAGCCTCTGGCCAGCCTGGCATGAGCGTGAGGCTGTCCCAGGCTGGTGGGATGCACAATGGCTCCTTCATGGTCTGGTGGGGCATGGGCTGTCTGTAGGACTGCTGCATGGTCTGTCTGGGAGGGGCGGCCAAAGGGTAGGTTGAATGGGGCAGTGTTGTCTTGATGGATGCTGACTGACTGCAGACTGTGTCCATTCGCCCCCTGCTGCGTCTGCTTCTGTGGGTACCTCCGCGGGCGCAAACTACATAGCCAAGCTCACGGCTCAGGCCTTTGGTCTCGCAGCCTGCCCTGAGGGTAACCGATGTTTTGCTTGCTTCTTGCATTCACCCTGTAGACTTTCATTGACTTAGGAAACCACTTTCCAACATTAGAGACTTCCCTGATGACAGTAAATATGCTACAGGTTTCTGCTATGATCAACGGTGTGCTTTTATTTTCTTACACAGCACTAAAGATGTGCAATTCACTTAATAGCCCTTCAGCAAATCCCGCCACCCCTCTGTAAGCATTGCATGTTTGGGGAGGAGCTGTGGTAGTCCCATGTTCAGAGCCACTTAAGAGAACAGAGACAAGAGATCTTCCTAAATTCTGGGCTTTTTGTACCTGCAATCTTTGAGTCCTCACTTCTCACAGCCTTTGTCGTTTGCCTGTTTGATTGACACCTTGAGCATGGTCTTCCTGTCTTGTTCGTCTGAGACATCCTCTGCAGCAGGATCGAGAAAGAATGGAGAGGACTCAGTAGAGCATGCACATCCAGTCCTTACGCATCCTCCTATCCTCACTCCTTCAGGTCTTAAATGGGTTTTCTGGGTTGGTACCACAGTATCAGAGCCCTACTGAAATCAGTGGGACTTGGCCACTGGTTCCTAGGAGACCAGGAAGTGTCAAGGTGGCATATACCAGGGCAAGGAGCACTGAAAAGAGTATATCTTTCCCTTTGTAAGGTATGAGATGGGAGAACAAGTATTTTTGATGTAATTTTCTTGCAGCTTGAGGGAACACCAATCCTGTATCCACTTAAGCAAACTTTTATTTCTGAATCCACCAGCTTAACAAGAGAAGATAAATAACATTCCGTTAAGAAAATAAATAAAAATTGTGCTAGCATCAGTCAGGAAGCTGGAATTGATACCATCTGGTCTATATAGTTATCATGTCTAGCAGACAAAGTTTAATAGCTGAGTAAGAATTTATTAGAAAATATTTCTTCAGCTTCCTGATATAAAAATAAAAATCCTCACAAATAAGAAAAAAAATTCTTTGTAGTTTTCCCAAATTGTTTTCAGTATCACTAAATTTCTGAAAACTTGAAGAAAAGCACATACTAAGTTGAAAGAAAACCTTGTACTAGAATATTTCAGGTATATCAGTTTTCAATTTACCTTTCAAATACTGTGTACTTTATATTGAGAATAAGATCTTCTTCCTTTCCTTTTTAAACTCAGTTCAGCAAATATTACAAGCCAAGCACCTCCCTTTGAATTACTGTCTTGTTCAAGGATTAACCTCTAAATATTTCATTTGTATCTGTATATCTTAAGATTTGCTTTTGTACCAAATATTGTTGCATGGAAGGTTAATGAATTATAACTAAAAGGTTGTCATTTGGAAAATTTTGTTTTAAATTATTAAAATTAAAGAAATGGTTTCTTTTTTATGTGTGTATAAAATTATTGCACTTTCCATTTAACAATCTAGCTTTCATTTTCATTACCAGAATCATAAAAAATGATTGAAGCGATGGTTTCTTTTTAAAATGCAAAGTGTTTCATGCCAGAAGTTCTGAGAAATTAGATTTGCTTTTTCTATTTGCAGGTATAAAAGGAATTATATCTCCTTCTTTTATTTTGTTATTTTTTTTTCAACTCCATTTTATTCTACTTTTCAAATGTTTCCTCTGCTGTTTACAAGTGAGGAAGAAAATCACTAAAATTATTTTTAGTGAAACAAAGAGAGGGTGTGAGGAAGTTCAGATGAAAAGTTATATTTGTAAAGGCAGAATAGAGAAGCAATTCACATTAATTCAAAGCAGAGCCTCTTTATTGGATTATGGGCTGATTGTGTTTACAAATATACTGCCAGGAGGGTTTTAATTTTGGGGCAATTTCATTGTTCATAGATATATATCTATATATAGATATATATCTATGAAATTATGTGGTTATGTGTTTTAAATGAGATACAGCTCCTTACTGCTTAATGTAATATATGCTTCCATTTTATGACATAGCGCAAAAGCAGAGCAATATTAGAACAACTTTAGTTGAAATATCATCATAAATGAAAGATGTAAACAATGTTATGTTTATAGACCCAGTTTAAATTTGAATTCATTGGAACTTGGTGATCTCTCTATTTAACAAGGATGGACTTTACTATGAGAGTACAATCAAGCTATAGTACTACCCCTTTGATTTCAGGCTTTTCAGCATTTTCTACAGACAGGGTAAACACAAGAGTTTACATCCTCAGGCAAACCAGAGCTCCATCTAGCCCCATATTCTCTCTCCAACAGGAGTCAATAGTACACGTCCAGGGGAAAAATGTAAGAAAGCAGGTAAATATAGAGTGATTTTTCTCCCAGTCTACCCTCCCAAGTTCATGCAACCAGCAATTTAGCTACTTATTGAGATGGAGATTGTGACTAGATTTGTTTTTAAAAATCCACAATTGCATCATCCTTTCTGGACATTTTTATCCTTCTGGACCTCACAACTTCCTACAGAAATTAGTTCCAGAGTTAACTTTGTGTTCTGTGACATGTCCACTGAATAGATCTCTCTATTCTCCCATTTCTAGGCTAAATTTGAGACGGTCCATAATATACTGAAATTGTGTTTAAGAAGGGAATCCTCTTTTTAAATGGTGCTCAGTATGTTACAGAATTTGACAAAATCAAGGTCATATTAACCAATGGGACAGCACATCCATGCAAAGAAATAAGGCAAAGTGTTGTTACATCTCTATACATCGTTGTGTACGTAAGACCTGAGGACATAGACATGACTGTGTGAAACAGAGCAGAATATGGGTGGAAGGGATGCAGACTGAGCAGAGGGTTGACTACAGCTCCCTATTGTCCAGCTGGTTTATCTCAGTTAAGAGGGAGAAAGCATAACTGAAGATGGAGTCCGAAAGACCTGTTAACCAGTAACCTAGGTCTACCTTAGCATAATCTAGCTGATGCCCTGTGTTTTGTTCAGAGTTGAATCATCAATCACAAACTAAGTTGTAGAGTGCAATTCCATAGTCCTTTCACACTCAAAACTTCCATTAAAGCTATTCAACACTTACGGTGTTCATATATCTCCTGCTGTAAACAGGTAGGACATGGTCTGATTCACTGGGAAAGGTCTTTGTTGTAAACTTGCAGGATTCTCTTTTCATTGCTGCCAACAGTTTCCTGGAAAAAGCAGAAAAAAACCCACCCTGTGCCTTGATTTTACCATTTTTATTCCGATTTACTGATGTGTATTTTCCTGGTATTTTGATGTTTTTGATACTTGCATAAAAAGAAAGAGACAGATATGATTTTAAGCAGGATTGCCAAGTAGAATTTTATATTTCCAATAAACAACAATAGAGAACTCTGACTACCATTTTATCTACCTGCCCAGTCTATGATGTTTTTATTCTGGTCCTTCATCAGTGGGATTATCCTCATTTTATAGAGGCACAAATTGATGTAAGGAATGGTATCTGCAACCTTCAGGTTTCAGTGTTATGTAGAGACATATGAAGTAGCTTTAAAGAAACCTGAGTGGCTGCTGAAAAGGTCTATGGCACTCAGTTTCTCCCTATGCAGTATTTGGGGTGTCTTATCCAGACTTTGCAAATCAAGCTTGTTCTGTGTAAATTATGATGTGTACCTTGAGCCAGGTTGCCTTTATCAGCAAGTGGATTTCAGAGGAGGGTATTCCTAGAGAAAGCAGACCAACTATGGGGAATGTTAAAAGCAATGATTCCTTATAACTTACTAAATTTTATCAAATGTTAAGAGAATAGACATGTGTGGAAAATCTCAGCCTGCAGGAGAAATGTATTTGTTCCAGAACTTCTACAGAAAACAACCAGCAAGTGCTTGATGTGCTGATGGACTAGAGTAAAAACCCTGCATGTGAACATATTACTGGGTTTGTTTGTACCCATATGTGAAAAAAAAACATTCTCCAAACAAAGCTGAACTGAAACTGCTGGTCTGAATGCCTGTAAACTTTTGAGAGGGAGACGACGTCAAATCCACACCTATGTTTTTCATGTGCATACTCGTTGCTTACATTAATTCAAGTGTCATTGTTGATATAGTAAATTTTTTTTCAAAATTTCTACATAGGCTATGATAATATAGAATTAATATTATGTATGCAACATATAAAGCTATTTGTTCTTTGACAATGCTATGGTCTTTGGAAATGTTTCCTATTACTTTTGTTGTTATTATTATTTATACTACTACTACTACAACTAGAAAGGGTTGACCCAACCACCAAGTCTCTTTGACAAGTTAAGTTAAAAAATTACTGCATTTACTCTAAGCATGTTTTGCACTTCTTTTGAATACTTACTTTGAAAAGTGTTTATGCAGTTTCAGAATCTTTCCTACTTCTTCTTCCAACTCCATCTTGGGCACTTTTTGACCTCATAATCTGTCCATGCGTGACATCACAATCTGTTGCCATGGAAAGGACCATAATATCAAACAAGTAAGATGGCCAAAGGTTGCCTTGCAGAAGAGAGATAGAGATTTCATAGGAAAAATCCATTAATACTTAAATATAGTGCAATGGGAAATATCATACTATCTTTACCCAAATCAGTTACATAATTTTAAAAGGAAACACTCAAGTCGGCTGAGCTCTTATCTCCTGTCAGAATCCTCTATTTTCAGAGGTAATTGAAGTTTTATAAGTATATGTTTATATATATATAAACAAACTACAAACTGTGCATGCTTTACTATCCACTGCAATCCACTGAGTCTCTTTGCATTCAGAATGAAATGTGAGAATTTAATCTGATACTTTTGCAACAATCCTGAATCTACCATAGATTTCCTGAGTGACCCAGGCGCTCTGTGAAATGGTAGGCTTGTTGCTAGCAAAGACTAAATTAAGTCAGTGCTTAAGTATATATGTAGTGTACTGAGCTGCTTCCAGGCTTCCAGCACTGCACCCCTTCAGAGTTAAGTTGTGGGACATAAGCAAAAATAGGTCACTCCTGCAATGAAAGAAGAAAGAGAGAAGTGAGGCACTAAGAGGAGTCACACGAGGTCAGATTCAGTGCTCTTTCTGCTGCTGGGGGATGAGAAGGCTTGGGGCAATGATTTCTGCCTCTGGGAAGGCTCCCACTTGCCCCCATCAGCTGTGTACCATGCACCTTGATGCAGCTGCAGCAGCCAGTCTGGCTTTCTAAAGCTGTGGTATAAGCAAAATAGGGAGCAGGGCCATGGCTGTTTTTCCTTTCTGGAAAATTGCTGTCCAAGTTAGTTGCTTGTTTTGGTTATGCCTAGAGCTGATCCTGTATGCATAGCAATTACCCTTTATTATGCCTTTGAAATTAGGCAATGGTAGGATATAGAAGTAGTGCCGCTTTAATGGTTGAAAAGCATTTATGGACTATAGGTGTGGCTGTTTATTTGTGTTTATGTTCCTAATTTGTAGTTTGCAACCTCACTGAGGTACTAGACCTCAATGAGCACTGAGCTGTAAAGAAAGGTTTGCTTTTCTGTTTGTTGAAGTTCTATAACAAAAAATTAGTGAAAATTCTTTAAAGAGAAAAAGTGCCTTATTTTCTTTGTTTTTATCAAACTCATAATGGCTATCTTTGAACACCATCAGGCCTGAAAATGGCTGAAAGGATTTTCTTCAGGCTTTCAGATGATTTTTTCTGGTAGAAAATAAGAATGAGAAGATTTCAGCATCAAAGATTCAAAAAAATCGGGGCTGTCTGAATGCACAGTATTGTGACTGAAATATCTTATAATTTTCGATGGCATTTAAGGGAGCTGAGTTTACCAAGATTTGGACACTCTATATGTTATACAACTGCCCTTTACATATTTAACTAGCAATCATCTATATTTTCGTTATAAAATAGTTTGTGTAGTTGGTGTAACTAGACTCTGCCTGCTGTTGGCAAGGATGAAAAATACATCACTGCTTGTATCTCCAAGGTAAATTATTCTTCAGGGAAGGCTGCCTCTGGGGAATATTTTCTTAGGAGACCCATGAACAATGAGAGATTTTCCACAGGGAATGCCCATGGGGTAAAGTGTACTTCAAAGGGAAAGATCCAAGATGAAATGAGACTCTTCAAAGGCCAGCTCCACTTCCCCTCTCAACAAGACAAATGACTTCAAAGGGGAACCCACCAAGGTTGTAAATAACTTTTGCCCATAATACAGAAACCTCATTGAAGGCAAGTTCTCTCAGTAATGTGATATTTTTAAAGAAATCACCCAAAGCCAGGTGAGGTCTAAATGCATCCAATGACCACCAGTATAAAACATTTCTGCTCCTCAAGTAAATGTCTGACCATCTAGAGATCTTAGGGAGTTGAAAAGTGGACTGTTCATTTTCTTCTTACTTATATAAAGTTATAGTAGGATTTAAAAATTACAGGTCTTATGGCCTAAGGAACCATGAAAATCTAGCAACAGCTTTAGGGACCCTAGGGGCCCTTTCTATCCAGCGTAATTTATCAAATTAGCTACAGACCAAAAGTCAGTGAGAGCCTAAGACCATCCTATTTTTACATAGGACATTGCATTTCATGGCAACTACCTGGCTGAAGTCTTTCAGACTCAAAACTATATTACAGCAATATCAATTAAAGGCAAGTTTTGTTAATGACTGCTAAGGATCTTTCACCAGATTGATGTTTTATGGCCAGGCAGTGTCTGCAGGTATGTCTTTATACAGAAAGTGAATTTAAAAGACAATCACAGAATCAGCATATGATTGAATAATTCAAGTTAGAAGGGATCTTAGGAGGTCTCTAGACCAATATCCTGCTCAAAGCAGGGCCATTGAATTCAGACCAGGTTTCTCAGGACTTTGGCCAGCTGGTTCATGAAAATCTCAAGGGATGGAGTTGTGTTTCAATCTTTTTGTTCACTCTTGTTCATCCTGCTATGCCCTGCTGTGGAGACTCCGGCTCTATCTTCCAATAACCTTCACAGTGGGGTTAGTTCCCCCTTACATCATCTTTTCTCCAGGCTAAACAAAAACACTGGAAGAAGAAGAAGAAGAAAAGAGGAAGCAGCAGCAACAGAGACCCAAAATAACCCTTGTCATTAGCATTACAGAGAATCCTAAGTGAAGAAAACAGCTACTGAGCCTGTTGTCAGTGAGAAAAATGGTAGGAGAGGCCCAGCTAAAGGTATCTCTCAGGGTAAAATCCAGTTAAATTTTGTAATAAACCTGAAAATAATCCTCTGATCGAGCCCTGGAAAGATAAATAAAATCCTAGTAATTTTTGTCTACTTCCAGAGATGTACTGTGCAAGAAGTTAATGCTGACTTCACCAGATATATCAGAGAGAAACAGTTCCCTATTACTCACCATTCACAGCCTCACACATATATGCACTCTAATGGAAAGGAGCCATACACAGTGGCACCAGACTATTGATATTTCTACCCTATTGTTTAAGTAATGCACAACATTTAATATGTTAAATGGCATGACCATTAAAAAAAACAACTAATTACTAGATACTCTTCTCACAAATCAATGATGTCATTTAGAATTGGCCTGGACAAAACAGTGGGGGTTGTATACACTAAGAGGCAACGCTGCACTTAATGCCGGAGGTCTGGAAGAGTCTTAAAGGTTCACCTTCTATGAGTTTTAGCCTGGTTTGCTGAGCAAGGGAAATAATAATGATTACAGTATGTGTATGTGTGATCACTACATCAGTATGTTTAGAACATATTTGCTAAACTCAAGCAAATTTGAGAGGCAAAGGTCTCAAATATATCAAGTTCTTGCAGATTTTATGAAAATTGACAGCTGTGCAGAGTAAAGAGAAGTTACTAACATTCTTGAGCCCTCTGAGGGGAGAGCTACTGTGTGGATCAACCATTGGTTGACCTCAGAGAGTGCACACTGGATCTCCAGATCTAGCTACAGATTAGCAGACGTGTTCTGTGGCTCACAGAAGGAAATCACTAAATTTAGATTGATTGACTCCAGTCTGAATACTTGTTCAGCTGAAAAAGTTCTGGCTTGAAAGACAATGCATTGTGATGCAGTAAATATCTGTCACAAATATTTGAATCCAAATACTGTCTATTTTTACAAAAGCTCATCAGTTCTCTGACATGATTAGCCTTTAATCCTTTGTGTGGCTCTTTATGAAACCGTCCATAAAAATGCCATTCCTGAGCCAAACTTCAAGTCCCTTCCTCCCTTCCCTAAAAAGGAGGCTTGACTTTTGGAAGGAAAAGCTTCAGTGCAGATTAATCATGAAGTTCTCCAAGAGTCTTGCTCTCAAATGCAACTGAACCATCGAACTGAAGTTTTGCCTGTGCCCAACAACCTTGTATCACAAACAGGTAAAGTGTAACCATTTCACTGAATTTCACTGAATTTTTTAGAGTTGGAAGGGACCATAGAGATCATCTAGTCCAACTCCCCTGCTGAAGCAGGATTGCCCAGAGCATGTTAGAGCATGTTACTCAGGACTGCATCCAGGCGCGTCTTGAAAATCTCCAAAGAAGGGGACTCCACAACCTCCCTGGGCAGTCTGTTCCAGGGCTCTGTCACCCTCACCGTGAAGAAGTTTTTTCTCATATTTGAGTAGAACCTCCTATGTTCCAACTTGTGCCTGTTGCCCCTCATCCTCTCACTGGCAACCACTGAAAAGAGTTTGGCTCCCTCCTCCTTCAACCCACCCTTCAGATACTTATAAGCATTGATAAGGTCTCCCCTCAGCCTTCTCTTCTCCAGACTAAAGAGTCCCAGCTCTCTCAGCCTTTCTTCATAAGGGAGATGCTCCAATCCTTGAATCATCTTGCCATGTTGTGATTGGATGCAAAATAGCTCTCATCAAGTGCTCCATGCTGATTTTAATGAGAGGTGTGTATGGTGTGTGCCCAATCACAGATGACAGTCCACCATCCAAGACCTTGCAAGGCAGACATGACTCTCCTTAGATGCATACCTATTTTTTGATACAATTTAATCAGAGAGGGCAATAAGCAAATATTAAGCGGAATCAAGGAGGGAGAAAAAAGATCACAATAAATATGACTGTGCTTATTTAGTCATGTACACCCTGCTGGATTTTTCTGGGTGCCTAGAAGAGAGCCTAGGCCTCATGAAAGGGCATGATGGATTTTGGATTTGGCCATTAGGTCACACTTTGAAAAGGAAACTTTTTTTTTAATAATTCTGAAATCTCCTAGTGCACCTTTGAATGATAAATAAGCAATAACCTTAGCTGCACTTCCTGAAGTTTTTGAAGGATCAATAAATTCTGTGCATGTATAAAATATATGTTTCATTTAATTATCATGTTGTCAAACTGTTGAGAAAACTTACTGGAATTATCAAGGAAGTATTTAATTTTTTGTGTGTTTAGTGTAAGATGTCATTTAGATAACTAGGTTAAAACTTTTTTCTCAACATAGCTGGAATGACTATCATGAATCTTAATTTAGAAAGCACTTAGCACTTACTGTTGTAATGGAACTAAACAATCACAAGAACCAGAATTGATAATAATGGGTCAAGATACCTGAATTAGAATATGAGTAGCTTTATTGCTTATGGATTTCACAAAAATTGCATCTGCTGTTTATGGACGTTGAATGGAACTATTGTTAATAAATAGAATGGTAAAAACTGAAAGCTTCACATGCATTTTCTTTATGGCATGCATTCTAAAAATTGAAAAATATTCATAGTAATAATAAGTCATAAATCTAAGTGGAAACTTTGATTATTATGTTTTCATCATTACTCTCCCTTCTTTGAAGTTTTATACCCAAAAGGTATCTAACTAATCATCAGGTACTATATTTTCCACTTTCAGCCATTTATGAAAGAAAGAAAATAAATGAAATGAGCTCAAGGATGGAAATAGCTACTGTTGCAGTACCAGCAGTGAATAACTATTACAATTCATCCAGCAAGTTGAAAGCTGTGCAGTGAAGTTACCTCCAAAAAAACTTGTGGGTTTGCTGCAAAGGCCTCTGGGGAAAAAACATTTTCTGTGTAGCTTACTACAATGCTGACCACATCCGGGTAGACTTCATCTACTGGTGTACCTGAAACCAGCTGCAGTATGGCAGCGCTAGCTCAGTGTGCGCGCTGGTTTTGCATGTGTGGTTCCGTTTCGATCGGGCTCATCTCTGCAGGTTCGCTGCTCTCAGTTTCTTGCATGTTATCAACCAGCTGGTCACTTCGTAGCCTGACTTGTGAATACAAGACCCAAGGCTGAGCGGAGGCGTTTCTGGCTGCGAGCATTCCTGTCTGAAATCTTTTTAGGCTTTAAGATTCGCATTTCTGATTAAAGCCCTGTAGAGAGTTTCAAACCGATAAAGAGGTTTTGCTGTGTGTTACCGGAAGACAGAACAGTTTGACTGTGTTAGAGTTTTCTTGTCAAGCTCTTTGTGTGCGATGCCTGGCACCAAGCAGTCTACACAATCACAGGGGTGTGTATTTGTGCAAGTGTGTGTCTGTGACAGCAAGAGCCCAGCTTCTGGGCTTAGAGCACTGGGGTTGAGTGTGTTGCTAGCTGGTGACGACCTTGGTACCAAGAGAAGGAAAGAATATATGCTAGTAATGCGTTTTCTGCTGGAATCTACATTTTTGTTACAGCAGCTGAGTGACTGTGTCATGTGGCTGAAGGGAGGTCATGCACATCAGTTACATGCTGTTTAAAAATGATGTTTATTCCCTGCTGGTGCTCACTTCATTTTCCTCAAAATAAACCACATGAAAATCAAACCCCCCCAACCTGTTTTAAAAATAACAAGAGTAAATATCAATTTATGTATGTAGCTATTTATTTATTTATTTGTTTTGAGCTTCTCACCTTGTTGCTTCTGATTTTTCCCACTTCTGTAAGTGGGACATATTTTCAAGTTTTTAAAATAATGAAAACTTAGATTCTCACATAGTGTCTTGACTTAATGAGGTAAAATCCCAAGGAAAATATCTAAATATCTGATATTGCAGAACTTGTGGTGTGAAAGTGTAGCTTGAGTGTGCGGGGGAAACAGAAAGGGGGTTCAGAGGGCTTGTGGAAATTATTCTGTGCTTCACAAAGTTCAAAATAAAAATTCTAAGAAAGGCAGTTTAGTGTGCATACTACTTCTTTGATATAGAAGTACTTTAAGATGACCTTTATCAGAAAGCATACACATAATATACATAAGGAAAAATACATTTTAGTGAAAAATAATAATTTTGTGATTTCTAAGATGCACTAAGAGAAAACCCTACCTGTCACTGAAATGCAGGTGGATCTATAGAGCAGTATGGTAGCTGGTGAGTAGTGAATTCTTGCATTAAGGGCAGGAAGCTGTGAAGGACGTACTCAGATTAAATAATTTGATATTTGTTCACTCATTTCCCATTCTGATTTTGCTGCAAGGCTGGGTGGGGTTAGAAAGCTTTGAAGTGTAAACCAGCAATGAGGAATCTCTAATGCCCCGCCGTGGTCAGGACAGGGGAACCACAGACCATGGACATAATGCCAGAGCCGTCAGAGAAACATCTTGTCCATCTCAGCAAGAAGGTACAAACCACCATGAAATGAAAAGCAGCCAAATGTTTTGCAGTGCCTTGGCTTCTCCTCGGATTCTCTCCTCCACTTACTGGCCAAACCCTATCCTATTTAGTTTCCAAAATCACCCATTATCACAGCCTGAGGCTGTAGGGCTGCAATGGATCCTGGGAAACTTGTTTCAGCAAATCTTAATTCAAAAGCTGACCACATCTTGGACAGGACAGAGCATTGCCTGGCTAACAGATGTAATACATGAATGCTGGCTGTGGTTTTGGTACAACCATGTGTAATATCTTACATGTTCCTGTTTTCTATTTCACAGAATGTCTGTGAAACTGGAATATTTAGTATGAAAGGTTTTGTTATGTTTCTTTTTTTCTGTGGCTGAAAAATGTTTAAATCAATTTGAGTGTTCATAGCAGTTGGTACGTCTGTCCTAGAAGCAGCAAGGGAGATGAGAATTCTTAAGTCCTATTCCAGATTTTCAAAGTTTTGTGTCTAACTGGGATTTTTATACTACACGTAAATCAGGTAAAGCAGTATTTTACTTACAAATCTGAATTAAATGGAAGACATTTGGTCTTTGTGTAGTTGTACAAGCAAACATACCAGAGTATATTTTAGCAGGTCTATATCTACCAACCTATATATACAGATAAAAAGTAGAGCTCCTTCCGTTTTTGATCCCTCTGTCTATTTATTTGTCTCAGTATAACTTTCATTGCTTTGTAAAAATGATGTTTCAACAAAACATTTTTGTAGATGGTTAACTTGAAACATGTAGGACCTGGTCACTGAATTGAAATTGTAGCATTTATATATTTCACTAAATTGGTAGGTGAAGAAGGAGATTTGAATAGGCGTGATTTAGTTCTATAATTTTTTGTTAACCAGAGATCATGGTGGAGGTGGGCACCAAAGAGAAGCAATGTAAGTTTGTATTTATATAAAAAAACCCTACAGACCAAAACTACAGGAGGTTTTGAGTCAAATATGTCAATATCTAATAGATAGACTTATTTATAAAAGGCATACCATTGGCATTAAGTGCGTGAGAGGTTATATTAATGCAACGAAGATAAAAGGACAAAGTAACAGCATACAATCTTTTGTAAGTAAAGTCAGGATGTTAAATGTTCAAAAAATCCTCTGCCTCGTATCCTATCAAACAGCTCCTTGTGTTTTTTGAACATGGTGTCTTGAAATCAAACAAGCATGGTTTTTAGGGCGTTACTGGAGTTACACATGTACCTGTAGAACCATTCCTTTGAGAACTAATTAGGTCAGAGAAAACCTGGTTTGCCTGCAAATCATATCCGCCCTTTTCTTTTTGTGCTGGGATAAACTGTGTTTCCCATGGGGTTGTGGTGTGGCCCCCACAAAAAACTCTTGGTGGAGTTCGGGTTGGCAGAGGTCAGTGAGGATGCTCAGTACTGTGACTAACATGCTGGTAAGTGAGAGTTCCTGTAAAGCAATACTAGAGAAGATAATTTCCTATCTTATCAACTTTTTACTACTCTCATTTAAAGCATTCTGGCCCCAATTTTGGTATGCTACACACTGATATATCAGTTTGTTAGTGTAAATCTCTTGGCTTCAGATGCTGACTGAAATGAAGGCTGCCTAAATCTTGAAGAATTCCTTTGATTGCAATTTTGCTCCTCTTTATTTGCACAGGTATATATATATATCACAGCCTGAAAAGGTTGCTTAAAAATATAGAAAATAGACAATTGGAAACATAGATAAGGACAGAGAAATAAAATGGAAAAGGCAGCGAAAACCTATATGTGAGAAAGGAGGAAAAATTGAACTAACTGTGGTACGTAAAACAAAAGAAAAAAGATCAGAATGAACCAGAGTCAATGGAAAAGAGAATAAGCCTAGGTAGATGGCAGGAAGCCTGAGGGAGGCCTGGAGAAAGAAAACTACAAGAAAAGGATATCAGAAAAAAAAGGAGGGGCTGAAAGGGGAGAGATGTAGGACTAGAGATGATGAAATCCATGAACACACCAAAGAGAGATTTTTATTTTGGATTTTGGATTTTTTTTTTCCCACACTACTTAACAGGTGAAAAAGGTATGTTTCTAAACATTTGTGATTCTCTGTTTGAAAACCTAGGAGTCTGCCTCTTGGTAAAAGGGTCTCCATATACCTTTGGAACTATATTTTGTTTTCACCTTGACTTCCTTGGGTAGTAAAAGAATTGCTAATAATTATAATCTTGCTTCATGAAATCATAGTCTGCAGAGAAATAGATAGTGAAATGCTATTAGTTTTATTAAAAAAAAAAGTTTTGTAATTAAACTACATGCACACACACACATATACATGTACACAAATTTTTTTCTTCAGACAGCAAGAATATACTGCCTAAGTGGTGTATAACAATCTAAATTAATTTAGCCAGCTTTAATAAGTTATTGCCAACTGCTTTTGTTACAAATAAATATTTAAAGATCAATTTTCATACACAATCAAAGCTTAGGAACAAATCATTTCAATATGCCAAGGTTCCTTTCATTTCTCTGTCTTTCTTTTCCCCTCCTTGCCCTTCCATCGGTGGCTAGCTATTAAAGATAAAATGGTTGTAATCATTATTATAATAGATCCCTCTGCATGATCATTCTAAGTGGGCCTAATCCTCTGCTTTTCTTATTGCATTGCAATATCCTACTATGGAAATGGAAGAGATGACACAAAGGATTACGACCACTGGGTATGAAAAAGGAGGACCAGAGTGAAAGTTACTCTTTCCACAGAAGTGCTTAATAAACATTAAGGTTTCACACACAGACTGATAGGAAAAAAAGCCACGTGAAATGAACCTCTTTAGCACAATGTTTTCCATTGCGTTTTTACTGAAAACACAAGTTAATTAAAACACACACACACGAAATAGCCCACTTTTGAGTTTTAACTATGAGACAAGGCCATACTGTATGCATACAAACCGTAAGAAATAATTTATAGGACAAATTCCCCACAAGACCATTCAGGGAAAAGAAAAAAAAAAACCCTAAAAGAAAGAGAGAGAAAAAAAGACCTGGCTCTTGACACTAAAGGCTTAACATCAAATGCGGCCAGAAATCCATTTTCACAGTTTTATTGCCCATTCTGGACGCTTCATTTCAAAGGGAAAGAATCTGAATTCAGACACATAAAATTCCCTTTGTTCTCTTGCCCTCCAGCCTTTGGTGCCAGTGTGGACGGTCCTATAGGGAGAGGTTGAGATCAAAAAAAATTTGCAGCTTAGATACCTGGCCCCAAATGATGCCCCTTGGCATTCTTAATTAAATCAGCTTTGCAATAGATTGACAATGCACTGTCAATTATAATCATTTATATTAGCAAACGGAGTATTTTTAACACTTTGGAAATAACAGAAGTTCAGTAGACTTGGGGAAAGAAAAAGCTATAAAATTATACCACATGATGATCACATACAGTACAGTGCCTCCGATTGTAGGTCACACAACATCTTATCTTAACATTGGGTAAAGCTGATGTGATTTCGCATATCTTTTACCACCTGAAAGGAAGTTTCCAGTTAGGTTCATCTAGGTTGTTTGTTGTTTTTCTGTCAGCTTCAAAACAGAAGTTGAGTGTACTGGAAGGGGGCAGGAGGAGGGGGCATTGCAGCCCTGTGATGGAGGGGACCTTTGTTATAGGGAAAGGGCCTGATCCAGAGTCTACTGCACTGGAGGGAGGTATTCCTATTGATCTCAGTAGGCTTTGGACCAGTACCTGCAGAGATTATTTTCACTGAGAGTTCTGAGGTACTTTTGATATTAAAATCTGCACAGGCATATTTATGAAAGGAAGATATTTCCTTTGCTAGCAAACGACATCCCGACTTGTACTGATGAATAAGGTACTTTCTGCTTTTACAGTGTTATTTCTTTATGTTTTAGCCTCATGCAGTTAATTTGGAATAGATACAGATCAGCTCTCAGGCTTCAGAGTGTAAATTGATCACCTGGAGAGGTCAGGAAGGCATTTTTTCCTCTCCACATATAGCACTGCACAAGAGATTAGAGGTCTGTATAACAATGCCTGTATTTCCACTTTCTGTGGAGTTTATAGCTACTTTTTCCTTTCTTCTTTTGGGAACACACTGACTCTGATATTGATTTTGCTTTAGTGGGTTATGCATGACTTTTTCTTCAAACATTCATGTAAGCTGATTTTGATATTCCTCTATGAAATATAGCTTTACCATTGAATGTTACTACAGAAGAGGAGATGAGTTGCCTGTTGACAGACTATGTTCTTGTTTGGTTGCAGTTAATGGACACTTCTCTGCTGAAGTTACAGATATGGACAATTTTTAATTGCTTATTGGATTGTTTGATAGAGATGCTGCCACTGTAGCAGTTAAACAGAAGCTTATTGTTAATCTTGAAAAACATAAGTTACCCATGGAGTAGGCAACTTTAAATTTTTTTTGAGATTTGAAAAAGTTGTTATAACTGGGAAATACTGATCAAGTATTGCAGATTTCACCATAATTAGAACACTTTTCTAAGTCTTACATCTTTGAATTTCATACCTGGTTGGGAGATTTTGACATTTCTCTCAACTGAACTATTCTAAAGTTCCTGAGCATTAAGGACCTCACAGACATCCTAGCAATTCATTTGTCCAGAAACAGGAGGTAAGCTTAAAAGGTAAGAAAGAAGCTAAAAAATATTGTGACCTGACCTGAATTGTGGAAGAATCAGGACCAGAAATTTGAGAATTGGCCTTCGGAATGACCTGCCATGGGTCCCTCAGAAATTATTCTTGTGAACTGAGATCAAGAGTTTCCCAGTCAGGACCCATCCACCAACTGTTATACAGAAAAGAAATGAGGTATATATACCTCATTTGGCGAGGTCCCTTTTGAAGCATGTCTTAAAGACATCTTGAATGGCAGCAGATTGAACTGCAGCTGGAAGTGAACGGGGGAAGATGTAAAACACAGATATGTTGCAATAGTTTATGTCACCATGGTGGCAAGTACCTGGAAACTGCATTTGCTGGAGCTTCTAAATAAATGCAAAATTGACCTCATTACAGTAGTTAATCAGTAGTAGAGGTCTTTTGACTAGCTTTAGACATTAGCATAAGATCAAATACAGATCCATGCTGTTGCTGCTGAAGTCAGAGAGACATTCTGAAATTCTTCCCCTTCATCTTTTTTTTCCACTTCCATTTTTCTCTCACGGTGTTAGTGTTGGGTTTACATGGCAAGGTTTTGGTAGTGGGGGGTGGGGGTGGGCTACAGGGGTGGTTTCTGCGAGAAGCTGCTAGAAGCTCCTCCTATGTCCAGCAGAGACAATGCCAGTTGGCTCTGAGATGGGCTAGCCACTGGCCAAGGCTGAGCCCATCAGCAATGGTAGTAGTACCTAAGGGATAACATATTTAAGAAGGGGAAAAAAACCTGCACAACTGCAGCTGAAGAGAGGAGTGAGAATATTTGAGAGCAACCACTCTGCAGACACCAAAGTCCATGAAAATGGAGGGGGATGAGGTGCTCCAGGCACTGGAGCATGGATCTTCCTGCAGCCCGTAGTGAAGACCATGGTAAGGCAGGTTGCCCCACTGCAGCCCATGGAGGTCCATGGTGGAGCAGATATCCACCTGCATCCCATGGAGGACCCCACACTGGAGCAGGTGGATGCCTGAAGTAGGATGTGACCCTGTGGAGACCCCATGCTGGAGCAGGTTTACTGGCAGGACTTGCGACCCCGTG
This sequence comes from Numenius arquata, assembly GCF_964106895.1. Taxonomy (NCBI): domain Eukaryota; kingdom Metazoa; phylum Chordata; class Aves; order Charadriiformes; family Scolopacidae; genus Numenius; species Numenius arquata. The sequence continues at coordinate 9,202,812 of NC_133581.1, forward strand.
GTAACACATGCTGGAGCAGTCTGTTCCTGAAGGACTGCACCCCATGGAAAGAACCACATTGGAGCAGTTCCTGAAGAACTCACATTGGAGAAGTTTGTGGAGAACTGTCTCCCGTGGGAGGGACCCCAGGCTGGAGCAGGGGAAGAGTGTGAGGAGTCCTCCCCCTGAGAAGAAAGGAGTAGCAGAGGCAACTTGTTGAGAGGCACTTGGGATCCAGACAGGGTCAACCCACCACACTGTTCTTAACTTTCACTCGTCTTTCTTTTTACTACTCTTTTTCTTTTTCCTACAAATATATACTCAATACAGGATAATTTAAATCTTGCCTGCAGAGCCAGCTGTTTCCTCTAAACATGGCTTGTGAGAGCAGTCATTGAGCTCTGAACAGTATTCCTCTTCTGTTCTTTCACCAACCTCAAATACCTTAGGAATAACAAGCTTGCATGTCAGGCTGTCCTCTCTTCTTAGTATCACTAGACATGATCAGGATTTTCATTCTGTTTTGAGAAATCTTTTCTTGTTCTTAGGCAGTTCTTATTGCCCTGTTCTAGAATTTCTTAAACCAGTCTACATCTTTCTTCCAAATCAGCTGTGTCTGTCAACAGGGAACTCCTGTGTAGCTTTGGGAACTCAATGAAGTGAGGTCTAGTCTCCTTTTATATTTAAATAATAACTCTCCAGCTACACGAAAACTGAGGAGCATAATAAGTGCCTGGTCATTCAAGCAGCCATTAACGTTGTGACACATATGAAAGAGGAGGAGATGGTAACTCCCCAATGATGTCTATTTTGATATAGTCTCTTTCCCCAGATCTCTAGATTAAACGGAGCAGAAATCAAGCAGTTTTCAGATAGATTCTTGGTACATTTTGAAATTTAGTTAATCTGAAAGCCAATTAAAATTATTAATAAATTTATAATTCATTCTTTGTAGATAATTTTTATGCTTATTTTTATGCACTCTGTGAAGGATTAGTGATTGTTGACATAGTTAAGTCCAATACATACTCAGCTCTGTAACTTTTAAATGTCAAGAAACCATGGTGCTGCAATGGATTCAAATGTATCATGCTCTGGAATGATGCTAAATTCACTTATTTGGCAAATGTTTGCACCTGAGAAGATTAGATTTTTTGATGAACCCATTTAAAGAGGGTCAGTTTTTTTGTAGAAAATTTCAATGTAGGACAAAAAATCTAATGCCTGGAAACTGAAAATATTTTGACTTGAAGTATGGATGTGGTATCTCATGGGAACTGTATTTAGGTATTGCATCGTACCATTTTCCTTCATTGGAGTACCTCTTTAATGATGCCCTGTAACTGTGTGATTCCTATGGTGCATTGAGATGACAGAAGAAGAAAGGAGACCCTCCAGGAATTGTAGTCCTGCTAGGAAGTGCAATATTAAGAAAAATAATTGGGGGAGAAAGGATAGCTGAATTACAGTTCTTGTAGAGCATCATAGTGGAATTTATGGTTCAATATTTGTAAATCCTTGAATTTCAGGTGTTGAATTTTTTGCCCTTGTGCTCCTCTCCCACCCCCAAAACCAAACCAAACCAAAGAGTAAAAGTACCTGCTCTCATCAACAGCTCATTACAAGCAAAACCTTTACTGAGGTCTGTAAAAAAACATGCTAAAATACATCTTGGAACAGGAGACCTAACTTCTTTTTTTTTTTCTTTTTTTTTTTCTTTTTCCCCTCTTCCTGTTCCAAGTGGATAACTGTGAAGATTTATTTCCTATGTAGATCCAGTGGTAATTTAGGATGATAAATCTCTCAGAGACAACTCTCTGCAGACTTAGTGAAAATGTATGCCTGAAGTTAATTTTCTCCATCGGTCTGGCTTTTCCTTTTCCAGTTATATTGGCTTCTGAATAGTCCAGTCCTTTGTTTTCTGGTGAACTCAAGGGGGATTTTGCTTTTCAGAAAAGACACAGCGTCTTATTTGTCAGGGGTATCCATGAAAATGGTCCTGTCAAGGGATTCCTGTGACTATCGATGTACACGAGAGAATGATCCCATCGAATCTCTTCTTTCTGTCATAACTGTAATGGAATTTCAACGTACAGTTATATGAAATAAGTTTGAAAGGGAAGCAAAACACCCAGGTCTGTCCTTGTCTCCCAGGGCAGGATGAGCTGTACCTAAACCAGTCTTGTCATCTTTATCTAACCTGCTTTTAAGAATTTCTAATGATATAGATTCCACCATCTCTTTAGATAAAGTAGTCCAAAACTTAAAGTTAATATCTTTTTTTCTGACTCTTTATTTCTTGCCTTATAGTGTGGAGAATGGATGATTCCATTTTCCTTTGTAATCTTTGCTGGATCTTCACAGCTTTTTATTGGCCTGTCCCACAGTCTACTCAATGCGTTTACATCTTCCTTCAAGTGTGGGGCTGCAGCTGGACACAATTTTTGTGGTTGTATCAGCTCAGAAGAGAGGATAGATTACCCAGGTGCCTTTTAGATTACACTTTTTATACATATTGTTTACTTTTTTGCCACAACATGGCATACCTCACTCATGGTGACTATTCCTAAGTGAGTACAGAACTTCACCCTTGTGCTTACTAAGTTGTATCATATTTTTTAAGGCCATTATTTCATCCAATTAATTATGAAGTCCAATCCAAAGTGCCCGAAGTGTGGTTTAGCTGCATATCATCTATATATTTTCTACAAGTAAATTGTATTCCATTTTCCAGTCATTAATGAAATACAAATTAGTGTCAAGCATAGGACAGACATCAATGGAACACTCAATACATCCATCCAGGATAAGAAGATATTGCTAAATATCAGCCTTAGTTAAGTTTCACTAATATTTTATTTGACTGGTCTTCATCACAACATTTGACAAAATGTTAGCCGTTATAAGTTATGAATTTAAGAACTCAGATCCAGAAAAAGGGAGATGTGTCAGTTCATACCAACAAAGATCTGGTTTTTTTAAACTTAATTTTGCTCCACCTTAAGCAAAGGACAAAAATTATACCAATTTCATTTAAATGAAACTTGGACTTCATTATGACAGGTGACCTGATCTACATTTAATTATGTAGGTTGTAACTTAGGAGCATATTCTGCTTGTTTACTGGTTTACAAATATTCCTTTTCTCCTGCCCTCCTCCCCACCCTCTTTCCCCCTATTATCCTACAGTGGAATAAGTGAATCTCTTAGTAAAATGACAGAATAACTGAAAAGTAAGTGGTATAAAAAAGACCACATCTTATATGACTTAAGCTGTATTTGTTTTGGAAGATAAATGAGGTCTGGTTTGGGTGTCTCTTTCTGTTCCAAGCAAATACAGTCTAAATCTAAACTCTACCTCTATAGTCCTCTATTTAATATCATTAGTATCTAAACTTCTTCATGGGGGTTCACTAGTATTTTTAGTATCTGTCTTTTACCTCATTTCAGTTTTACGTTCCATTTGGCTCTTCGTACCTACTTTTTTAGATAGGACATCAGACAGCCCAGCTGAGTAACTCAGCATTGCGAGAGAACTCGACATTGTTCACATAGTTTCTCAAACAAGACTGCAGTAAGCTATGTTAAAAATAACATTTACCATGGCATGGTGGAAATATCTCATAGTGGAAAACACTCTAAGCAAGGAAATACTGTGGTAAAATCAATAGCCCGGAACACTATTATGCTTTCTTAATGGCACCCACTGTTTGAGCAGGGAACATGTACAGATATTTCCACATTTCTTATGTCCTATTCATGACTACTGGAATCAAATTACATTTAGGCCTGCAACAAAGACATAGATTTATATCCTAGACTCCAAGCTCCTCTGAAGCAAAACTTGTCTGGGGTCTGGAATCTGACCCCAGACCCACTGAATTTGGGGGAGATTTTCCCTTTTCTTCAACCAGCTCTGAGACAAGTCTGAAGGGAACAGCATCCAGCGCAAGGAAAGTGGGCAGCGTGGTTCATTCAAGCATAGACTTTAGGTCCTGCACGCTGCTCCTCTTTGAGATGCAGAGAGGGAGAGAGCTGAGTGTCCTGGCTGTGGCTGGGCACGGGGTGCAGAGGGGAACAGGGCACTGGTGATGACCAGTGGAGGTGTGGAACCCAACTCCCTGGAGGATGTGTCTCATGCCTGTTGTAGCAGGGAGTGTTTTAGCCTGGGGGAGGAATACACTGAACCCATTATACATCCTCCTGAGCTGCAGTCTGGGTGGACATGCAGAACTGGCACATCCCGCCTTTGGTGACTCATGGCAAAACTCCACACCTTCCAGCCGGCGGGTGTCAGAAGGGTCCCTGTCCTGGCATGCTAGGCTGTAGCAATTAGGAGCGCAACTGTTGGAGCTGTTGGACGGCAGCTCCTCTTAGTTCTTCTGTTTAGGGCTGCACAAAGACAGGTGCTAATAATGCTGAGATTAAACCACAAAGTCATTAATTTTTCAGATTTTGAAGAAGAAAACCGGTGTATGGGTATGACAGCTTATACACATTCTAAAAAATCAAATTTCTAAAAGGTATAAAAAATCAAGACGAGGCTGGATGGGGCTTTGAACAACCTGGTCTAGTGGAAGGTGTCCCTGCCCATGGCAGGGGGGTTGGAAATCAATGATCTTTAAGGTCCTTTCCAACCTGAACCATTCTGTGATTCTATGATTCTATAAAAAAGAAGTTGGCTCTTAGTTTCGATATATCACGCTTTCAAACACAAAACTTGATGTACTTCTGTAAATATTATGTTTTGGGGGATTTTTCTAAAAACACATAAAGGAAGAATTCTGATTTTGCTTACTCCCTAGGAAGTGTAATATTGTTCCATATGAGTAGCGCAAGACCCATTGCACAAGACAAACAAAACTTGTGTCTATTAGAAGGGGAAGTGATTGAAACCAATCTTTACGTGTTTTACCACTTCCTTGGCATTGTGATCTCTAGGAACTGAGGACAGAATATGGTACATGAAATAAAAAATGCTTTGTTAACAGCAGTTATATGTATATGTGCGTCTATGTGTATATGGAATATCCTTATATATGTATTCTTCTTTGATTTTGTTGATAACACTTCATATGTACCGTGAAGTAGCTGTATATTTATAAATATTCCATCTTCATGTGCCTGAAAAACTAAACATATTGTCATTGGATAACAATAATGAACCTTTGCATAGTTCAAATGTTTAGCATGTGGTCAAACAATTTAACATGTGGGCAGATAATGACCTCAATTACAAGTAAACCTACCTTTGACTTCAAGAAGATTACAGAATAATTATTGTGGAGACAATTTGGATATATATGTTTGTTGTATACTTAAATGCATTTTGAAATCAGCATTTTAAACAACTGGTCAAGAGTGAGTAAAAGTGGAAACTAATAGCTAAAAAGGATGCCGTTGATTAAAATTTCTTCCTGCTTGGATTTTTGTCCTTTTCATATTACATTATTTGGGAGCTTGCCTGAAGTACTTTATGCAAGATTCAGGGGCAAAACCCCCCACATTGTATAGTATTTAAATAATTGAATGCTGGCAGAAAGGTGGGGTTTTGATGAGTCTGCAGTTTTGTATTGAAATCAAATATATTGTAAGCAGAGGGAAGCACAACTCAGTGCCCTAAGAAGGTCTGGTGTCATGGTCAACATTTGAAATTTGCATGAGAGGTTATTCAAAAGAGAGACAGGAGACTTCCCTATTGTATTAGCATGGTAATGCAATTCTTTGTGTCTATTATCCTGATCCACACCAGCTCTGGTATGCACAGGGTCTGAGTTTTTATGAGCTATAGGCTTTTATGCAGAGATATTTTATTAACCTAATTAAAAGTTTTATAAAAGTAAATTATATTTATGTTTGTGTCTCCTATTTGCAATCATTAGGGAACCCAGACCACCTCCGGTGACTTCAGAGAGGGCTGGTCAGGTCCCATCTGTGTAAATCTTGTGAGTTGTCATAGACTCATTGCATTTGATTTACATGTGAAACCTGCGGACTGAGCACAAATGCTAACCAGACAGCTGATAAATAACACAATACCAGAGCAACACTTTTGCATTTCTTTGACTCCTTTCTTACAGGGACCTCCAAATGTTTTTCAGACCTTAACGAATTAACCTTCAGAGTAAAAAGGTCTTGTTACAATAATATCCATGACACCAAAACACTAATGTTTATATACCTTATTATGATTATCAACTTGATGCCTTGTAATTTTAATAATGGACTAAGACTCACTGCACAAGTTTTCTTAAATACAAAACCAAAAACTGGTCCTCTCCCAAACATCTCGCAAACTAGAGGCCTGACTGGTGATTTGCATCAATTGACAGAGGCAGTCTTTTAAACTTACCGCCCCTCTACTGAGACATGTCTGTGTAGATCTGATGCATGTGAAAACCAAACAAGCTCAAGCTATCCAGGAAGTGGCTTAAATCCTCTGTGAGCTTGGTTTCAGGCAACCAGTTTCGTTTCTTATTTGCAACAGACCAGAAGCACGTATACATGCAGTTATCAAGTCTCAGCTGAGGGCTGTACCTCAGCTGCTTGTGGTTGGCCTGCTCACACCCTAAATCTTGTACCGCTTCAGATGACGAGACTTAAAATGAGGTAGCAATTCCAGCTTTACAACCATAAACAAAGAAAGGTTGCACAGAAAGCCGATTGAATCAGGTGTCAAATCAAAGAAGAAAGGTTCATTTCCCACCGTGTAGCTGTAAGTGCTAGGAGACCTGTTGCACAGCCCAAAAGCAATTTAACATTGATATTTAGGAAACAGGTCCCAGGTAATACAGAAATGGGTCAGTGTTCGTGTGTAAAATTCACTTGGCTCAGCTGCTTCTCATCTGTGTAAGAGCCTGATCCTCTGATCCCATGCAAGGGGGAAGTCTTGCAAGATGTGCCTCCGGAAAGACATGCAACTCAAGTAGGATTTCTCTCTGGAAGCAAGGAGGGAATAATGTGCTTAGTGATGGCATAGAGGAGAGAAACCGCAGAGGCTGTAATAACCTCCTGCTTGCCGCGATGCAAACTAAAGACAAACAAGCACACGGATTTACACGACCGATAGCCATGGTCCTTCTGTCACTATGCCTCTTCATGCACCTCTGAGAGTCTCTAGATAAACCTGTCAGTATGACCTGTCTGTTTTCTTTACATCTTTTACTTTGGCTTGTCTAGCCCCACTGAACTGTATTAAAAATTACTTCAGTGGATGCTGGATCAGGCCTTGGCTTCTCTATAAAACAGTGTTATGCACCTAGGTTAAGCATCTCCTTAGGGGGAAGAAACAGATGCCAGGAGTGTAACAGAAAGAAGCCTTTGAAGAAAAAGTTGTGAAACAGACCTATTAGCAACTGGTACTTACAGGGCTGAAAGCCACCTTGATGGTGGGGGGACAGGAACAGCACATCGGGTGACACGAACCATGCGCTGCGCTGCTTGTTGTTCATGGGTGGGCAAGGGAAACACATGCCAAATTCATGTCTGTTTTGCAGCATGCGATGTGTATCTTGATATAGTTGCTGTTGATTATTTGGAAATATTTACTTTACAATGAATACAAAACCTAACAGTTCCTCTAGCTATTCTGGGAACACAGTTTTGATGGTCACTGCTGCACAAAAGTAGCCTCTAGATAGTGTTATAAAAAACAAAATTAAACCAACATGCAATTATATTATTGTTGTACCAGTATTTAATAACTGCAAAGTAAAGCAATCAGATTTAGGTAATGCCAGAAATAAAGTTGACTGTTCAGCTTTAATTTAACCCATTTATGCATATGGTTTATATTAATATTAATTATATAATTTTAGTTTTCCTATAAGATCTAAGGTTTATTCTGAACACAGGATGTGTGGTGTATATGGAATAAGTCGCTATTGCATAGTTTGTTTTATTTCCATTATTTGGTCTGTACAATTTTAATGTACTTTGATCAATAGGATGTATTAGAGCTCTATTTACCTCACAAAAACACGCCAATTTTACCTGCAAGTGTTTTTTCATTTTGTTAAGGTATTTCCTGAATGTTTCTGTAATTAGGATGTGTGCAGAATGCGTAACCCTGCAAACTCCATAGCGGCGCACCATAAACACCATACTAATTGTCATGCTTCTAATAGCACCCTTTAGGTGCTGTCAACACCATATTAATCAACCAATACCAAATTTTGCCAGGTTTAATTTTCATCACTTTTGGATCAAATGCAGCCTGGGTCATCAGTAAACAGAGCTTTTTACAATTTTCTGGTTTCCTTGATTTCTAATGTGGAGTTACATGGTGCTTTTCAGCCCACATCCTAGGCTATGCAGGCTGACATCCTCCAGTCCTGTTTCTTTGGCTCTAGAAGTATGCATCCACTGCACGGTAAGTGCAATGAAGAGTTACTGCATGGCAGCAAAAGAATAGCCATGTTATCACAGTAAGGGTTAATTCTGATCAAATTAAATGCTGAGAAACAGGATACATCATCTTAGTGGAGTTGTGAGCTAACCTGATAACTCTGCCTGTGACCCTGACTCAACTCACTTGAGTGTCCTTCCATGACATTGTTTCATGTTAAATAACATTTATTGACTAAAAACGTGACTGGCAGTCTTGGTAAGGAAGGCAGGGCTGAGCACATGGACAGTCCTCACACAACGCAACTGAAATACATGGTAGAGTTGTTCTCCAGGCTGTGCTTTCATCATGGTTGGAGACCATGGTACACTGGGGGATCTTTCAAAAACACAACTTCCTTTGGTTTTGTTGCCAATTGAGTATGAGCATACCTTCAAAATGAAAACAGAGCCTTTCTCCAAAGCAAGAGAAAGGAAAGGGTAAATACTGTCTCCCTGCAGGGGAGATGATAAAACTTTTAACTGTAGCCCAGTACCTTAGGGAAATGCTTTTGATGCGAGAGACACTGTATTTTGTGGATGCTTTCCCTTCCCCTGAATTATCATACGAGGTGATATCCCAGCCTGCACTTTCTCGGTTCGAAAGTTTTGGGCAGTTATGAACAATTACATACTCCTTTTTTTTTTTTTTTTTTTTTTTTGCTGGAATGGAAAAGTGGTGAGAAACAAGTTAGAAGAGACCTGAAGTGGCAAAGGAACTTGTAGGCGCAAGATGTGTCAGGAATGCTCTGTGTTTCAGTAGCAATTTCTGGAGGATTTGGAACAGTACAACATTTAATAAACCAGAGCTTCAACTGCTGACATTAAAAAAGAGAACAACAAAAAACCCCCACTCTAGTACATAAAGCTAATCTGGGCCCCACAGAGTACTAGGGTCTAAGTGGGGCTTAGAATCACCTAGGTTTTTCACTGATAAGGAAACTTCAGCCCTGCCACAAACAGAAAATAACCCTTATGGAATAGAGCCATATTAAATAAAAATATTTTTTTTAAAAAATCAGAAGACTTAGAGAGTTTTGAATTTTTTTCTTGCAAATTCCATACATCTGTGTATCATTTTTCTGTGGAACAAGGGGAAACTTGAAAAGACAGAACCAGAACATGGTAATTTAAAAAAAACCAATGAATCCACTGTACATAAATGGTTGCATTATTTGTGAGAATAGGTGACAATACATCCACCAAGAGCCTTTGGTGCTTCATTCCCAGGTCATTCTGATTCACGGACAATTTACATTCCTCTCACAGTGCTTTTCAATAAACAGCTAACTCTGATCTATAATATAGTCAGTTCTAACAAGCCAGATTTCAAAAGGTTTATCCATCTAGCTAAAATGAACCTCAGTCATCTTTGTGCACAAAACACCCACATAGGCTATTTGTCTTGGACTTGAGTGTTTGGCAAAAAGCCTGACTTAAGCCTTGAGCATGAGAGCTTAGTGAAAAACACTGCCATTCACGGGGGGTGTGGGGGGGTGTGATGTCCAGGACTGACCCCACCCTCTGTACTTAGCTCTGAGCTTCTTGGCAAAGGCAGAGAAACCACAAGACAAGTTTTATCATCTGGTAAACCTGTCGCTTGAAAAAGAAAATGACTTCAGTAAAATACTTCAACAATTATAGTACATTTTAATTAGGTGCATACCACATAATCACAGCTCAATTTTTTTTACTGCATAAAGTTTCAAAGCCCCTCCTCCCCCCCCCCTCTCCACCGTCCCCCTCCCAAAACCAAGGAGCCAGCCCAGTGCTGTTCACAGCTTTAGGAGAGACCCCAGGCAGCAGTGGTCTGTCCTCCCACACCTGTGAAATACCTGTTGGTTTTGACTGGTGGAAAATTCAGCCATTAGGTCATAAGTGAGTTGGGAAGGCAGCTAGAGACGGGCAGATACAAACACCTCACTGCATCCCCTATCACATCAGGATAACAGAGGAAGAATTTAGACTGACAGAGTGAAAGAGGAGTGGGATGGCAAAATAGGCATCTTGCAATGGCAGAACTTGTTCCCAATTTAGGGATGGGACAATACTGATATATGGATGCAGTGGAGGAAACAGGAAACTTTTTAAGCAGAGGGAAATGCCTAGCCTGGTGGGTTGTACCTGCCTCAGACAGTTATCTGATGAGTCTCTCTTTTCTTATATTTTGGCAAGACTTACTTAGCTTGTCTTGCCAGTAAATTCTCATCTAATTGAATTGACAAGCATGGACATTTTTAAATTAAAGCTTCCAATCTGCCCCAAATTCAACTGGTTCTTTTTTACTGTAGTGTAGTGTCTGCCATATGAGTTAATATATTGAGTCACTTACAGTCGTTGAAGAAGAAAGCTGATAAAATATCTTTGCACTGGCAGAGTAGACCTATGATCTTTTTAGGTCATTCTTTCTGGTAGCGTGCTGGCTTTAAGCCCCTTGTGTTTGGTTTGGCATGAATGACACCTTTCATTATTATTCTCATCCCTAATTCTTTCCTCAACTTTAGGCAGTGAATTCCTGGCTACGAGTTCATCCCATCCATTGCAGTGCCTCGTTTGCTCATGAAGCACCATGAGGGTGTGTTCAAAGTGCTCCGTCCTAAAAGTTTTGAGAAGTCCTGCTAGTTGCGCATTCAATAGAGAAGGCTTCTCTGTGCTTCTGCAGTTGGCAAGATGAAGCTATAAATTGGTAATTATGATTAGGTAATTAAGCATTGGGTATTATGGAGTCTCTTGAAATACCTCTGTCCTTTCCTTCCTTTTCCCCTGTGTTGTTAAGATATTTGTAAAAAGCCCAATATTCTACAATTTTATACTATGTGTGAAATTAGAAATTTACCTTTTATGCTTCTATTTCCATATTTTTGAAGTGCATGCTTTCAAAACGTGTGCCTGTGTGCATTAGTCACTAAGACCCCTTTTGGAGGGATTAGACTCTTATTATGCCAGTGAATATGAAATACCAAGCAGTCCTTTTTATGGAAGGCACATCCAAAATGATGTTCACACACAGATCTCTCAGACACAATCATCAGCAAGACATTATGTGAAAGGAAATGATATTTGTGTATTTTGTGTGTTTGCACACACGTGCATGAGAGTGTGTTTTGCCAGAAAGTGTGCATACCCTGTGCATTAATACTTTGCAGACATAGTTGCCATATATACAGTTTCAGAGCAGTTTGCCAAGTTTTACTCAACAGCCTCATGATTTTTAAATGACAAATATTTGCTTGGAGGCTGACAACTTCTATGCCAAGTTTCAATCCAAATTGCCCACTGCAATATCTGAGCTAAAGAGCCATGAAAAATGAGATATACACTGGAAAGTATGGAGAAAAAAGTTAGCTTTTGCAGTTTTGCCAGGTGAGTACTTAAATAGTTGATTCTAAGCTTGCTACAGTAATTTACAATTACAATTACCTGCTACAATCTGTATATTGAATGATGCCATTTAGGAAAGAGTTTTATCTGATTGCAAGAAGCACTTTAAAAAGACACTTTTACATATCACACAGTTTGGAGTTGTGACTATCAGGACCTGATCCAAAGCCTTCTGATATCGAGGGAAAGAGACCTGTTAACTTTAAGAGCTATGGATTGGACCTGAATGACAGTATAAAATAGATTTTTTTTCTCTACTTTAAAGTAATGCAGACTCACCTTTTGAATTTTGTAGGTTAAATTCTATCCGGATTATCATGAGCTAAGAGCTAAGGATCTTTGGTGTGCCATGAGCTATATAATATTAAACCTCTTCATAACATTAATTCCTCATTGAAAATTCTCCTGTTCTTCAGTGGTCACAGTAAGTTGAGTTAGAAATAGAGTCTATAGTCTTTCGGATTTTTTGCTGCATACATATATGGTAGAAAAATCCACTTGTCTTCTCAGTCACACCTATGCTGTCACAACAACCCTGCAATTGTAGTGCTGTAACCCTAGTCTTTTACCCCATATGGCTCTTACCAGGATTTTTTTCCACGGTAGCAAAAATACAGAATGAGTCTCACTTGCTTATACCATAGCACCACAATTATCTCCTCTCAATACAGAAGTCACTGCCAACCACCCTATTGGTAGCAACATTTAGAGGTTAGGTTGGGAGCACTTGTAAAACAGGGACTGCATCGTCCTGTGGCTGCCATAGCACCTGCACTGAATTGATCATACTTGATTACAATATATGAAATCCCAGCCTGCAATACAGCAGTTACATTGCAAAGCTTATGTGTAATCAGGGGAAAAATCCAAGTGTCTTGCTGTGTCACAGTAGGGCTGGAAGGTAGAACAGAAAATATGGGTAGTCTGGAAGTAGAGAGGGAGACTCCGGGTTTGGGCTAAGCTGGGGATGTGTCTTTTTCCATCTGCCCCAACAGAAATCCCTAGACAAGCCAACGGCCTGAAACTGTGCAATATTTTCCCCTTCTGCCCAAGAAAGGGAGCATCCAAGGAAAGGCACAATGTGAGGCAACGATATACCATGCCTGCAAAGGAAACGCATGATGATACGGTGAGGAAGATAACCATGGTGGAACTGTTGTAGAATAACAAATTCCCATGAGACAGTTTTAGGTTGCAGCAGATACTTTAGTCCTGCACAAAAATTGGGAGAAATCATCTGCCTGCAACAGTATGCCATAAACTCTCTTAATGTTACTGGCCAAATCTGCTTTCACAACAAAATCACAGAAATCCTTTTTACTGTTTCATCTTCTGGTTTATTCCCTCTTCTTGGCACCCTCCATGTTAGCACTAGTCAGCAGCAGGGGTGGATCATTAGACTCATAGCACGTCCACAAGCTGGCTGTGAACCCCATGTGCAGTAGATGCAATGTGTCCTAGACACTGGAGTAATTGCTCAAGCACTGCAAAGGTGAGACAGACATACTGTACCGTATTTGGTACTAAATGCCAGTGATATATAACTTTCTTATTGGGCAGTCCAATGTTAGAAATTGCTGACAACCCCAGTTCTCTGAAAGTTCAGATGGAGTTTCCTGAAATATGTTCCTGAAGATAGACCATGTCTCAGTTCAGCTTCAGGCCAATGGCTGCCTACCTCTGTCACCTGATCTTATATTTGCACACTTCTCCTGCTCATAGTCTCTTTCTTGCACCTTAACCAGGGAGCTTCACAGCTCAGGTAAAAGAACTCTTTCTCTTAGTGGAAGATTTCGGTCATGATAAATTATCTCATATGTTTTTCATTCTTTTCTTCCAAATGTGTGTGAGAATCCTAGCATATCAAGAATTTGTGCAAAGACTTTGGCAGTAGTTTTTCAATGCAAAACCAGATCCCCCATAAAGATAATGACTACATAATGAATACAAAATTTAGGTGGACTTTAGTCCACAAAATTTTTGTCTTTTGCAGTTCTTCTCACGGAACTTCCTGATATGATGAGACTCCAATGCTAACTGTAGAAAAATACCTTCCAGATAAAATACAATTAGTTAAGAATTTAAAGCATCGTAATAAAAAAACCCCAAACCACTAAGTTATGTATGTATGTAGACATTTACAATATTCTTCAGTTCAATTTGCCATTATTTAGAGGTTATTCCTTGACTATAAAGCAAAATGCACTCAGTCATACAGAGCCTAGTCTGGTGAAGTGCTGAGTGAATCCTTCATTGTTCTGGGAGTTGGTGTTTATAGGAATTGAAGCTGTTAAACATCTCTCAAGACGAGCTCCTTGTTTCCTACCTTGTGTCCCACACAACCTGCAGCCTGGTAAAGGACATAAGAATAACAAAACAGAAAAATGCATGTAAAACTGGAACTCCTAATTTTCAGTCCTCTATAACTTGCATCACAGCTTTGTATCATGTTAAAGGGCAAAGGGCAGAAGATCTGAGGTCTTTCCTGCAAAGCTGACACAGAAAGGGCTCAGGTCTAGTTAATAAAGTTTGCTCTGAACCTGCACTTTCTGAGAACCTTACATAAATATCGTGTATCTATTTCATCTTGTCAAAAGCTTTGCCAGTGTCAGACTGCACAGCCGAGTGCCAAAATATGTAACCAGTTTTAGAAATGAATAAGGTTAACAGGTATCTCCCTGCAGAGCAACAATTTCCCTTTTATAAACCCCACCTGAACTGGGTGAGTGCTGTATGGACATACTGTTTTCAGCCTGCAGCCAACATTTAAGCAATAATCCAAAGTGACAGTTTTATGACAGATCTGAGTAACTCATGAAACAATTGAAAGGATCCTTTTCTCCTTTCTTAAGTGAGATCCACATACAGGCAATTTACAGATGCTGAACAAAGGAAGGACTCTCCTCAAAGAGCAATGCGGAATAAAGAAATGACCAATCCTTCCCAGTGTTAAAGAGATTTAAATCAGAATGCCATTTCCAGGTTAACACTTCTGATCTCTAAAGTGCCAGCATAAAAAATGTGTTAATGACAATCGACAAAGTTACCCTTCCTGGGCAGCTAATGACGTCTTAACTCACAGAGCTAACATCTCTCTACATTTCAATTTGCAGTCCTATGCAGAGCTTAGTTAAAGGGACACATGTGTTGTTACCACGTTCAGGTCAAGCTCTCCTGCTATTAAATACAAAAGCAATTTTTAAAGCAATGATATGGCTGACATACATGCCCATAAAAACAGAGGAATTCTCAGTTAAATCTACAACTGGCCCCTCTGTTCAGCTCTGTTGTGTCTAAACATTTCAGCCCACAGGGACCTATAAAAGAAACTCTCCACAGCAGATGATATTACACGATCCATGTGGTCATTTGTAAATGCTGTAGTACACATAATGCACCAAGGAATTCACTGAGGTTTTTACATTAGTATCTTGTTTGGTTTGGTTTTCCCAGTTGCACGGTAATGGATCTCCATAGATTGGATTTTTATTAGATTACTATGCTCTCCTTTTAAGGAGGTGGTCCTCTCTTGAGACTGTGGCAAAACACGTTTTAGAAGATAATCTAGCCCAAGCATCTTCTGGGATCAGAATTGAAAAGAAGGACAAAGTCCTCATTTAATTCTACATCCTTAGGACATTGTAGCTAGGTCTTTGTCAGCTAAACCAAGGATTCCCAATTGTGACAACAATCTCACTTATGGACTACTCTAGAATTATTAAACAAAATAAAGCATAAAAGTGAATGGTGTTTGCAGCAGTTTATCTGCAAAGTTATGAATGAGGTGCTCACTTAAACATTTCCCTGTAGAAAATCCTTTTTTTTTTTTTTTTCTAAATAGAGAGTAATGTCTGCTTTCCTGGAAAAAAATCAACAAATTTTAGAACTTCATGTCTTTTAGTATCTTAGTAGTAGAACCTTTTTTTTTCTTTTGACAAAATGTACAGTTTTCTCAATAGAGGAAAAGAACCTACAGCAAGTACCAGCACAGGTTAACAAGTATTACCATAGAATAGCACAGCTCCCACTAAAGCCAGTGCCCTGTGTCATGTCCACAGTAGCATTTCAGGTACGGAAACATTGCTCAAGTAACTATGCCTGCAGAACTAAGAGAAACTAGTTTTCTACAGCTATATACCAACAGAGAATTGCCCTTCTACCTATTAGCTTGGTTTTTCAGATGGAGCCAAAGGCCTGTACACTCTTTGCCTCATGCTGGTGGCTTTTCTTTCTGTGCCTACAGCCAAGGTTTAGCAGTAGAGGTAATAGAGGCAAAAATAATTGCTTTTTAACTTCTCCTTTTATTTCTTTTTATTTCTGTAATCACAAACATTTTAATTATGCTATAGCAATGCCTGTATTTAAGCATGTAATAGGTATATAATGTTCTCTGGAACAAAAGATTTGAAGTCATATAATGGCACTGCACAGTATGTAGCTTTCACGTTGTTACTCAGATTTGCTGTCTAGAACAGTTTTGTTCCTTATTCTCTCTGATTCACACTTTGTGGCATAACAGTAAAGAGGCTTTGAGTACAGTATGGAGAACAGACAGCCTGGCAGAGAAGCAGGGGTCTTTTCCTTCTCAAATACTTTTCAGCACAACACAAATGCTAGCTTTGTATTAGCCCCAGAAAGGTTTCACAGCACCTGGTTGCACACCCAGGAGGAAGGTGCCCCAGGAGAGAGAAGAGGGCTGAGCAGGGGCCCTCCATGTGTGTGGGGCTGTGTATGGGGACACACTGCAGAGCTGAGTCTCACTACATCTCTTCCCCCAGCCCAGCACTGATTTCTACACCCTTCCCAGGCACCAGAACGCTGACATGCAATAGCTTACAGTGCAGTACCCACAGATAGCTTGTCTATGATTTTTGCAACCCTCAGAGATAGCTTGCAACCCTCAGCAGGGTGGAAAACAGTTTACCATTCAATTACTGCTCTTAGTGTTAGGATGTAACACATTATGTACTTTAATTTTCATAGCAAATTTACTGTGCCTGGTAACAGTCACTTGGATGGGTACAAAGTTCTTACATATAGTCACATACATAGAAAAACTGTGTAAAGTATTGGACTTTCATTCAACTGTTTTACTTGGAAGAGCTATAGTGGCAACTCATGTCTCAGTTTGCTAAGAGTTACAAATAGCTTATTGTACAATACTCTAACCAAAATTATTAATATAAAGAATAACGAATCCCTTTTGATGTGAAATAAGACGTTAAAGGGGTTTTTTTTTTGCATGATTTTTGAGGTTTTTAGGTATTGTAGCAGGTTTTGCAGTACATGTATGAAACGTACATCTTTTAAAAATATAGGATTAATGCAGGGTACTGAGTAATACTAGAATGGTAAAATGCTATTATTTTATAAAATTTTTTATTATTTTTTTTCTGTTGCTGAATTTAATCCAAAGTTTCTAAGTATTTTGCTTAACATAAATGTAGGAAAAAATTCAGTAAAATTTTTCTTCATTTAACAATGGAGAACTCTCACCATCTTCTGTAGCATCTTGTGATTAAAAAACCTTTTAAACCCTTGCTCTCGTGTAAATCTTAGCAAGTGGTTGTAGAATGGAGTTCCAGGGGCAGAGTCATTAGGAACAACAACATGATCAGCTGTTGGCAAATCTTTTCCCTTAATGATGACCACTAAACGAAGCTGATATTATTTAATCATGAGCTTAAATTAGTAGTGATTGATGATGCTGCTGATTACAAGTGAAAAAGGTAAACGGCAAACAAAAGTCAGATCAGTAGAAGTAGTTAAGAGGGTTTGGTGACTGCATTTGGCTCAAAAACATTGTCTTTTGCTACTTGGGCTGAGTAGGGAAACTGTGTGTGTATAAATACAGGTTCAATTCTTCATTAGTATATAGATTTAATCCAGTACATACCATAGTTTCTTTGCAGCTCATTATTCAGTAGGTGGGAAGACTGAGTATCATCCCTATAATCTGAGATTTTTGGCTTTTGAAAAAGGAATTTTTCACAAGGAGGATCATATTTATTAAAAACACACCACTAAATGGATTTTAAAGTAAAATGTTCCATCTTCTCTTTCTTATTTTAAAAAAGGCAAAAATAGAGTTTCAGTGTTAGTTGTAAGTGTAGCAAACCCAGTCCTGCTATGAATTCAAATCTGTACATTTCATAAAGGCTACTTAGGGACAAGATAGTTTTAGATCTAAGAAACATGTAAAAAATGACTCATTGTTAATAGGGTGAGCTCTTTGCATTTGGATTAGGGTTAACTGACAGTATCCAGTCACCTTTTATTCTCAGAGATTCCACTGGAGGAATGCTTTGTGCTGGCCTGAAAAAGAGAGAATTAGGTGTTCCATTTATACTATTGATCTTAATAACCTCATCTCATAAATACCTACTTTATGACATCAATAAAAAGAGAATAGCAGCAACTCCTAACAATAGAAATTGTTACTTTGTAATTCAAGTATTTCATTGAGCATCTCAAAGAGACTCCATAGTGGTACTGTAGTGATATTTTATTACCAGTTTTTAAATATGTGCACAGAGAGACCATTTTTTTAAACAAGTGAAGATTCTAATTAATTGAGCACATTATAGCTTCTAGGTCCCACAGTTATCACAGTTCTTCTTTTTCATCTCTCATCCTCCCCCTATTCTTCATCTCACACATTAAAAGGAGCATATCCCTTTAAGGGCGTTGGTGGGTGTAAAACTAATTTTTCACTGGGCTGCATTGGATTAAATGAAACAGAGATGATTTTACACAACGGTCTTACCTCCCTGTTACCCTGCGTTGTCATGCTGCAGATGGAAATTATCTGCTCTTAGGGGGCGGATCGAAAGATAGTCCAGACAGAGCTATTCTTACCTTCCATAGACACCTTCCTGCAGCTGGACCAGGACAGGACTGTCCCTGGAGCTTGCATCCACCAAACAGTCGGCACCAGGAGGAAGTGGCTGTGGCACTGCGTGGTCTCCCCTGAAATCTCCTTCAAAAACTCGGATTCTTTTTTCTTCCACCTAAGGCAGAAGTGGGAAAAGCGCAATCAGAAATGATACAAAAGAGGAATCAGAGCCTTCCTCACAATGAGGATCTGAGATGGAAGATTATGGGTTCATTATGCAGACAGTGTCCACATTGCTGCACCTGAGTAAGGACAAATGATTTAGCACATCTGGTGGAATAGCAGTCAGATCAGCCCCAGATGTTTCACAGATTACAGTGCAGACGGGACATTGCAGACTACCTGAGAAATAAATGCGAAACACTCCCTCTTCTTGTTCTCTTAAAAGATATTTGGCTTAGATTACACATTGATTTAGCTGTACTTTTATATATAGCTTTCTTTGTGTAGCCAGATTCTTCCTCATGAATCCCAAAAGAGTGGGGTTTTTGCATCCTTGTGGCAAGTCAGACATTTTTTATGTTTCCCATTGACCTCCTCAGTCCACATAGAGGACCATTATTCAGAATAGAATAGAATAGAATAGTGTAGTTCCAGTTGGAAGGGACCTACAATGATCATCTACCCCAACTGTCTGACCACTTCAGGGCTGATCAAATGTTAAAATATACTATTAAGGGCATTGTCCAAATGCCTCTTAAAAACTGAGGCATTAAATATTTGAACACTTGAAGGTGAATATTCAAAAGCCAAAGAGTGTCTAAACTTAATTACAGTATTTTGCCCACTAGAATTTGTCTTTTCTGGGGTTATTTCATATGGACAATGTCTAGTTTATCTCACCATAGTTCTTTTTCCTGTTCTAAGCTAAGGCGAGGGTACAACTATGTAAGACATAAAAATGTTCTTTTATTCAAAATGGTAGAACAGTGGTGTGGACCAGAGGGGAAAAATAATGTCTAATGGTCAGTACTGAACTGTTGTGTCCTGTTCAACTATTTTCTCCTAGGCCTGTTGTTTTAACTGCCTTTGTTTGGACTTTATAAGATCGCTTTGATTCGGTAGCTTTAAAGTGTAAGGCCCCTAAATTTGAGTCTTTGCTTCTCTAAATTCTACCACTTTATTTCATGTCAGCAATTAATCCAGCTACCTAAATCAACTGAAACAGCTGTAAGTTATCTTCTGTTTTCAGAATACTATAATTATTAACAATTCAACTAAAAATGTTTTGTTTTCAACTCTTTGTTAGAAACTTGCTCACGTTTTTATTTGTCTGACTCTGTGATGCCACTGTATGTGATATGTAATGATGTCACCACTCAACAAAGCCACCCCTATCTTTTTCCTACACCAGAAATTTAAACATATTTTTAAAAGGTATTCTGGTAGCTAGATATGTATCTCAAAATTCCTTTAAAACACACTTCTAACTCAAAAACCTTGTCTGTCATGCAAACAATTTTCCAACAGGAAAACCTAGCACTGAGTTTTTAAGTACTCAGAACCTTCAATGAGTGCCAGATTTTTAATAATACTTACAGAATTCATAATGAAGCACAGATTTTCAGAAGGACTTGGTTCCTAGTTTTGCCCCAAAATAAACTCAGTGTGCTGGAGGTTGAGCTCCCTGAAAATCTGTCCCTGGTTTTGGGTGCTACTTGCTTGTAAGCTGCCTCCCGAGCACTCTTAAAATTGGTGCTGGATGGTTTTAATAGCCCAAAAGAGGTTTGTGAGCTCGGTATCTCTTTAGATCTGCAAATAAATACAAATGGAGATAATTTGTTTTTAACCTGTGGAATACTTAATGAACCAAATAATTTCCTTTGAAGCATGACAGTAGGACTGAAAGATATGATCATTTGATGTTTTATGGTCTCCAATTTTCCCACTAGAAGTCTGTCACAGGCTCTGTATTGAACAATAAACCACTTCCTATTTTATGTTCCTGTAAAATGCAAAAATTCAGCAATATACGGGTTCATCCCTTTGGGATGAACATTGGCTTTAATAAGTATTTCTGTTTGCAAATGTGTGGCATGATTGTTCTTTGAAGACATGACCCACTGAGAAGAATCAAACGAAAATGTCGTGGCACTTGTGATCAGCTTCTAGAAGTTGAATTCATCTGGGAGATGATAGTATGAAACAGAAAAGTTGATAATTATTTTCAGCTTTGGCATAAAGGTACTGAATAATCAAGACCTTTAACTAGATATCTAATTTTAAGCATATGTGTTTTTTAAGTCAGTGGACTTATTTCTATGTTGTGAAAGTAAGACTACATATAAATACTTCTTTTTCACACACCCGCTAAGAAAAAAATTAGCTACCTGACCTTAGCAGGTGATATGTAGGACCAAAATTATGTTTGGTTTCCCTGTATGGCCAATGAGAAAAACCTGGTTCATCCAGAATGTGAGCCAAAAATTTGAGATGCTGAGGAAAAAGGCACAGAGGGCTAGCCAGTACTAAAGAACAATAAAGGCAGTTTCTAATTTTCCGCTCTTCTCTGAACTGAGGATGGCTTTTTTGTGTGTGAGAAGTTCATAGACATCTTTCTTTACTTATAATACAGAGCATGGATTATACTTATGGGAGTCAGGTTTTTAAGACAGTGACTTGAATGCGCACCTAACAGTCACACTTTTAAGACAGTAACTTGGATGGGCAACTTCTGCCATGAGGCACCTAAAACTTATCTTTTTTTCCAAATATGTTTTGATTGAAAACAGCTGGGCTTTTGCACAGAACTCATTCTGATGGCTCTGTAGGTAGCAAACAGATGGGAATTCTCTGGCAAAAAATAACACCTAATAGTTCACTGGTTTAAACTTCATCATTAACCTTGGAACAATCTTTAATTCAGTAGTCAACAACAAGGTATAACATGAATAAGATGTGGGTAGCAAAATCAGAGATTAATTATTATTTGATTTCACCTATGATCATGAGGAGGAATATGTTATGATAATAAAATCTCAAATATTTCTTTAGAGTAGTCTCAATGTGGTTAAATTTATCTTAAATAATCAAAGACATTGATCAGAATTAATTGATATTTCTGAGCAGTAGTTTCTTATAACCAGAGGCAGCTCAGTAATGTTATTTTATAACTCTAACAGGAACTATTTCTTGGCAATAACTCATTTGCTTATTGATATTATAATGTTACTAAAACCAGCGAACTCCTCATGCATCCCACAGGATCCAGCATCTCAAAGATTGTTATTTATATGCATATATTTTTTGGAGAAGAGAAAAGGCCTTTCTCAGATATATAAAGCTTTATGTTGTTTTTAATCAATAAATGGCTGTCTGTCTGTCCACCTTTTCATCTATTTATTGGTTATATATTGTTACTTCTCATAACGTCTGAACGCTCTCTACTTAAAACCAATACAAAAAAAGTTGGATAAAATTTCTAGTAAGGATCCTAAAGACTTTGGCTCTTCTGTTTTTCTAGAAAAAAGATATGAGCCAAACGTTCTACCTTTTCTGTTTTAGATCCAATTATTATTTTATTCTTGTATCACGGATTCCTCAAGAGATTTTATTTCTGAACAAGTTTAATAAAATTTTTAAAGGTAGCTGGGAGGAAACCCTGGAAGTGTCATAGAACATATCTTGACATTGATACCAATGAGTTCAAGACTTTAAGAGATTTCATTTCTGCAGAAAGTTTTAAGATATAGTGCTCCTCAGACTGCAGCATGCCAGCAGCTTGGCTGGTTCCTCCTCCTTCAAAATTCCTGAAAACACTTCCATTTATTCCTTTTATTATGCTTCTGTAGCACATAAGATGATAAGCAAATAAAGATGGACTCAGACCCCATGGAAGGCAGAAAGCAAATGTACGTGACTGCAGTGTTAGTGCCTCCTGTACCATGATTTCTGAGGCGGCTTCTGAGGCTCGACAGCAATGGAACTGCTGGTCCTTTTCTCTTCTCAGAGGGTCAGGAGTGGCCTGCAGCTGGGCTGGCAGGACTGATGCAAGTGTGCTGGCTTGTATGGATAAGTCTGAAGCAAGTTATTTCCACCACTGGAAGATAGAGGAGAAGGAAAATAACTGTAAATCTCATAAGAAGTTATTAATTGATTTTAGTGTTTTCTTTAGAAACACAGGCCAGTGTATTTACGAGCTGTTTGTTGGCGTGGAAGAGCGTGGAATGCCAACCCCTCTTTTGTGAGGGCAGGGGAGTGTTTTCTCCAAACACTGTCCTCCTGCCTTGCTGACCAACTTTGGCAGGATGTGGAGTACTTTTAGCAGTAATGAAGACATTCAGCATCCGAGAGAAAACATCCAGCACTTCACAGGCTGGTATCCCTCGTTAAACAAAGATATCTGCTCCATAAAGTAAGATTGAAAACCCATTCTTCCAGACTGACATCCAATCGATACACGTGTTGCCAAAGTGAACATGAGGATGTGATTCTTGAAAGCACCTAGGATCGGTCCAGCTCAACTGGAAATTTCCCAGTAAAAACCTCTCTCCAGAATTCACTTAACATGTGAAAGTCTTCCACATTGGTGATCTTATTTGGGATTTTCAGTAGGGCCTAAGGGAACTAACATCTCACTTTACAGCGGTGTTTACTGAGAATGATGCACCTGTTTCCTTCAGATGTTCTTTTTTAGGAATAATCCAAAACCTATGAAAAGTCATGGAATGATCCCCATTGGTTTCCACAGGCTTTGCATCAAGCCTTTATTCCGCAGCTGAGTGTTATTTCCTGTTTTTAAGACTTCTTATTATTACACTAGATTTCCTGTTGGAAGCAGTTGTCAGTAAAATATCTATTCTTTCAAGAGGCAGCAGCAACAGTCATAGCATGGAGAGATGTTTAACAAAAATGGTTTAAAAAGGTGTGTTCACAGTATCGGGCCAGAGCCTTGATGATACAAATCAGTGTAGATTCATTCCAGTCAGCACAACTATGGTGTTGACAACGCTGAGGATCTGGCTCTCAGGACTTTTTTCCTCTCCAGATCATATTTATTCACCTAAGTTGAAAGTGAACAGGGATTTTCTCCTTTAAATAGAAACCTCATAGAGCTCATCAATCCAAACTCAGCAAGAGAGAGAAGCGGATGAAGATATGCCCTACTGAAAACCTCTCATAGTTGGCAAAATATTTTTAGCGAGGAAACAGAGAAATCCCCTCAGCTCTCCTCTATCACCTCTGCCTCTAATTGCAGTGGAAAATATCCTGGAGAAGGCAAAGACATTCCTCAGCTCATACAAGGTAGTTTTGTTTCCCCACTGGCTGCATTTCTGTAGAAATTAAAATCGTGCCCCTTAGTTGTCCATCCTGAAAAAAAAAAGACTGCTTTGATGTGCAATTGGATCCTATTCTGTCTGGGAGCCTGATGTTCTTGTTGAAAGGGGATAAAACCTCTGGGGAGTGTGGCAGAAGAAAATGTTCCAGAAGCAGAGTCAACACACCTATTCTCCCTTGCTGCTGCTTTTTTCCAGCAATAGCAGGGTCGTTTGGTACTCAAATGTCTGATTACTCTGAATATAACAAAAGGTTTAGTTTCCTTGGGAGTCCAAATAGCCAAGTATGTGGCTGCATGTGCTGTTCTTACTCATAAATGCAAATGCTAACCTATAAATCTTTCCTTTTACAGTACTGTAATAACATTCTATCTATTTAGCCTAGTACAATACCATCACAATAGCTTTTTCATTGTGCTGCATTCATATTAGACTAATATAATGAGATGCTACCACAATACCATGAAATAAAACGATGTTCTTGACGTATTTCCAAAACATTTGAACACTGTTTCCAAATCGACCTTGTGAATAAATTAAATAATAGCTTGCAAAAACGTCCTCTAGCATTTTCAGAATGTATGCAAATGCAAGCTTGAATGTTTACATGTTTCTTACAGTGTCTGGGATTATACGGCATATTTGTGCACATGAGTGTTGTCTCTGGGTGTATTTGTCATTTGTGCTCAGTGGCTTGCACAGAATTCTAGCATGATTTGCCCTTCAAGTTGTCCAATTCTTCCTCCTCTCCCTGATGACCTGCATATTAAACTTCTCTTCTGTAAGACTTCAAATTTCAGTGGCCCTTTCCATTTGTCATGTGCATTATAGTCACTCAGAAACCTTTCAACACTGTTTGTTCAGTAACTACCCTGACATAGTTCTCCTCTGAACCATCCGGTGTCTTTCACTGCAGATTTCTAAAGGATACCTTCCTCAAAGGATCTATATATATATGTATAAAAATACATATACATATATATATATGTTTAGGGTTCCCACATTGGAGAGGTGGTTCAGAATAGTGGAAGGGTCTGAAAATTGGAATGAAATCTGACTCATTTTCTTGGAAGATGCTTTGGTAATTCCTTTTTTTAAATTTTTTTTACTGCCAAGATCACAAGCGATTGAAAGAGCGAAGTTTTATTTACCTGGGAGCAATTATTTACAGGTTCTCAGTAGCTAATTTTTCGTCATTGTTAGACCCATAAATATTTTCTCCTAGAGATATGCCCCTCTCTCCTTTAGAAATTGCCCAACCATGTTATGTTGTAGAATGAAAATGAACTTGCTTTTCACCATCATCTTTCCCATATCTATAGATCTCACTTACCTCATCAAGAATGCACAGATCACAGGCTGTAAGGTGTGGTATAGATTTGTGGTTAATAAGGTCCAAGGGATCATTATAACAATACTGTCTGTTGTCCTGCATAACACGGACTGAAGGATTTCGTCCAGCCATTTCTGCTTGAAACACACAACCTTTGGCTGAGATGCACTGTACATTTTAGAAAGATATCTGCTGATTGCAATAACTCCCATTTCAAATGCGAAGCCCCCTAAGTGGAAGGGTCTTGCAGAAAGCCTCAAAAGACTTCTTCCATTGATACACATACCTTTTCAATACTCCCATTAAGGCATCTAATCCAAACCTCAATGATTTATCTTTGCTGACTTTAATGGGCCTCACAAAGCTGGTTTAAAGTAATGGATTGTGAATTTCAACCAGTGTGTCCTTCTCTTATGCCACAAAAATCCACTGCAGACAGAGACCCAGTTGTCTTTCCCCAAGATACACTAGCATCATTTCTCTGAGTTGCTGTTGGCTGGCAATAACAGGTGGGTTGCTTCTAAATGCTCCTCGTGATAGATGCTATTTTACTTGACCTTTCTGAAGAGGAAATGGTGCATATGTTTATGAGAAACACTCTGACACTGTTTCATGGGAGAACGTGCATTGTTTGTACAATGACAATGGGAAATTTTCCACTAAGCACTTTGCCAAAAAGTAATTATTATGGTTGGCTATATGTCTTGTTTGCCTGTTTTTCCAACACCATGGAAATTTTCATCTTCCCGGTGGTCACATCCATAGCAGAAACTGGAAAAATCTTGTATCCTTTTAGAAAACCTGCTGCTTGAAACATTTAATAATACACAACTAAGGAAGCATTCACAGCATATGCATTTAAAGTTGCACAAAAACTGGCCAAAAGCAGTCATATAATTAAAGCAAAATTGTTGGGGTTTTTTTTGTATTTTTATTTTATTGTATTTTATTGTTTTTTTTATTGTATTTTTTCTGTGCACATGCATTTTACACAAAATGAAATCAGCTGATAAGTGCCTGTCCTGTCCCCTCTCCTCCCAGAGGTGCAACTGAGATCTATTGGTATGAACGTAGAGCTGAAATCAAGACCTGTGGTCTGTTCTTCAGTTTATTGTTGATTTACATTGTGACCTTGAGTAAATCACTTCTCTGCTCTTCCTCAGCTGTAAAAGAAAGATGCTTAAAGTTTATAGAACACCTTAAAATGAGTGGGATTAAGACATTACATACGGTCTTACTGTTATTGTTTATTATAAAACAGGAAAATCCATGGGATTTGGTTCACCTGTAATATTTGGAAATGCAAACTTCAAGTAAATGCATTTCCAGTTGCAAGCCACTTTGTTTGCAGCAAATGTAGCTGTTTCAGTGGACAGTGGCTTAAAATGGTCTGCTCTTGGTGGCTACCCCCCAAATGTCGTTCTTGAGTCCAGTGACAACAATTGGTTTGCTTGGACACCTGCTGTCTTTTTCTTCTCTTCCCTCCAGTTTCTGTTTGGGATCCATACAATCCAAAGACAACTCTCTGTTTTTTCTGTGTTTAGCAATTTGTCACGCACCAGTGCATTAATTACAGAAACAATGGACAGTAAGATTAGATTGATTGTATCGTGGCGAGAAATGCAGGGTGGAGAATACTGACGCTGTTTCTGCAGCAACAGTAGAGGAGAGACTGGAGAGACGATCCAGCAGCAGGATAGAGATGTAGCAGAGGGGAGAAGATCGCAAGACCTCAGTCTGGCTGCTTGGTCCTCATAGTAAGATGGAGCACTGTGTTCAAATGATCCCCCCCCCCACCCCGGATATCAGTGGAGCTTGACTCAACTGCAGTGGGCCACTCACCCACACACAAATTGGAAAGAGGAGCTGCCAGCAGTGAATAGAGGTGATAATATATGATATATGGGCTGACAATGCTAAAGGCAGTTATGATGTGGGCAGCAATTCTGTTCAGTTGTTGCTCCCTGCCTTGCAATTGGGAGGATTCATTCCCTGAAAAAGGGAAGCCCTAATGCAAGAGCTAACCATCCAGTAAACACATTCTTGAGAGTGTTTACACACCTAAAGAAAGGGAGAGCAGCAATTAGCCCCACTCACTCCAGAGCACTTTGTTCTGTGCATCAAAACCTTCCTTCTTTCCCTCAGTAAAATCTCTTTGCCAGAATTTCCCCTCAGACAAGGACAATGCTCTTTATTCATAAAAACGGCCAGGCTCTGATTTCTGCTTACCGTGCAGACCCTGATCTGAGATTAATGTAGACTGTAAGATTCCTTTCAAAGAGCTGGCTTCCCATTTGAAGAAATTATGCCCCCTTATCATTGATCCAGACCAGATTGGTTTTATTAAAAACAGAAGTTCCTCCCACGGCATGTGGCGATTATTTAGCACTATGCATTTTTCCTGTAAATACCATGAAGAGCTGTTAGCCCTCAGTCTGCACATGAAAAATGCTGGAGATCCTGCAAAAAAATAATAAAAAAAGCTGGTTTTAATGGAATATCTTGAAGTCCTTCAGGTTTGATAAGATTTTTATGTAATGGTTAAAAGAAAACCTATACGATCTCTCTTCTCCCTCCATGTATACTAACATTTATTCGCATTACAGTAGCATCTGGCAGTCCCAACTGACTTCAGCACCCCAGTGAGTAGACACGGCACACACATAATAAAAGACAGTCCTGGGCTCAAAGAATGTAAGAGAAAATCTTTGCTCAGTGAAGCTAATGGCAAAACTCCCATAAACCAGTGGGGCCGGGATTCAAACTTGCAGCCAAATTAGTCAAGACAGACAAAGGGTGGACGGCAGAAACCGAGACCTGCAGAGATCTGAATATGAGACCTGCGCTGAATCATCTATATCAAAACATAGCTGTAACAGAAGAGCAACCATTCCTCAGCAGAAGAACAACCTTTCAAGTATCCTGTCTCTGGCAGGGGCAGTAATGAAAGCATAAGAAAGCATAGGAAAAAAGCAACTATGAAGAGATCTTTCCTTGGTACATCCTTTCAGTTTCTGTACTAAGATTTGATGAGGTTTGAAAACCCCCAGGTCATTCAGACCACAATGTTTAAAGGATAGCCTCTCTGCATGATTCTAAGCCCTCTCTGGACCCATAATACACCTCTGGCCTTGGCCCTTCCATAGGGGAACTTTGGCACCTCCGCTAAGAAGCTGAGCTTAAATGTGCACAAGGTCACACGGGCATTGGTGAACTAGGCTGGAACTGAACTTCTTGCATTGTAGGAATAATTCTTTCCCTTCACCACAAAGGCATCCTTTCTTTCATCTCAGTTTCCAAAGCAATACTGGCAAATAAGATCCAGCTCTGTTACATCCTTTTAACGGTAGAACCTCCTGACTGGGTTAAAAGATGCTTTCAATTCACCAGCACATTTCACACCAACAGTTGTTTACAGGTGGGGCTAGGCGTGCAGGAATTAACCATTTTGTTCCAGATACTTAAAAAATATCTTACTAACCTGATTGTCTCTATACTGTTCAACAATAGCATTATCTCCTTTCCATCCTTCCAAAGGCCTAATGAGTTTTATTTCAAGGAGCACTGTCTCATTGTGGAGCAGACTATCATAGAGCAAAACATTTTCTTTCCTCCTGCACACATCTCTGCTCTTAGGCTATCCCATGCCACTCTTGTTATTACTTGATTACAGCAACATGTATAGGCTCTGTTTTGCTAGAAACTGTACAAACAAATGGGAAAAGGTGGATATGGGAAAGCAGGGGAGGCCAAATGCGAAGCAACAGCTTCACACAACAGGCTGGTGATAGGGCCAGGAGTAATTCCAGTACCTGAGTTATAATCCAGTATTTTGTCCATGAGATCCTATTTTACTTTGTGTTGGTCTTCTCTGCTTTTCTTAGTCCTTCACTGAGGACTGCACTCTCCTTGAGATGGAGACACCACTTCATCTAGTTAGTGTTGTTATCCAACATGATCCAGCTGGGTTAAATTCATGTCAGAGTATTGTTCCCATTCCCTCAAGCACAATGACAATTTCCTAAATTGAGATCAGGCTTTACCAAGGGCTGAAGCTGCCTCTTTGAAGCCCAGGGAGAAGAGATTAGGTATCAGGTTTTATATTTTGGGATTATGGTGCCTTCTGCTTTCCATAAAATTATTTCCATTACATATTTTTATATATATATACACATAATTTGAAGCCATTTTTATCAGACCTAGAAAGATGGGCTAACCTTCTCTATGATCAGCTGTTTGATGCAAATATTCTTAAAATCTACGTCCTGCCAGCTGTCTAGTTACCATATTTCCATTAAACTATTCAGTTCCCTTTTTATTTGAATTATTGACATGCCTTCTTCCTTTCTTGCAGCAAGCCAAGGGCCCAAGCATGGAGACTTTTCCACTGCAGCAAAAGGCTGTTATGCACAGAGTTGGCATTGTTTTACCATGCCACACATAAAATGATATTATTTCATATGCCAGTTTGAGACAGATCTTCTATAGATTTATGGCAGAGACGGGCTAATGTCACGCAGAGCCCTTGGTAGTATGTTTTTTATATGCCTGAGTTTGTTGATATTTCCATTGAATGACCTCTCTTATTTAGCCATATGACACTTAATAATCTCACTGCTTGAAATAATGTCAGAAGATTCTGTTAACGGTAGAGCAGTCCCACATTGTAAGTTTGAGACAGCTCATTTGCTCACAATCCCTGCAGCACACTTCCATCCAGACATTGCCCATTATGTATAATCATCTGGGAGTAAAGCAGGCTCAGTGCAATGTTTGGGATAGCATAATGGGAAATGAGATTTGTATGGATATAGTGCTAAAATGCTCATGTACTTGGACTGAATATGGAAAACTGGCCAGCATCAGAGGAGACTGATAACCAGTAACTTGCACTTGGCTACCATTTATCACTTACACAGAGAAGGAAGCTGTAGCTTAAACCTTGGTTCTGTGCTCATTAATACCAGATCTGTGCACAACTGGATCATCCTCTATACAAAATGCCTGGCTCAGGTATGAGAACTTGACAGTATTTATGTCAAATTAATCAGGGCATACAGTATAGTGTTTATCCTGGCCTGGTGACGGCTGCAGGAAGACAGATGATAGCTGATCCAGCATAAAATTATGCTTTTGAAATATATCAAACAAGTGTGAATTGGCCAAATGAGTTTTTACTAGTTCTGCATTTTGCCTCAAGTGGCAACAGCATTTTTGATCTATTAAGTATGCCCCTAGAACTGTTTTTGCCATCTTCCAAACTGCAATTTACAAAGAAACAGACTTTTCCATTTGTTACTTGTTTATGCAGAAGTGGAACTGCACACAAAGAAATATACATTTGCTGCCTTGTAATTAAGTGCAAATCCCCAAATAATCTCAGCCAAGATAAAATAATATAAAAATATAATAATATAAGTTATTTTAAAAAGTGGTTGTTTTTTTTTTTTTTTTTTTAAATTTAGGCAATTACAGTTTCTTCCTATATTTACCCACTAGATGCTAGTGACAAAAAAAAAGATGGGAGAAGCAATCATACCTACTACATTCATGTTGAAAAAGTAAGTTCTTCCAGAAGTGATGAAACAAATTCAGTGTGTCCTTCAATGTACAGGAAGATAAAAATCTTTTGTCCCATAAACTTCCCTTTACTTGTAACACTGTAATAGATTCTCCCCCAATTCTTCCCTTTTATCCCTGTTGAGCAAAAAGCATCACAAGCTGTGGTTGATCAGCCCGTTGGCCATTGCCAGACAGAGTGGACAATGAACTATTTTCATCTTTTTTTTCTTCACTGGTGGCATCAGTTTTGGCTTCCTCTACCTACTGATTTTAATGAATACATTGGAACTCAAGCATTTTTATGGTTTTGCATGTGATTGAAATTGGTCAATGGATTTACTCAGAGAAAAAGCTATTCAAGGGTGGGGACAGCCAGCCAGCCTGCCCACATAATCACATCAGCCTACTTTCTTCAAGGAAACAAGACTAAAAAGAAAGAAAGATGTTACAATGGTTAGCATAATAACCTACGTTATGAGTGGAACGAGTTCAATTAACAACTTCTGTGACCCTGGGAAAGATTCACAAAGGTACTTAGCAAGGCATTTGTCACCTCACTTTTGAAGTGCAGGTTCCAGGAGTCAAATTCACAAATCTGCACTATACAGCTTGTGAAAAGACTCAGGTGGCTCAGGACTGGACTTCACAATCATTTACACACTAAGAGGTCTAACTAGAAATGTAACCGAGATATTTGGTTTAGAAGTGTAGCGACTGTAGTCTTCCTACATGGTCAGGGGAAAGACAGGTACAGGTGTAAAAGGAAATTTCCCGTGTAGTTGATTGAATGCTGAATTTGCCTATGAAGACAGCCAGATTTCTTCATCAGTTATGTAAGAAACTCAGAGTGACTTTCCTTCTGACATTCAGTTAATTGCTTAAATAAAATAGGATGGAGACAGTCCTGAATGAAGCAAGAGAAAATAGTCAACAACATAGATTCACAAAGGAAAAAAGAGGTGGCACATTATCTGAAATTCCACCTATCTCCTCAGTTTTGCTGCCTGTCTTGCAAGCCCCCCATGTTCTGATTTCAGCTGGGATAAATTCAACTTTCTTACTAGCAGTGCTAGTTTACTAGCATAGCTAGTGCTATGTTTCGGATTTAGGATGACAATAATGTTGATAACACACTAATAGTTTTAGTTGTTGCTAAGCAGTCAGGGCCTTTTCTGCTCCTTACACCACCCCACCAGCGAGGAGGCGAGGGGTGCACAAGAGGTTGGGAGGGGACACAGCCAGGACAGCTGACCCCAACTGACCAAAGGGGTATCCCATACCATATGATGTCATGATCAGCATATAAAGCTGGGGGAAGAAGAAGGAAAGGAGGGATGTTTGGAGTTATGGCATTTTGTCTTCCAAAGTAACCATTGCATGTGATGGAGCCCTGCTTTCCTGGAGATGGCTGAACACCTGCCTGCCCATGGGAAGCGCTGAATGAATTCCTTGTTTTCTTTTGCTTGTGTGAGCAGCTTTTGCTTTACTTATTAAACTGCCTTTATCTCAACCCAGGAGTTTTCTCACTTTTAGTCTTATTCTTTCCCCCATCCCACTGGGGGGAGTGAGTGAGCGGCTGCGTGGTGCTTGGTTGCTGGCTAAACCATGACACCCCTCCGTGAGGCTGGGGTTCATGGAGCAGTGCTCTCTCCTGCCCTTCCCTTCTTTGTGCATGACAGGTTTGCTGTCACCTTTTCAAACTGATTTGGGAGTGGTGATAGTTTAAAGGGTTAGAGTAATTGGTGGTGAGCAACGGAGTCTAGGGCGTTTGTATCCTGAGGAAATTCAACTTCAGCCTCCCATCTGAATGGCACATTTCTGACCAAAAAGCACCCCTTCATGAAGCCCTCTTGACAAAACTTTTCCAACGTGGTATGAGGCATATTCACATAACAACATTGGAGCCCTGCAGTCTGAGTTAAAAGGTGATCCTTAAGGAATTGAATGGGTTGAGATTTTAAATATGCCTGACATAATACTTCCTCTGAGTCTTATAAGATAATCTGATATGAGAGAAAAAAAGATAAAATATTAATACTTTCTCCTATTGCCATTCTTTAAAGTGACTTAAAACTTTCTCTTGATTAATCCCATTTGCAATGCTTCTAGGGTCGGGAAAGTAAGGAGGAGGACAAAATGTAAGGTGGAACTATGGAACTAAACTTTGGATTATTTCCTTATTTGATCTTTTCCAGATTTATCTTTCAATTTGCAGGGATATACAACACTGATTAGACTCACTAATCATTTACCTTCATGAAAAATGTACTTAAGAAGCAGGGTTATAGCAGAACTGCACGTATTGGGGAAGGCAGATTATATACATAAAGATGTTTGGAGGCAGGGCATTAGGCTTATCTTTATCTTCTTCAATAGTGATTCAGAGATACAAAAAAACCCAGTGATGCACTGTTCATAAGACTTATTTATCTTTTCCACATAATTATTTTTTTCCTCTTTCAACAAGAATTAAGAGTGCTCTTTCTTTTTTGTCTTCTGCTCCTGTCAAGTTGAGTTGTTGAAAGGTGCCAGATTGACTGTGCTGGAGATTAAAATCCTTTAATTACCCACCAAACAGGTTATGTGCGGACAACAGACGTGTAAGCTTCCTCATGCCACCCTGCCAGTGCGTGCAACCAAGCTCCTGAGACCTGAGAGGGCGTCTGGCAGTCTTACCAAGTGAAAGAACAGCACAAGACCAGATCTGGACCAAGTGAAAACTGAAATTGCTCCAAAAACCTGCACAGCTTTAAGCTCTACATCTTTGATTTGATCTAGATATTTGGGGGAAGAAATAATCAGTGGAAATTAACTCTCTGTAAAAATGACTGGTTGTTTCCAAGTAGAAAACCTACTGATACCACTTAAATACATTAGATTACAGATAGTCTTACTGTATTTGCTTAAATATTAATGCAGCATGTTTCTAACATTTAAATTTGAAGTACCTTCCATCTTTTTATCAGTCTCTGTAAAATAGTACTTCCTTAAATTCTTCTTATATATATTCCCACTTTACTTAAAGTTAAATCCTCTAGTTCTGGTCTCTTCAACAAACTCAGATCATCAAGCTTAATTTTATAATAATCTTCAGCTAGTTTAAATACTTCAGTCATGTCACCTCTTAATCATCTTTATTATTCTTTCAAGACTAAGTAATTCTCTCCTCATCTGTAAACGCTTCCATTCTATTTATCAACTCAGTTTCTCTGCACTCTGCTGTCTTGGTTTCTCTTTTCCTTTATATATATTGACCTTATCTAAACAGCATGGGAAAAATTCTAACCTCAGTCATGGCACTCTAAATCTGGAGTAACTGCCTTCAGTGACTCTGGTTTTGATTTGATGTCAATAGTTTTACTTCAGATTTACCCTGCTATAAGTAAGCTCACAATCTAGCATTATGGTGTTCAAATCTCGATTATCTTCAGAATCAGAATCAGAATCAGAATCGTAGTGGTTGGAAGGGACCTCAGAGATCATCGAGTCCAACCAACAGTAAAAAAAAAAAAAAAAAAAAAAAAAAAATTCACAAAATACCCTTGTGTTTTTGTTATGCACTCCCTTTTGAGTCCAAATAGCATTCCCTTGACCCCCTTTAAAAGAAAAATCACATGGGAAATTTAAGCGGAGGGGATATTTTTACTTCTTTCTGCCTTATTTGATGCTTATTCAGTTCTTGAAGTCTCTGCTGTCAAATGAGCACCTGAAGTAATGTGAATATCTTATGTGGAAGTTAATGTATTTTCATGTGTTGCGAGGGTTACATTCCAAGTTTGCAGAATTAACTCTTGGGAATGAAGGGCCATCACAAATTCTGATACCTCTTTTTACCCGCACAGATTTTCTGGGACCTACTTCCTTAAATGTAGATATATATGAACCCACTTTCTCCTAGAATGATCCAAACCTGACAAAGCAATCCAGGACAGAATTGTTATCATATGTCATTCAGATATCATACTGGTAAGCAGGTTTAGGAACTTGAGACTAGAATAGACTGGCAAGAAATCTCGCTTTTGAAGGCTACAGGTGTGCCTGTGACTTTTTTCTCTTTCCTTCATGGTCTTCTTTTCCTAATTTGTGATTCAGGTTTAATGTAAAAATGTAGAACCTGTTTTCAGTCCATCCTATTTTAACAACCATATCTACTATGCAAATCATTATAACCTCCACAGAGGGGTGAAGTGACTCCAACATGTTTATATGATCATTTTTTGAATGGCAAAAGGAATTTACAGGAAATTGAAACGACAATATACAGCGAGTTTTCACCAAAGCAGATTCTCAACTGAAAAAAACAGAACAGCAAATCTTGGTTATGGTTAAGAAGATTTATTCTTAGCATTATTTTAAGAAGATTTTTTTAATTATTATTATTTACTCTTTCAGTGTTGTCTTCCCATCTAACTGTTTGATGGTACCAGCCTGTTGGAGCCTGAAGGAGCTCCTTGTTAGGTTCGTCAGTCCTGCTCTTTGCTCTCTGATGAGTTCCTCCTATCCAGTAGGAAGCTAAGAATTTGCTTCATCTCAGTTTGTGCCCCAAAGGTAAGCAGAGTATTTCATTCATAGAGCTGTGTGCTGGCATAGAGCATAACTCCTGGAAGAAGTTCAGAATAAAACCAACAACTCTGCTTATACCAGCATTACAGGATTGCCTGTATGCCTGGAGTTTGCTGAGAGAGACACAGAGCTTTTGAGGGTCCTAAGAAAGCTCATGCTTTAGATATATGGTTAATTTACAAATGGCTAAAATGAATTCAAACATCTCTTCCTTCATTCCTTCCAAATCATTTATTATTGACCCTCTCAAGAGTTTACCTCTCATAGGACAGGGCTGGTAGAACAAACTACAGAAAAGAACTCACTGACCTGAAGGTGAAAGCAATTGTGCTAGACTACACTACTGCCAAAAGCAGCTTGAATCAAACTCAATGCGTTGGATGGTGACAAACCTGTGTGATGGTCTGCTCTACCAAGGAAACGGTGTCAGAGGGCAGTCACTGGCAGCTGATGAGTGTGGTTACACTTCTGGGCTTGAGACTGCCCATTAGAAACCAGGTCCTGCTGCTCCATTCCATAAAAACCTGCTTTAACCACTGAAACCCTGCTCTATGCTCCTAATAAATCAGGCCCTTCCAGGTATGGCTGATTTTATGTCTATATATTCTTTCACCTCAGAGAGCCACAAAGTGTTTTACATACTAAAAGGAATCACTTTGCCAATCCACTGCTAAGGAGAAACATGGCAACTCATTAACAATGCACAGTGAGATAGCACAACACCTGCTATCTTCAAATGAAAAAAAAAAAATAATCCTAGATCCAATTGAAGCTTCAGGGAGTTATTTTTTTAAGTAGGGAGAATGCAATTACTCAAACTTCATCACTGTTATACCCAATGATTTTTAATTACCTTCCTTTTATGTCTCTTGTGCAACTGCTCACCTCTAGGATCATTGCCTCTCTGTTTCTGCTGACTAGGAGGGCAAACTGCTGAATGTACAACCGGTTCTGCAGGCCCCTTTCAGCTGGATATGGGCAGGTCATTATCTCAACGTGTCCATCCTCCGACCACCTCTGTGAAAATGGGAAATGGCATTGACCCTGTGTTACAGGTGGGGAAACTTGAATGTTAAATGACTCGCTCAAAGTTTCATGGGAAGACTAGGGCAGAGCAGGCACTCTGTTTAATTTCTTGAAATCTGTGACAGTGCCACTAACCCTTATTTATCCTTTCTGAATCACTAAAACAGCTTCCGTTGCAGTTTTCTCTGAAGTCAGTTAAGTATATACCTTCTGTACTCATGCACATGTTATAAACTCTGAGGCCTCAGGCTGAAGTTGTGATATACTTAGATAACCAGATAAAATTAGTGTGTTCAACCATTGCCCTTGATTTATATCCCAGTACATGGAAGAGGAATATGTACCATTTCTTTCCATGGACAAGTTTCCTTGCTTGTATAGCTCTAGACTGAAGATGACGAGGCCCCTGGACCCAAAGAATATTTCTGTTTTTCAAAAGTCTGGTAACATTTGTGCACTGATTAACATATAATCTGCTCTTCTCTCCATGTGGATGTGTTCTGAGCTGCCCTTTATTTGACCTTTTTCTTTATTGAGATGCTATTTATATCTGTTGTCCTATAGAAACAGTAGACATTTGTCACTATACTGCATGAGGTTTTCTCCATACTGACTGATCTCATCAAGTTTTATTCCTCCTGTACATTGGTACTTATTTCCATTCTTAAAAAAAAAAACAACAACACCTGAAGGGAAACTGAGAATCTCATTCTGTGTACCCTCAAGATATATTAAGGAAAGTTACTTAAAGAAAATGACTGTGATTTGCTCATCAAAAGTCCTGGAGAAATACTATGGTGTTGATTTAGAAGGAATACTGTGGAACAACATCTAAAACATTTCTCCAAGTCATTACCTATGATAAAGAGGACTTAGCTTTGAGCAGCCTGAACTACAGAGTATGTGTTTCACTAAGCACAATAACAATTAAAGTACAAAGGAGCATATTAGTAAGGGGAAATCGTTTGGATATATTTACCTAGCAGTTCATACTGAAAGATGAAGGTCAGGATGCCCATAGGCCTTACGTGAGTCTGACCAGCTGAGCCTCAAGTCCTCAGCTGTTAGATGGGACCAGCAGTTCTGAGGAGATGCTGGGAGGTTAATGTGTCAAAGCAAGAGAGTGAGGCACTGGAGTGGGGGGTCATGCACGTACCTAAGATAGATATCTAGAAAGATAAATCTTTGGTATGGCCACAGTTTTTCACAGGGTAATTCAGAAACCCCAACCATGGAACAAAAGCACACTAAATCTTCTCTGTCTGTGTTGTCATCAGTTATTGTGAGAACATTTCCCCGGGGCTATGTCACTTCCAGGATTTTCCCTTCTATCAGGCCCATAGACCAGCTCCTATAACTACAGCTACATTTGGGAGAACGTTTGAGGGCCTCAGAGATATTGATGAGCCTTTGATTTGCAGTCCTGTGACTTGCAGAAGATGTGGATGAATAGCCAAACAATGTATATAGTAACAGTTATTATAATAGCACAGCATGTAAGTTTTCAATTAAATGTTCTCTTCTACTGTATGCCATCCAAGACAGGCTTTTTTGCGGGACTTGTGATCAGAGGAGGATTAGAAGAATACAGTTACCAAAACAATGCTGCTGGCCAGCAAAGAGAATGGCTACCCAGGGGGAAGAGGGGTGGAGTGAAAGGAAGGGAGAGGGGAAGAAGGGTGGAGAACAGAGATTCTGCAAGGGTAATATGCTGGCAGAGCCCTCCATTGGCAGCCAAATAACAAAGGATTTTGTGACCTCCAGTCACTTGCATAAAGAGAAGCACATGTACAGAGTGGCAGCAGCTTGAGCCTAAGGTTCTCAGGTCCCTCTCTCATTATCAGTCAATGGACATCACATACTTCCTCGGGTATTGTTCGTAATAAAGTCTAATCCCATATTGTTTACATCTGATGTCTTTTCAGCACAGACCATTCTTTTAGTCTTAAAGCATCCCCTTATTTTATGTTCTTTTGTTACGTGATGAGTGGAGACATGTAATACAAACTTTTCATTTCATCCATCTTTATAGCTGTATTCAGTAACCAAGCTTGATTATTAAATTTGAGCCTTATTCTGCATCAATCTACTTCTGTGCTATGTTCTTAGGCCAAGTCGTCTAAGCAGACCATAAACCAGATGTGATTCTTAACTTTTTCAGGACTTAATTTTGCCACTTGGTTTGGATCACAGAGAAGTTTTCAGCCTGCAGTCTTTGATGCCTTATGTTTGCGTTCATAAAAATTATATAGAAAGTTATAAAAGAGTGATAAGGCCTTCCAGTTTTACCACTAAATGGAAAAGTTGTCCACACAAAGAATTTATAACCATCTTGTAGCAATTTCTAGGATCTAAAATCATTTTAGCTGATTATGCATTAGAGATGTTGAAAAGAATGTAAACCTACCAGTTTCTATGCAAGAATCATGAGAACCAACTCTGTTTGCCGCTTTTATATACCAAAGGTCCCTCTTCAAACCCTACTTACACGCTGAGATACATTGACTTCAATAGGACAACATACATGAGTAAGGAAGATTTGAATGACTGAGGGTTTCAGGCATGGGATCTAAGATCAAGACGCATGAAAGCCTTTCAGTTAATTCACTTCAGCATCACTAAAGCTGAGTGACTGAAAAACTTCAGTTATGATTAATGACATTAGGATATTTTTCAAAAGATAAAGTCAGGATTCTTTGTAAGTCTTTTTGCCTGTTTTTAAAATGTGATAGTTACATCTAAAACATCTTTTAAATTATTAGTCATGTAAAAAAGCATGCATATTCAAGAACTAAAAATTAGTGAGAGACAGATTTTAAGCCAAGCTTCCTAGTCATCAAACACTGTATAGGAAGCTTCCTTTTGGAAATGAGCGTATTTAAAACAGTGAATGTTTCCAACAGTTTTTCGTGTATGTGAATTTTGTGACAAGCCAAGAGTTTTGTTATATTTTATCCTATAAGGTATCGCAAAAATGTAGTTTGTAGAAAAATGCAATGATTTTAAGAAGGAAACTTAGAAGCATTCTTACTGTCAAGGATCAGAGTAACAAATAACCTCATGTTGGGCATCTGCACCATCCCCCCATCTTTCACTAATATTGCTTTGGTAGACAATATCATTTTTGTCTCAACAATTTCAACCCACCCGAATGTGAACGTAAGTTAAGAAACATTGAGGCACAGAAGGAAAAATTACACTAACCTCTACATTTGATATGATAGTGCTTTCACTTGGCAGGTTGCATACTCGTAATAAACTCTTTGCACAATAAGTGTTGTTGCAACACCCTGCTATTAACAGTGCTATTTCATGCACCTAATGATAGCTAAGCAATGGAAATAATAAAGCAATTTACAAATACTAAAACAAAAAGAAGTTGTATTTCCTCACATATATAGGGTATGTTCTGATCCATTTATGCTTCTGCTGATTTCTGCTGAAGCATGAAAAAGGTTGTAAATCATATTTGACATACATCCCATGGGTCAGCCACCACTCTTCTAAGATAGCTGAATGGAATGGGAATAACCACTTTTGGAGGCAGAATATGAAAAAGGAACTGTGATGTACTGTATAAGGCGGAAAACCATCACTTAAAAGTGATCAGCAGCTTTAACTCAGGTGCTTGTGCTTCTTTTTTCAATCTAGGCAAGGAAATGGTAAATAAGAATGGCAAAATGGGAATTCTCTGTGAACTTTAACATTTTCATGGGATGGGTCCCAGCAGGGTCAGAAACTGCTTCAGGAGTGCAGGGAAGGTGTCAGAGTATTCACTGGAATGATGATCTGAGAAAGAGGCAACTGGTCTCAGCAGTTCTTATTTCTGAGGTCCAAACAACATCTTCTTCCAGCATTTAAAATTCAGGATTCTCTCCTGACTCACAGCAGGGCAGTACAGATATTTTAGATATGCATGTGAACAGAAGCCCTTTGAGGAAATATTACGGAGAGGGTGAGATACAGCTGCTAATCAATTATATTTGTGATGTACTCACTGTATGAAATTACTACAGCAGACCCAGTTCTGCCCCTAGTGAAGATGATGGCAAACCCTTTCCCTGTCAGTCCAGTGGGACCAGGATCAAACCATGCGAGTGTTTGGTATGCCACCCTCTCAACCCCAGAAGCATATGATGAAGATGCTCTCACGTACCTAGGAAGAAATGTTATGACATTCAGCGCATCTGCAAATGGAATGGCTGTGTTTGCACCTGCTCTTTTGTCTAGGCTGCCTTTTCCTATTTCAATCAAGTTCCACCCATGTCCTCTCTTTTCTCTGGCTCTTAGACATTTGCTATAACCAAGAGAAAAGAGCAGCCTGACAGTTCCTAAGCAGGGATGTGAGTCGCTATTTGTTGAAGTGGCCAAAAGTGATGACAGCGAAAAAAGGCAACTCCCGCTGCTTGCAAAACCCATCCACCCTCTCCTGCTGTCCAGGCTGGTACCGCCCATGCCAGGAGCAAGTAACACAAGTTCCTGTGAGATGCAGCATCTATCCCACGTTGCCTTCATGTACTGCTGCCCTTCAAACACTAGTATCAGGATACAGAAGACAACAGATACTTGTAATGCATGCATGCTTGCACATATGTGTATGCGTAGCCATGTATATGTATATTAATGCATTAACTCATTTGTAGATGAAGGGTAATCAGCAATGTCATGACGTCATGGGGGCCTGTAATTGCACATCAATCTGGACTCTGTGCCTTGATCTGCAGGCTCACATTACTGGCAATAACATTTCTGGTGTAATCATGCATATACTTCGTATTCCTCTGGCCAGGATGAAGCTGTAGGAGCTAATGTATTCTGAGTCAGACCAACTGCCGCTCATGAAGGGAAAAAAAGACTTGCTTGAGTAACCGTAATAATTGGA
This sequence comes from Numenius arquata, assembly GCF_964106895.1. Lineage (NCBI taxonomy): Eukaryota > Metazoa > Chordata > Aves > Charadriiformes > Scolopacidae > Numenius > Numenius arquata. The sequence continues at coordinate 9,244,094 of NC_133581.1, forward strand.
AAATTATTTTGATAGCCTGAAACAATCTAATATATTACAGAATTTTATTAAAATAATATCAAATCAAATTAACTGCTATTCCATAATGAATTAGGTAACAAGGTAGGCAGATATTAATCGGCCTTGGCTCCCAGGCAGGGGAGCCAGGAATTTATTAGCTCTTGCGGCTTGTGTGAGGGTGAAGACAGAAATCAGTATCACAGGCTGCAAGGGAAGCCCCTGAGACAGCTGAGCTTTTACTTTTTTCTCACTTTCACTTTATAATCCATCATTAAACACTTGTATTTCTTTTATGTGGGGTCTTATGAAATTTTTAATTTTTTAATTGCTTTGTGATTTAATAATGAGGATTTTTTGTGCATGTGTGTGTGTGCATAGCATGTGTAACTCAGCCGCCAATATTAGAATTAACTCACCTTTGTCCACCTATGGCTAACCTTTATGAAAGAAAGAAGTCATTTTACAACTTGTCTAATTAGTAGCAGAAAGATTGCCAAGTTCATGGGCATTGTGGCATCAATAAGTTGGCTTAATCGGTTACCAGACCTGTCCTGTCCTGTCCTGTCCTATCCTATCCTATCCTATCCTATCCTATGCTATCCAAAAGGGGGAATGGAGGAACAGCAGGCAGGAATCATGGAAGAAGGGACAAAATAGGGTGTGGTGTCCTCCAGTGAGATCTTAGTGGTAGTTACACTACACACTTAAGAAATGATGAGGCTATGCCTTGCTCATCCTTTTTTGTCGACATCGGATATTGCAATGATCAGCACTAACTTTATTTCACACTGCTTTGTGCAGCCTGCTGCTAACTCCTGGCTGGGTGGTGGTCCTGGCAGCTACATGAGTAGTAGAGGGTTGGAATCTGACTTTTTGTGCTAGGTTTCTGTTTGTACAGAGAGATAGATCCCCCTTAGTCTGAACTATGACAGGTAAAGTTACAAACCATGCCAGTACTAGCAGGAAGGAAGACACTTATTTGATTCAAAAAATCTCATGAGGAAAACAACTTTTGGAGCTGGAGCTTATTGAGTCATGACAATAAGTGAATCTGGAGTAGTGTGTTCTTGGGAGGGTGGCTGTTGTTGATAGAATAACAACAATGGATATAATAACAGAGATAGCAGCAGAGGGAAAATTGAGCAAGAGAAAACTGTCAGTAAAATCAGACCTCCATTTCCTTGGAATAAGCTGTTTTGGAGTCAGAAATTTGGAAAACAGTTGAAGAAATGAAGGTGAGAGAAGACAATTATGTCTCTGAAATATTCTCTGGATATCGGAACAAAAGCTGGAGGAGCATACCTGTCTCTCTATCCTGTCCCAGAAGAGAACTGAAGCTTGTTCTTGGGACCTCTCAGCCAAAAGGAGGATATGAAGCTGGTGTTGCATTTCCACTCAACATTTTAAAAAACAAGTCTCTAATTTTGATTTTCATATATTTAAAGGCAAAAAGTACCAGGCGTCCTTGCTGCTTCCAGAAGTCCTGCTTCTAAGCAGGGCAATCTGGAGTCATTTTTGTGGTCCTGCTTGGGAGGAGGAGGAGAGAGTGACACTGGTGCTATTCTGAAACACGAGCTCTATGTGTCCCACCCGATCTTGCTCTCTGCAGTCTTTCTCATAATTCTGGTCTGTGCTGACTTTGCTTCATAAACAATGGGCGTTCCCAGCACTGATACTTTCTGTTCCATTCTTGGTTTGTGTCTCTGTAAAGGAAAACAAAACAGAGAAGGTCAGAAGAACAGAAGCCTCCAGTGCCCTTTCCAGACTTGGCACAAACTTGGTTGTGCCGTGCCTAATGGGATACATGAGGCCAATGAAATCTGTATTGCAGAGCAGCACCAGACCTATTCATTACACCTCTCCCAGGCATACTGCCCAGACACTGGTCAGATGCCTTCAGTTCTCATATTATTGCTGTCAAGCTTTCTCCTTGATTATCTCCTGCCTTCTTTTCCCTCACTTGGCATTATCATTTGGACATGGAATTTCCTGAGCATTCCAGGGAAAGTCGGGGGACACGAAGGAGGAGGAGAAACAGAAGTACCTGTCCTTCTGACAGAAGCTGGGCAATAGAAGGTAACTTCATTGTCTATGTGCCAGCCATTTAACTATTTGACATGTCTGTTAGCAGAACACATTGCTGTTCAAGTACTTGCCTTAGGGATAACTTAGATCCTTTTTCAGTCAAAACTATGTTTGTTCTTTTTGGAACAGTGTAATGATGGGCAGGAGGGTGCCTGGATGAGGTTGAAGTAAAACATGTCCAGTTTGGGAAACACTCACTGATGGATGAAAATGTGTATCTGCTGCAACTGCAGACTTCCGATAGAGAAGGGAAAGAAAAGATAACATGTTCCTTAGAGAGCTAAATTTTTCTAGGGTTAATGAAATCACTGCATACTCACTTCAGGCCTTTAAACTAAAAGCCCAGCTATTAGTCCAGATGAGAAATCCAGTTTTTGTCCCAATAAATGTAGGCAGAGGGTTTTACTCCAATAACTATTCTTGTTCAAATATAAAAGCAGTTCTAAAGAAAACCACCTCTTGGAATTACAATTGGCATTGGACTTTCAGCACAAAAAACAAGTAGAAGAATGTGCCTCTTTGATGACACGGGATGTTCAGTCTGTGCTGTAGTAATGTCATCTATGACAATTCATATCTTGCTATTGCTCTTTGGCTGCTGAACTTTCACAATTGTTATTTCTAAGCATGACAATCTACACCTGTGTTAAGAAGATTGCGCAAAGAATGGTTCTCTGGTAGGCTGAGAACACAATTCCTTAAACTTCCCTGTCCTACTACCTGTGTCTTACAATCCATAGCTCTAAGCTGAGAGCCATGAGGTAAGTATCACATGGCTCAGAGGGCAGGTCTGATGGGAGATGCTGGAAGTTGCATGTGTGTTGAAGCTGCTACAGTCCACTGCAGCACTGGGGAGCAGGGCTGGGAAAGCTCCAGTGGGAGCCTCTGGGCTCTCTCAATTTGCCCAGCAACCTCATGTTAGCCCCATTCGTCTTGTGGCCATGTAGCAGAAGCATTAAGCCTCAAAAGCCACAGGATGCAAAACTGGCACTTGAAAATTCCCAGTTGTCAGGCAGTTCCCCATCTTGTCTTAAAGAAATATCTGTATGTACTCCAAGGTATTAACGCTCTCACTTTGGAGGTGCAGTAACATGTGGGCCTTTTGTTTTTCATGTTTTGCACATAAATAGATCTAAAATGAAATTAACAACTCCCTGGTTGATAATTACTTTGAAGGGAATGAGATCTGATTTATACAAGCCCACTGGTTAGGGAGATAAATAAGAGACCTTAAATTAAGAATGAGGGGAATAAAGGTCAAATGCATAATGGTTGAGATGCATGTGAGACTTTTTGGCTGTATCTTTTTATAGTTTTAAAAGTCATAGTATGGTAGTGTGAAACGGAATATTTTCATGAAATGTTCATTAAATATCATATAATTGAAATATTGCAGGAGTGGTAGGCAGTGATTAAAACTAGTTAATGAAGATTTTGCTTTTGCCATCTCCTTCTAAAAGTTGAGAGCAATTTGGGTTTGTCTGCTTTGGGAGCTACACAAAGGTGAGAATGTTTGTTTCAGCCTGATGGAGATGAAAAAATAACAGAAGGCTTCTAAGGGATTAGTGATGGAGATTTGGAAGGCATCTGCCTGGGGATCTGAATGTGTTAGCTCTCCCAGGACCCACAAAACTGAAGTCTGGACTGGGCTCAAATCATGTTTCACACAATTCTTTCTATCAGTTTGAGCTCTGTGTTTCTAACTCCTTTGAGCTCTCTTTGGGGTTTAGAGTGAATTTAAACGCAATAAAGCCACCAAACTCTACCTAAACAGATTATCTTCTCAATTCTTGCCATTTGTATCTTACGCCTAACTTACCTCACTGTTTCTCTCACAAAGCATCCAGGTCACAAATGCAACTTCTACAAAGAATATTAAAACTTTGTTCAAATACAGATGGAGGGATGACTGAAGAATAAGGTTAAAAACTATTAAACCCATTGATATTAGTGTGAAGTCTCAGCAGTTCCAAAGTTTCTGAAGCTTCTTCCTCTTTGTTGCTTATTCATTAACTCGTTTGATACAAGCAATCTCAAGCTGTTTCCTATTAAACATAATCAAAAGCCACCATCACGGTTGAAAAGTCCTTTGTGCAAATGAAGCCACACAGCACTGAGCTACATACAGGCATACAGAAGAGTATGAACACCCTCTCACTTGTAGGCCCCCAGCTGCAATTATTAACTCACATGCAAGTAGGCTTGGTTACAGAAACATCAGCCTATCACAGCTGGACTGAGCATATGAGTAAAGCAATCACTAAGGCTGCAGCAGTGGAAAGATCTGACCATGCTTAGTACTAACAGCTCTCTCACGTCTTGGTGGGTTGTACCTTCCCATGTTAAAAAGCATCAAATTACCTGTACGCTTATGTGTTTGAGCATTTGAACAGTCAACAGAGCAAGCCAGATGTTAAAAGTTAGAGAGTTATTTAGGTGTTTTGGAGGCTGTGGGATCTTCTGCTGTGGAGCATGCCTGTCTTGGATGGTGTTGCTCTAATGCTGTCAGTGGCCATTTTGTTTGCCTTCTGCAAGCTGCAGGCTTCTATTAAGATAATGAGTGGAATATAATGTGTTTGACTGATGCATCTCCATAAAGGGATAGTGCTTTAAAAATAAGAGCCTGAATTCTCACTTATGTTGAGGCCATTTTACATCATTCTGGCAAGCGTAAGAGGTCTTTCAAGTGGGTGTAGAAGTAACTTATGGCCTGTTTACACAGCCAGATCAGTGTGAAGCGACCTTCATGTAAATGACAACCAGGCCCCAAATCGTTAAGTTACTTTTTTTAAAGATCCAAGTTGGCCGAGGATGCATTGAGAGGGGAAGTGAAGTTTTTCTTTCTTTTTTTTTTCTTCTCAAATTAGTCAAATGAGGTTGATCGCTTTAAAGGATGGAAGAGTTCACCACGGCTCCAGAAAAACATCAAGTATGAGAGCCTAGATTATGTCAGAAGACATGCAGCAGCCCACGCATTAGACTTGAAATCTGTGCTCGCACCTGCCCCGACTCATTTTTTTTCCCTTTGCATTTATTGAGATGACACAATGTCAACAGAATTCTGCAAACTTTATGACAAAATTGTGACAGATCTGCAATGGCAGAATGACTTATGGAAATGTTGAAGTGGCTTCTCAATCAAGCCTCAGGATAGCTTGTGACTCCATTGTCTTAGAGGTCAGAAGTCAGACTCCACCGAGGAGAGACATCACTTGATTCTGGTCCAATTTCCTGCCATATGCTGGAGGTGGGAGGGGGGAATCAAGGCTTTTAATTGCTCGATCCCTGTGTTTTCTCATCTGCATTCCCCAAGCTAAAAGTGCTTCCCATAACATATTCCATTTGCGATGAGGTCTGGTAAGTTTTTAAAATGCTTAAGGTCTGATTCCTTATGTTCTTGACTCTTTTAAAATCACCTACCATTGCCCAGAACAAAATAATGGTTCTAGGGACATAAGCCATGGACATAAGCAAGTACTTAATACTGGGTTGGTAGCATTTCACTCCCAGTTCATATCTGTGGAAATAACTTCATGAAGTATAAAAGAATGATGCGTCAAACCTGTTGCACACTGTGAATTGGATAGCTTGGGTAGGCTAGCCAAGCACGGATGGATGAGCAGAGGCTACTTACTTGTGATATCTTGCTTGCCCCGGTGGAGAATGTCTCTTCATTTCCATCGCCTTTGGTAGAATTTCTCTTGCTTTTTGAAAAGTACTTTTTTAATGCGATTTTCCTAAAGTGGTAAATATGTATTTCACACAACTATGAATTGAAAAAGGGAGAACTGAGAAAGAAACTGCTTCTTATATGTATTCTTTAAATTATGTATAAAAATATGGTTGGAGAGGTCCAACCTATTGAGAACACAAACCTACTGTTTAGTGAGACCAGCAAGAGGGACACACTGAGCCCAGTGCTCTGGACGCTCCTCTACGTCTAATTTTAGTACTGCATTCAGGGTCACAGTTTTACTCTAGTGAGCTCACCATGGACTACACTGGCTCTCAGGCAGCTCCTCTCACTGCAACCAGCTGCAGCTGTGTCCTTCAGAAAGGCCAAACATATCTGCCACAGGAGCAAGATTTAGGAGAGCCACAGGTTGGGGGAAGGGGACATGTGAAGAAGCAGCCTCGATTTCTTTCCCGAGTCCTACATTTCTGAGAGTGCAAGTAGCATTTACCCTTTGGAGAATGTCTGCAGCTTTGCCTAACAGCATTTCGGTCCTAGGAGAAATCTGGTCCTGGGATAATAGGCATTAATTAATTTCTTTTTCTAGAATATTTTTCTCATCGCAGTTAGCAAGTGCCTCTCACCTTTTCAGATTTGGATCCACCTCCTTTCTAACCTGACTTTCCCAAAAAACAAATAGAAAATCCTCTTGTGAGAATGAGAAACTGTCAATCCCCATAACAGCAAAACAGGGATGAGATGCTTGGCAGTGCAACTGTGCTACCATGAGCGATGGGGACCAGACAGACAGATGGTTGCCAGCAGTTCATACTGTAATAATGGGCTCAGAAACAGAGACAAACCCAGCAAATCATCCAAACAAAACTCGCTGCTCACCTGCTTGTTTCTGCCACTGTCTCCTACACCTCACACAGGGTATTGCATCTGAGGTATGTTAAATGTGATTCTACAATGAGTGCTGAAGAACTCATTTGGAGTTAATTCTCTCTCAGTTTGGAGACAAAACTCAAGTTACTTATTTGTGCTGGAAACATTAGGAAATGCTCCTTTAACTTCCATTCCCAGCAACCTCAGTTCACCAGCAGACTTGGCTACTGAGATGCAATGAAAGGAAAAACTGTGAGCGTAACACATTTCAGTGACTTTCCTTGATATGAAACTCTTCACAGTTCACTGAAAGAGCTAAGGAAACTCGGATGCTTCTGCACAACTTTAGTGTGGCAGCCGGGTACCATGACCACTGCTTGTTTATATTTAATGACTATAACATTATGGTACCATTTGTTTATTTAAAGATGAACTTCTGTGTTCAGTCAAACTTTAGACACGTTATTTAAACATAAGCCAATTTGCCAATCATGTATCTGTGGCTATTTTCCTCCATAAATGGTTAATAATTGAAGATAAATGTTTGTAAACAAGACATTTTTCCCTCCACATTAATTTTCTAATCCTGCTCCTTCATACTGAAAGGTCATTGTAAGCTTCTGGTTTTAGTATTTTATTTTAGAATCTCTTTTATTTTCTTTGGGAATGTCTATGACCAAACAACTCAATGGATAGATGACAAGCATTCAGCATGAATCGTATAAAAGAAGAGAGAGAAGGACAAGGAAGAAAACATTCACACACAGTCTTCTGAGTTGGCTGAAAAAGAAAGAAATGAAAGAAACTATCCATTCTTCAGAGAGTGTCAGAATGAGAGGTAAATACAGTGCTGAACCATTTTTTAATCCATTAACGGGTCAGGATAAACAAATGAGATTTACTTCAGCTGACTAAAATGCATTAGAGTTGTACCTGTTTCTCTTCACTCTGATTTTAGCATTCATTAGGAATATACCGGTTTTCCCAGATAAAACATATCCTGGTTCAGCTGTGGGTTCTCAGAGCTCCTGTTTCTCTCTTAAATGCTACTGGAGTGTGGACTATAAGTCTGCCCAGTGATAAAACGGGAAAAATGAAAGAGAGTGCTGCAAATCTTATTCTGAAATGAGACTGTCTAAAAACCAGAAATTCCAAACCACATTTTTTAATATATCAACACATTTTTTCTCATCCAGTGTGAAGTGGAGACATTTGAAAATTTTGATGGATGTGGAATGTTATGTTCAGGTCCCTGCTCTGAATCAGTTTGAACTTAGATTTATTAAATATTCATTGTGAAAAACAAAGTCAAGCAAAGCAAGGATTTGAAACTGCAGTTCCTTCATCCCATACAAACATCCTACCCTTGCCAATAGGTTTCCCTCCTTGTGTGCACAGCCTCAGTTCTCCCGTGTTACCAGCACAAATACTAAGTAGGATTTGGGTCTTTGATATCCTGCTGTTTGTCCTTTTTGGCTGTCTGTTTTTCCTGCTTTTTCCCTCTGCTAAATAACAGTTTTGAAGCCGAAGTAAAAATTGCGTTGGGTCATTCGGAAGGAAGTGCCTGAAATGTAGCTGGATTTCCATAGAAATATTGTATTTTCATTCTATTTTTGACTGAACTTAAAGGTTAATATTCAAAGCATTAGTAAAGTTTTCACCATTCCTTTCCTGGATGCCTGAACAGATTGTCAGTGTATGGAGAAATATCTGAAAGTTAGTAGTTTTTGACAATATTCATGGTGTCTGATGCCTGATAAAAGTAAGGATTTTCAACAACAGAAATATGCATATCACTTTATTTTTAAAAGTGTTACTGCAGAGAAAACACTGTTTTAAATTGCTTGCTGTTGGGGACAGGACAATATGAGGGTGGATTCAGTAATTCATTTTCTTCCAGCATACTGCTCTCTTTAAATATACCCTTTCCTGCTCTGTTCCTAGAGTACCTTATGTGCCATGGGCCCCAATTGCTGATATACTGATTTTTTTCTTGAAAGGTGCTGTGTGTCTGTGACTTTGTTACACATCGATGGCACCAAGCACTGCTCAGCCTCTCCTCAAATGGGAACACGACAAAGTCAGGAGTGAGTCAGTACTTCCGTGGGAGACACAGGAAATACCAGGAACACTGGGATGGGGGAGCATCTCCTGCCCAAGCTCATGATGTGGTGGGACAACTGAGTGCATTCTGCTTTTTTTGAGTGTTTTCTGGCTTGTCATTTTTAGGTCTACCAATACTCTTTAATACCGAACTGCTAGAGACTGCAAACACTAAAGAGTAGTAGCCATCTCTTTGCTTTGCGTTGCACTGGGTGCAGAATCACTCTAGAATTCATAACATTATAATACACACAAAAACAAGGATGGAAATCCTTCCTAACTGGTAGGGATTCCAGTCATATCCTGGATACATGAATGTTCTATTTCAAACGGCTATTGGACCCTTTTCCTCCAGAAAGGTGGACACCTGAACTGGACCTGCCATGACTTCCAGCTGCACTTTCAGATAGAGTACGTGCGTCCAAAACAAAAGCCTCTGTCAAGTTGCCTTTCCATGTTTCCTTGGTGACGGTGGTGCAATATTGGGCAACTAGGCTAATCCAAAATGTAGTTATTTAAACATTTATTATTCTATAACAGTGCGTTAAAATTTAAACACATTTTAAAGCTATTCCAGCTGCGTCTTTATTAACTCTATACTATCAATAGCTGAACTGGAAGGAGTTAATCACTTCTTCCTAATTTTCTTTTATAAATATGTGATTAGCCTGAATTATTAGGCAGGCACAATAGCTTTATTCTTCCTGTCAACTATGTGCAGAGGAGTCGGGATTAGTAATCTCCAGGGATCAGGAGCTGATTTGGTGGAAGCAGGCAGGAGGACGGCTAACTTTTGAACCTAAGAGGGCTTTGCTGGGCAAGGGTGACAGCTGTAGCATCTTTAGCCTGGATTTGAATTTGAATTCTATCTACCAGTGCAGCAATGCTATGACTTGGCAATATGTTATAATAATCTTTGTGACACAAATGTCGGGGGCTTTTTGTTACATGTCCTCAAAGAGATTTAGGTAATTAATGTTAAATTGATGATATAAAACCTCCATTCTATCTCTCTTACTAATTCTGATCTACTGTAAATAGACAGAAATATTCACAGGCCAATAATCCCAATGCTGTTTGGGGGTTTTGATTTCTTTTTTATCATGAGTGTGAGGTCAATAGTTGCTGTAAGATATTCAGCTCTGAATCTGAGAAAGTTTGTATTGAAAACATGTTGGAAAAATAGGGATGGGACCTGAATGCGTTCTCATGCTGAGAAGGCCATATACTATTTCGTACTGTAGGCTTAAGTGAGAAAATGGGCCAATGTGTCAGAATTTATCAGCTTTTCAACACAGTTGTGGGCTATTAAATGTTTATGTAGCAGATGGGAACAGTGGAGAAATACAGTGTATAGCACACATGCCGTGCTGGGCCAAGAGGAAAGGAAGTTCTCCAGCCTTCCCCCTTTGCTGTACTATGAACCTATGACCCTATTGCCCAAAGGCAAAAAAGCTACCTGCAGAGATGTCAGCAGTATGGAAAAAAGGAATTACAGTGAAACACAAACACTCTGCTCTGCAGAGATGCTCTTCTAAGTTCTTTAGGCTTTTTGTCCATTTGGTTCAGTCTTGGTGAAAACATTGAGGAATTATTTTAGGTAGGACTAGGGCATAGAGATCAAGTAAAATGATTGAAATTAAATGGGTGGAAAGTAACTTGGGATGGAATATTTGGAATGTACTTGCTGACAATGGAATGCAATGGGCCAGAGAATTGTTGAGAAATGCAAACTATGAAAATCCCATTTCTTCAGAAAGTTCAGGTGAAACAGTATATTCAACAGGGAAAAGTACTCGTGCTAAACAGGAGCTCAGATCTGAAAAGAATTTCAATGGTCTTATGCTTGATATGTGTATTTTGTAAGGAACTGGGATCATTTTTCTCAACGGTAAAGAGCTCAGAGAGAAACCTCTGCCTGAGTTTTCAGTCAATTAGCATATTCTTTAATTAATGAATTAAATTAGAGAATTAAACTTGAGCAATTGGTGAGGATAGATAGCAGTGTTGTAAATTTTACACTTTGGGGATCCTTTTGCTCTGGCCCTTTCCTTCCTAAATGATTGGTTAATAAATCTGACTAATGAAGCATGCAGATAAAAGGTAAAATTTTCAAATGCATCTAATTGACTTAGAATCCAAAGCCAATGGGATTTATTGTCCTTAAGTCATTTAGGTGCCTCTGGAAGTTTTACTCATATATTCCATTGTTAACATTGATAAAATAATGAACACTTACAGTCCACAAGGGTAAAAAAAAAGAAAAAGTAAAAATAAGATTACTTATGAACTTCAGGAACTGAACTGACCACAGCAGTAACTCCACAGATCTTGTGGTTGAAACCTGCCTAAAAGCTCCTGGCAGTTTACTCCAAATATGTATCAAGTAACAAATGACTAGACTGGTGCTGCACTGATGTATGATGCTCTCTAATGTCTTTGTATCTCACACTGAATCATGGAAACATTTCCTACAAGCCTCTGCTGCTGGACAGGCAGTTCTTAAGTCAATGCTCTGTCTTATTCTCTCTCCATAATGTTAGATATGGATTGTCTACACCTTTGAACTGTTAATTTTCTTTTGAACAGTGCATTTTAAGGCTGTTCCTGGTGAGACACTTTTTCCCCCCCCAGATACTTTCTTTGTAGTTTCTTGAGAAACTGATGAACCATCTCTTGTTTTGTACCTCTCTAAGGTCTGGAAACTGGTTTTTGCTACACCATGGCAGGGTTGCACTGGCTGGTGCACTCTCACGTTTCAGAGCACAGCCCCTCTCAGGCTGAGTGATCTCCCACTAGTTCCAGGTAATCATCTGCATTTGTGAAAGAGTAAATGTAAAATGACTAAATGTAAAATGAGTAAATGACAGTCCAGGCTTCCTGGGCCATGAAGCAGAAGAATATAAAGCTGTAAGTGCCATGAGAAGGAGTGTGAGGCAACCATGAAATGAGGGAGCATCCTTGAGCAGGACTTTGAGGTCAGGCAGTGGACCAGTTCCTGGTTTACCATGTTTAGCCTCCGAACTTATTCATAAATTCACTGGTACTCACAGTGTTTTCAGCCTTGTTTTCAAATTGTAAGGTTTATTGTGACGACAGTGGTATTGTTCATTACACTGTCAAAAAAGCCATGCAGCAAGACGACCTCCAGTAGTTCAGCTTATTTGATTTCTATGTGACTGCTCATAGTCCTCCACAAATCCTCAGAAGTTATTGGCATTATATGATTGTTCTAGTTTCAGTTTAAGGTGGTCTTGAAAGACTACTTTTTACCCTTAGCTGTATGTTTGTCTCAAGGAAGCAACTTTGAAAGAACAGAAGAAATGCATAAACATTGCTTTGGTATGCGGTTTTAGAAAAGGTTGAGGCTAATGACTGGTTTTCCATTTCCATATTTTTGTTCAAAACTAAATGGAACAAGTCCAGAGGTCCCATATTCATTCAGTTCTCACTCAAAATTTCCATGGGTTTGAGACCATTTATCAGCCTCGGTAAAGAGGAGAAAAAAAGATCAGCAGATTGAGTCTTTGGTAAACAGAAGCTTTCATATTTCTATTAAAATATTTAATTTTTAAAATCTTCAGTGTTCAGTGCTGTTGAGAGCGGTTACAGTTTACATCATAGCATCATCTCAGAAATACAGTGCGATGATTCAGCTTCTGGGATGAGTCTACTTTTTTTCTACCTTCTTTTTCAGATGAAAACATTTTTGACATTTGAGGACAACATGCATGAAAGGTTTTATGCCACAGAATGTTGAGATAAGCAGTGAAGAACTTCCTCGTGTGAACCATGGGAGTTCCTTGCATTAGTCACACTAATAAATAATAGACTCTACCTACTGAGCTCCCCTTTGAAACAGACCTCCCTGTGTTCAAGAAAAAGCTAGTATTGGATTCGTCTTTTCAAACTGCTCATTCAGTTTTGCATCTTGCTTTGCAGACAGCTGCTATTAGTTACTAGTGTTTGTAGGAATAGAAAAGGTGGGAAAATACTTCTTTTTATGTGTTCTGTTTCCTTTCACTGAATGTCCAGCAAATTCCCAGTTGAAGGAAGCCTTATTCCACTCCTTCCCCCACCACCTTTCCTCTATAATGTTTTTGTGAAATGTGCTTCCAAATCTCTAAATGCTTGCCAACTCACTATTTGTCTTGATCCACCATTTCCTTTCCATTGTATAGTTCCCTTTTGCAGGATCTTTTACAAACAGACCTCAGTAATTGCTATTGCACTAACATAATGTGGTCTCTGCTAAAAGTCCAGTGAGAATCAATACCTTTTTATTTAAAATTTTGTTACGAGTTATGTTCTGTTTGTATATTTAGCTGGTGAGGACCAGAACACCTCACAGCATATCTGAACTGACTCTCCTTTGAGTTGTGCCAAACAGCAGAACTGCCCTGGTTTACATGGTCTCCCACGACAACAGACTTGATGGCAGCCAAAGAGATCGAGAGGCAGCCGAGCGTGACAGCCGACATCAAAGCGAGAATGCCACACCTTGATCCAGGCTTCACTCTACCTGCCGGGGCAAACTTATTAACGTGACCACCCTGAGAATTCAAAGGAGCAAACGCACACAGGCACACAAAACCCAACCACTCAAATTTGAAAATGAAAATAGAAGTCTAGACAGCTTTTCTTCAGAATTCATTGCTTCTGACCTAATTATTTGGATCCCGTGCTTTATCTTGCTCTTTTCAAAGAACAAGAAGAATAGTTAATTTCTCTTAATAGAATAATTGAATGGCATAATTGTGTGTTGTTTTTTTTTTTTTTTTACTTCAACAATAATGTTTTAGTTAAGCTGACGTCTCTTTCTGTAGAGCTGCTAATGACCAGGCTGCTCACACAATGAATTAGTTAATTCTTTGTTTCCTTGCTGGACCATTTGGACTAACTTAAGCTGATGAAGATTTTGTGTACATGCATGTGCTGTAATGATTGTTTTTGTCTATGATGTCCTGAGCTGTAAATCAAACCTCCTTTTCATTCATGATTTGCCACATGCAAGAACTACAGAGAAGCAGAGGAAAATTAAGATGTGGATTTGTCTGAACAACCTGAGTTTTTGAGATGAGCTGGTTACATTTGTCTCTGTGTTTAACCAACTTTGCATTTAGGAAGAGTTCAAATTCCAGATAGTTTGGAATTTGCAGAGTGTGAGCCTGTTTTATTTTTGCAAAACTGGGGATTAACTGGGTGCAGGCTTTAGTCATCCAAATTGTACAGAACTTTGGGATGGATAATGCCATTTGAATGAATCTAGTGAGCCCTCTCTCCTAGTTGAAAGGATGGATGACATTTTGATGGCTTCAGTGGTAAAGTGGCTGTGAAAAGATCTGACTAATACAAAGTGGAAGTTTCGTAATAACTTTAACGAGCTCCACAATTTCTCACATTTATAGTGTCTTCCATCTTGTAAATCCCTAAGCACTTCACAACAATATAAAGCACCAGTGAAAAGCAGCTACCTCTAGGGCAGAAAGTGGTGACCAGCTGGCTCCCAGCGAAGTACATAGCAGTGAAATGAGAAGGAAAAGTCATTTTGGCCAAGTAAACTGGATTATAAATTAAAAGTAAGTATTGTATTGCCTAAAGGAAATGCTTTGTCAAACACTGTGCCTCTTTTTCATTCCCCTTTAAAGAAAGCACTGTGAATGAAGAGCATGTTCTGGTTATTAAATGATTTGTCTATCTCAGCCTTTCCCCAACTGTGGTCTGGAGTACATTTATTAGTGGTTTGTGGAGACTTTCTGGTCAGAGTGGCGAGACAACTTCAGTTTTCAAATGGTGTTTGCAGCTTCATGTAGCCTCACCCAGGATTTTTCTATTGCCTCAACACCCACTGAGTATTCCAGTGCCATATGGTGTAGTAGGGAATACAAGTGCTTAGAGATTCTGGGGATATAGGGTTCTTAGGAAACTCACTTTTTTGGTCAAAGCCAAATCTGGGACACTTTTGCAATTTGCATATTGAATTCTGTGCAACAGAGCACGCAGGCTGAAAGGATGGCCAGCATTCAAAAAGAGAAAAATCCGAAACTGCATAACATTCTGGTGTGGTAAGAACAGCACTGTTAGAAAGGGATTGATCCAAAACTGACCCCTAAATCCTTATTCAATTTTATTTGGACCTGGTCTCACCCAAACCAGAAGAAACAAAAGAGTTGAAAAGGAGAAAATGAAAGGCTACAATTTATTAACTTTACCAAAATATCATATGTTCATTCCCACCTGGAATACTGTGTCCAGCTTTGGAGTCCTCAACACAGGAAGGACATGGACCTGTTGGAATGGGTCCAGCAGAGGGCCACAAAGATGATCAGAGGGATGGAGCACCTTCCCTATGAAGACAGGCTGAGAGAGCTGTGGTTGTTCAGCCTGGAGAAGAGAAGGCTCCGGGGAGACCTCATAGCAGCGTTCCAATATCTGAAGGGAGCCTACAGGAGAGCCGGAGAGGGACTCTTTGTCAGGAGATGTAGTGACAGGACAAGGGGTAATGGTTTTAAATTGGAAGAGGGGAGATTTAGACTAGATATCAGGAAGAAATTCTTTACTGTGAGGGTGGTGAAGCACTGGAACAGGTTGCCCAGGGAAGCTGTGGATGCCCCATCCCTGGAAGTGTTTAAGGCCAGGCTGGATGGGGCTTTGAGCAACCTGCTCTAGTGGAGGTGTCCCTGCCCATGGCAGGGGGCTTGGAATTCGATGATCTTTAAGGTCCCTTCCAACTCTAACCATTTTATGATTCTATGATTTTAAGCTCCTTTCTTCAATGTTGCCTTAACAATATTTTTCCACAAGGGATTATAAATAGAGTCTATAATAGGGATTGTGAAATTGAGAGAAGATATTGTTCATGAGAAATTCCTTATTTAAAGCCGTTGAACAGTGTAAATGTATTTAGAACCATGAAGCTGTCTAACAAATATCCTCTGGTCTGAAACTTGTCCCGAGCTAGGTGAGAACTGAATGTTCTTCTGTAGAAGGTGTAATTTGAAATCCCATATTTAAGATGAGACAGGACGAGCTCCTGCAAAGAAAGATCCCAAAATGTAGCAAGGAGAGATTAACCCAGAAAAGACGCCTAAATCTAAGTTCCTTCCAGTGCCTGTGTATCCTGCTCAATTTCTTGCTTTGACTTCAGGAAGAACCAAAACTAAATGGAATTACTGTGAGATCCAATTATATTCCAGTTTTGCTAATTTGGGCTCAAAATTTCATGACAGCTCACAGATTTTTGCATAATCAGCTCCAAACACCTCACACTCCATCAGATTCTAGTATGAACCTGGTAACATCAGTCAATCTCTATGAGATAGAAACTAGGAAGGTTCTGTGTGCGTGCAAGTCAAATGAGCTTGAAATTTTGGTCTGTGCCCTGCAACAATAGTAGCTACATCATTACATTCCCCTACACGTCAGATGAATGCTATCAGTGAGGAAGAATGATACTGATCTGGAATTTTCTGACCCAGTTTGGTCACATGTCTGCATTTATTTGCCTGCCATTTAACATCTATTGCATGCTAATTTTGCATTATGATTTCCAGGGTGATTAGCATGCCTTTTTAGCTGTGCATTCTCTCCAACTTTCATTGCACACTTCGAACATAGATAATATGTAAATATTTCCATTCTGCAGTGGTTTCCACTGTGTGCTCTTTGGATTTAGCTACTCTATGAAGTAAATAGTGGAGCTGGTCGAACTCTTCATAACAAATAATTCACCCAGCAAATTCAGCTCTTCTGTAAATGTAATGCATACAAGCTGATTGCGATTTTCCCAAATTAGTTCATTATTTGTAATTGTCTGCTGAATTATTTTTGTGAGCAAACTGTACCCTATGAATTATGTGTAATTTGAACACTATGATTATTTACTTTAAGTTATTCCTTGTGTGTGACTATTCACCTGGTTTTATTTCTGGTCCCTGATTGCATAGGCTGACTTTGAGAAACAGGTGTTTTAGATTGATTTTTCCCTCAAAAGTTTAGTGTGAAGAGGATTAAATGTCTATAGCATAAATATGGGAAAGAACAGTTCTGAAGAGGAGGGAAGGAAGGAAAGGAAAGGAAAGGAAAGGAAAGGAAAGGAAAGGAAAGGAAAGGAAAGGAAAGGAAAGGAAAGGAAAGGAAAGGAAAGGAAAGGAAAGGAAAGGAAAGGAAAGGAAAGGAAAGGAAAGGAAAGGAAAGGAAAGGAAAGGAAAGGAAAGGAAAGGAAAGGAAAGGAAAGGAAAGGAAAGGAAAGGAAAGGAAAGGAAAGGAAAGGAAAGGAGAGAGGGAAAAAGAGAAAATGTGTCCTCTTATTCTTAAAAGAACTTTGTACTGGGATAGGTACATTTATCTGAATACAAAAGTCTTCAGTTAATGGGTTATGGTGCACAGTAGTACTTCATATTGTTGAAGTTAAGGTATATTAAAATTACAGTAGCTTTGTGAGGCCTCATCTGGTATGATATCCAATCAATAATACTGGCTTTGCCAAGAACAAGGGATTAATGGAGGGCCAGTGTGCTCAAGTACCTGGGTCTCCTTTTATCACAGAGAGAGACCATTAGACCATTAGAAACTGACTCTTAATGGAACTAAATAATACCTTAAAAATCCTACTTGATTTTAAAAAGGAGAGAGAGTTTACCTTGAAATGAAAAGAAAGCAGAAATATGGAGAGAAATTATTTAACCAAGGTGACACAGTTGATCATTGGCCATACTGTAGGTAGATCCCAACCTCCCAGGGTCCTAAGATGGTGCCATATCTATAAGCCACCACTGTCCCTGTTAGTCACTCCATGTTCTTAACGCCATATGAGAAGCTGGGGGCAGGTCTAGCCCATTTAATTCTTGGTGCCTCTCGACAGGAATAGCCTTTGCATTCTCCAAACCCTGCACATAATGACAATCTGCACACTTTAATATATCTGCCAAGCACATGGGTTGGATCTCTTAATCTTTATTTTATGTACCTTCATCATTCACCCACCACTCCTCACAGTCACCAATCAGGTGTACATGTGTGGGGCTCTGCACCAAGTGCCTTTGCCAACATACCTGCAGGAGGAAATTTAACTTCTGATCTAGATTTTACATCTGGCTAAGCTTTATGCGAGCACCTGTGGTAGAGACTGTATCAAGGGCACATTAATGAATCTTCTGTTTAACCTGGCAAAACTCTTTTTGTGTGTGTGTGTGTATGTGTGTCTCAGGAGCTGCACTTTGAGAGTTGGACCATCTCTTTTTTGTCTCAGGCAGCATAAGGTAAAGATGATTTCTGGGACTACAAGTTCTTTCCCTTTCCTTGAACCAAGACACACCCTAAATGAATGAAAACTCAGATAGTAATTAAATATACATGCACACACACACACACATATACCTCACTCCAATAATATCCTAACTGTAGCCACTCTGGGGCCAGATTCACATAGGGTGGGCACATATTTGCACCAGATTTAGACCTAAAAGCATGTCTAATTCTGTGAAGTCACAGGCATATTCATTTCCTGGTTTTAACACGCTCATATGGCATGTAAAGTTTTGAAAGGTTAGGCTGAAAAGATCATAAGCCATGTTGTTAGCATGTGTGAGATTTTGTAGCTGTTTGCAAAGTGCTGAGATCCTCAGATGGCAGGTGCTATATAAGTGCCATGTATTATTATTTGTAATATTATCATTCAATTATATATTAATCACTTGCATGAATGAAGTAAGATTTTATTGCATGGTTCTGACTTCCTTTCCTAAGCTTTTGGTTAATCTCTACAGGACATGATTATATCTGCTTGAACCAGATCTATAATAATGAATCTAAACACAGAACTCTGTTTTTAATCTGTTACTGATATTATGTTTTGTTTAAAGGCAAATAGCTCTCTGCCATTCAGATGTGTGACCGCTTCTGAAAGTCAGCTGTCACATACCTTCAGAGCTGCACCCTAACTCACTGTCTGTGAGGGTGCGCACCCCTTTGAGACACTGGGCAAGAAGAGGTTAATCCTTAAGATGGCTAGAAAAGGGACCACAGTTGTCTCTCCATCCTGTAGGAATTAGGCCAGCTGTGGGAGTTAATTGCTTCCTATACACACCCCTCCATGAACAGCATAAAAGGGGTGTGTTGGGTGGGCTTTGGCTTGGCAGGGAGACAGAGAGGAAGGAAGCTGGGTCTAGTGTTAAGAGATCAGACCTGAGCAAGGCGATGTCCTACTCTCTGGTGCTTGTCTGATGTGGGCAGTGCTAAGGCTGAGTACAAACAAGCCAGCCTTACGTGAGGGCTGCTGCTGAGAAGGGGAATTTCTGGTTTGCTCTTGGCCTTTGAAACAGCGCGTTTTTCCTGGCTGACTTCATTTTCCAGAGTGATGCTTCTTATGAAATGCTGTGAATCTGCAGTTCCTCTTTTTGTTGGTATGTCAAAACATCACGCTATGCACACAGGTGCACTTCAGAGCACCCATGTGTCGTCAGGGCAGGAGGGATCCTAAATCATGGGAACTAAGCAGGCAGATAGTGGGGAGCGCTGGTGGTGTGCATACAGAAAACTGCGTTCTTCAGGTTGTTTGCTGTTAGGAAAGTTGCAGTAAAGAATATTCAGATTCCGAGGAGAAAAAACACTCTGGTGTCTTTAAAATTAAATATGGCGGAGAGATATAGTTTTTTATTCTGCTTTCATTCCTCCTCTTCCACTTAGTGCTAGGGAGTAGCACTTAAGTCCAGGACCTGATGCTTTCTGTTTATCTTCTCTGCAGTTTAACTTTGCCCATGTGAGCTGGCCAATATTCTCTGAATTTAAGTTGTAGGAATGCTTCCAGGGAAAAGAATAATGTGAGTCAGGACATGATTGACATGACTTAACTAGTGCCTGATCTGTTTGGTGCAGGGCTGCTGATTCCTGTGCTGCTCTGTATGTGGCTATCGGGGCTGGACCGCACCCTGGCTTGGAAACCTTGGCACACCGGTGTGAACTGAGCATCTTCTGTGCTGCTGTGGAGGGTGTGCCTTGCTAATCTACCTCCTCAAAGAATAGGGTTTCTTTTACCTCTTGGGCCTTGACATGCTTGTTCAGGGGGTAGGATTTGGCCCTTAGTGAGCTGATTATCCATTCCCTTGACATAACATAAAGCTCTAGGATTTACGGCTATATAAGAAAGTAATAATCTTGCTGGGATATGTGAGGAGTTACATACAGTATGTAAATCCCATCTTGAGATAGGAATATGTTCCTTTGAGAGTACAGCTGTAAGAGACCAGCATTATGAAAACTGAATCCATGTAAAATGGCCTGGTTTCATTACAAACTTGAATCTCACCTTACATCAGTTGAAAGTTTTGCTATGGTTCATGAACATTTCAAAGCAAACCTGGGCCCAGGTTCAAATAATTCTTTTATTTCTCTTTATCATGCAAACTGCATAACACCATGCAATTTCAACACAAAACCAGATGAAATGCAAGGCTTTTCACTGAGTGTTTTGATACTTTTTTTTTTTCCTTATTTTTGTGGTGTTTGCTTGTCTCAAAGTGCAGTTCAGCAGCAACAAACCAAGCGAAATCTTTGGGAAAGTCTCTATAAAAGCACTGTGATCCGAAACAGCCAAGTTCTGCACAGCTGCGCTACAGAGTAATGGGCAAGGCTTTAGCTGCTAAGCTTGATGCAGCCACACTCACTGTCAGAAACGGACTGAAGGAATGCAACTCCTCTGGTTTCCATTTCTGCCTGAAGGGGAGCATAGCTCAGTGAACCCACAATGAGACTTGGGGGAAAGGAAAACTAAATTACATTTAAAGAAAGAAAAGAAGCCTTCTGCTTTTTTTTTTTTTTTATGACTGAGTGATGCTGATCTCTTCCACATAACATAGATAAGGTTACAACAAGCCTTTCATTATAAGCCTAATATTGAAAATGACCCCCACCAAACTTTGCCGAGCCAAAAATCAAGCTGTCTGAAATTTCACAGGCAGCAGTTCAGACCAGACCAGAATATCCCCTCCTGGCATATTTGCTAAGGTGTGTAAAGAGGAAAGGAGAAGGAAAACAGAGAAAGTACGCAGAGGGAAATAAGTTATTGAAAAAGAATCTAGTTTACCCTACTACACATGCCATGTTGTGCTGTTACTGCTATATGATGTTCTTAAATATAGTCTTCCAAATTAATTTTCTTTACAGGCAAGCAAATGGTGAGCCTAATGAGATGTGGTGTGTATCCTTAGGTTTGTTAAACAGGTCAGACAGAGGAAACAATAAGAACAGCAGGAGAATTTGCTCTCTGCCCTGGTCTTTGATTAGGGTCAGTTCATAACACAGGTGACTCTTGTCAAAGCCTGGAATCAGTGCTATACTTTGATTCTGGAGAATAGGGGTGGTCTTGCATGTTGTTTGAAAAACTCCGTGGCAGTGCTGACTCACCTGTGCAAATTAAAGCAAGTTATTGCTTAGATTTAAGTTAGACTCTGATTCCTTTCTCCACTGGAAGCACATCTGCAAGACTCCAAGTATTTGCTACCAAGAGCAGAGAAACTACACTGAAGAAAATACAGCGATAGGAGCAAAACAATATAATTTTGTAGCAACACCAATATTGCTGGCTTTAGTGAGAATGAAAAACTTCAGGTTGTCCTGAATGTGAAAATGGCAAAGGTGTCAATGAGAAGTCACTGCAGTTACCTGGTATCTTCACTCTGACTAGCACTGACCCAGGAAATGAAGCATTACAGTGGATTGGGAAATTGCACAGGGCACTCTTGAATTTTTTCCCACCCTCGTAGAAGAAATTCTAGGAGATTCATAACCTCAGAAATAGAAGAAAAAATTAAAACCATGCCAAGCCATTTTAAATTGGACTTCATGATAAACTGAGATTTGATATTCCTGGATAATTACTAATGAGAACACTTTCCCTTTAATTATCTTGTGGTCACCATTTCAAAGGTGATTAAAGCTATTCTTCACTAGATGTGGTTATAGATTTAATGCAAACCTGGTCTTTCTTGTGGTTTTATCACAGCAATTAAATCTGGCTTGCACACAGACTTTGTGTGGCATGAGGGATTTCACCAAGCAAAATGATTTTACCCTTCAGGCAATGTTAAATTTAGGAAAAATATAATTAATTATATCAGACAGGTATCTATTATACATCATGCACACATTCTTAGAGACCAGGGGGCCCACTTCTACTCAAAACAGAAACAGTCATTCCTTCCAGCTCTGGTCTTAAGCACAGTAGCAACTGTTGCCCGTTCAGACATGTCTAAATATCATCATTTTTATTATCTGTAACAAGCAATCATCCGTTCTCTGAGAAGAAACAATAGAAAGTCCCAAGTTTTGGATGCAAGTTCTCGGTTCCTATCCCATTTTGACTGAGCGTTTCATGGTTCTTTGCTTTCTTTCTGAATGCATGCAGCAGCTATGTCTTGGAAATAATGCAGTGTTAGCCTATTACAGTTACAGGCTATGTAATATGTTTCTGTTTAGCTTTTATCTGATGATTGTAAGATTACCTGATTACATTTTATTTTTTTCCCCCTGAACTACTCGATGGGTTTGTTGCTAACTTATCTAATACTGTACAATCCCTCAGCCCACAAAAATCTTCCGATTTAATTAGGGTTTTAGGCCGCCTTCTAAAGACAAAAGGCTGCATTTTTACAATGCACGTAGGCACTCAAGACACCCATGTCAGTGATACTGCATGCTACTAAAATGTCTTTCATCAGTGGATCTCAAAGTGCTTTAAAAACATTTGTAAAGCATCAGGGAGAGAGAAATGTATATCCAGTTTACAGATGCATGAACTGATAGACTGTGTAAGTTATAGATATGCCATGCTAAACATCAAACTATTCTGCTTTTGATTGCATTAAAAAGATAGAGATACGTGGGTGAGATGGGCATTTTTATTGTTGGTGGGGTTCCTCCCTAATCCTTGGGATAGGTTGCCTGTAGGGGAATAGAGCTGGATTTAAAATGCTGCATCTATATGCAAGCATAGCATGAAAATGAGGAGATAGAGCTAACTTTTCTTGTTTTGCTTTCCTCTAATGTTCCACAGAAGTTTATTCATCTATCTGATTAAAATAAAATAAAATAAAAGATTTAAAGATGGTCCTAAGGAAAAAAACGGTGCTAGATAACTAGTTTTACGGTTGAATTATTGAAGTGGAATGCTGTTTGGGAAAATAAGCTGTGAAATCTTACAGAGCTGTTACCAGATTTCATCTGTATCTTCTTTTATTGTTTCTTTTTAAATTCAAAAGCCTTAGTTCTTGAAAGAGTCTTGGAAGTATTACAGCATTCGGAGCAGTGACACTGTAAAATATAGGGTACTAATCACAGAGTAGCTGTGCAACATACAGCTTTTTCTATCTGTCATATTTAATAACTAGACTATCATATCATTTGATTCTCATGTGCCAGAATCAGAGTCCTACCTCTCAACAGTTTGGAACCATGACAAAAATAATATCACTCAGCCAATCTCATGACTCAAGTGACCTTGGCCTTTGATCCAGTCAGATCTTATCAGATCTTCAGAGGGTCAAGGTACACCTGTTTTCAGTATTTTAGCATTTTAGCCATAAGCATTAAAGGGCTACAGGGGACATGGGATACTCAGAGGAAAAAGAACTGCTCTGCTTCCTATATGTGCGTGCGTGTGTACATATGCATATATATACAGGCATGTGCCTCTGCCTGGGGAGAGGGGTACGTTTAATAATGCAGCTTGTTATTTAAAACTGAGTGTAATCCATAGAAAAATGATTTTTCTTAATTTTTTTTTTTATGGATCGTGTACACAATGCAAGTGTTGTTAATGAATAATATTTAATTAAAAATGTTCATAGAGGAAAAGAGGCAGCTTGGCAGAACAGGTATCATATACATGAAGTGCATTAGCGCTTAGCAGCAGACAAATATGCTTTGCTGTATGGGAAACAGCATGATCAGGTGCACGTCTGCCATATTAAAGGATTATGAGAAATGGGGAGAAAATAATACTTAATTCTGAATGTAAAAATATTCTGGTTTTTAAAGAGGCGTCTCTTGAAGCAACCATATTATGAGATATAATACTACAAAATCTTCTTGATTTAGCACCATAGAGACTATTAATGCTTATGACTGCTTAATTTCTCTTTCTGAAGCATACAAGAAAGCCATATGCTGGAATGTAGGAGGTTTGTAGCGTGTCCATTTAGTCAGGAATAATATGCAGCCAGAGGCACTGAAAATGACTATTTTGTTGATAAAAACATGCCAAGCATTTTATTCCCAGCTATGAAGTATGGAGTAAACTTTTGATGATCAATGCTGACTTCTATTGGAAAGTTGTGCTGTGTATACACCAGGCTAATGTGTATGCGTTGTAAGCTATAGAGATAATATTATCATACAGATCATTGTTTGCAAACGGGAAGCTTAGAAGGCTGTGAAGATAATTTCTCATGACAATTATTATGTACAGTAGGTGTAGAAATTGTTTGCCTGTGACCCTCAGTAATTGCTAGTGAGGCATGCCTGCACATCTATCAGGGAGAAAACGAGGACTCTTCATTTCCAGAAATAGGATGTTTTACTGAAATGTATACACTGAAGTGTTCCTGAAGTTCCCTGTCCCAGACAGGCTGCAGTATGAGCCCAGATAGCAGAGCAGAAGATTTTGGCTGCATGTTGCAGAAAATGGTGTACCACTATAGGTAAGGATCAAGGCATAGTGTTTTTAATTGATTTAATAAAAAATGGTGACTGTAGTATTATGCAGAGCTGCTAATCTATAATCTACAACCTGCTGCTGTGGGTTCCAAGTAACCATATCTTAATTTCATGGGTGGTTTTCAGTAACAAGGAAAAAGGTACAAAAAGTTTCTTTCAGTGGCACTAGACCGACCTCCACCATCACTGGCATCCACTTGGGGCCCTTTTTTAAAATTCTATCATACAGCAGCACTAATTTCACTAAGATCATGTGATGCTTCTGCTTGCAAAAAGACTGCTTGTGAGAGCCAGGGTTATGGAATTAAACCTTTAATATGGCTCTAACAAAGCAGGAATGAACAGAAAGAAGCTTATGGTAAAGGAGAGAGAAAAGGGAAAGGTTACTTCCATTTTTGTCCTAGTTTGCCTGCATCTTTCCTTCCAGTGCTCTCTGTCACTTACTTTATTTTTCCCTCTGCTCCACACTGGTGAGACCCCACCTGCAGTACTGCGTCCAGCTCTGGAGTCCTCACTACAGGAAGGACACGGACCTCTTGGAACGGGTCCAGCGGACGGCCACAAAAATGATCAGAGGGCTGAAGAACCTCCCCTATGAAGACAGGCTGAGAGAGCTGGGGTTCAGCCTGGAGAAGGGAAGGCCCTGCGGATACCTTATAGCAGCTTTCCAGTACCTAAAGGGGGCCTACGGAAGAGACAGGGAAGGACTCTTTATCAGGGAGTGTAGCGATAGGACAAGGGGTAATGGTTTTCAACTAAAAGAGGGGAGATTTAGATTAGATATTAGGAAGAAATTCTTTACTGTGAGGGTGGTGAGACACTGGAACAGGTTGCCCAGGGAAGTTGTGGATGTCCCATCCCTGAAGGTGCTCAAGACCAGGCTGGATGGGGCTTTGATCAACCTGGCTGAGTGGGAGGTGTCCCTGCCCATGGCAGGGGGGTTGAAACTCGATGATCTTTAAGGTCCCTTCCAACTCAAACCATTCTATGATTCTATAGAGGGAAATGATCAAGCTCGTCCTGCATATGTGTACTGAGGAGGATGCTGAACTTGACCCAACACTGCCCATGTCAGGGCTATTAAGGAGGTAAATAAGTTGATATTTGCTATAAGTGCTATAATGTATGAATTATCGGTTATGTTAACAATGATATTTTTGTAAGTCAAAGCAGAATGGTTTGTATTCCCTGGGGGAATTTCCTACCCAGCTTCCTCTCTACACAGGTGAAATACAGTGTCTTAAAAGGACTTGGATAGTTGGGTTATTTGGGTTTGTAGATAGGATGAAACACAGCAGCCAGATATATTGCGGCAGTCACTGTCTTCACAGCCTGCATGCTGTTCTTTTCACTTCCATCATACACAATTAAAAGTGGATACATTGGTATAAAATGAGTTCACAACATTTTCTTTGCCTTGAAATCTGCCAAATTTCTGTGCCACAAATGATACCATGAGTTAAGTGAACTGAAGACCTCTTTAAACTGTAGAGTTCTTTCTTTTTTTTCCCTATCCATGTTAATTAAAGAACATAAAGCAGCAATAAAACATTTTTTTTTTCTGGCAAAGGCTGGATCCTGACTAAGTATCTTGAATTCCTTCCATTTCCTGTCCATCCTCAAACACCAGCTCTGTGCTTTCTTTTGGCCCCAGGTACTGTTTCCCCTTTCTTTGCAGCTCTAGATACTTCCACCTTTTCCTAAACCCAACAATATTATTTCTTAAGGGGGAGGGCAAATAAATACCAGATTCCTGTGGTCACTTCTCTCATCCATCCCTCTCTCTTTCCTTTCCCACTGGTCTTGAATGTGCCGTGACCTTTCTCTGCATGGCATAGAAAGTGCAGTTAGGCACAGAAATGCTCCTTTGTACAATGTACTATGTGCACCTCTGGATAAGAAAAACAGATTCCTGCCTTAAAAGACAGACCTACACAATTCCTCACAGCCAATTGCCAGATGGCCAGGAACATAGGTTAAGGTGAAATGAATTTGATGGGACTGAAAAGCTACATTTCTTCCTTTTATGTTGTTCAAGAGTATTCAATGTCTGCACTGACATTTTTGTATTAATTAGTAATGTCATATATTGTACCAATCAGGGAACAGAGCAGTTAGACACATAGGAAAAATTTCTCCATGTAGGAATGATGGTCTGGCTATTGGACTTTGTATGCATGTATTAGATACAAAGTAAAACTTGTAAATGAACATGTTCTTAGCTTTAACCTTGAAATTGCCATTTCCTTAATGGAACTGTCATATGATTAAAATTAAATTTGTGGACAAGACTGGGTACTTACACTTCAAACACATTTCCTTGTTAAGGGAAAGAATCAGTAAACAGTAGTTCTGCTGGTAAATAGGGAATAGATGCTTGGGTTTCATTGTTGTAAGCAGCATAGAGAATCTATTATTGTAAACTTAAAGATGTGAGTGACTGTCTAGTAGTTGGAACACTGAAGTAGCAACTGGAAAATTTGGGTTATTCTAGTCTAAGATCACTACTGTCTTCCTGTGTCACTTTCAGCTATGAATTTGGTGACTTGACTACAGCTTCTCTGTGGTATATTATCAATATAAATAACCTAATCAATACATGGACTAGCTACTCTGCAATCCCAATACAACCTTTTCAGTAAGCTAAATTAGCCTCAGCAAGACCCTATGCTGTTATGATGCTTCTGGCACTACTCCATCTCAACGTATTCTGGAGGAGAGGTCTGATGCTTTTACGGCTGATGGGATGGCCTCAGTGCAAATACAGACACTGTTGCCGTTGAGTGTCATTTCATACCACCTGTGGTTTACTTAAACGATTCAGGACCCTGAGAATGGTTTCTCCCAAAGATTGCTTCATCTCAGGTCAGGAAGTACAAAAATGACTTCATTATCCTTGATACATACCTAGGATTTGGGTGTAGCAGCTGGGGAATGGGTCATCTTCAGACATATGCAAGAATGAACCAAATGAACTGTCCAGTACTGGAGAAAATCTCATGACTCTTAGAAGACAAACAGCTGAGTCAAAACAGAAAGGAAACACACATGTATATACCTCTCTTTCTTCCCTCTGGAAATGACATCCAGATGTTGGCACCGTATTCCTCGGACTACATAACATATGGATTCATATGTGACTGCCGAAGGGTATTTAGTGGGCCACACTGGTAAGTTGTGTTGTCTCCATCGACTTTTGTGCAGAAGCACATGACTGCCAGATATTATTCTTAGTTCTATATATAATCTTGCACATAGCATAGATATATGATACAGAAACTCATTAAGGCTGAGTCTGTCTGTGTTTATATATGTGAGACTTCAGTGAAGTGGGAACTTTGAGGTGAGATCAATAGGAGGAATAGCCATAAGAAAAGAGTTGAAAAACCATATTGATTGTTTACTACATTAGGAATGCAAAAAAATATAGATTTTTGAATGATGCCTGGTATTCTTAAAAAAATATAATGATAAAACAATTGTCTGATGCCATCAAATTAAGTGTTTTCGCTGGTAGTCTAAGCATTTACCTAAGGCTTCTAAATTTATTTCCTAGCCTGACTAGCCAAGTGACCTTTCTGAAGTTATTTATATTGTCTTTATATTTGTATTCAATTACTCAGCATAAATCAGAATGAGAATTCAAGGCCCCCTTCTGCTTTATCTTTATCAGTATGCAATGAGACTGATCCAAAGTCTGCTGAATGCAGCAGATGGGGCCCCATTGACATTAGCTGACTTTGACTCAGAGAATCACATACACCACACCAAACTCTGGTCCCCTGTATAATACATCCCAGTACGGCCAAGCAACAAGTCATATGGGTTTCATGTTCTCATATACATGGGAAAAAAAAAGTTTTGAAAGTCTCTCCACATCTTTATTTAGGTATATAAAAATATATAAATGTTCTGCTAGCAGCCTAATTAAAGGATCCTAGTTTCTTACAGATGTATATGCTGTGTCACAGTGCTACCTATTTTACCCACTGCAAAAACTTTGGGCTTCCTATAACACCTCCTGCTGCAGTATCTTTAGATCTCATAAGATCCTTATTACTTCTTTGGGTTGCTACTGATCTTTTTTTGACCCGTTAGATGACCAGAGGACAGCAACATATTATAACTAGTGCCAAGCTATAGGAGGAATTCTCTCCATGGAGAACTGATATAGTCTTTCTCCTCTGTTTAGATGTTGACTTTTAAAAAAATATGAAATCTAATTATTTTTGAGACTTCTAACCTGAAGTGGAATGAAACAAGTATGTCAGACTGGGAAGAAATTAATCACTGAAGGATCAAAGTCAGTGGGTGATGTGGGCAAAGAAACTGGTCACTAGACTCAAAATCATTATGGGGAGGAGAAATAGACGGTAAATAAGTGGTATGATTGAATAAGCCTGAATTCTGCTAAATATTTTAATTCTCTGTGCCAATTGTGTGCCAGGTAATTATTGGCCTTTTCATGATGGAATGAATACAAAACAACGTTTTCCCTTTTTTTCCCTTTGTTAATCCACATGAAGGTGTGGGAAGCAATTTGTAACCCTGCTATACCGTCCTGCTTCAGGAAAGTCAATGGCTTTATGTTTTCTTTATCCTTGCATGAAAAGCTCTCAGAGAGGTAAATATGGGCTGCTGTCTTTTGGTGTTCTTTTGGCAGGTACTCACCCAAAGTGGACAGGAAGATTCCTTTTTTTTAATACATGGATAACTTTTCCAGCAGAGTCTGTAACTTAACATCATAGGCTGTTCCCTGTCTGCAGTGCCTATGTCACCAGCTGTCTATATAAAACCTTCATGTTTTAACTGGGGCAAAATGCACTAGAGGATTTTCACATGATTAATGACAGCCATTGGGATTAATGAAGACTGGCTCCAGCCATGGGGTCACAGATGAATTTTCTGACGCTGATTCTTATAAGTTCAGCAGACCTGGTAGGGAAAACCTATATTCAGCACTTCTCTTTGTGTCTCTCACAGCTTTAATGCAATGTGTATTTTTGCTGTGCAGTATATGAAGCCTGATGAATACAGTATAAGATGCTCAATTTGTTAAACCATGCTTTTGTGCCATTTAATATATTCCCATCTTTTTTTTTTCACAACCTGAAAAGGATATATGTCATCAGCCATGCTAAAATTGTTGAAATATCTGAGAAAGAAATTGTCCTCAAGTCTCAACAAATCATCTTTTTACAACATTACGTGTTAAGAATTCATTTAAGAAATGATCCCCAAGAGGCCACATGTGAACACTGTGCCATCCTAATCTATCTTTTCCTGACTATTAGGTTGATAATGGGGATTCCTTTGCACAGTCATTATGCATTGTTGTCAGTCTTGAGCCAGTTTTATGACCTGTGTCCAAGATGTACCCTCGTTCTCATTAAAGGCTTAAAATGATCCATTATTCTCTTGCTTTGTTTCTCTGATTTTCTGGCTCCTTATGGAACTTTAAAATGTTGGTATTTTTTGGATGGCAGGGAACCAGCATAGCTAGAACTATGATCCATTCTTGGTTCAACAACCAGATTTTTTTATCTATTTCTATTGTGCACCAACTTTCAACATGCAAATCCAACACAGTTTAACATCCAAATGATGATGTTGAATCCCAGAAGCAGCACTGATGGACCATAATAATGAAACCTCTCCTGTGTCATATCGGCAGTGTATGTATGTAGGGTGCACCCATGTAGCTTAGTTATTGTTTTTATCTGTTAGAATATGCAGTCAGTGTCCATGTAAATACTTTGCATCAATTCTAGAATGTAGAGAAGATATGGTTCCCTATAAGACTTGCAAGAGAGATTTCTTCGTTTAAGTTTATAGTATGGTTTTGGCCATTAACAATCTTAAAATAACAACTTCCTCCCGCCCAACTTTTAAAGCTCTCCTAATCAGAAAAAGAAAGTCAATTAGTCTCAATTTAAAAAAATACTTTTGATGCACAGCACACTGAAAGAAGGATGCAGTAATCATTTAAAAATTATAGTGAAAATGTATTAAGGGTCCATCAGCAGTATATTAGGAGAAGTCTTTGTTTCAGTGAACTTGATAATAAAAAGATTATTCTATTTAAGACGGCACAATCAGTGTAAGAATACAGTGAAGGAAAAAATAGTCCAGTCAAATAACTTCTACTATGAGTCCTGGAAGTGTAGCAGTCTGGGTAAATGCAGGTAGACTCTCAGACCTTGTCTTTTCCTGACTGATTGCTAGCCATAACCTGCTGCTATTGGAATTAGAAACTGTCTGCACACTCTGCTCTCTATTTGGCTGACAAAGTACTAACAGGGCAAATTGTAGGTTATTTCACTTTTCAACATGGGCTGTCACCCCCTAAGTTCGCTGATATGGTGGCACTGGTCTGCAGTGTCTCTATTAGAGTTTTTTAAATAAATAGGGTGAAAGTGGATGGGTAGGCTCTTTGCAACTCTCGTGTCAGCTGTGTACTGATAGTTCTCCACTTACCTACACTGCCTGATCATTAGTTTGATCGCTACCTAATGCCTGATCATTCTTCCTGCAGAGCTTGCTGTTTTATTAAACTGCTTTAGTAGCATTGTAAGTCTCTAAAACTGTATTATTTTCTTTTGAGAAAAGAGGAAAAGACCAGAGATACACCTACCCCAGTAGAAACTGTACTCTCCTTGGTAAACTTCTGTCCTTGTGTACATCCCAAATTAATAAAGTTGTGATACCTGATGAAATGGCTGACACACAGCTACTTTTGTTTATACATACTGCCATCAGTTTACATGTTAATAGACAAAATGAGTGTTTATGGCAATCTTATTTAATCCTACCCTCAATGGATCAGATGTGAACTGTGGGAGGTTGGCCCACTCTCGCTGTTTCGGCTTTCCACCAATGTTTGGAAATACACTAACTTTCCAGAAAAAAAAAAATCCCTTACAATATCCTGCATGCTTCCAGGCACCAGCTGTCTCCTAAAACACATCACCTGTAGACTGATGCCATGTGACCTTGTTACTCATCTATCAGCCTATTTCTGTCTCTCTGTTTGTCTCAGGTATTTTTAAAGTGTCCATCACTGTGGTTTCTCATACTCCTTAGTACTTAGCCTTCACTGTTTAGAAAGCTTAGCTTTTAACATTCCTGTGTTTTGATTAAATCTTCCTTGCTTTCAGACCCCCACTGAAGGTAGTGGAAGCGTTTCTGTACATTTTAAACACTGTTGGATAGCTTTGTGTAGACCACATGGTGACTTTACTGTCAGTTTTAACTATTTGGTTTGTATTTAAGAGGTATTAAGAACAAAATTGCCTAATGTGATTTCATAAACAGTGAATGATATCCCAACTTTTTTGGAAAAGGGTGGTTTTGCTATGAACTTTACTGTGGACAAAACATAGCTTATTTATTTTAACTTTTCACTTGGTTTACCACTGATAGCCATGATGATTTGCAATCCTGATTCTTATTCATTCCATATTAGCATTGCTGTTGATCTTTGATTCTTTAACAGAAGTTTGATATTTACTGAATATTCTAAATGTGTGGGATTATTGATGGCATGGTTTCCATACACAGATTGGAAGTACTATATTTGTACAGATCCTAGTCTGTTTGAGAACCTAGCATGGCTAGGACTTTAGGTGCTATTGGCTTAATAAATAACACCCAGTCCCATCTTTGTTGTTAATGAAAGCCACGTACCTGTGTTGTGAAATGCACCTGTATTATGATGCTATTATGATGGTAGTGGTCTCTATGTTTTTAAAACTAAAATAGATCTAATTTAAAACTGTAACTCAATAAAAAGAAATCCATTAACATCCAGTTTAGTTTACAAATACAGAAGGTACACTTTTGGCTCATCACCTTTAAGAAATTGGATCTGTTCAGATTTGAGGAGCAGATGGGAAGAGCTGGCATTTATCATACTTACAATTTTTTATTACAAACAATGCTAGATACGTGTACTGTGACATTCTTGAGAACACTGATGTGCCACTCACTGTCATAAGCCCCATTCTTGTAGCTTCTTGAGAGTGAAATGTGAAATTTTGCACTTCACTGGACTATTCTCATCTCTGTGGCAAGTTAATGGTGGCATTACTATCCCACAAAGTTCCCAACTCATAGGACTGTCATAGTCAACAAGATGTACTAGAAAAGTATAGTTTTTGTTCTTCTAATGTTGATTTACCCCTCAAATTGCATTTAGACCACACATTCAGAGTTTTCTCAGCAACAATGAATGCTAGAATTGTCATTAAACAAATAAACAAAGCCCATTTAAATAAAGATTAGTGACATTTATATGTTAGAATCCTCCTGAATTTGTTATTTATGACTGAAAATAAAGCATTGATAACATAAGGCTTGAAAAAAAACAGGAAAATTAGTAGTGATGGGTTCAGAATTAATAATGGTCTGTGAAAAATCACGTTACCTCTGTAGATCCATAGTCACATCTTGCATGATCACCTGTGTGTTCCTGCTGCACAGCTACATTCCATCTTTTCACCTCTGCCTGCTTACTAACATTTCTAATGAACTGGTTGGAAAAAGAAGACGTACCTGTTACATCTTAGTTTACTGTTAAATCCCTAATCACTTAAACTGACCTTCTTAGTTCAATGAGCTACTAATCTAAAAGCCCCAAAATATTTCACCAAGATGTCTAGCCCAAAGTCTATTCTAGCACATCAGTATCTTATTGTGTGCCCAAAGATTTAGTTTCATCCTAGAAAATAAATTTTTTGTCCTATTGTGTATGGCCTGCTGTCCTTCATGTATATGACAGAAAAAAAGCAAGGTATGTACTCTTCCAGCTGACCGGAATATCAAAACTCTTTGTGTTGTCTTGGCCTTAATTTTTCTAAGAAATATAATTCCAGTTTTGAATGTAAGAGAGTATTTTTGGTCTTGTGTATAGTCCATGTATAGTTGCTGTGCATTAAAGTGTCTTGCACAAATGCGAGATATTCTCTGACGATGAACCAAGTGCTTATGTAGATTGATAAATGTTGTATCTATCTCTGTCTGGAAAATTCATAAAATACACGAAATAAGAAAAATATACAAATATATTTAGAAAAAATATATATTTATGTTGTTACTGAATACTTGTTAGTCTGCACCACCATCAATTCAGATGTTAGGGTGAATAAATTGGGTTACCGTTTTGGACATCAATATCTAGCAGGTTTCTAAATACTTATCTACAAAGATATTCCCCAATATGGCTACTCCATATGTTCCCTTAGGT
The DNA here is from genome assembly GCF_964106895.1 of Numenius arquata. Classification (NCBI taxonomy): domain Eukaryota; kingdom Metazoa; phylum Chordata; class Aves; order Charadriiformes; family Scolopacidae; genus Numenius; species Numenius arquata. The sequence continues at coordinate 9,277,798 of NC_133581.1, forward strand.
GCTGACTTATGAATTTAGATATTTACTATACTATTATAAAAGCTACATGCAATGATTATTCATTGATATGTTTGATTAGAATACTTTCATCATTAATCTTTATCAACATGTAAGTTAACGGAAAAATCACAAGTGACTCCTCTTTTAGACAAAGGTATTGTTCGCTCAAGCATATTATTTTCTTTTCACTTCCCTTTTAGTTACACCCTGCAGGGGAAACAAAACAGAATACAAAGTTGAATCAATATAGTGGCAAGCGTAAAAAAACCCAACACAATAGTGATCACTATCTTTTGTTGCTGGTCTGGAATCTTCTAAATTTTTGATAACATAAACTATAGATGAATTAATGAAGAGTTAAGAAATAAAAATTTGTTATATAATAACAGGAATTAATCTGATTTGCTTTCATAAGTAGATAATAAATAACAGATTTTCTGAATCTTTTGAGCAGGACTTTTCTTGACATTTGCAGAAAGAAATAGATTTTTTTCTTTATATATTTTATAGCAAAAAAAATACAGTTAGAGATTGGACTGTTTCCTTAAGAATAGATTCATGACCAAACCCCCTTAATTTCAGATGTAAAGTGGCTTGGCTGCGTTCATAAACAGAGCCATGAATTCTTTTCCATCTGAACTTATGTTCTTTGATTTTCACTGAATGACTGACCATTTCAACACGCTCTCCTGATCGTATATAATTCAGTCCTTGACCATGACAAACCAATCATTCACAACTGACCCTTGAAATTAATTAATGCCAATCACCGCTATCAGTCAAGAGACATTCTGAGGGATTTCAAAAGAAGAGATTGATGTTACATAGTGCTAAAGTTAGATGTAGAAAATGCAGTCAGTCAGTGAATTTCAGAAGAACTTAAATTACGTTTATAGATTGCTAACATCCTTTCTAGTACATGTAGTTACAAGATGGTAGTCATCAATGTATACTAGAGCTGGAACAAGTGCTTAGTGTGAAAATGCTAATCTTCAGATACTTATATCTTGAAAACCATAGGTGGTCTTGGCATGGAAAATAACATGCTACCTCCAAATTTGAATCTCTAAAGCATAGCAGGAGGCAGATCTAACCAGCACTGTGACCATATGTGTTTGGGATTTCATACACAATAATTAATTTCCATTCTGTAAAAATGAATAATTTAATATAACATTCCACATCAAGAGATGCAAACACAAACTGATGGTTAAAAAAATGCCATCGAACAAACTTTTATCATAGTCAAAAGCATCTTAAAATGTTGTGTATATAAATAAAATTAAAAGAAAACTATTTAACTGCTTTTATTTCTAAATATAAGAATATTATGAAAACCATCTCTTGGCAATCAAAGGATGTTTAACTGAATAAAGGCCTTAGAATAAATACTTAATCTGAAAATTGATGTTATCTGGATATGTACCTAACGTCCATGTTCTTTTCTAACTGTGTTTCTAGCTATGACCATGTTTCCTCTTTCCTGTTTGATTTGCGTGTAAACCATCATCAAAATATTCGATATTTTTACCTAAACTCAATAAACCTGACACACCTGCAGGCTACGTCTCTTCATTGAAACAGTGATAACCAATAGGCTTTAATGTCATTCTCTGACACAGGTCAAGTCAATAAAAGTCTCTGGAAATTATCATTCTGGTGTCAGATGATCAACAACATTAGTCCTGTTGTGTCATCTGGGGGGCTACTTTCCGAGTGAAATGAGACGTAAAAGCATGTATTGCCACTCTCTATGTCTGCTGAGAACATATTCACACCAAACTATCCAACACGTGGTACTTGTATAAAAACATGTTGTGCCAAATCTTCTCTCAATTGATACTTGAAGTTTCTAAAAAAAACCCTGTTAGCTGATGCATTTGTCTCCGGTTTACCATATTCAGCTGCCACTCCTAGCTCTGTCCAAGAGCAAAACAGCTTTTTTTTTTTTTTTTTTTTTTTTTCCAAATAAAATAACAAGTCAAGTTAAGAGAGAAACAAGAACTGAATCTTTGGATTTGAATTGCTCTGCTAGCAGAAGATTGACTACAAATCAAAACCACGTGCCAGCCTGGAAGTTTTTAGCCACCAAAAATTGTTAATCGGTGCTGAAGAGGGGTTTCAGAAATCCAGTTAGGCTCCTAGGCACATTTCAAAATCCCACTAGATGCCAGTCTGACTACACATCTCAGAAAAAATGTGGTCCTTGTGAATGGCCTCTAATATCTAATACCTGTTGGATCTTGATCCAAACTGGGGAATTAGGCCTGGATCCAGGTCCTACTGTGCAGCCAAAGCTCCCCATAGCTGCTAATGACAGAATAATCTTTATTGCAGAATGGTGGAGGCTTCTGGGAAATACGTGTGCCTTTTGGGGTGCCTTGTGTAGGGTATATCAGAGAACCGATGGCTGCCAGTCAAGAAGAGGACATTCCTCCACCCTCCTCTTCTTTGGGTGTCAGAGTTTCATTATATTACTAAATAGCACCTGTGAGCAAGAAAAGAACAGCATTCATTACCTTATGAGTAGAAAATGTATTTGTTGTTTGGCTGGGTGTTTGTAAGAGAATAGCTGATTTTTATCTTTCAGAGCAGCAGGGCTAGAAAGGCACCCAGGGAACAGACTTCCAAAGTCCAAAGCCAGAGACAGCGGCTAGTTGTGCTATGCCGTTCCTGATGTCTTGATAGATCACACTCGTTTGCAGGGTGTGAAGATTGTCAAGTGGAAGGATGTTGTTAATGATGACATTACTCCCGTGACACAGCTTTTGCTTTTCTTAAGCAATGCTTAAAAACTTGTCTACTATGATCTGCTACCTGTGGTATCATCATTGACATCTGTTCTTTTCAGGTTGCAACACAGTCTTGCCAGATCTGCAGTCCACCAGAAACACTAGTTAGAATTTATTTACATACATATGTATATATATCTTTTTTTTCCTTAAAAACAGTGGTTCAGCAAAGAATTAGCAGTGTAGTGATTTTTGGCAAAATTTTCAGTGAGGTGGTTTCTTAGGTTGAAAGTGGACTATTTTGAAAAATAAAGTAGCTTGAAATGTTACCATGCCAAATGTTACCATGCCAAATTTCATTTCTGGATTGAAGAATCCATTAGAGATGATTATGTGAGAATGATAGAGATTTCCCCCCAAGCATTTCCGTTCATCTCTCAGAGTATATCTACATACCAGCAGGCAGTGTAATACAGCGTTCCTGCTACTTTTAAACTAACTTAGGTACAAGGCATTCTAGTTTACTAGACAGCTGCCTGGCCACAGCTGTATATTCCTCAGTGGCCAGATAGGTTTTTTCCACACTGAGCTCCCTAATGTCCTGGCTACGCTGCCAGGAGGACCTGAGGAGGTTTACATGTCCTTTCACTACAGTAATCTTGTTATTGCGTGCGACTTCAGTGAAGACGTACTCTTAGCTCCCTGACGCTGCTACCTGTGTGAGGTGAAATGACTCTGAGACAGCAAAGAGGGAAGGATAACTAATGGGTTTAAGTAATGCCTTTCGGGACAGCCTATCTCAACAGAAGGTCTGTTGTCCTTCTGCAAGTACTGCTTTTTGCTGCTCTGACTGTTGTTAATGAAGCTGCAGCTCGCTTCTGTCTACCCCTGGTTTCCGGTGTCTGGGTTGGTTTGAGGTTGAGAGTGGTTTCCTGTTTCTGTGCAGCTCTGGGGTAGTCTAATTGAAACGACATGTCAGCAAATATGTGTCCAGTGTGGCTAGGGAAAGAGCCAAGGTCCAGTTTTCTGTAGCAAAGTGACTGAATGCAGAAATCTCCATAGACATAGAAAAAAAATCAATAAGCTGATGTTTGATGTGAACAGCAAAGTTTGTCTCCTGGGAAGGCTGGGCAAGCGTGTAAAGGGGAGCATGGGCCTTCTGAAAGAAGGTCAAGACAAGGAAAAGAACAAGAGGAAATATTAGTGACAGGGGAAAATCTGTTCAGTAATTGCCTTCTTGGTTTCTTCCAAATTGACTCTGCACATATGAATAACTAGAATTGAACAAGGAAAAATACTAAATCTATATATGAAGTTCTCAGGAATGAATACATCAGAAAAAACTTCAAGTTCGTACATTAAGCAAAGAAATTATTATGAAAAGAAGGGCAATTCCAAGTATTGCTCTGTGTTATGAAGTGGTTTTTTTTGGATAGTTAAGGAAACCATGGCCATTGTATGAAGAATGCATCCATTCATATGATTTGATTGAATTTCCAGCACTGTTACTTTGCAGTGATGAGTCTCTTGGATGCAGTATCTTCTTTTTGAAATAGTTTAGCAATCCCATCAGACAGTAGGAATCTATTGTTTCATGCAAAATACATACATAAGAACAAAGGGTGGACTTGATCCAGAAGGGCTCACAGTCTAATGTGCACATCTTGCATTAAATTAGTTGGAAACATAAGACTACTCATGCTTTGTCCTACACAGAGAACACCTTCCCAGGAACTTTGTATCAACATGCAAAACTAGCGCTGTATTTCAGTCTTGCCAGATCATACATCTAAATTCTCAGAGTAAACAGTGGCAATGTTCCTGAAGACTTACTTGTACATTTCTACTGATGGAGAAGTAAAGCACAGTCTTATTCCTGCATCTCTTCAGTTCAAATTCCAGTTGCCCACACTGTGTGGCCGAGGGTACTACAAAATACCTTCTTCCCTGGAGAGAGGAGTGTGGGAGAGCATATTGGTGCACTGGAGGGGAGCTGAGATGTGTCTGGGACTGCCATAATATGGTCTGTCCTCAGCCCTGAAGTATTTATCGTTGCTGTTCACCTGGATTGGGAAGTTCACCTTTTGCCCTTACCTAGAGTTCTTCTGAGGTTTTGTGCTTTCCCAGTCACTTTTTCTGAATCCCCTGAATCACAGCTTGCCACAGCACACTGACACAGAGATTTCAGCATGGACGACAAAGGAAAGAAGTGTTGGGTCCTTTATAGATGTCTGTCTGATAGGTAGTCTAAGTGTAAAGAGATGGGAGAGAACATCTGGGAGTTCTTCTAAGAGTTGTGTGACAGGTTATGGCTTTCATTTATCTTCTTCAAGGTTCAATCAGTTTTGACAGTAGTTTTCTCTCTCCATCATGCACAGGGTTACTGCAGTCCTTATACAGGTGAGATGAATTTGGATCTCAGTGCCAAAACTACTGATAAACCAAAAGAAGAATCTGAAGTCAAACCTACATCACCTTTGTCCCGGTCTTAGGCACATGAGCCTAACAGTCATTTCTTCACTGTTTCCTTTCCTGAATGGCAAAAGTTGAGATGGATTCAAGAGAGACTGGACAAGCTTATGGAAGAGAAATCCTTTGAAGATTGCTAAATATGTAGAAACCACATCCAGCTCTGGAAGTCACTATGCTGAAAAGAGTTGGTGTCTGTGAAAGTATTAGCTAGAAATATCATGTAAACTCATTTGCCCTACTCTTCATCTTCCTTAGCCATCTGGTAATGACCAGACTTTTAATTTTTTTTTTTTGTTTCAAGTTGAGTTTGTGGAGTGATTCAGACACCCTTTCCTTTTTGTTACACATAAAGTCACATTTTTTCTCTTGCCACAAAAGAGATGTTTTTGATGTTATTCTAGGTTCCCTTTTTTCACACCAGAAGACAGCATCACAGACTGCACAGGAACTTATTCTTGATAAATGCTGTCTTGAAGGTGGTGGGGATTGTGTGAGTCTTCTTATTCTGCCACAGATTTCAGATTTACCAATGCTGGAGGAGTTCCAACTCCTACTATAGGTCTTGATCTTGTGCTTTACTAGCAAAGATCCTTGTTCCTTGTACAGTGCCATCAGGTTGGTTTTTTTTTTTTTTCCTTTCTTCTCCTCTGGTGGACTTCTATACTTCTATGTCTTGGATGGCTTTTTTGGTAAGGTTCTGCTGTGTGTCATTCTGTCTCCCTTTAGATTAATTCAGAGCTGGAAATGAGGGAGGAGACCCACAATGATTTGAAGAAGCCTTGTGCCCACTGGAATGGTCAACTCCTCTCTGGGATGTATTGCCTGATAGGTCTTTAGTCCTACCCAGCATGATTATTCCCTTCATGCTTTGTTATTGCTGCCATAATCTGTTTATTATTTTAACAGGGGTTTCTATTGTACCTTCCATCTTTTCTGTCTGGGGCATACATGGCAGTGTAAACATTATGGGCTACCAGAAGCAACAGCGTTATTTACGTAAACATAATAGGGGACAAAGTATTTTGTGGTTCTGTTCAGGCTTGTACTATCCTATGCCAAGACTGAAAGAGCTGAATCCTACCTTGTTAAATTTAGATGGACTTCCAGTTGTGAAAATGCTGCTGTCATAAAAATGAAATGGATCAGTGTTGCAAACCTTTCCATGGCACTGTGGCAGATGTTATTTTCTTCCATTTGATCAATTTATTAAAAGGGGCATATCACTTTGCCCCTCAATGTGAATCACTGTCAAGAGCAACAAGACGTTTGACCAGCGTTGTGTTGTATTCTTGTAGAACTTCTAACAGTCACAGCTCTTTCAAAACTTTCCACAAACCGATTCAGGGTTTGAGTCAGGGCACAGATGCTGAAGCAGTTAAACTGGCAAATACCTCAGTAATTCAGACGATATATTCACATTATTACTGATGTGTAGTAAAATGGTGTACTGGCTAAAGACATTCTTCTGCTTTGGTGAATAAGTAGTTAACTGCATGGGAGGTGGATCTTGCTTCTCCGTGAACAGATGTGGGGTGTGGAGAATGATAGAAAAGTATCTGTGAGACAGAGGGAGACAATGTTTTGGAAATTAACCTTGGTTTTAAGAAACCACCTAGCCAACCTGGATCTGATTACCAGATTGAACCCTGGAAATTGAGATTTTTTAATTTTTTTCCCCCTTTTTTTCCCTGATAATATTTCTGATCATAAAGACTGTTGCTGGAGTTATACCTGAGCTTGACTGAATCTGTTTTTTCTGCATTATTTAACTTGCTTACACTACACAAGCCAATGTTTTGGCTGATTTGATCCCCAGTAAGAAGGGGGACAGATTAGTTTTGAAAAACCAGAGTGGAAATCAAAGAAATGAAAAGAATACAAATTTTTGTTGTGGCAGGAATAGAATGGGAAGAAATAGGAGACCCTCAAGAGCCTTTATTGATAAAATTGTGGAGAGGAACCTTATTTGCCAACCCACTTCTACTTTTGCTAAAACATGGATTTTCTCTTTGTCTTAGTAGCGGGAATTTTGATAGCTCTTTTCAGCCTGTCCTCACTTGTTTTCTAATGGACTTGGGATTTTTTTTTGCAAATGTCTGTGAGATCCATCACCCCAAATAAGTGGACTTTAAAGGTCAAGAGAGCTCTTATCCTTTTAGCTCCTTTCATGAGAGCTCTGAGCAGCAGGCACAGCAATCTCAGCATGGACTCAACGATATTTCCTCACAATGTAGCCAGAAACTGCATGCCTGCAGGGTAAAACAAAATTACCAGTGTTCCCCCATGAATGTCCTACACCTCAAGAGGCCACAGCCAGCTACAGAGCAGTTAGCTGCATGGCTGAGCACTAGCAGTAAATGCTTACTTCAATTGTGGCAACTGCCACTCAGAAGGGATGCATTTAATCTTGAAGGATAGATGTCTCAAGACATCTCCCCTAAGTGACACAAAGTCTCTGGATGTAGGAAGGAGCCCTGAAGGGTTCTGTATGTAGACAGTTTCTCTCTGAAAGTGGGGTAAGTGGAGAGAATTTAGATAAATGATAATAAATTAATTTTACTATTAATCTAGTCCTTATTTAGAATGAAAATGGCTAATGATTGCACAAGCAGAAAAGTGAAACCCGACAACATAGAATAATATCAATAACATGATAAAGAAAATACCCTTTTCTCATTTTGCCTATTATTATTGATGGCAATACACAAATGTTTGCAGATTTCCTTAGAAACTATTTTGATTAAGTCATACAATACAGCTGATGAGAATCCAGAACTCAAAATCTATAGAAATTTCCTTTGGGACAAACACTCCTAAAAGAGATGGCCTAGAGGAGAGGTAGAGCAAGTGAATTATTCATTTTGATGGACCCCAATGAGGCCTTCTGGACACCATCACTTTCCTTGTCCAATTCAGTCAGAAGCAAGTCAGTTGCTAATCATTATTAAACATCCTGTAAGAAAATAGCAATAGCACTAAGATTTCTTGAAAGACAAGCAGTAATTAAAGTCAAGTATGAGTAAAATAGGTACAGTTATTCAAAACACCAAAGGGTCTAGGGGTCACTGTAAGGATTTAGGTTGCAAACTCATCCAGGCGATTTTTAAAAACTGGGAGAATTCTTACAGCATTATATAAAATAGCTTTTTAAAGCCTTTGCTACTGTCAGTTACTTTGTGAATTTTAAAAGTATAACCCCAAGGTGTAATAAATACTGTGCAACCTGATCTGAAGGGAACTTTAGGTAACTTACTGTAAATGCACATACACACACATGATTCTTTCTAAATATATTGGCCTATTTACTACGGTAGTTACCTGTTTAAGACTTGCAGTTATATTAAGTAAAATAGTGTGCCTGGGCTAATACATTTTCAGAGAGCCTATTTGTTTTACTGAAGAATTTATTGCAGCAGTAATAACTGTCAGAGTGAAAGCGTGGTTAAAGTGCTAGAGACAGGACCAACTGCAAAGGGTATCTATCAAACTATCGACTTCCTGCCAGAGGTGTTGTGAACCCTTTTGTCATAAACTCAAGCACCCAGAGTTGAAACCTCGATCAATGAAAGGGGAATCTGGTATCCAGCTCTTTTAGAGAGGGCATCTCTTCTCTTTGACCCATTAGGACACAAATAACAGTTTTTATACAGTGCAGGTTTGATTTACAACAAGCCTTCAGGTTAGCTAGTGACATTTATATTTTAAACGATGTGAACAGCACTTACCATCTGAAAGAGTTAAATACAGAGCTCCCAGTTGCACTCTAATAAAAAGTTTTTACCTTGTAACCCACAAATAGAAATTTCATTACACTGTGTAGTTATTTGCCATGCAGAATTTTATTTCTGTTTGTTTGTTTGTTTCCCCCTCCTTGATTTCATTTCACTTTTAGCATCCCGGTATCATGGAGAGTATGGTCTTGTCTGAAAATGCTGCTGACTGCTGTTCCCTCAGCATTCCCAAAGGCAGTATGCTTGGCAGTATATAATTCACCTCTTCACTCTCCAAAGCCCCTCTGTCTCTCAGAGATTCTATTTCACCTGTGGCTAGAAACTTGTTTAAAAATTCTACAATGTTATGATCAAATTTATAGATACATTGTAATAAAAACTTTCTGAATAATTTGTATTTCTAATATATTCCTAAAATCACTTTATAAAGTAGCAGCAATGTGGATACAAGCTGTGGCACATGGGGCATTTCATTCTTGGGATTATGTATATCATAGAATCATAGAATGGTTTGGGTTGGGCAGGACCTTTAAAGATCATCTATATCTGACAAGGTTGCTCAAAGCCCCATCCAGCCTGGCCTTGAACACTCCCAGGGATGGGGCATTCACAACTTCTCTGGGCAACCTGTTCCAGTGTCCAACCACTCTCATCGTAAAAGTTATATATATGTTATTATATAGTGCTTGCTTATAAGTATTTTAATTATGGCCATTTGTGACTAAGTGCCATATGTTGTAACCTAGTGTGAGAGACATTGTAGTAGAACCTTGTTAAATGTGTGGACCAAGTTTGTTGATATCTAAGGCCTCACAGAGTTTGCTTTTTTAAAAGTATGGACAGCAGGACGACTCCAACTCAGCTCTGATTCAGTTCAAAGATGTGCTTGCCAGCTCGAGGCAGGTGGGTCACACTTTTCTTGCCTCTACAGAATTCCACTGGGAATTTCATTTTTTGATCAGGGCATCTGATTGTTGGACATGCAAATGTCCCTGGATGTCTTCTTTCTGAGCTCAACTTTTGTCGAGCTCAGACTGGCTGCTGGGATTGGTCAAGTTGTGGACGTAGTCTTTTTTCTATGTTCTGGTAGATGCCTTACAAGTGTCTGTCCTATGAATGGGACAACAGGCAATGCAACCCAGGGTATCTCACTGTTATGCCATGTTAGACTGTGTGCTTCTCAGTGTAGCTGTGTGAATGCTGAAGCCAATGCTTTCCTGCTGCTTTGTCTACATTAGTAACTTTTAGCAAGATTTTGAAGTATGTGAAGAAATTTGGATATAATTGTTTTTCTTATTTTAGAGCTCCAGTAGAAGTGAGGGGCAGACATCAGCTTGGTTTGTCATTGTTTGCTGCAGCCTATTTACTTTTTAAGGCTGGGGGGAGGTGCTCATTTATATTATGTCTTTCATATGTGTTTCTTATTTTTACAAGGGGAAACTTTCATTGAAATTTGAGTTCTGTGGTGCCGTTAGCTTGATCATTACAGTATCATTTCAATATGTTTTGCTTCAGTGCAAGCTTTCACAAATATGTTCCATTCTCCCACCACTGAGAAAAACGGCCTAGGTAGTTTGTTTCTGTGTGTGTGGTACAACAGCCTTTACCTCAGAGGAACTTTTCTCCTGCCTCAGAAACAGAACTTTCCCCTTGGTAGATGAGATTTTTTTGTCCCATTTGTCTGAAGCAAGGTCATATATTGCAACATAAGAAGGAAAAAAAAGTTTAGTGCTTTCTGGATGTTATACAAAATACATTGCCAGTTTCCAACTTTGCATAAGGCCTTTTTCTTGCATGCCATAGTTCTTTTTTTCATTAAAAAAGAGTGTCTCCAGACAATGATATTATTTTTGAACTTTAGATGTATATTCAACTTATGTGCTATGTTATGCCCTAATGTGAAGTGGTTGATAACACTTTTATGTGTCTGTTTGAGAACAGTAAGATTTTTGTGTGCTGGGGAAAGTGATTCCTGCTTTTGTTTTAGTAGTTTTACACAATGTAACATATGCAATTTTATCGACAGACCTTGAATTGTTCTGCTGTGCATTAAACCAGTTTATCTGCTGCAGTCTGAGTCTGATTTGCTCATCCTCAGTCATATGATTGTCATCTCTGAGTACTTCATGTGATCAGATTCAGTGCTGCTTGGGTTACACACTGAAAATGATGTGTTCCTGCAAAATTAGGCTCTACGATAACTACTGTTGTAATGAAGATGAGAAGAGTTGTCTCCTTTTTGTGTTAAAGTGTTCTGTCTTAAGCATAAACCAAAAAGGGTTTTTTTGCATAAATATTAACTTTTAAGTGAATTGTTACCTGTAAATGTGTAGGAAAATTTGAGTTAATCATAGGATTTTTCATTGAAAAGCAGGTTGTAGTGCAGTAGTAACTCCTGAACTGAGAAGGAACTTGTTGTAGGGAGCCTTTCCTTCATGCTTGCATTATCATTGCTCAGATCCTTACGAGCCACAACTGGATGCTCCTTCCAGCAAATCCAGATTTTTCTTAACATTTGCTGATGATGTGGTTCAGATGTGTTATTCAGTCAAAAGCAAACATCTCACCATCTCTGAACAACACCTTTTCAGGCCTCCATACCATTAGCACAGTATTTTTGTTTTAATTAGAATGAGTGATATGCTGCTAGTAAGCACACATATCATGTTTCTTTCTGTAGACTTGAGGCTTTTATGGTTTGGCTTTTAAATTTACTCTGTTTACAATCAATAAAGTGTGCTACGGGCTCAATGAGACCAAAATTAACTTAACACAATTATCTATAATTCAAACTTTCTGCAAAGCTGGTCCTTTATTCACTGTTTGCACTGAGTCACTAGAGAGTGACTACAAGGTAGGGCAGAATCAGATCAGACTATTTAAACCTAACTGGTATTTTTTTGCCTTCCTCCAAATGGTTTCTGCTTATCCCATCACTTGAGAAATAGGAGAAAAAAGAGGAAAAATAAAAAAAGAAAGAGATATCTCTTCTCAGTCTGTGCTCTGTAGGGACATATACTTGGGGGGCCTAATCTGAGCCCACTGGCTGCAGTCTTGGTATGGTTGGGAGTCATACCTGTGCCTCCTTCTTGGAAGCTCAGGGACCAGCTCCAATCTGTGGAGAGGTGTGGCAGAGCACAAACCAAATTTCCAGACATGTTGGCTTTGGTGGTTTCTGTGGACACTCTCCCTGCCCTGGATGGAGAGTTGGGCTGCCAAGCAGGGTGCCACCAAGGCTTGTGCCTCTGCCTTGGCGTGGGGGACGTGCCCCAGCATCTCAGGAATGGGTGAAGAGCAAGGGCCGTGGCTTAACCTGATCAGAATCTGAACAAGCATCTGTGCTGTTTGTGTGTATTAAAAAAGGTTCAAAAACTGACTTCCCTCTTTCTTAAACTAAATGTTTTCGTTGCCTTGGCCAGCACTGACAAACCATGCTGAGAATTGAGTGATAAAGTAAACAGCGTGAGTGATGTTTATTGCTATTCTCAAATAATGATAGCAATTTTTTAAATGATTTTTCACCTAAATGGTGTTTCTCTAAAATCATGTAGGAGTTCAGGCTGATATTAAGACCTAAATTGATGCCAGGGGAGTTGTGATTTGAAACAGAGATCATATATTTTATTTCTAAACCCACATTTTTTTCTGGAACTCAGCAAGTATGCAGAAGACTGTCATTGTTAACATTCACCCACACTCTGTTTTGTAGATGCTTAACAAGTCTTTCTTAACTAATGACTTTACAACTGAAAGGAAATATGTAAATAAGGCAGAACCACAATAAACATTGCAGAGAAAGGATAATTAAACTAGAGTTGTCCATGTGTCTTTTTCTAAAAAACTCTTCAATTTTATAAACAGAAAGCGAAGTTAACTAAGCAGTTAAAGAATCGTACTTCCTTCTGGTATTTCTGGTCACTGTATCCAGAATTTTTTAATGCCCTTGTTTCAGAGTCTCAGCTGACAGAAATTGAGAAAATATGCGTGGATAGAGTGTTTCGGATGCTAAATTAAATGGTGACATGTTAGAAAGCAGTGTATACATTTCCAGCCTGGAGCTCCCAGAGTTATTGTACAAAATTCCACATTAATATCTTACTCAGTTTCTGTGATTATATCCTTTATATCAGTGAATGTCATGGCTGCCAGGTAAAATAAAACCATCCTATGTGTCCTCTTAGAATTATGCCAAACCTAATAACGTGTGAGACTTGGTCCGCGTTTCTCCGGAGCCGGCGATGCCAGCCCATCCTCGCAGACTAATGTGTAATCAATACATCTTTCACCGGCGACCAGAGCCCTAGTCAAGCATGCAGAGACGCCAGTCAATAAATCATAGCTGGAGGCCCCCGGGTCGCACAGCTTCGCCTCGGACCTGGCCGTGGCTCTTCGGGCTGCCTGGCAGCCACGGGTCGGCATGAGGTCAAGTTTATGCCCAGCGGGGTATTGGCCTCTCAGATGCTGTTTTGCTGTTTCTGACACTGACCATTAATTCTCCTCTGTCACCAGGTTTAACCCTTCCCTGCCAGCCCCTGCACAGCCTCAGCCGAGGCCCGGACTGAGATGCCTTCTCCCAGATCAACCCCTATAGAACTCCTTCATTAACATTAGTGTTCCTCTGCCAGATTTTAGCTTTTTCTCAGACAAGAGAAAACAGGAGGCAGCTCTTGTGGCTTGGCAGAAATTTTTAAAGTCAGGAGGGGCTGCAAATGCTTGTGAAAGTCAGGTTGGGGATGTCTAGTCTGACAGCCAAAATGGCCCAAGTCAATGAGCTCACCCCACAGGGTGTGAGGAGTGATGTTTGCCTACAACTATAACATGCCTTTATAGATACAGGCTTGGAAAATGAAGAGCAATATCAAAGTTACTTGAGGATAACTTAATTTTTTCGTCTTACTCTCCAATAACTTAAATAAATATATGACTTCGGTATCTGAAGAATTCACCTAAAACTCACAGTGAAATAAATATCATCATGAAGCATCCTTGCACTACCCTTATCATCCTCAAGTGAGCAGGAAGTACTTATCAAATCACTTGGAAGGCTTTCTCTCATAAGATTTGTAAAATTTTAAACCTCATTTGTGGACCATAAAGTTCTGTACAAGCTCAGATATGCAATATATATTTGACCTGCTGAGTACATTGCCACAGGAGGTAGCCAAGTAAAATAATTTGACTTGAGTAAAAAGGGGTAGATACTTTTATGATCACTAATAACATTTTTATAGCTATGAAAGCCAAGATAATAAGGATAATCAAATCATACATTTCAGGACATAAGCTGATTATAATACCAGCAATGGTCAGGAAGGAATGTTACCTTTTGTCACGCAAAAAAAGAGAAAAGTGCACAGTGACTAAAAGTATATTTTAAAACAACTTAATCGTCTTAGAGTTGGGGACTGACAGCTGTAGCACAACAGACTGGGCAGGGCTGAAGCCTACTCTAGTATGATAAAACCTTTGATAGCTTCTACATTCTGGTATCTAAAAAACACCCTTATGGCTTGGACTTGTCAATCCTCATCTCTCTGCCTTCCCTCTGTACCGTTCCAGTAATACCAGGCATGACACCTCATTCACTCATATTCTCTTTGAGTGTCTCTGTGCCTTATAGCTCCTATTCTTACAACATTAAACTTTTTTTCTCATTAACAAGATTTTACTCTTTCATCATTTAAAGCTAAGCTGTTCCTTTTCTAAAATCTAAAAAGGGCCATATTTCATACTTTCTGGTGCAAAGTTCCTTCCACTTTGCATACCCTGCACATGATCTGCAGTAGACGGGAATACTCTGAGAGCCTCACCTGGGACCCACAGGACCCAGGTGGGAGACAGTCAGTATCCAGCCATTCAGGTACCGTGTCCTCCTTCTGCCTTGGGAACTGACTGACCTCTCCAATGAGCAGCACGGTTTCGCAGTGCCCCTTACTCAGCCCATTACCGGGAATAACAATTTGGCACCGCATGAATGCAAACTAACATGTATGCTTATGGAAAGTATTAACCTGCAGCACCATCTTTCAACAAGAATAATAATGTTCTTTTTCTTCGTGTGGAAGTCTTGAAAGAAATATTTGCACTGTTAATTTGTGTATGCAAATAGCTTTTGAGAGGGATGCTGCTGCTAGCAGTCACAGTGTTTGTTCTTTTCCCTATTATTTCTATCCGGAAGCTATTTGCTGAAAAAGCTTTTAGGAAACTGTGTGTGGATAGACAGAATGAGGTTTCAGGACAACTGTGTGCTTTCTGCAAGTTCTAGAACAGATGTGCCTGTATAAGGTGAGTTACACTTAAAGTGTTACTTTAGCAGTGAAAAGTTAGGTATCTTCCGGACTCCCTCCCATGTCAGTAGAGAGCCTGTGTCAGCTGCAAAAAGTGCTTCATTCAAACAATCTCTGCAGATACCGCCTTAAAGTAGGACAAACTGCCTGTTTCACCAGCTACAGAGAAGCCTGGACAGCCAGCTCATATCACAGTATCAGCGTATACACTCCTTTTCTAGAGTCTTGCTTCTTATCTGTACTTTAAGCAATCAGAATAACTTTATAAATAAAAGGTAGTTATAGAGACTGCAAGAAGAGGATATTCTCTAGAAGCTACCCTCACACTGAGGGTAGGCTGTCATAAAAAAAAAGCTCACCAACAAAACCCACCCAACAAGAATCTGCATTAAAACTAAATCAGACTGAGACATTCAAAGAATGACAGAAAGACTGTTGATGAGATAAAAGTTTCATCAACAGAAATGGAGTTGGCTGGCCTGACACCTTAAGATGAATGAGAGTGTCATGTCATCTGCATCTTTCCAGTGCATTTGAATTTATTTGTGGGAAGCAAATATTAAGTTACACAGGACAGACTATTTTTTCCTGTGGATCCTAATTGTAGGTTGAGAACAATTTGTCCCCACTCTGTCTTCCCTCTATCCACCTCCCTCCTCAAGAAAATCTTTAGAAAAGTAGAGATGAAGTTAAATCAAATCTTGAAAAAATTTGGTGTATGTATGTCCAACTGAACAACACCCACTGTTATATTGAACTCATTTCTTAGGCTCAGATGGTGTAGCTGAAGCAGTGTTTATAAAAAGCAGAAGTATGAATCTGTACGTTGGGTATCTGCAGGCAGGATTATGCACAAATGCTTGGCACTGGTGCCAGTGATGGCTTTTGTCAGGCAATGGAAAAGAGCTGTATGAAAATGTGTTTAGGGAAGAAAATATGGCCTTTGATCCTTGCTGAAAAAGAGTCTCTTGAGGGTTGAATATTTCTACACTGATTCCATAATAACAATGGGAGTGACTGAAAATACAGAGGAACAGAAATAGCAGGTCCCACTTGTCTTCAGTGCTCTGATATCCCACCTAACACCCATTGCTTGATATAAACTAAGTTGCTCAATGGCAGCTGGACTCATCTGGTAGTAAAATTTGCTCATCATCTTTAGGTACTTGGAATACTACTATATTCCGCTTGGGTTTCCAGCTTCTGTGTATATTTCTTTACACTTATAAAATCTAGCTCTACCAAACCAGAGCACTTTAGAACAATATATAACCATTGCTTCTTTTTTTTTTTTTTTCCTGTTAAAACAAACCTCAGGATAATAAATGTTGTATTAGAACTCAGAAATTACTAAGATTTCTATAATATAGAAAGTTCTGATGTTTCAATACGAATTTATGTTAGTATGCTTGCACAGATGCTAATGAATTAATCTGAAGTGTTGTGTGAAATTTGTTGGTGGGTTTGAGACAGTGGATTAAAATTAGAAGGAAAATTGGTACAAGAAGAAAAGAAGCATGAAAGAAAAAAAATGCAGTGGGGGAAATCAGGATAGGAACAAAGACGGCATGCTTATCTTGGACTTGGGTTCACTGCTGAGGAAGCGGGAGAAGTTCTAGAGAGAAGGTGCATACAAGAAGCTCCTAAAGCTATGTTAGAAGTCTGCTTGCCTGTAGGGCTAAGATAAAATAGGGTACAAAGGCTTGCATGGAAATTGCTTCTTTTTTTTTTTCCTTTTTTTTTCTCCTCCCCAAAGGAAGATGGGGACACAGAAACATGTATGCCTAGAAGGTCTGGAACTAATGGGGAGAGGACACCTGGCATAGCAGGGGCTAAGATAAAGAAGGGCCATAGGAACTGGAAAAGAGAGAGACAGAGAAATACTGTAGTCAAGCACAGCTAGAAGTTAAGTTGGAATACATGGTAGAGACAGCTGTTTGAAAGTATGACCTGATAAACAACTATAATGCGGGGGTGCTAAAATGGATATGAAATTTGTTTGTGATGACATTAGAGGTTGGAATAAACCTAGCAAACACTGAAGTTGCTAGTGTGATTTTGAGGGAATAAATTAATGGGATATATCTTGAAGGAAGGACACTTTTTCATCAGCACAGAGAGGTTAGAAGTGGCAGAACATTGCAATGCCAGGTGTCCTTGATCGCTCAAGATAGCTCTGTCAAAACCATCACACAACAAAGTCAGCTGATAACCCAGAAGTGGGAGGTAGAATGTTAATGCAGAACAGTCAAATTCCAGTGGAAGAGAGAGGTATTAACAGCAGAGGTAAGTAAACAACATAAGTAGTATATGAAATACATTTGATTTTAGTTGTCTCCTGCAGAAAAATGAGTGTTTAATCTGTTCTTTGGAACATGGAAATGACTTGTGGAACAAATCTTTAAGGTTAAAAAAGTAGACTGGATGCAGTCTATTAATGTATTGTTAAACAGTCATCATAGAACACTCATATGAATAAAGACTGTAAGAAGATACTTTCATAACAGCTGATATAATAAAGATATACCTCAATATTTCTGAGTTCAAAGCAGAATAGACTCTAGTTGATCAGAGAGGCATATAGGCTGCAGTTTTGTGTGCTGCAAATTGAGAAGTCACTTCATATAATCAAGAAGACAGTTTGTATTCTAAAAAATTAACAGGGAAAAAGTTGTCTATCCAGACATAGTCAGAAGTAACTCCATGATGGAAGAACTGAGGAGAAGTAATACTATAGCAGTACTACCAGCAACCTTAATTAGGGAAGGTTACTGCTTTTCCATAATCCATTCAAATATATTTCTGCAAAGTAGAGAAGGTTGGCAGAGAATCGCCTCTACACCTAATCCTTTTTAGTCCTAATTCTTATTCATTCACACTCCTGGATGAGTAATGTGTTGGTAATCTCTTTCTCAACTTTGCAAATAAACAAACAAAAAAACCCTACAACCCCTAAATTTCTAAAACAAAACCCCACAAAGTAAAGCAGAAAAGAACGCACGGTGGGAATATTAAAGGTGTATTGGCAAAAAAAAAAAAAAAAGAAAAAAAAAAAGATGGAAATTTGTACATTAGCTACAGCCCCCCTGAAATACGGAGTTACCTGAATTTGGATTTGCATAACAGCCACATTTCTTGCTGTCACCAAAGAGCAGTGAGTTATAAACCCTGCTGCTCCTGAACCCTTCAATTGTATGAGACGACTAGGTGTAAGTGGCTTTTATAACCTTCCATAAGGTTTTTTAGTATGCTATGATCTTTAAAAAGGCACCAAGTAGATACAATGTAGTGAGTTAAATGAAAAGAGAAAGCATTAACAATGGATTTCATCTTAGTATTTAATTAGCTAGAGGCCATCTAGGAATAGACTAAATATCAGCACAGGGTTCTTGATTACAATCTTAAAACAGATGGGCATTTTTATCTTAAAAGGATGACCAGCTTATCTGTAGTTTTCCAGCTATCATGACTGATCTATATCTTCTTTATCCAGGCTAATCAAGTACAGAAAGTTTATTAAGATAATAACACTGAAAGTTATCACCAGTTAGGCTCTCTAATCTTGATACAGTTTTGCTGTGTACTGTGTTTCAAGAGGTCTGTCAGCCAACAAAGGCTAAAGTTTGAGAGGTATCACTTACAGGCCTACAATGATTTTTTTGCTCAACAACAAGCAACTTAAAACCCAGTTTAAATTGATGGCAAAAGGTTATTGTCATGACAACTTCAACAGGTTAAACACAGACTCTGAAAACAGGGTAAAAGGGGGAAATCTTCCCCCAGGACAAGCAGGTTGCTGTCTCCCACTGACTTTAGTTTCCTGGCACTGCCCGCTAAACTGCTTTCCACAAATGTGGAAGAAGAGATTCAGCTGGTAAAAATCAGACTAGTCACAGTGTTGGAATCTCTGCCAAATGGTGTAGATGAAATGATGCACAAAGCCAGTGGATGTACACCTAGGAGAGCTGACTGTCGGGAATGCAAAATTAGTGTTTGCTTTTTTAATGCGTGTGCATTCTAAACATTGTCAAAATAGTCCTTTTGTTTCTTATTTTTAAGAAATTGAGTTTTAAGATTAAAAAATATTCCCCAAGAGATTTTAAATTTGGAATTATTTTTAAACCAAATGACTACATTTTTGCATAATCAAGAAGAATCAGTTGATTTTGGATAGATTTTGCATCAGTACAGCACTGTGTCAATGATCAGGTTACTGCATGACACTTCAAGTGGAGAGGCAGTTCACAATAAATAGAGGTGCAGTGTTTTAATAATGTGAGAAAGTTTTTGTGTTCTAAACCTTATTTAATTCCTCCCCCACAAAAAAAAAAAAAAAAAAAAAATGCATGCATACCATTGCTACTTGAACACTAGAACCCCATCTCACTTTTGGATGTCCTGGCAGTATATTACCTGAAAAGATGTCTTGACGTCTGTATGATCATCCATATGTGTGTAGAACGGAGCACAGTCTCTATCAGTTGTTGTTTCTTGCCTGGCCTTGACAAGTTAGAAATTCTCGAGCAGATGGACTACAGGGCTTTTGACTGAAAGATCAATGCTAAAATAAAGTCTGTGTGCTGATTACACATCTCCGCAACCAATGAGTCACTGAAGTTCCGTAACAAGCTAAATATTGATGACCAAAAAACAAATGTGTACAATTGCACTTCACTGTTTTTTCTCTTCCTAATTTCACAGCCTTAATAAATATGAGGTTGTTACTGCCAGTTATACTACATGTAACCAGTTGTTGTGCTGTAAAGTGCTACCATTTGCTGTTATTGATTTTACCTATCTTTTTAATTATTGAAGTGACCTGAGGCTTGATATGGTCAGCCATGCAGGTCATTCTTCCACCATAATGATGTGAAATGTTATTGTCAGGGTGAGGGAATCAGAATGCCCATAGTTTAATGCTCTTTTACATGCCAATTATTCCCCAGACTATAAAACAGCTGCAGTCAATTAAATATCAAATCTGGAGGTCATTTGTCTTTTTCTTGACCTCTCTGACTGAAGCCTAACAACAGAAATCTTTGATAAACTTGCTTTTCCTATGAAAGAAGTTGTTTACTAAAAATTTACAGGTGATGTCTGAAAACCCAGGTCATTTTTTGCCAGAGATAAACTTGGGAACAGAGCAAAAAACATAGTCATGTTTCTGGAGACCAATTTAAATTTAAAAAGGGACTTGAGCAGAAATATTCATCTGGGTCAGAGAGATTCTCAGTTTTGACATGAGCTGGTTTTACAAGCAAATGGGTCAGTTTTTTGAAAAAAGTGGTCAGGGACAGTAAAATTATGGTATTGTTCAGAGTATGACCAGTGATGACATGGTGGTGTCAATGATGAAACGAAGGTTAATGTACCAAACACTTAATGTGTTGGTACCATGGATGAAAATACCTCTGTATATAACTTAAGCATCTTTCAGGAATCTTCCGCCTTTTGGACTGTGGAAAATGCTCTAAGCACTATGTACTATAATCAAAAGTTAAACCTTATGAATAGGTTTTTCAAGGAATTTTTCAAGACCCTCAAACAACTGTCATTATCTTACAACTTAATGTCCTACTAATATTTGAGAATTGTAAGCCTTTCATTTTACTGCTAAGATATTAAAGAAGTTTTCTCATATTTCTTCCTCCAGCTCTTCCTAGAGCTCTTAGGAAGTGGCCTCAGCCTACAATTTATTGTGGTCCAATGTATTTTTAGAGAAATATCTGGCCATTTGGGTTTTGGTCATATGTAACTCTCAAATAACTCTCCTGCTATATTGATGTTTTATATAAGTGTTTTTTATTTCAAAAAAACTGTTTGATAGGAAGGGGCAAATAGATGTTTAGAGAAGAGGTTTTCATTTGTGTCATTGCAGGGTTGTTCACCTTTCCACCAGCATATCCAAACCCTGCTCTTTAGGAAGGCAGTATACCCTAGCGAACAGAATCCTCGCTGTGAGCCAACCACCCTTTCTCAGTTTCTGATGTTTGTACCACCTAGTGTAGCTCTTAATTCCTGTAAAAAGTTATGTAGGCCTTAGAGACCATTTGGAAACTGAACCACATGTTCAGTGCAGAATTTTGGTATCTGCTTAAACATGATTTTTTTCAGTGGATGTGTCCTGGCAGGCAGCAAATTTCTGGCTAGTTCACTTTGTTGGCATTGGTCTTCAGAGTCCTAGTGGCCTAGGATTTGCCTATTTGAGAGATTTTCTCTCTTTAGCTGATAGAACAGTGGGCAACAAATCACTCTGGGTGTGATCCAAAGCCCAGTAAAGTCAATGGAGACATTTGTGGAAGGGAGGTTAGCAGGACAATCTTTAGTAATGATTTCTCCAGAGCTCTCTCTTACAGTTGGTTTACCATTGATCTGATTTTTTAACCTTTGTAGCAAGCTGAAAAACCCACTTCACTATTTCCACTCTACTGAGAAAGGCTGAGCTGAGAGCTGGAATGATTTTTTGTTTGTTTTCTTGACATTAGGCTGGTGAGCATTTACCTATCTTCAGAGGCACATTTTTTTTTTTTTAATTTAAATTTTGGGAGGAATGCAGCATAAGATAGTTGGTTATTGAGGGTTTTGCAAATATAAATGAATAACTGAAATTATACTTATAAATGTCTATAGCAATCCCCTCTCCTACCTCCCCTGAGATATTTCTTTCTTTGTACTTTCTACTGCAAGAATAACTACTTGAAGTAAATGTGCTTTGTAATATTGCACTGGGGCACTATGGATTTTTTAAAAGTACCTTTTTTTGCGGTATGTTAAAAAAAATCTTGGCTGATTACAACTTGTTAGCTTTGCTGCTGCTCCAGTTCCGTTTAGGAAAAAAAATATGGCTTTATATTCCCTCCCACTGATTTTCAACTAAAACAGAACTTAGTTGCCTGCTGATCCTGCTGGCTTTTTTAAATGAAAAACTTATTCTTCTTAAACTACTGGAAAATTATGTTTAAAAATCAGCATAATTTCATTGCCTTTTATTTCTGTCTGTCATGAAAACTGCTAGGCTGCTTTCTGGAACAACCCAATGTAATTTAATGCACAAATTTAGTTATAGTTATGAATATACTGACTGAAAAATATTTTAATGATCCAGAGATATTAGTCACTCTACAGTAAAATTGGCTGTGTGCATACATTGGAAAAAAATAATCTCTGTCTATAGGTACCTCTGTCTTCATAACAGATAATTGTACAAGATTGAGAGTTGGCAGGTTCAGTAAGGACTGACTTTGCCTAACCAGTGTACCAGATGTGGTTCAGCCACTTAAATTGAAGAGGACATAGAAATTAATGCAAAATTATGACATCACATGCCTGCTATTTTTTAAGAATGGTAAGGACAGTCAGGAGAACAGGAAATAAAACACTTGACGATTGACAGAAAATTACAGTATTTCTGATTATAGGACCACCTGGTGGTTTTGCATAATTTCCCATGTGCATGTGTCTTCAACAGGGAGGATGTACATTGGAAGAACCAACAATTGGTGAAAAGTTCAAATCTTTCAGAGGTCAAAACTCACATACTGTTCTGAATCTCTTGTTTATGAAAATTTTGGGGTGTTCTATAAAACTAAGGGTTTTTTTGGTGAATTTCCTAACATTCCGTTTCCATTGATTCCTCCTGGAGTGACTGCATACATTTCCTTTTCAGTTCTAATACTTTGTAGCAAATAATTGTCCATAAAAAAGGAGATGAAGGTGGTAATGGTACCACATATACAGCTTGGTAACCTCAATGTACCTTCTAGCAAGTAGTTCAGTGTGCAAGAGAAGGCATGGGTTGCAAGAAAAGAAAAGAATAACTGCTAAGAGTTTGCATAAGCCAGAAAATTTCACTTGAAGGATTATTCTTCATCAAACCCTTATTCTTTGACTGAGTAGGAGGCAGGGGAAACATTGACTACAGTGATGGAAGAAGTTCATGTGATGGAAAATCTGCTCCATCTCCCAGTTTCCAATGGTTAGTAACATTCACTGTACAAACCATGTGCCTGTCTGTGGCTGAAAAGATCATAAATACTTGAAGTGTACAGCTTGCATATTTTAAATTCAGCCAACTGACCGTCAAATGATCCTTAATGGAAAGTTCAAAGAAAATTAGTACTCTATATTGCAGGTTTCCAGTTCTATGAGAAACCTTTTGGCATCTCTACTTTCCCTCCCTGTCTATACTATTATTATAGGGAAGGTATCACACAGTTCTAGTTTGGCACTGTTTAGTCAGTGTCTGAATAAAAATTAGCTGGGGAAGCAAACACTAGACATATTTTTCTGTCTTTACTGGTATGATTTTGTCACTAGTCTGGCCTAGCATCTGTGACCAATGCTGCAGGAGTTTGTCACATGCTTAAAAATGAGAGGAAAACACTTCTATCCCATTACTTTTGGACTGTGAGGGAATTCAGCTTACCTTGTGTTCCTAGGTTTGTAGAAAAATTTTGTTTTTCTGCTGGATCTTTCAGAACCTGATGGTTGTTATTGCAGTGACTGTCACATTAACAAGTCTTCAATCATTTGGAGTAAAGTGACTACCTGTCCTGGTTGCATCTGGGATAGAGTTAATTTTCTTCCTATTAGCTACTAGTAAGTGTAGCTGTACTTTGGATTTAGTATGAGAATAATATCGATAAAACATATTTTTTCAGTTGTTGCTACATAATGCTTATATTAAGTCAATGACTTTTTTTAGCTTCCCATAGAGGAAGCATAGACAGGACGAGCTGGCCAAAGGAATATTCCATACCATAGGTGTCATGCTCAGTATATAAGGAGGAGTTGGCCAGAGGGCAGGAATCCGTAAGTGTTGCTCAGGACAGGCTGGGCCACTGATCATTGGGTGATAAGAGCAACTTGTGTTACATCACTGTATTTTGTATATTCTTTTACCATTATTATTATTATTTTTCCCTCTTCCATTCCTGTTCTATTAAACTGTCTTTATCTCAACCTATGAGGGCTTTTTCTCCCCTCCTTTTCTCCTTATTCTCCCTAAACTACTGGTGGGGGTGAGGAGTGAGTGAGTGGCTGCATGGTCCTAGTTGCTGGCTGGGATTAAAGTGTGATGCTGCCATAATAAATCGGAGTAGTGACCCAGCAATCCTAGTGTCCTGTCTTTAACATTGCCTGGGACAGGATGCTCCAGAAAAAAGAATAAATAGTATTCTTAACTAAACTCCATCTGTTGGCTTATTTGCACAGTCATTTTCTACTAGTAACATGATATTCATACTTAGGGTGGTGGGAAGTCTCTATCACCAACCTAAACTTGATTTGTTTCTTCAGCAGTAGCCTCTGAGCATTTAAAGGAAGTAGACAGAGTCTTATAAAGTTCACCCCGCTGCTGCCTGTACTCCTCAGAGACTGTTTCTCACTCATTACCGCAAGTGGGCGAGTGCCTTTTTCAAGCCCTGTAAAATTGGAAAGTCTAACAGATGGTAGATATGGCCTATATGCCTGAAGTCCCTTCATATCACTCTGTCGTGTTTCCAAAACTACTTTCCAATGTGCTTTCCCTTGGAAGTCATTGGAATATTCCTGTTGGGTTGGATTATTACATTTCCCTTTCCCCCACCTTTTTTTTTCCCAGCTGTAATTCAGAAAAATTAAGAGGCTTTTGTCATCATGTAAACATGTAATTATAGGAGATCTTGAAGGAAGAATAACTGGTCAGGCTAAGACTCGTACCGCTGGCAACACACTTCAGGCAACTTTAAATCACTTCTGTCCAGTGGGATATGGGTTTATATCAAACCTACTGCTTCCATTACTTCTCATGGGCTGTCATCACATAGTTTAGCTTGTTTTTTCCACTCATGTTATATGGTTTATTGTCATCAATCTAGACCACTGACTAGTCTAACATAATCACTACAAACATAACCATTATCTACAGGTGATAATCAGACAGGTTTCTTCTGCAAGCTTGGGTCAAAAAATTAATGTTGGGATATTTGGCACATATGGTATAAAAAAAGAGTCACAGAAAAGAGACTTGCACCTGTTTGCATGAGCTTGAATCTCCCAATAGTGTGAGCACTTTGTCACCTCTTTCTTATGCTGCTGGTTGCTGTACAACAGAGACATTAAGCCTAAGGAGGGTTTACAATGCAGAAGTCAGCTCCCCTCTACTCTCAGCATACTCGTTATTTGCTGGGTCACTTCCATCAGTGCTCACCCAAGCTTTAGGTTGTCCTCAGTGAGATGAATTTTCTACTTGTCATACGGAGCCACAAATAGTCCCATTTTTACAGCCGAATAGCACAAAGATGCTTAATCAAAATAAAAATTTAATTTTTTAGCATATTGCTTTCTCTAATTACAAAGGATAAAGTTATTTTGCTCATGGCTAGTAGGTCATAAAAAAATTATGCTAGTGAAATCTATATGCTTTCCTGCCAATTGTACAGATCCACAATGGTCCACAGAGTAATAAACGTAACATTCACATTTTTTAAAACTGATGGGGATGGATATTACAGGACAAGAGGGAAGTTCAGGTGTTGAATTTTATCCCAGATTCTGTAACAAGTGGCAGCACTAACTAAAATGCAACATCAGGCCACCTTCCATTACAGGTGTCTATTGAACTCAATGTCAAAATCACTATTAACTTCAAAGGGGACAAAGGAGATAGAATTGGGTCCAGCAGTGCTTGCAGTGCGTGCTCGCTGCTTGCAAATAGGCTGAAAATGTCAAGACTGGGACTTCAAGGACAATACTGGAAGTGATGGTTTATGAACTCTGCCTGCACTCCAAAAATAACCCAAGGTCCCTTTGAGAAAGTGTGCCCAGTACAACTGAGTCTTTGAGCTGGGCATCTAGGTTTAAAGTAGTAGAAAAAACAAGCTGTAAATTTTGTTCTGGTGCAAGGCTGTAATCTATCTTGTGAGAAGTTTTCCATTATCTTCTTCACATATGATGAGGCCTTTCAAAACCTGTGTGTGAGTGTACATGGCACATATATGTTTTTGTGGGCACGTACCGGTTTTGAAAGGCCACATCATAGACTACATCCTCCCCTCTCCTCATGGATCAATGAGTATCAATGGATTCAATTGAGTAATCAATGGATTACTCAAGTGCAGCTGAGTTCCAGAGCTTGGAACACAGCTAGGAAATGGTGCTAGCAACCAAATGCAAAATTAAATGATCAGAATTAAATTTTTTAGAAAATAAATTAACAAATGAATTTTAATAATGCATTGAAGCAGACTTTACAGTTCATTTTCAATGACCATTTTCCATTTTAAATTGATAATCAATTAATTATAGTAGCTGAACTTCTATCACTGTACAACATCAGATAAAAAGGTATTCCAGTTAGCATTTGAGACACCATGTAGGATGCTGTCCTTCTGGACTGTGTATGTTGGGACTTCTGATGGGAAAACTGGTTTGTGTTACACGACAAGAGTCTTTTTCTCTTCAGCCATCTTCTGAAGTTGAAGAAGTGGTGAACTTTTACTGATCTGTATATGGTCAGCTTGAAAAACTTTTATAGGGAGTGTTTATTTTCCTTTCTGTCAACCTAATATTCTTGAAACAGATACCAATATTCCCACCACAACAGGTCAAGAATTTTTATGACTATTTCTACTGGAAACTATGGACTAGTCATATTAGGAAATATTTCTTGAAAAGGGTAATTTTTGTGAATTTCATAATTAAAAAGAAGACAGTCTTTTTTTTTTTTTTCAGCTGACAACATTTATTTACATTTGAAATCACCTTTCGACTTCCAAGAGACAGTTTGGAACAGAGCAATGCAAAACAATTTCAGCAAATCCCAGATTTCTCACTCATGCTTGCCTTTCCTCTAATTTTCCATCAGGTCACAAACATTTTCAAAATTTCAACTTGTTCTGATACGTGAGGGAGAAAATAATCAGGTGAAGAATTCACATAGGTTAAGAAAGATGCTTTACTGTCTTGATCTACACCTAATTTGTCTCTTCAGCATTGAAGGACATCTCCTGTGCTGAAGAATAGGGTATTAGCAGTTGAATACCAGTTCCACTTCCCAGGAGTTTGGGTGCTCATGTTCTGTTATGGAGTAAACATTTATGTCTCAATGATGGATTTCTGCAAATTCACTTCCTTCCTTGCAAGAGAGTATTTTCTTACAGCTTCTTAGAACTGTATTCTTCTAGCAAGATGGTTGGATGGCTTACGTTGCAGCTATCAAGCCTGCGTATGTGTACTAGAAAAGTACATTATCTTTGCTTCAGGGATCACCACTGCCTGCCTTTATTTATACTCCACTACTGTACCCTCCAGCCCTGTCATTCCAATAGTATTCTTGAGGAGAGCTTGATCCAAAGCACATTACAGAATCGCAAACTCTCTTAAGAGTTTTGTGGCAGTATGGCAAAAATGGTTACAACTTTTGAAATGTTGCAGAAATGTTTGCTGGAAGCCAATGAATTTCCTTGCAAAAATGTCACAAACAAGTGGAAGTGAGTAGAAAATCTGGAAAAACATTCAGATTTTTACAAAGAGAAAAAAAGATCTGAAAACAAACAAACAAAAAGAAAATTAAACAACCCAACCCCCCTAACCTGTTGGGTTTTGCCCAGCTTTAATCAATTCTTTATGACGTCCTCATTAGTCAAGACTTCAAGGTCAGTGTATTGAGTCTTCTATCTGGAGAGGAGCTTTGAAAGGAAATGTCATTATACGCAGAGCCTGTACAGATCAAATATGCATGTGTTAGTTTTACAGACTGGTGTCAGTGTTGCGTTTATTTATTTGGGACAGTGGTGATGATGTGTAAGCCATTTTGCTCCAAGAGAACAATGCACTGGGATATTTTTTAAGCATTAAATTCTGGTTTACTCAGGCCCTTCTCCACCCACTTTAGATGAGGGAGGAAAAAATCTTGGCAAGCGGATGCTCTGAGGGGGCACATGGAGGCGTGTGTAATCATCTTGCCAGTTTAATTAACAGTGCTTTTGACTGATATGTGTTAATGAGGATAATGTACAGTATGGAGGGAAAGAACCCTGTGTGCTATATTAAAGGGACAGGTGCTGGGCGTACTGGAAAGTTCATGCTACTAAAAGGAAATAAAGTCTATGAAATGACTTAGAAAGTGATGGAGAGGAAATATTTCTGGGAGTGCTTGTAAGGGAGTAAATCTGTGCACTCAGTTCACGTGCCTCGAAAGTGGCTCATGGTGGAAACTGAGGGAGAACATCTGCCTGTTGGCAGTACAGATCTGCACAGGCAGGAAGGGGAGAGCGGCTCCTGCCTCCCCGTGCCTGGCAGACCTCACCAGATCGGCTCACCTGTGTAAATGCTCTCCTGTGCATAAATGTTTGCAGGAGTGGGCCTAAAGTGTAACGCATTTGACATTCTGCGCTACTTCCTCTGAAATGACACCATTTATAGTTAAGAGCAATCAATGAAAGATTTCCTTCTGCACAAGGGCCTGCTCGTCTGATGTTGCAAGAGCCTCCTGCAAGGTGCTGAGTGCCCTCAACTCTAAATGAAATCAATAGGATTGGGCACTAGCATATTTAATTCTTCTTATTTATGGGATATTTTTATTCCCTTTCTTATGCTTTGAAAGTAGAACTAACTTTACAGGGTTTATTACCAGCCTAAAAAGAAGGATGTGGCTATGTTCAGTGTGGCAAGCTTAGTTATCTTGAAGATACCCTTAGAGATTGGCAGTCTCCTATCAGGGGCTTTAAAAATTTAGAAAATTTATGTCTTCCTAAAGTATTTACTCCAACAAAGTTGGATACAAGTGTTTCCAACACGAAATCTTCACTTACAGGAAACAATGGTATTGGTGGTCCAAGAAAGCCAAGTTCTTAGTGAGTGTCTCAAGCTGTCTTGTGGCATTGTTTTTTTCCATGACCTTATTTATTTTGGAAAAGGACTAGTGAAGTGCAGATATTCTAGTTTTAACACCATTCTCTGCCTTCAGTGTTCACACTCTTTAAGGCTTTCTATTTCTGTTTTCAAAAGTCTTCATCTTTCTACAAGATTTAAGTATTTTAAATCAAAACCTATAAATGTGAGTTATAATTAAACGAGATGTTTACAACACTTTGTTGCTTTGCATACCTTGAAAATTCATTATGTGTGTTCATTGTCTTAAACAAAAATTTAAGATTACTACATATTGCAGTGCATTGAAAATTATCTTTATCTGTAAGTCTATATGTATGTTTCTGTAACCAAAAGAGAGATGATCATAGGCAGGTAGCCTGTTTTGTCTCTTTGAAAAGAAGAAGCAGACACCTCTTGGAAAATATTTCCTTTTCTACCGAGGGCTGTACTTGTTTTCTGTGAATCCTCTGCCAAGGCTATAAATGGCAGAAAAGCTCTACGGGCTTGGGATAGGACCAGTGAATGGTACAGTGCCTATAACAAAAAGAGGAAGATGTTTATTTCTTTCCTTAAAACAAAAAAGAACCCAAAAAACACTGCAAAAAAACCCGAACCTCATTTTTGCTGGGAAAACCGTGTTACATGGCCAGTTCAATGATAGGAGGAAAACAGTGTTTGCCCTCTTAGAACAATGGCTTTTGTTTAAATAGCCTTAAACTGGTGCAATCCAGAAACCTTGAAGATTTTGGAAGCTAGTTTCCTGAGTTTTCTGACTGTGAGAAACAAAGTGTACTCCCAGAGAGGGGTGATTTGACCAGTGGCTTTTCAAAATAACTATTAAGCAGGGTTAGAAATAAGATGAAAAGTTACCTCCTGGTTTGGGTTTGATTAATTCTAGGGGTAGATTCTTGGTTGTTTTCTTATTCAGGAGGGTCCAGACTTATAATTCTGTTTCTCAAGAGAATGGCAAAACTATGTTTGCTTTAGATTTCAATGTCTCCTACCAAAAGTGACTAAATATGCTCAAAAATCAGGATGCAGGAGTATTTTCTGTGTTCTAAATTTTCACAGTGTCAGATTTTCAACAGGGTAATCCCCTTTTCTCCTTTAAATTTTTTACTGTGTTTCTTCAGCTAGAGAGGGGTTAAAATCCAAGACAACATTGGCAAAAGATCAGATGGGTATAAACTCATTGTAAACACACCTAGGACAGAAATGAGAAAATTCATAACCGGCAGAGGACTGAAGTTCTGGCGCAGTTTTCAAATGGGAGCAATGAAGGAAAAAAATCTAATGAGTTTAAACAAAGAGTTTGATAAATTTATTAACATAATTATATAAGCTGGTTGCCTCCATTAGCCATAGACTGGACCTGATTACACAAGAGTTCCCTTCTATTTCTGTTTTCCCAATGATACAAGCACCAGTATTTGTGCTGCAGAAATACAACACATTGAAAAAAACCCTGAGTAAATAGAAAACAAAGCAATCTGGAATCAACTCTTACCTGTAGTAAACTGACATCAATAGCCTTCAGACAAAAGACAGAAACTGGTACTACATCCAAATGCAGCCCCCCCCCCCCCCCAGTTTTGACCTTCTTTGCTTCTTTTCCCAAATATGGCAGATTTCAGACATTAATTTTATTCCATCTCCATTCAAAGCAGACATGAGCAAACCCATTGGCTGACTGTACTGTTATTCATTTTAGGGTCAGTATCTCATCCTCCCTGGACAGCTTTACACATAATAAAAGCACTAACATCCAGCAGAGTTGAAAGCCTTCAATAGATCAAGGATCAGGCTTACAGTTTTAGGATCTGTGCCTCAGCAAAGCATCTGTTTAACCCTACGTACGCACTTCATTCCAATTGAAGCATATGCCTGAGTATTTAGATGACTGCAGACAGACTTCAGCGCATGCTTAAAGTTAAGATTACATCTAAATGCTTTATCAAATTGAAACCCTGCTTAACCTACAGGAAGCACAGGTTATTAATGGATGATGTTATTTGAATAATCATCAGTACAATACTGTCCATTATTTTGATTTATGTATTGAAGCTTCCGTTATAAACAAGCATCTCAGAAATACTGAACAAAGTTAATGGTACAAATTTTAAGCCATTAACTTATAAATAAGAGGAGAAGAAGAAACTAAGAGGAAGACTAATACAAGATAGAGACTTTCAGATATCTTTAAACATCACTAGCATGTTCATCGTAACACAGAAGATATTAAACTCTATCAGATGCCCTGTCTTTTTCCCACTTAAATAATGAATAAAAATTAAAGTACAGCATTACACACATTTTTCTTACCCATTATTAGCTAATGATGTTCCATTCTTTTTCATTCAAGCATTTCTGGTATTGTGTGTTTAACCATCTCACTATCAGTCGTATCACTGTTAGTCTTGTTTTCCTACAGACAGTTTGTTATGGGATTCAACCAATATTATTTCCTCTGCTAGTAAGGCTTTTTTTTTTTTTTTTTTTTCTGTTTAGCATTCCATTGTAAATTTCATGATGCTAATTTAAATGCACCTAGCATGTTCTCTCCAGATTCTAGATAACTGTTTTGACTGATTTTACTCACTGGGAAGAACATTTTTTTTCACTTTTTTGTTTTTTAAATCTTCCTACATTATTGTAGTCTGAGTCTTTCCTCTCTTCTGTACTATCTGATATACATCCTGAAACATTTGTGATCAAGTTTTGAAACAGCAGGTGTCAAATTCTCAGACCGAGTATAATAATCACAATGATTTGAAGAAAAACATTGAGCTCCATGGAAGTGGCAATAAAGTCAGAGAACTAAATGTGTCATTTTTCGAGGGATGATGCTATTTACAAATAAATGCTTAATAAACCCAGGCCTTGCATTTTTCTTTTGCATGATATTGTGCTTCATATACAAATAGAATAATTTTATTTCCATTGTAACTTTTCTACTCTAACAGCATACAGTCCATCAGCAAATAACAAAGGTATACATTGCCTTAGAGTTATAAAAATAAGCCCTCTTAAACATCCATTGCAATAACTTTTACATTTATCTCTAACATTTTTAATATACAGAAATAATTATCAATCAAAAATACTGTCTGTTGAGGGTTATGGCTCAATTATTTGCATATATTTTAATTTTGAAAATGGATTTTGCTGTTGAAAATAACGTTAGCGCCTCTGTTAGAGAACAGTTTTATAATTAGGCGAATACTGTACCATAAAATACTCATCACCATAGCAATGGTTTTTCATGGGGCATAAGTAAGTTGATAACAGAGGCAATACATTTACTACAGAGACTATTGTGTTTGAATAATGTAAAGTTATAACTTCTAGTAAAGCACCTTCTAACATAAGAAATCATGGCACAGTCACACTACATATTGACATTAAGAGTCATTTTAATGAAATACATTAATATTTTATATAGCATCCTTCATACAAAGCATAATAACATTGCAATGTCTTACAATGTAGTGTCTCATATACTGCCTCTCATCTTGAAGGGTCGTGTGCTTGTGTGTGTGCATGTGTATAGGAATCACTTCAACCACTCCTGAAATTCCTTTATTTATTTATATGTGTTGTTCTAATATTAACCATTGCGGTATCTGAATTGCTGTGAACCTCTCGAGAGAGAGCAGAGCAACAGTCGTTTAAAAGCGGGTTGCATCCCTAAACAACATTTGAATTCTGGCAGCAAAAAAGGGTTAGTCTGTCCAGCTGAACTCCAGAACAGAAATTCAGGTAGGCAGAATGCAATTATCCCAATTTGAAAGCAGGCGTAACGCTGGGGATGTTACTGTGAAAATTACTACAAGGTCTTCAATGGAGGCAAATAGCCAAAAACTTAGTTTTATTTCTCCTTTTGACATTTCCTATAGCACAGTCAACTCCAAATGCCCAGCAGAAACACACCTTTGTTACTGACTTGACGTAATGGTACTGTTCACTAAGGCACAAACTGGCTCTTTTCCCCGAGTGGGTATCCCATCTGAGGACTGATATCAGCCTGCTCTGCTGAACTCATGATAACTGACTCCCTTTGAGGGGAAGAAGAACAGAGAAATAAAGGTTTGCTTCATACTGGTACACTGAGACATATCTGGGCCAGAGAGCAAGGAGAGGAATGCATGTGGAAATTTGTGAAGGGCACAAATAAGGACAGTAAATCCTCTCCCGCTGAGCTGAAGAGTCAATCACAAACTAAAGTTGCCAGGCCAGCATCATAAAATACTGGCAAGCAGAAACAACAGCAGCCTCAATGCAAGACACCATCACAAGCTTCATGGCTTTCAATGCTCCCACTGAAGTCAATGGGACTTAACTGTTCATGGGCATATGCTAAAAAATGGCTTCAAACATGGCCAGTAACAGCAGCAGGATACTTGTGGAGCTGAGATGTTTCATCTCAATGGGATCTCAGTGCTTAAATAAGTACTGCATATAAGCTTAACAGGGCCTACAGTAAGTTATTTTCTCTACAACAATCAGACCTCTTGCTTTTTTTTTTTTTTTTCCCCATTTGGTGGTGACTAGACTGAATTTTTCCAGATCATTGAGTCTTCTCTTTTAATGAAACGTAGTAGATGGAATGTTTTGAGGAAGACAAAATCTGAGGCTTGCTATATTGGTAAAACAGAAAGAAAGGTCTATGAGGTTATACAACCCACCAAAAACATCCATGAAATGTCCATGTCACTTATTGCCTAGAGACATTTGTAACAATGTCCATATCATGCTTATTTATTTGATTCAAACATTTTGTCTAAAATACTACTGGATTATACTGAGGAACTTTGAATTAAAATTTGAAAATAAACAGAGCTCTGAGATTTGTTAGGAGAGCTCTGATAGCAGGAGCTATCATCTGCTGTTCAAGGTATTTCATCTTTAGTGACCTGGACATGTAATAACATGATATCTCTTCTGAGACTGAAGTCACTGAGAACTGAGGTTACTTGGTAACAGGTCAGAATGAGCTTTCTACCCTCCAAGTCTTCTGAGAGCATCTTTTGAGCCTACCATATTTTAAAATAATTTTATACCTATTGCTTATATTGTGGGTGCACAAAAACTTGAAATTATGGAGCATGCTTTCCCTTGAAATTAACCCCACAGAGTTTGTAAGCTACTGTATTTCAGTTTTGCTTAAGTGAGTTTAAATTTTTTATAGTATGAGAGGATTTGAGGCTTGTGAAGTCTCTGTGTTGGGAACACACTTGTGAAATAGCATCAGGAAAGGAGGGGGGTTGTTATGAAAGGAGAGAACTGGTTGTGTATTATTTCTCTTGTGGTGCTGCTAAAACCCCTGATATTTAAAATGAGACAAAAGATTGAACCCTTTTCTACCATGTTTTTTGATATTGGCAAAACACTTTTGGATGCATAAGGGATTCTTGGAGCAGAATCCACATGAGGAAATTACAATCTAGGGCTACCACAGCTAATGGATTTTTTTTTTAAAGAAACATGTTGATGTAATTTATGTCAGGTAA
Source organism: Numenius arquata (assembly GCF_964106895.1). Lineage (NCBI taxonomy): Eukaryota > Metazoa > Chordata > Aves > Charadriiformes > Scolopacidae > Numenius > Numenius arquata. The sequence goes on from NC_133581.1 coordinate 9,312,384, forward strand.
TTTTATAAGCATTCTAATTAGAAGACAGGAAACTGCATAATATTTTTTACAGCATACCACATAACCGTGTTGACATTCTAAAAAAGACATGGTTTGTTTCAGTCCTGTGTCTTTTTATTATCACATCTTATTACATTATGGTTTGAGATAAAAATCACACCTTGGGCAGTTGAATACACTCAGTTTCACCTCCTCCCTCACAGGTGTCCCTGGAGGTACATTGTTATGTTACAGTATCACACTCCTTGTCATATCTTATTGCTTACTTGCAGATTTTGGTAATATTTTGAATCCTGACAGAGTGGGCACAGCCTCTGAGCATCAGCACCAGTTTGCACTAATGTAATGTGCCACTGCACCAGTCCTAAAGACAACAGGAGCAAAAAAATCTGCAAAAATGTACTGAAGACATCTCTGGGAAGTGCATGTTGCCCACTCCGCATTATCTATCAATTTATCTATTTTGGATATGACTGCAAGAGCAACCTCCCTGTCACCTTGGTGCTACTGCCAAGAAAACAATATGGATCACATGAAAATCTTTTGGGTTCATTGGCTTTTAGGTTTCAGTGCACTCCCTGATAGACGCCAAGTCTCAGCCACCCTTGCGTAGCTGCTGGGGCCAGAGGAACAACGGCGGTGCAGGCTGGAGAAGGGGTGAGGCACATCTGAGGATGTTCCCTGAGCAGCATCAGGCAAACCAGATCTGGAAACTGAGGTTTCTCTGCAGTGAGGGAGGCAGGGAAGAAGAAATTTCCATTCTTCTTCTCACTGTGAAGGCCAGATAAAGGACTGAAGGGGTGGTGTGGTAGAGGTGGTGGTGGGGAATGTTGCCTGTTGTTAAATAGGAGGTTTGAAGACTTGATATTTCAGAAGGAAATTAGAGATTTGGGATGTGAAGGACAATACAAAAAAAAAGAGGAGAGATAACAATTTCTCCTGTAATCCAGGTACTTTATGTCAAGTGAAAGGACATAATGATACCTGCAAAAAGGTCGGAACAGTGTAAAAGGGAACTAAACCTCAGAATTTCCTACTGGAGAAATGACAGAAGTCAATCTTAAAGACTCCATGTTGGAGATTCATGGCTGGTTCTACAGCCACAAAGCAATCAGTGCTGGGCAGGAAAAAACGGCCTGGAGACTTTCTGGAAGGGTCTCAATGTCTCCTGCCAGTAGCAGCCATCAGTTTTGGGCTAGGAAACAAAGGAGTACCCAAATTCAGGCTGTTCCTCAGAGGGTTGTAGCTTAGGTAAGTGTAACACAGCTACAGTGACCTGTGTGATAGCCTGGATGTGCAGTTGCAATTTAGAAGGTGCTATGGGTTGCCTAAGTGATTTTAAGGGTCTCTTCAGCCTCTGAAGCATTCTAGGAGCAGGAAGATTGCAGAAGTGCTTAAAATGGCACAGAGTCATACCCAAGACCTTCCGATGGACTTGAAATGTGTAAGTGTTGGCAGCAGCAGGGGCTGTGTGATGGAAAAGATCACCTGAAATGAGCAATTTAGGAACATGAAAAAGCAGCTTCTCTGGGGCAGGAGAGAGGAAAGAAAAGCTTTCACCAATAAAAAAAAAAAAAAAGAAGTTGTCTGTTAAATCGTAAGTACATTAACGTGCTTTAGAGGTATTAAAAAAACAACTTTTGAAAATGAGCCAAATTTGCACACACATTTTTCATTCAAAAATTTCAAGCTACTCTAGTGAATAAAAATGAGACTGCCAAAGTCAACTAACCCGAGCTGTCCAAACTTTAGCTTAAGTCTCTAATGCAGCTTCTTAAAAGGATGGTTGATTGAAGTGACCACATAGCTGGGACATGTGTGATTTTTCTCTTCTTTCGAGCACTTCACAAATTGATTTCTACTTTTGATTCTACTTAATTGCAGCTGTTAGAAGACCTGCTGATGGATGAACTATCACAGAGAAGGATATGGTCTGGGACATAGAGTATAGTAGAGATTTAGCTATATAACCCCCAATTAATGCTGAAAGAGTTGTTCGCTTGGCTCTCCTGGGACAGCAAGTACAAACACAAGAAAAATCTCAATGCTTTTCTCTGGCTTCATCCACATATCCAGAGTCATATTGAATCTGATCCTGCTATGCTTATCTTTGCTATATAGTACCTCTTTTTCATAATCAATAGACTTTAGATATGTATGTTTTCATTTGTCTGTGGTTTGATTTGTTTGAAAATAAAATTGGTATGCTTCATCCATCCTGGTTGCATTCAAGAGAGGAGATAATGCCAGTGATGGCCGTGGTCATGAAGGAACTTGAGTAGGTGGTGGAGACTCTATAACCATCCCAGCCTCAGGTTTTTACTGAATATGCTGTTTGGGAGCTGGGGACATTTATTTTTCTCTCTATTCTGTAAGGGATCATGTGCTTCTGTTCTTAGTGAAGAAACGAAGTTCACAACCCCACACTGGTAGCTCTTTTTCAGCAGTGGGTACTTTGAAACCTCTTTTCATGGGCATGGAGTAGACTTCACAGTCCAACAAATTTAGGGCAGCTGTAAGTTATTGCATAGTTTCAACATAAGGCTAATGTTATTTAAAGATTTCCTTGCTCTTAACCTCAGCCAGCTTTATCCATTCATCTGGCATGGAAGACACCCATGCTACAGTCGTGTATTTTGTTTTGGATTTAAACACTCTTGATGTGCATGCTAATGGCAAGCAGCTAATGGATCCCAAATGATCAGAGAGCATGCTCCTGCCCAGACTTCGGGAGGCATAGGTAGGTAGGCGGCTCAACAGATGTGAGCGATGTGGGACTTCACACGGCACGTGCAGCTCTTCTACTATTAATCAGAAGGCAGAAATAAACATGGGCCCACAAAGCTTAACCTGCTTGGCAACACTGCTTGAGGCAGGAACAAAGGTTTAGCCATACTGTCGGGATCTGTCTTGACACTGTTATGCACTTCCAAGCGTGAGAGGTCATATGAGTCCATCTGAAAGGGCAGGAAGGCTGGCTCAGACCCTGCCCAGGAGAAAGAGTGAAGATACAGTCATGCAAAAGACCCTTCTTGCTTTATTTTGGTTTTCCCCCCCCTCTCTCACTCATACAACCTTTTTCTTTTTTTTCTTTTCTTTTTTTTCGTTTTTGGGTCACACATGTCTGCAGGCCACAGAGAGTTGAGAAGCAGCCTGGGAGATGAAGAGCTTATGGAAATGAGCTCTCCTCCTCCTCCTCATGTGGACTGCTAATCCTGATTCAACAAGATTTTTAATTCCCCCTCCGTGGCTGTGCAAACAATTTGCTGATCCCCGAGAGTTGCTCCAATCCAAGGCTGGAGTAACACTCAGGTGCAGCTGTGAACAGGATTTTGGTTAAAGTCAAGTTCATAAATATTTGCTTAATAAACCAGACTCTTTAAGTGCCAAATAAAACAAGCCCAGGCTGGGGGGGGGAGGTGTGGGGTGTGGGTAGAGGCAGAAGGAGGGAGAGAAAAATACCCCTAAGTTTTTAAATGCTCATTTAAATACTTTTCAGTACTGCTGATATTTTATGTAACACTGGCCTTATTTATGTATTTATGTATTTTGCTTTGATGGGGGATTATTTTTCTCACTGCAGTCTTCTTTTGATTGATGCAGTGTGCCTGCTCACTTTCAGATATGGTTGGAGAAGAAGCAGCGTAAGTTGGGTGACTGTATTTAAAATGGGTAATACAGAATGGTTTTAAACTTTAATATTTCATATAGACATTTAGTTTTACAAGTAATTTATTTTGTGAGATGCAAGTTTCTGCCTGGACAGTGTTGATTTTGAGTAACTTGATGTTCATTTCCCACCTCTGCATATTAATATTATTTGGACTGTGTGGTTTCCAAATACCTTATCACTGTTGGATTCTTTAATAGCCATGAAGGAGATAAAGTGAACTTCTTTATATCAAGATATTGGTTTTTTCCTTGTGATGACTTTAACCAATATATTCTTCAACAAGAAAAAGAGTGGCATCTACTATATGAGACAACTCTGTTAATCATGAAAAACATTAGATATAAGACTGAATAATTTGTAAAATCATGAATGTTTTCCAGCTAAAGTATATAAAGCTTGGGTCAGACTGACAGTTGATATAAATGAACATTCCTCCATCAACTTTAAATTTACTTTGCTAACTTACACCCATTGAGATTCCTGCCCTCCCCCACCCTCCCACCCCACCCCCCACCATGTTATTTTTTTTTAATTTGGCAAAGAAAAAGTCTCATTTTAAAAATCAGATACCTCTGAAAATTAGGATCTTAGTAAAGAGAAAAACAAGCAAACAAAAAATCCCCGCTTCAAGTCCTTGAAGAGAGTTGACATCTTTTCTCTTTGATTGCAGTGTGTCTAATTGGTTCTTCAGAAAAGAACAAACCAAACTTATTTAGTTTTGTCTCTGAGTTACTTCTTTCTGAAGGCAGATCTCAACAGGTTTTGAACCAGGACAAAAAAAGAAATATTGAATTTAATGATGTTTATTGTACCAAGCAGGGACACAAACAGTACTTATCTATAGGGGAAAGGTATTGAAATGTATCTGTGAATCAAATGTGTCCAGGACTTTATTCATCTATTTTATGCCACCGAACAGATATATCTAGTAAAAGATTTATTTAAGAATATTGGAGGAGTGCTGGGAGAGGAAAAATATGCTTCCACCACTTATGCCTGGTACATTTAAACCTTGATTATGCATGCTTAATATTTCCAATTCTTCTGAGTTTAAATTTCAAATATGCTTAGATATAGAAATAATTGTGACAAGTCAGCTGTCTCAACATGGGCTGGATCAGTAATGGTATTTAGCATGCATAACATTGCTTAACAGAAATTATCATTATTTTATTAGTTTGGAAGGTATTAAATGCTCATAAATATATGTTAGTCAACATCTCACTTTTTTAATTAGGGGGAATATTGTGTTTTTTATTTTAAAAATAAAAACAGTACTGATGATTAAACAATAATTGTAGTTTGACCTTGGTACCTTAGGAAAAGAAAGTGAGTCTGGGACCTGGTCTAGTAATGAAAAGTGGTTTCCATGGAAATCTAAGTAAAGAGAGTCAGGTTACATCTGTCTAATTCCTGCCATGACTTCTAGGACTTGGTAAAAGTCTAGGTTAATGTAAGGTTGAGTTCATATCTTTCAACAGTACAAATCTGATCTGTAATTCTTTAATGGTCATATGATTCTCTGAGACAATCTCCACCTGTATTAATATTGGTGTTTAATGGAATAAAATTATATGAAAAAAAAGGTAAAATACATACCATACTTAGGTACAGCTAACATAGCTCGTGATTGTAAATGATAAAATAGATGACAGAAAATTGTAGAAATCCTAGTATTCATATCACTGACTCACGGTGGGAAAACATTTGCATTTTCTTTCTGCAGGAATGTGACTATGAAGTTCACCTTCCTCATCGCTAATAGCCATCAGTTTTAGAGCTGGTGTTGTTCTAGAGCAGGCTGTAGAAGGCAAAATGCAGACCTGTTGCTTTCTTTGCTAACTTATGAGGCCAAACTTTTAATCCATCAATAAATAGAACAGTTCCTCCTAACTCACATGAGCAAAATGAATGAGACTTGGCCTTCCATTAATGAAAGACGTCACATTAAGTAGTGTAAAATATGTGTCGGGGAGCTTGAAATTCATGGGACCATATGGAGCAGTGAACACATTGCAAATATCTCTGCCCAGGTTCCTGCTTTGATGCTGATTCTGTATCTTTTTTATAATCTGAATTGCCACATCACTTCTGGATAAGAAAATAAAGAGCCTCTCTGAGCACTTGCACCAGCCTCACACTGCACTGACCTTCGACCAGAAGAGCCTAGAAACTTTGGTTCTCCTATATGGAGGTTTGTGTTTCAGAGCTGGTACTTAGCTCCTGTACTGCTGAGGACTTCTATGGAGAAACACAGTGACCTTTACTTTCTTGAACCATCAGTTCTACACAGACAAGCTGATGCTCACCACTCCTTACTGTTGGTCCTGTTTCAGGATTTTTTTTCAGTTTGTGACCAGTATAATGATCTCAATAGCTAGGTTTTACCCTGAGAGCTCTAATACAATTGATGCCTTTGAAGTTCAGCTCATTGTGCCTTGGTACATTTTACCCTGATGAATTTATTATGCTACCTTTGATAGGAGCTACTGCTGCCACTGCAATGCCTTGGAAGGCTATTCCCGTCTCCTTTTCCTACCCACCACGCTCTATGAATGTTTTGCTCTATCTCACTTTTTCATTAATAGCTCTCTGGAGGCCTGGAGTACCCTTTTGTTGCCTCTCTTGGCCTTACAAAATTAAACATCTACTTGGGCTTTGCTACGTTTCTTGGTGGCTCTGGAGGTGTCATTATTCAGCCATTTCTGGCTTTCCCCAAGTCATCTTCACAACTGCACTGTATAAAGTTTAACTAGAATCATAGAATAATGTAGGAAACATCTGGAAGGGACATCTGGTCCAAAATACTGGCCAAAGATGAGCTAACTTTGATGTTAGATTCTATTTCTCAGGGTTTTGTCTATACTCTATGACAATAAGCCTTTCAATAAAGTTAGGAGGCATAATCAAAATGGAGTAAAAACAGTGGGGACTCTGCAAAGGCAGATGTAAAGGTATAGACCCTCCTCTTCTCTTTCGACTAGCATATTAGATCATTGTTGCCCTATGAACCTAACTGCTGAGTGGGGAAGTTACCCCATTCACCTGCTCCTGATAATAGCTCTGAACAAAGAATTTCAATGATTGTTTTGGTCAAGAAAGTGGCCTTTGAGATCCCTGATGATTCATTAATCTGTGCAGAACTGAGTGACATTTTAAGCATTCTGGAAAACAAAACAAAACAAAACAACCCCAAAAACCAACAAAAAACCAAAAACCAGGCAGCTTTAGAAATGAGGGCACTTATTTAACTGCTAACCGAAAGCACCCACATTTGAAAATACAGGTCATAACTTGATAAGAAAAGTGACACGAATCTCTTTTGCTAGAGTTATAATGTGCTAGGCAAACAGTACACCCCCAAAATTAAGCCATCTGCTTAAATAAGCCCTCCATGGGTTGTGTCTCTCTACACATATTTGTGTGATCCCACTGAGGGCAATGGGTTTTCATAGGTGTCACAGATCAGTGTTTGGCTCTGTGAGCCCCCCAAATTTGGAAGATGTCTGTTCTGGCCTGCATTCTGGTTCATAACAATAATAGAGTTTCCTGATGTTTTGGGACCTATAAGGTTTTGTTGTCGTTCTCTCCCCATTTTGTTACTTTCTGGGGAAATACATTACAAATAAAGCTACAAATAATATTCAGGTTGTGGCACCTTGGAGAGAGCTTTCACAAAACATCACGGAGGAAATAGGCGCACACAAAACCTGTGAAGAAAATACAGTAGGTTGTACATACACTTCTCCCACTCATTGTTTGCAATTTGCGCCATTTGTGTCAGCGTTTGTAGGCAGCCCTAGAAAACAAGCCACTGCCTCACTGTGAAACGTAGCCTTGGGACTGAAACTATTAAAGAGCTCATGGCTCCACTTCCTCTCCTCGGCTTTTCTTGCTTATAAAACCCCGTGTGATGGAGAGTGTAATTCTACCACTGTCCGCTTAACCTATGCTTTCACTGGGGTTATATGCAAGCTTCCCTGACCATCCATGTAGAAAATCTTCCAGCCTGCTCTGGGAAATACCTTTATCAGCTGACACAAATACCGGGGGTTGCAGGCTGAATGTGACTCCAGTGCCCAGTGTGACCCACTGGCTTGTGGTGGGAATGTTGCCCAAATCCATTCACTCTAGTTCAGGCAAAATTGGGATGTGAACTTGGATGTCCCACCTTCCAAATGAGTGTTCTCTCTCTCCCTCTGCTGTTGACTAGAGAATAGTGAAAAAAATCCCATTCAGTTCTCACGATGAAAGAGTTCTTTACTTCTGCAGACCAAGTGATAATAAAATACAGCGCTTAAAACCAGACAAATTCAGATGAAAACTTTCAAAGGTACACCTTTTGAGGGAATATTTGTTTGTTTATTTTTTGGATAAGCAGAGTAATTATGATGTATTGCAGTGAATTCCCCATCAAAGAAAGTCTTTTTTGTTTTTACAAGTATTTAATTTTTGAGAAAGACCTAAACCCTGTAATGTATTTTAGATGATCACAATAACCCTTTCTGACCTTGAAATCCAAAGGCTTGATTGGGGACCATGCAACTGCTGACCTGGAGCAAGACCTCCTCTATTATCTTCTCCAATCAATCTCTTGCTGGATGCACCCTGCCCACATGCTAAAGTGTATTTGCTTTCATTTGACACTTTTGCAAATTATGGAGTTACCGCCTCAACTCACAGGCTCCTGACAGCAACTGCAAGAGGAAAAAAAAATTAGCTCAGCTGCATATGTGAGTTTTTTTATCAATCTAGACTTAGGTGTGCAGGGATCTTATGCTCATCAAGTGTATTCAAGTATGCATTTTAGAACCGGCACTTTACAAAGCTAATTTTCCTTGTCAAAGCAAGCAAAAGCAATTATATAATGTAAACATTTGATTCACTTTCATTGTGTAGACTGTATTTTTGTTAACCCCACATTCTTAAAAGCACCTTAATTTCAGTGGAAAGCGTCTGCATTTGTGTAAAGACAATGAGGTCGATTCTCTCCATTGGTGCAGCCTTGTTGCTCCCAGTGCCACTAATGGGAGTTAAGCATGTGCATCAAGGGGCTAATATTCAATTGATGGGTTGATCTCACAAATTGTTTGGTAAGTCCCTATCCCTGCGCTCAGCTTCTCTGGCATCTCTATGTAGTGTGAAGAGGTTTTTAATTGAAAAACGTATTTCCAGCACTCAGTACTCAACTCTATATTTCAGTCTAATGCACTGGGTAAAGAGATTTATTTATGGAGCAGATGCCCTCTGATGGAAGCTAAAAATCAGTTTTAAACTGACCTTATGCTGGTTCATATTACAGAAACCATTAGCTTGTATTATCACTGGTTTGCTGTGAAAAGGCTCTGGGGCATTACAAGCATTCCCCATGCTCCCCCTGTCCCTCTGTGTCTCTTTGACATTGTGCCACCCCATTGTTTAGAAATTAAAATATGCAGCGTTCCCTGCACTGCATGCAAACAAATGAGCTTTCATGCAACCCATACAAAATAATGGTGTTGACCTTGTTAATAGAAAGATATCCTCAATCTAAGACTAACTTCCTACTGCAGTAGAGAGCTACGAAATGCCTTCCTGCCTTATAGGTACAAATAAAACAATAATTTAGGCAAACTTCTCTAGCAAAAACTATATCCAAGACTACTGAATGGACAGCAGGCAGTTCTTGTCCGTAGTAAATGCTGTATCGTGCCCATCATCCCTATGTGCATCCTGTACTTATACAAAAGGAGATTCAGGAAAGCTAATACCTATGGCTGAAAAATAGACTCTGGGGTGCTGTTCTGAGCCACCTCACCACAGTCAGCCCTGGGTACTCTACCTGTTACCTCCCAGCAGTGTCAAAGTGACTCCTGTAGTCCTGCTTTAAGAAAGAACAGATTCTAGGGTCCTTCCTGGAGAGGTCCTGCTCTCTTGCTTGCCTCGACTCTTTCACACTGTAAGGGTTCTTCATGGACAGAGAAGAGTCTGTTTGCACCAAACATGCTGCAAGGATGCAGCTAGGAAGGATTGCGTAGAAGGATTGTGCTGCTTCCAACCATATGCCAACGGTCTCTTTTCCTCACAAGAGCAGACTGTAATCTGGGTAATAGCATCTTTTCCTCATCTAACAATTCTTATTTTGGGCGGAATTCAGACCAGTGCAGAGGCCTCGAGAACTTAATTGGTGCACAGGCCCTTTCCGAAGGCTCTTCAAATAGTGCTGGATTTCACCCTTAATGAAGTATTGAGTGGGCTGCCTATGAGTCTCGGGGGAAAATGTATTGGAGTGCTCTGGCACCATTGCTCCCACTTTATGTAAACCCACTCCAGCTTGCTCCATGCTTCTGGCTCAGTGCCTAGCTTTGCAGACAAATGTCAACCTGCCAAATATCTTCCATTTGCATTCCAGCCCATTTCAGAGACCATCCAAACCAAACAAAAAAAAAAAAAATGAAAGGGGAGAGGCAGTGACTTGTCGAATTTCCTTCCTTGATCCCTTAGGGAAAGGGGTTATTACTGAGTGTTGTTGCACAGGCACCACCGTGAAGAATACGTGAATGGAAGGGTGGGAAAGAGGCAGAAAAATGCCTTTAAATCATAAAACTGACAGTGAGCTTAAAAACATAGAGCAACATTTCAGTCTCAAAGCCGATCATGTAGGAACTGTTGTACATGTTATGATTTCTATGACTTATTCAAAGGCTATACTTTTTTCCTTCTGCATTCATCAAGTAGCGGGCACAGTTTCTTGCGGACAAATTAATAGATTCATAGGAAAGTTTATTTGCTAATATATGAATGTATAAAAACGTGTAGAGTATTAATCTGTGAATATAAAAAGGGGTTTAAAACACTGTTATGTGTGTCGTAAGCTAGTAGCTGTAGTCTTCCTGCATGAGAGAGGTTCTTTAAAGGGTAATTCTCAGGAGAAACTAATTCATGTGCCCTGAATAGTCCTCTTGAGCAGCTCAGCTGACTAGATAAGGAATTGAGGGAGACCAGTTTCCTAACTGAGATAGCTGGAGTTTGCCACTGGGGAAATGAGCCTAAGAGCCTTACTCATCTTTTCAGTGGAAGGAGGAATAAATGTTACTGCAGGTCCGTAGCTGCATACATTATGTCTGAGAACTGAATGCAAACGAGAGGCATTTGTCAGGGTTTGGAGCTGGCACAGGGCACCATTCTGGATATCTGAATCAAACTAGAGAAATGGACAGCCGTGAGGGAGAATCACCAACACATGCTGTAGTTGCTTTCATGGCTGGGTGTTGGATAAGAGATGGAGCTGCTAACTCTTGCAATGACCTCGTCCACCTGGCCTGCAAGTATGAGGAGCTGCTGCTCATGTGCAGGCAGGTGGAATTTGTGAAACTGTAGCAGGCAGCAAGATAACTTCCCTCGGCTCCTGTCACACGTCCCCTTTACATTTGCGTCCTAAACACCAGTTCTACCTACTCCCCTTAGTTGTTGAGCTGATGCAGTTCATCCCTTTATGCTTCTGAAAACACAGTGGTAGTCAGAAAAGAAGCTCTTGGGTGCGTTTGGTGAACTCTTGTCAGTGCAGTCTCTGGAAAGCCTCAAAACATGTTATTCTAAAGGGAAACAGCGTGACCGTGCCTCACAGACAGGCAGCTGAGGACTTGTGCAAACTTATCAGTTACCCTCTACCCATGTGAAGCTGTTCCCTGCCAGTCACTGCCCTTTTTCAAACTTTACTCTGATAATTAAAATATTAGCATTGGGAATAGACTTCATCACCTCAGACCACTGCAAGTAACGATGATTATGTTATAAACCGACATCACAGAAGCTGAACAAAAGCCACATGCCACCAACAACTAAACAAAGTGACTTCCTGCTTAAAAGCACCATAACACATGCATAATTAGCTAATTAAGATACAAAATAAATAATTATCCAGTACAAGAGTGAGAGGAGGAAAGAGAAAAAGAGTTAAAAGGTTACACACAGGCACATTGTTTCCTCTAGGAAGATAACTAAATCGTTCCACCAGGAACTCACCAGCTTTATTTGTGCTTTTCATTCAGGACTGTCTACTGAATGGTTTGCTAATTACGCTTATCCACTGGAAATGGCAGTGGCTGTTAGCTGTGATCTTTCTGGGTGATGAACAGTTTGCCTTGTCCACCCTCGCTACAGACTTTTTTTTTTCTTCCTTGAGAAATTGCATAGGAGTGCTTGAGACCAAAGAGGTGCCTGGCTGTCAGGGCCGGGGCTGTGCCTCAGGAGGTGGCTGTTCAGGTCTTGCTCCTCCCCAGGCACCCTGTGTGATCTTTGGCAGGTGACCTGGGGCTAGATTCAAGCAAGGACCAGGGTCCTTACATCCCAGCAGAAGTCTCTCCTAGCCCCTGCCAGCCTGCCACCTCCCCAGTGCTCCTCACATCCAGGTGGGGAGATCCCCCAGTGCCTCCAGCTCTGCTGGGAACGCCACCAAGTGTCTCAGTGCTGGGTAGCCCAGGACCTAATTCATACCTGGCTGGATAGGGATCTACAGATGAGGTATTATTTTGTGTGTGGTCCCCTTAGGGGCCCAGTCTTCTGGGTGATCTCGGGGCATGCACAGCCACCAGAGGAGAAGTGCCTCTGGTGTCCCTCTTGAGTGACAAGAATGCCAGTCTTGCTGTGAACCCTCAGCTGGGGACTGGGAGACCTCAGCTGAGTTTCCTGCTCTGCCCGAGAGCCTTTGAACCCACCTCCCTAAAAACAGGGGAAAGGCAGTGAGGGAGGGATGCTCTTCCCATCTTTGCTGTGGAAGCAATTCCACTTTGCATCAAATAATTACAGATTCATTAGAGAGAGATAGTGAGATAGGGAGATAGCAAGACCAAGCATGAGTCTCTGGTGGTTTGGAGCCTCACCTGGAAGGGGAGGGGGCAGACCCGGGCTGCCGTCCCTGCTCTAATGACTATTTAAGTATTTTATCCAATGGCTCTTTATATAAACCACATAAACACTCATTGAAACAAGAGCCTGGAGTCCAGGTCTCCTCCCTTCCAGGTGAGTGCCCTAACCAGTAGGATAAAGATTCATGCTTGGTCTTGCTTTCTCTCTTCAGCCAAATGAATCTCTAAATATTTCTTGCAAAGTGAAACAGATTTCAGCAGGAGGGACTGAGAGCTCCTGCAACAGCTTCCCAGCCAGGAGCAGCAGGCGGGCAGAGCTTTTCCAAAGATGGGAGCATCTCCCAGCTCCGGCGTGGGTGCTGTGACTCCGCCTTGCATGGGGATGGCCAGGCAGGGAGAGAAAACACTGTAGGGAATCCCTACCCTCTCCCTCTACCCTCTGAAGGAAGGGTGCTTAATCCGAGGGGAAAGGTTGACTTTGGCTCCAGTCGAGCCACAGAAAACCCTGCAGAGGGTGGATCTGTGCTCCCAGTGCTGCGGTCCGAGATGGGGACATCTTATGAAGGCTATGTCATGGGACGGGCACAAAGAAATGCACCCTTGTGCCACCAGATGCGGCGGAGCTGATTTTTCCTTGCACAGGCACACCATCATCTCCTTGTGGCTCAGTTTCTCCTGAATATATTTCTCCCATTGGTCATAGGGCCTGTTTATGTTGGTGACTACTTCTCCTACTGTGGAGATGTACAGCTCCCAACAGTGCAAACTGCTTAGTTCAATGAAAGCTTTCTAGGTATTTTCAGACCTGACAACAATAATTAGTAAAAAAGAACCCTTTCCTCAATGCAAAATTCTTAGAAATTTAGAAATAGGGTACAGAGGGCATGTTTGTTTCAATACGGGGTAGTATTCAGGCTCGAGCTAGATTTAGCAAAAGAAGATCTGACCCTGAAGATTTGTTCATTGAGCTGTAATCACCAGTCTGAGACTGCTAGCCTGAATTATCTTCTTACAGCACTTATTTTGATTTGGCCTAAATGAATTGACTCTATGGTAAATAGATGCATATGGAGACATAGGTTTCTCTTAATAAAATAGGGTACTAAAATATTATGGCAAAATGTTTATCTGGGTAGTGAGATCATACACTTGCCTAGATTCATTCAGTTGAGTACTGAATGTTTTCTCAAATATCCCCTAGTGCATATCTGGCAAGATCTCAAAACATTCTTAACGCAAATTGTCTTTGGTCAATAAATACCAGAACAGAAGTGTCCTAGAGGAGAAGATTTATGATATGAGCAATACAAACACACCCATAAATCAGGACAGGAACGCTTTCAGGTAGCACAGTCGGCATTTATGCAAATTACAGTAAAGGCAAAAATACATGTGTAGGACTTTTAACCAATGACTTACCTTTCAGAAGCTCACATTAACTAAATAAAATCCCAGAATTGGCTTAGCAAACACATGGATATGATCTTAGCTACCTCGACTGTATTGTTTTATCTGTAGATAATACATTTTCTTCTTCCTTAATTTCACTGAGTTGGTGAATTAGATGCTTCAGATTTGCAATTAAAGTATGAACAAGACTGCAAGGAATTGGAGTCCTAATTCGTTGCAAGCCTGCTTTTTTGGCAGTGGACACTAAACTATTAATATTAACAGTAAGTTGCCTGTTGCCCCCTTTTTTTTTTTTCCCCTGGACTACCTTCTTTTTCACAGTCTGGCACGTATATTTAGGGCACTGCAGCCAGTGTGGCCAGAACCTGGGGTGGGGGGGCGGGCAGGTGAACAGCAAAGTCATTACAAACAGAAGCAATTGTGTCTAAGGTGCAGGAACTTAGTGTTGCAAGGGAAGCAAGGCAGCACAGTAGGTGTGTAGCAATCGGTCTGACTGTGGTGGAAAACAATGCACAATAGCACCAGGCAAAGTTCCGCAGTCCATCAGGACATAAGCTAGATGAAAGCAGGTGTGCATATTAATGCAGGGCACATACAGGCAAAGGGACCAGATAACTGGCTTTATAGTTCCTGCATCTCTCACACTCCCCTAATTCTTGTGTTATCATGTGATACACGGTTTTGAAGCAGAACACAGTCACATGGCAACCCTATATTTTACTGCTTGTGGGTAATTTTCTTGTCCTGTCAGAATCGAGTAACTTTCTCTTTGCTATCAATGTGTGGTCTAATGCATATATCACGTCAGTGCTGTACCAGGCTGACACACGCGTTAGATACACTGACAGTAAACAGGAAGTAATCCAAAGTTATTAGGCAGGAAAAATATAAAGAAGCCTGTAAGCTCTTACACTGCGAAGCTATCAGCATCTCAAAGATTTTTTTCTGTTGCTTCTTGGTGTTGAGGACTATAAATATACATATTAAAAAGCTTTGTTTTCATAATCTGTAAAAGCAGGAATAGCTACAGATCTCCCTGCTGAAAAGAGTTAGGGCCTAGGAGAATTTTCATTTCATTGATGCTGTTGTCAAAACACTCATTGGCTACCCTAAATCTATCCCTGATTAGCAATGTAATAACTTTACCAGCTTCAGAAAAGGATTGGAATCTCTTTTACTATCTCCCTACCAATTTACATTTCTTCTCTCTTGTAGGTCTCTATATTCTCTCTGCCTGGTAACTTTTCACAGTTGGAAACTGTGTTGTAACTCTAAAACTGGTTATAAGCTTATAACCATATAACTTATGCTGTGTGATCTGTAATTGACTATTTTTCCCCTCTTTGAGACCACTATAAAACCGTATAATTTAAAATAATTGTCACTGGAAGGTGTTCCAGCCCTGTAAATATCAAGTTACCTGAAAATTTATCTATCTCCTCCAGAATTAAGTAAATTGTCTTTAACTTGGCAAGACTTGGTCCTGAGAAGCATTTGTGAGCACCATTGCGACAAGGTAAGGGCGGGTAAGTCCTATGGCATTTGAAGGAAGAAAGATGAGATGAGGAAAGGCAGTAATCTTCAGGCAAAGAAAGGGTAGAGATTTGGCTGTCCCTGGAGGCATTTTGGTGTGGCCTGTCACCAGAAGATCTTTCAAAAGGTAGTTTAAAGAAAAAGAACGGGAAATCTTTAGACTCTTATTCAGGAACACTAAAATTAAGAGAGATTATTGCCCTATGTCTTGTTGAGGGCAGAAAGCTATCTTTATGAGGAAAGACGTCTTCTAACTTTGACAATACCATTATTCAATTGTGCCAAAACTTGTACCGCATTTTAGGCAGGCTGAGAGGTTTTTGTAAAATAAATTTACTTTCTTGGGGTCTTGGTACCCTGGGAATCTTAAGTCAGTAAAACAGTAAAACAGAAAAACATAAGACAAAGTAAACAAACAGCTTAGAAATGAGGAAACATAGCCAATTTTTTCCAAAGTCCTAAATATCCATATTCCCTTACATTACCCAAATTTACTTACAAAACTATTATTATTGGAACCAGACTTCCCCAGTCCTGAGTTTTAGAAGTCCACTGCATGCTTATTAAAGACAATTTTTATACTTTGAAAACTCTCCTTTTTTTTGTGTGTAAAAAGGTGTGGGAGTACATTTTGTGCTTGCATAGTTGAGACCTGGACTGAAAGACAGTCATGTGCTGCCAGCACTCCATGTGAGTTAGGTCAGATTTTAATCTCTTTGTACCGGGACCACATTTTTCATCTGGCAGAGCCTACTTCACTTTTCATGGTGGGGTAAGTAATCATATAGGGCATGTTTAATCTGTGATCTAAGGCATTAGCGTGTAGGATATTGTCCCTAATAGCGGCTTTAGTAAAGGACCCTTTTCCTCTCTGGAACCACTGAAGCCTGTCTCTTATCATTCACACCATGTCTGCAAGAGAGGTGGGGTATGGGGTACAGAAGACCATCTGAAACCTGTAATGATGGTGGTGAATTGGAGGCAGCTTGGGCACCAGCCCAGTAAAAACCACAAGAAAATTTAATAAGAGTAAAACTTATTGCCATTCCAACCTTGGGCAAAGCACATCACTCATGGCTGAGCATGTGTAGCTCTCCCAAGAAGGATACTTCGCATGCTCCAGGATACCTGGAGTGGTTGTGAGAACACATGGAGCAAGGGCAAATTTTAGTTCCCTCCCTAATGCTATGGTGGAGCCCATCACGTATGGTAAACTTGACAGTTACTTTGAGAGATGTAAAATGGGTGTCTCCTTATCTGAAGTTCAGCCAAATCATCATTGGCTGAACTGGAAATTCCAGTGACTTTAAGCCCTCACAACATTCCTGCTATTAATGTTTTACCACAGTGGACTACTTAAAAAAACCAAAAATACCCCAAACCCCCTTCAAATATCACTGTACTCTACTGGAAAAGACTGTGTGGATAACAATGTTTTGGGTTACTTTTGAGCTAAGGCATAGTATGATTCTTATTATAGTTAGGTCTGGGTAAACTGGTTTAAGTAAATGATCTTGTTGCTGTTTCCAACTTCGCAAGCTCTTGGAAATATTTTAGCCTTTTCTTTCCTTTCCCTAAAGTTAGTTTAAAAAAAAAAAAGAAAAAAGAAAAAAAAAAAAAAAAGCTGTTTTCCTGGCTGGAGACATTTTCGTGCCAACTTTCACCCTGGAGCAAATTTTTCATGCCTGAGTTATAAAAACCTCAGAAAAATAGGTGGTGATACGTAAGGTAAACATCAGAGGACCTTGATCTACAATTTTGCAAAGGGTGTTGTGAACCTGACAGGACAAAAGATTAATCAGACAAAAGCCTCTCTTCATAGCTGTTCATCTTAACGGGGCTGCGGTGTCTTGTGGTGGATAGGATACAGACACAGGAGACAGAACACCTTGCTTCTGCTCATGTTTCAGCTTGCTGAGTGACCTTTAGCAAAACACAGTATCTGTAATGGAGAATAACAAATACCCATTTTTGCAAAGATCCTTGGGTAAAAAATGCTATGTAGTTTTTAAATATTGGCATGCACTAGTGTGCAGGTTTGCCCTCCAGACCCATTCCCTTTTCAGAATTTTATACTGTGGAATTAATTGCTTGCAAAAGCATAAAATATTTTTGGTTTTCCTGTGTACTCCTCCTCCTCTCTGCCTTTCTTAGCTCTCATAAACTTTCTAAAAATATGCTGAGAGTGTAATTCACCCTGGGTATAATTCCAGAGATCAAGCTACTTAGGAAGCAATCTTGTAGAAACATAAGGTGAGTTCTGCATATTCTGAGTTTGGTGACAGTAAGGAAATTTTGGAAAGGACTTCTCTCTCACTTGGTTCCTATATTTTTCATGACTGACACCTGAAGTAGAGACACAGTGGTTAATGCAGATGGCATCTACTATATGCCCAGAGCATTAACTATTATGGTCATACTTGAAAAGTTTTTTCATAGAAGCAATGTTTGGATCTCTAATAATGTCTGTGGAAAATCAAGAACACAAAATACATTTGCAAACTGAAATAAGGTTTTCACAGCTACAGTTCTCTTCCAGGGTACTGGAATATTGCATGAGGATACTATACAAAAGAGAAGTTGAATGAAAACACTTGACCTGTAAGGATTTTTTTTTCACTTTTCCTTCTGTTTATAGACTATCACATCTGTTTAAATGTTGCAGGGAAACTGAACACCTTTTTTTTTTTTTTTTGAAAAAAAAAAAGAAAGCAAACCAAGAAGTAAAAGACACTTGGCCTTGGTTCTTATTTTATAAAATGGTCCTGTTATATACCCACTTGAATAACCCATGTGCTCATTTTAGAAGAGTGTAAGAGAGATTCAGCCCCTAAGAGTAAATAAAAGGAGAGATGTATCCACATCTGCTCTGTCTCGTTCACAACTATTAAGGATGGTAATAGTGGCTGATTTATTGTAAACATCAGTCTGCAGCTTATTAACACTAAATTAAATTACTTTTCTTTCCTTTGCTTATTTTTCACCCCAAAAAGAGAAATGTAGTTAGATGATTCAATGATTCGCATTGATACTTCGTAACAAAATTAAAGGAAAATGAATCAAATTGCATGGATTAAGTAAAATACATTTAACGTCATTCAGAGCACAAAGAAAAAGATGAAGTAAAAGTACAGTTGGTTAAGTAAACTAATTAACCATTTTCTGAATATACTTAAATAATGAGCCATCTTTTACATGAAACAATTGGCTTCTCTGTAATTAACCAGAACACTCGGAGTATTCTTAGTGTGTGGGTTAACCACCATGTTTGTTACTTCCTCTTCCCCTACACACCATGTTATTCTTTCTCACAGAGGCAATACAAACAGATATATGTGTATATTTTATGACTCTCTTACTGTTTCTTTTGCTAGAACACAACTTTGCAGCACTGAAAATATTTTTTTTTTCCCAGCAACTGATGCAGAGCTAACAAGGCAGTGGAGTATCACTACTAATTCCAACTAACCTCATCATGCTTTAGCAGCACGATGAAATGCAGTGAGATGCAATAATTTATAGGAAAATGAAGTGGTATTTGGACATCGATGCAACTCTGGTAACATTTATAACTTGGTGTTTTTTGAGGTAATTGCTCCCTAACTTTATACCACCGTTTTTCAAAGGAAATTTAATTTTCAAATGCACATTCCCTTTCCAGCATGTTCAAATCTGGTAATATAACCTCTTCTATATCAGTGAGGGATGATGAGAGCAAGGGAGTGGTGCCAACAGTTTAGATCTTGAACAACATCAGAGCCAGCTGAAATCCTAACCTCAGACTTTACAAGTTCCTTTGTAAAACTGGAACCTCGTGTTTGTGAGATAGCAAGGGGATAGGCATAAGACATTCCCATGCTCTTCTCAGGTGTCTTAGCTCAGAAAATTATTTATTTATATTTCCGAGTTTAAGCTTATTGAAACTTGCCTCTTTCCCCTGCATTCTTGCCCCAGACTATTTGCAATTTAGAATTGTTCAAGTCACAGTCTGAATGAAATCAAATAGTCTTTAAACTTATTCTCAATCACAGCCCTATCAAGCATTTTTGAATGCATGAAAAAGAACTTCTGTCATTAGCCATACAGGATTTTAGCTGATTAAGCCAGGATATTTCTTCTAATCACAAATTTCTTTCATATTGCCTCTTGTTGGCTGGATTGTGGCTTGCAAATGCTGCTAATCCAATGAACACTGGCATTTCTCCATTTTTGACATTTCCAGAGCTTTTTCTCCAACTTCTGTGACATTTTGATGTCTGAAATGCTATCCTGTCAACATTTTTAAATCAACACATGATGTTAACATTATTCAAATTCACTGCCTTCATTGGGCTTCCATCGGGGTGAGGTTGACCCATGAACTTAAACAAAGGCTTGTATTAGTAAATTCTTAAGAACTAATTTCAATTACATGTTGCAGTACCAGGCAGTATTATGCAGCTGCCATTGCATGAATAAAAGGATGACATGAAACCCATAGCTATTTGGTAGTTATTCCAAAATTCATAAAAAGTGGGTAAATTGGAGAAATTATTCAGAAACAAATATAATATTTAGAAATATTTCTGTTGTATTGTGTCTGATTATCCACTATACTGGTGACACAAAAACTTCTTTTTTTTTTTTTTTACTGCACCCAACAAATACAAAGACAAATTCTTCCCTTCCCCATGAAGTGCCAGGTTCCAAGTTTTGCACAAAAACATTGTTAAATACACCACCTTATGGTTAGTTCACTAATCGTTCTGTATCGCACATCAGCTCCTTCCATCATAGTTTGTGAGATGAAAGGTATTGCTATGATATCTAGCCATGGGAGTTCCAATAAAGCACACTTTATATCCACAATACACACCTCTCACTCTTTTCTATACTCTTTCATTATTTTGTTGTTAAAAGAAATTATGCTTGAACAAAAGTTTGATATCACAATGCTTTCCTTTAGAGTATCTAACACAAGTCGTGTCTCAATACTACCAACAAATGGGGTTTTGCAACATTCCTCTGGATATCATGCTACACACCAAATGACCAACCAGGTTATTTGTCACCAAGAGTGTCTTAAGTGAAAATTTCCTAAATTAATGAACTACGTTGAGAATACACACTATTTCTGTTCTTGTAGTGCAGTTTTTCTAAAAAAAATATTCATACTAGCTAGCCTAGGATTCATCCAACACAGTATCCCTTCTCAAACTAGCTGTAAGTGCAAGTGCAGGAATGTCTTAGGAGAAGATGTTGTAAATGTATATGATCTACCTCTGTAGATTTCCTCAAGCATCCTCTTACATTCATTTTAAAGGACTTCCTGAGCCTGATGTTTTTCTGTTTAGTAACCTGCAGATCTTTCTTCCATCTCTGGAACCCATGTAAGTGCTCCTCACCCTTCTCTGTCAAGGAGCTCCACTGGGCTGCTATCTGCTGCATAAAGAAACACCTCCTTTTCTTTGTTTAGAGTCTGGTTTCTTTAAAGGCTCTTAGTACTTGAACTGAAAGATAACAAGGTATAGCTGTGCCTTACCCAACCTCTCCAGGCCACCTGGGATTTTACAGAGCTCTACTACATCCTCCCTACATCATCTGTTTTCGAAGCAGAATAGTCCTTGCCTCCTCAGTCATTCCTGTAGAGAAGCTATTCCATGCTGAGATCATTCTGAACTGTGTCTGAATCTTTTCCCATTCTAACATATTATTTTTATGAGATGGGATCTGAACCCTGTAGATTCATGGAATGGGCTAATTGTGGATTTCTACTCTGGTATGATGAGGATTTCCTTTCGTTCTTTACTTTTCTTGAGGATTCTGAACACTTCATTTACTTTTGTGATGACTACTGAGCTGATATTTTTCATGGATCTGTCTTTAATATTTTAAAGACAAGCTTTCTCCACTAAGTAGTAATGGTGTGAATGTAAGGCAGTTTTTCCCAATGTGCAGCCCTTTATGTATCACATTTTACACACCACCCCCCGCAGTGTTTACTCCATGTCATCTCTGGATGTGTTGAGCAGTGCAGTTTTCTGTGGAATTTCAGAGGTGACCCATTGCAAGAACAAGCTATTTAATCCTAACTTCTACTTCATACCTGTTTCAGTATGCAGTCCCCAATACTTTTGGTGGTTTCTGGGGTACTGAGGAGTCTAAGGAAATTAAACTTATTGCGCATAAACTTAAATTCCCAGTGGGGGTTCTTTTCAAAGATTTGTAGGGGGTTCCTAAATCAAATAAACTCAAAGCCACTGATTCAGACCATTTTGATAGGGAGTATCTTGTAAAATCTTGGTGAAGTTTTTGGCCTTTGCATCTGCTAAGCAACCAAAATGATTTTTAACAAGCTCAACTCCCACGTAGACACTTAAATAAAGAGCAGATTTTCAAAGGTACTTAGTTCTCTGTAGTTTCTGATGATAATATTCTGGGTTATTTTTTTCAAATAAGTGTAACATGTTTTAACAATCTCCATCCATTTACTAATAAAATAAAAATGGAAGGGTGTTTAAAGCCTGTTATACTTTGTGGATGTTACATCCTCAGAATTTTGCCCTTAATATGTGTCTGAGATATGCAGAGTCTAGTGTTTTAGTTGATCTCAAAAGGAAAAAAAATTATGTTTGGGAGGTCCTTATTTCTTTCAGTAATTTTCAGATTAAAGCGGCTCATTTCACAGAGACCGTGGTCTTTGGGACAGCGTTGTGTCTCTTTGGCTTTCTCTAAAATACTTAACAGTGTCCTGAATGCTAAAACGGTTGGATTAACTACAGAGTGCAAGCAAACTGATAAGTTCTCAAATCATCCATTCTGCAAACTCAGGCAGGTATCTCAAAAATAAAGCTGTTCTTTTCTGTCTTCCCCCTCCTCCTCCTCCCTTAGGGGTAGTAAGGAGTTTTGATATTACAGGTTATTAAAGTAATTATTTGGAAAGAAAAGTATTACTCTGAACTGTATAGGCCACATCCCTAGTACATTTTGTGAATTTTTTATTGTCAGTTTTGTGAGTTTTGCTGGTTTTTTTAGAACCCATCTCAACTTGTCCTATACTATTTTAATAAATAAATAAGAAAGCATCTCCCATTAAAAAAATTTTTGCAATCAGAATTTGTTTGACATTTTTGCTGAGGCGGCAGAACAAGAACTGGCTTGATCATACTGTTTTCTGGCTCCTTTTACCAAGTGACATTTCTATCCATAATCACAAAAATCTCATGTGTTTCCCAACAAAATGGCAAATCATATAATCCAACAACTCAATACTCTGAAGTAATGGATGTACCATGCAGGACACTTGGGTTGGGGGACATTTTGGTTAAATTTCTGGTTTTCTTGAGGACTAAAAGCCTTGGCAAAAGAGCAACCATCCTCTATAATCTAAATTTTGCTGGCGCTGTTTTAGAGGTAAATGTGCATAAAGAATGGGTGCATTTTCAGAAAACACATGAATTCAATATTCTTCATTCAAGGTACATGAGATTTGCTTCATCGTGTACTTTAGAGAGTTGCTTAAGTTAGTATCAACAGCAACCAGCTGCTGTGAACAGTAAAACCTTGCATACAAAAGTAGAGCTGGGGATGGGGGAGCAAGGGAGGAGCGGGCTGAGCCCTTATAGCTGGTGCCTGTGCTAGCCACTTCAGAGATCCCTTCTGAATCCATAGCACCATTGCTGCTCCAGCACTCATTTTTCATCTGCTTTGAATCCACAGTTGTCAGTACAGCCTTCAATATGTTCTGTTTAAATTCTCACCGAATCTCCATGGGTTCCTCTGTCTCTTCACACTAAGAGAGATGAGAGAGAGAAAGCAGCAAAGTGGTTAGAAATCTTCTGCCAAACACAGATGGTATCCTGATTGCTCTTTCAGCCTACCTGTGTCTGTCTGTGGAGCTGTGGATGTTGTGGACATGCGTGAGAAGAATTTCCAATTCTCTCAGAGCATTCATCCAAAGGAGAATCTCCATCTGAGTTTTAATATTCACCACATAAGAAACAAATCTGGCTATTTAGGATTTATCTCTGTACAAGTGTGTTTGTGTGCAAATGTGTTTGTAAGAGAGAAGCAGAGAGAAAGAACAGGAAGACTTCAAAATTACACAGCAGTCTGCTTTTAAAAAGTACTGACAAGAGCACTTGCTTGCACAGTGTAGGCAGTCTGTGAAAATCCAAAAAGCTGTGGAAAAAAAAACAAACACACTGGCTTTACCTCATGGCATCTTCGCAGGCTCAGCTATTTGTCCCTCTCCTCCTCAGGATACAGGCACAGGATGGGATATGATTGCATTACAGCACTTTAACAAGTTAGTGCCTGTCAGCTGACTTGCTGTAACCAACTGTGTTCGCTCTCTTCGTCTGCCCCATTTGCAAGATAAACTGCATTAGCTTAAATTCACGTACAGTGGATTTCCCTTCCAAGCCAGATCTCTAAATAGTTTTTGGCATACCTGGCACAGCAAGCTGGTATCCTCTTCTCAGCACAGGAAATACCCAGTGCAGCAGAGGAAGGGGAAACCTTCCTCTTTGCTAGGAAATAAATCAACCTACCAGCGGTGCACTTAGCACATGGAGGAAAAACCCTTGCTCAACTCCTATAGGTAATCATTTTGTAGAGCGAAGCATGAGATTTGATTATCCTCATTATCTTAGTTCAGATAGCTTCAAATGTTTCTAGTTGTCACGAAACATACAGCCTTTTAAAAAATCCAGTTATGGTATTTGACTTACTGACCTATTCTGGCATTAAATTGCACAGTATGCCAATGCACTGTGGAAATTCAAGTCCTTTTTTTTGGTTCTATACATATTACTTTTAGTTCAAAGGAAGAAGCTTTGGGTCTCTTACCTTTTCTTTCTCTTTTTTTTTGGTGAAGCAAAAGAAAGAGAAGGGCTAGTTTTCAGTAATACCCTTCACACATCTTAATTTTTCAAACTTGCCCACCCTAATATTCTCTTTTTCAGGCAAAATTCTCAAGGGGTAGTTGAGGGCTTTTGGGTCTTGCTAACCATTTCTCAATGCACATCCTTAATAGGAATGTTCTAAGAGCTCTGTGCTGGACCTGACCATAAAGTTGTAGCAAGAGGCACATCTCATGGTGGCATGTAAAGGTGTAGGAGTTCTTACAGTTTCCTTTCCCTTTTGTCACTGCAGATCAGACTAGAATAAAAGGAGAATAAACTATGTTCTTTTCTGTACCTGGGTCGTGGCTGGCATTTTTCTGTAATGCTAACTAGCAGGCCAATTAATTCAGGCAATCTTTAGACTTCTGCTGGGGAAGTAACACAGGTGTAAAAGAGCAAGCGAAGGCTTTAGGCTTCCTGAGTCCTACAACGCTTCTTGTTCCCTCTTTCCTCTGTTCCTACTTTTCTTCAGTGTCGTGTGTTTCTTTATGAGGGGGGGTTCTAGGACCTTGTGTGTCCATGTTTTCACACACCTTTATTCATTGATTCATTCCTTTCTTTTTTTTTCCCAGTTGAGAGCTTTACAGGACTGTTGTCACGGCTGCAGTTCTTGCTTGGCAGCATTTAAATGCATGCTAAACAAAAGTCTCTGTCTTGCCCATCTCAAATATAGGCAAGTTAGTTGATAAATAGCATTATGCCACCCCAGGGTGTGATTATACTTTGAGATAGCACCACCCGTAGGATGGGTGAAGGCCCTTTGATTTTGGCCCTCTGTCTAATCATGTGTTTTAACTCTTTCCAAGCGCTGGGTTTCTGTTGATCTCAGCAATTCTGTACATGTTACAACTGATATGGTTACTGATATACCTGATAATGTAGCTGGCATCAATGAAGAAAACCATTTGGTCGGGCTAGACAGAGCTGCACCAAGACTGCAGTCATCATTCAGTTAATATGCCAGATTATTGGCAAACTTTTCCACTGCCTCCTTCTGTTGTTTTCTGCAAAGCATTAATGTGGTTGAGAACCATGATGATCCGATCCGCTGGTTTTGGTTCTTGCTAACCTTAATGCTCTTGGTTTCACCTGGGCATGTTCTCATCAGCTTTCCTGTCTCCTTTGTGCCTCACGGCAGGAGACCTGTAATGTCCCCTGTACTCAGGTTCTGTTATCTTCCTATTTTTCTGGGGGAATTTTCATGGATCCTTAGTGTTGTTCAGCACTTCCCAGAGAGTTGCAGGCACTTTGGTAAGTGGGCAACTCTCTATTTTACCCACTGTTTTACATGTTTCAGTTTAGGTACTGAAAATTTATTTTAATATAAGAATGTGAGAACTTAACGAAATTATACCGTTGATTCATGACATAGTATGGTAAAGCTTGCACTTGCAGTTTTTGTGCTTCCCGTCTATGCTAATATACGCTTACACAAGACTGTCAGAGGAAAGTTTCTTAATGTAAATTACATTTGCATTGGCTTTAAGTCAGCTTTATACTATCAGAAAAGAGAAGAATAAATTCCAAAGGGTTTACAACCACAAATACTCCCAGAAAGTAACGAGTCCTGATTTCCTTATATTTACACGAGTATAAATCAGGAATAAGTTCATCAAAGTCGTTGGGATTATTTTCATTTATATTGTAGCTTTATTATTCTACTCTGAAGCACTGTATATTTATGCTACCACTGCAGTGTGAAGGGGACCATAGTTTCAGGTCCAATGGCCCTACATGGCTGCAAGAGAGAGGGGATTGAAGCATGCTGGGACTATATCCATCAGTTATTGTCTGCAGGACTGGGCTCTTTGATCGTAAAATAAGAGAACATGTTTTCCTGGAATTCTGCCTAGCTGTATCTTCGTACAATATTCACTTCTAAATAAGCCAAACAAGCTGCAGAATCTTTAACTGAAACGTAGACCTGTCACTTTTTGTACTTACCCATTTCCTTAGCCTGTAAACTTTGGGCTCCCAAAATTATAGGTGTTTAATGCTTACATGCTTTTACATGTGAAAAAAAAAAACCACTTTCAGATGCATTCTGGTTGCATAATATGAATGCCTAAGAGTCTGGCTGCTTAAAAAGGACTAATTTTCTAGGTATGGGGGGGAAAAAGCTCTTAAAGATGTTCCCACAGATATCTAAATGGGAAGGAAGTTGAGATCCCTTTACCCCATTTGCTTTCATTGGGTGCTGCCGAAAAGGCATTTACTAGCTGGGAGCAAGGTGTAGGTTTAAGATGTAAGGAAATCCTGGAGAGTATTCACAGAGAATGAAATATTATTTATAAAAGTGTCATTATTACATCTTAATTATTTATGTTTAAAAAAATGAATAATATATTTTCTGAGTGCTTGCTAATTATTAAATGACAGAAGCAACTCCACATTTCAATTAGCTTGCCTTTCCTGGCAACAGCTTCAAATAAAAAAAACAAAACAAAACTCCAGCTCATTGCCCTAGACTTCTGAGAGCTCTAGTTTTCATAATGGCCTGGTGAGGAGAATGACTCTCAAACAGGAAAATGAAAATTCCACGTTATTTTGGACCACAAAGGCATTCTAGGGCACCAGGTCATTTAGGGTGAACACTCTGCTTTCTCTAAGTGCAAATATTATCAGTGAAACTGACGGCAGCCATGTTACTTTTATAGGTGACAGCAATGTTCTTCTTTAAACCAGCACCGTTTCAGACACACAGAAAAATATATACCCCATCCTAAAGGTCTTGTACTCAGAAACAGTGTTTCCACTATAACACTAACTTTATGAGTTTTGGCCAGGCAACACTTGCTGCTGACATCTTCAATATAATGGGAAATATCAATATTGCACCTAGGAGACTATGAAAGAAATCGGAACTAAACGTTGTAATAAATCTACATTTTCAGCATTTGAACAGGAAAAAAGCAAAGCCTGCCAGCCAAGCTTAATGCTATGAATTCTTACTCGGCTCCTGTTCTCTGAGAAAAGAGGTTTATTTTACTGTGGACCATATCCTCCAATATCCCCTGATTTTAAAACAATCCTTCTCCAAGAAAAAAATTCCATGATTGGCATAGCTCTGGGTATAATTCCTTATGAAAATGATGTGGCAAATGACAGCAGCTTTTTCTTTTGAAAAAATTGACAAAGTTTGCAAGAAGTTAATTGGTTTTACCAATGAGATAAATTTGTTTCTTTCTTCGCTAGAAAGAAAAGTGAGGCTTACTGGCCATGGAGGGTAGCCCCAAAAACCTTACCAAAGCTCCTGTTTGTCAGGCTCTGTAGGAAGCCAGGAAAGGTGCAGGGCTCCAAGAGACCTCCTGGTTCTAGTTCCAACTTCACGCATGATTAAAGCCAAGCAGTATTTGGGGCTGCTGTAGATTGAGAGAACAGCCAAGCCAAGCCTAGAGGCTTCTTTCTCTGCCTGGAGTTTATCAATTAACTTGGAGCTTTTTATGTTGCAGTTCTAGCTGGAAGCTTCATTTGAACTTCCTCCGCAGACTTTAATTTCCATTTGATCTTAGAGAGACACCATCAAATAGTTTGGGTTCTAAAAAAGCCGAGAGATAACTTTATTGCTGTGTTTCATACCAAACCTGAAGAAAACATTCAGTGATTGCTGAAACATGATATTCACCGAGTTCTTTAAAACCACAATAGAGCCATGATTATTTACGTACTTAAATGATGGCTTTTTTAGTGGCAAAGTGGTGTACCTATTGAGAAAAATCCAGTTTTGATGCCAGGGAAGAGAGGGATTGCAAAGGTTACCATTTCCGATAATTATTTTTTACCGCTTTTACTATCTGTTGAATTATATGTGGACATGAAAAGGTGAACAAGTGATTGGGCTTTTTTTTTTTTTTTTTTTTTTTTTTATGAAGAAATCCTATGCCTTCTTACTTAAATGGAATTTTCCTCCAGATAGACTTCTAGGTCTTACAACCATCCTCCCCCAAATTCTAAAAGATCCCTAAATTTTGCATGTTATGTGTGGTAATGCTAGTGTGGTGGTGGGATTTGCAAAGTATAAGCATATATTGAAAACCTGAGATAGAGTTGTAGAGGGTTAACTTAGCCTAGCTGCAAAGTCCAGCAGAGCCTTTGAGAAATTCTAGTCACACACATAAACTGAATTATGCAGGTCTTGTCAACAACTGCCTCAGAAGCGTATAACTGGTAAAGAGGAATAAGGGAGGGTAAAAGTATGTGTTCATCCTTTTAGAAAAGGGGAAAAGAAGTCTTTTATCCCATGTTTGAGAACCGCTTGTAGGGGTCAGAACATTTGTACTCCCATGTCAAACCTAAGACAAAAGACATTTGACTGAGAGGATAAACAGATGTAAATACCTAAATGGCAGTTGTTGGCATCTGTCCAAAGGTTAGGGTTGTTCTCCCAAAGGTTGAGCTGATTAGACAATTAAAACAATGTCTTCTTTTTTTGTCGATTTCCAACCTCTCTCTTCTTCTTTTAAAGTATTTATATTTTGAAAGACAATGTATATAAAAAAGAAAAGTAAATAAAGACATCTTTATTTTCTAAAGATCAAAATGAGGAGATTAGACTACATTCCAGCATGTCTGAATCTATGTCCTCTCACAACCTTTTATGAAGGAGACCACAATGGTTGCCAGAAGAAAAAAAAAAAAAAGCCAAACAAAAACCAAAAGACAACCTGTGTGTCTTTGCGCAGCGCTGAATTATGCCCAGAGAGATCTATAGGAGATTTCCAGATATATGTCTGACTCTGATCTCTCTACATACTAGGTTAAATCAAGAGGAACTCCTGACTTGTGAAAAGTTAATATAAGATCAAAATCAGAACTATGTACTTTATTAAGGTCGTGACCAAGGTATTTATTGTGGTTTGAGAACAGACAAGATTAAACCACTACAATGCCAATAACTGTACATTGTGTGGGATTGTTGGGGAAGGAATTCAAAAGAAGTCATTGCAAACTGACTCCTCCCTCTCATGTATTTTGTTTATATTTCAAGGCAAATGAACACGCTCTTTTGTAACTGATGGAATAACTCTTCTGTTTGATATAGCTTACAGGCCTATAGCTGTAGCATCTGAGTGTTGATAGCAGAAGTCCTTCTCTTGTAATTTTCTTTGCTGAGATGAGTGATTACACAGCTACTGGTCCATATCTGGTTGCCACTACGTTTATGTCTCCACATTTAAATGCTAATTCCCTATCAAAATGAGAATGTGCATGCCAGTTTGCCTGCTGACAATGAGGCAGTGTAAAAATAAATAAGCAAATTATAAATAGATAAATAACAGCTTTATGTCATTTCACTGCCCTTCCCTTCAAGGCCACTGGTACCAGCTAATGGTGGGTTTCTCAGGCAATGCAAGGGTAGTAAAGAATGGACGAGCACTCTATTTATCTGGGAACCAATCTGTGTTGCTGCCTCTTCTCCTCCTGTAGATAAAGCGCTTTTCAAGAACATGTTGCTACTTTCTGTATCTGACAGCAGAAAAAAGTAGTACCTACAATTTGCTGACTACAAGACACAGACTTCCATGGGGCTGCTTTGAATTAGTTATTCGGTTCCTGTGTCATTGTTCAGCTTTCCTTTACATTAGAAGTGCTTCCACAGCCTAAATACCAAAAGTAACATAGAAAATATAGAAGGACAAGTGTTCCTACTTGAAATGCACTTTTCTGTGCTTTTTGCCAATTTTTTTACTTTGGCCTTTGGGGAAAAAAGTAAGTCTGTTTCTCACTAAGCATACATAGAACTGTATGAAGAAAACACCTTACTTTAATTAATATTGTCTTTACAACTGCAGTCTTTATCAGAGATTGAACACAGGTTTGGGGCAGAGATATACCCACTTGAAATTCAGATCTGATACTGTTTGCTCCAAGAGGTACTAAACCGCTAATGTTAGTTAATTAGGACTTTGGGGCCTGATTTTCAAAGATGGCTGATAAAAAGCAATAAATTATTATCTTCTGCTTGATTCTGCAAAGCTTTCTTTTCAATGAAAAGGGCAGTTTGTAGTAAATTGCAAACAATAGATAAGTGCTAGCCTCTTACATTGTTAATTCCTTTAAGAGTAAATGAAACAATATATTTTCACTAGCTGTATGTTTTTAATTATCAACAGATATTTTTAGCAATTTTTCTGTGATGGCTACAGTTGCTTTCAGGGGAAGAGGGAAGTTTGTCACCTATAAACCACTTAGGAAAATTAAAACTCATATTGCTGAATTTATCGAGAAGAAGGTTGCTCACTTACACCTAAACACAGTTCAATAGGTCTGCTAGATCAGTAACACATTTCAGATAGTCAGGCTTTAATTATCAGCCTAGCCTCAAATGTTGGCAAGATTCTCCTCTAGTTTGGTTCTAGAAAGTTCCTTATATATCATTCCTTATGCAATCCCAGTGTTTTCCACATAGGGATTTGGAGATGGCTCAAAGCACAAAGCAGAGTGGCAGAATTTCCCTTCCCTTTGCATCTGCTCTAAGGAGCGAGGGACTGCCATGTACTGCCTGGGACAGAGCCTTGGATTTCACCAGTCTGGTTTTGCAACCCTGGGCAAGTCACATAAAACTGTATTTATAAATAAGATAAAGATACATAAATGCAGATAAAGATACATACTTGCAAATGTTCTGTGGGAGGCTTAATCAGTTAATATTGTAAAGCATTTGAGATAGCTATGTAGAGAGTATTGCACTTTATCACACGCTTACTAGCATTGTGTTCTTTTTATTTGGGCTTACTTTGCCTGGGTGTAAATGAATGCTCAGATGTGCAAGTCCTAAATCTTTTCCATGCAGAATAATCCAGGCTCTTTTAATCTCTTCTCATTACCTGTACCTAAAGCTCTTTCAGTATAGATATTGAGGAAGTTTGCCCATTAACCTATCCTGTCTATTTTATGGTTGCTGTTCTCAAGTTCTGTAAATAGCTCCTAGTGGTGCAGAGCTTCAATTTGTAAAAAAACGTTGCTAGCTTTCACCTACCCACTGCTGATCCTTCTGTCTTTCTGGGTCTTTTAACAACTGGTGTAAATTAGAACAGCCTTAAACTGTTTTCTGCTGTGCCAAGGGGCTGACCCTGTCCCAGCAGTCACAGAATTATAGCGAAAGAGGTGAGGTGGAGGCTATTTATTCAATTTTTGCAGCTTCCCCCAAACTTAAGCTGTATTCCTTTCAGCTGAAACTGTGGTTCTGGCCCACGGTGTATGGACACTGCTAATGTTGCAAGCACTCCCATAATTCAACTATTACAAGTAGTAGTGGTAGTAAAATAATCTTATCTGCAACTCATCAGAGCTTTTTTAATTGAATTTTACTTAACATGAGTGTTGAAAGAATCAGGCTCAACATGCAGCCTTGACTTTGAAACCTCTGGCATTTTGCGGGTGTTAGTCACATCCTTTACATTACAGTAATACAGTTTTTGTGGCTTAATATTTACATATTTTTATTGCTGTCTGAAAGATAAATGGGAAGAGGATGATCACAGGAGAAGCCTGGAGCAGGATTTTAATATGCTGAATTAAATATATATATATATACACACATATGGGAATGTGAACTTAAGGTTGTATAGGTAAATTAAAGGCATTAGGAGACACAAAAGCAAAAGCTGGCAAAGCAGCATTTAGTTGGTGTATAGAAATGCACTTTGTGGAGTATGTATAGTTGGACATTTGAAACTGAAGGAAAAATATTCTAGAAGTTCAGTTAACTGAATTAACATCACCAAAGGAGTTGTAAATGTAAATGTAAAATGTAAAAACACTTTTATTGTAACTTTGTAGGAGTAGCATTTAAAACAAAAGGCCAAATTGGAAACTTTTACCTCCTGGAGGTCCTCTGATGTTTGCTGGAATTTACCTAAATAATTCTGAAGAAGGAACTGAAGATTAAGTGCAATTTTTCCATCTATTTTGTGACTGAATTACACAACCTACCTCATTTTAGACCACCTTGATGCACATCGTAACAGTCTCCATCAGTGTTGTGTACCCTGAACAATGAAGTCTTCATTCCCAAGCGGTACAAATCTGAATTTGTCTAAGCAAAGGGATTTGAAGATAGCTGAGGGCAGAGGACTCTCTCATATCTGTAGTCTTTTTTACTGTGTTTTAATGAAGAAGAAAAAGGGTCTTTTTCTTCTAAGGTCTTGGAGTGGGGAAGTGGAGAGCACATGCTTTCTCTGACACCAATGCCCCTGCAAAGTTTTTAAGCCTCAAATTGAACTGTAAATTCAAATGTAACCAAGGAGTGCTCAGAAAGAGAAGATCTGTCTCAGGAAGATTGGCACCTCAGAGGTATGCAGATATTGGCTTTGTGCTCATCTCATGGGACAGGCCACTGATCTGATTAGGCCAGCAGACTTATTTACAGGAACAGAATAATTTTGAAATTGTTTTCAAAATTATGGGAACAAAGGCATGGTTTTTTCCTTTACTTGGATATGATTTGAAAAGGCAAAAGGATCTGACTCAAACTTTCAAGGAGGTGGGGGAAAACAAATGAACATTTACATCTCTTACATTCAAACATTTACATCTCTTTGGGACAGGGTCCAAACAAAGAAAGTACTGACTAGTGAGCGCATATGAAAATGGATTATCACATTGGAAATCAGATTAGTGCTTTAATTCTCATGTTTTCTTAGGGAAAACAGTGATGTGATACAGGAACATAGACGTTGACTGTATTCATTACAGTGAGTATCATATCAGTGTTCTGTGGGAGACCATTCTAGGCCTAAAATCAGTTGGTTTAGTCCAAAGGGAAAAAAACCACCAAACTATTCTTATCTCTCTCTTTTAAGCGAGGGCACTTCAGGTATTGCAGAAAGAAGGCTGTTATTAATTTGGGCTGTTTCCCATAGGAATGCTAGGTTGTTGTGGAGCCAGAATTCGTGTTAGGACACATGCTTTAAGTTAATTGTTTGTGTGAGAGTAAATGGCTGCAGGTCAGGGTTGCTTGTTTAGTCTGGGAAAAGTACACAGGAGTACTTAACAGGGGAAATAAGAAAAAGGGAGGCTTTATCCTCCAGTGCGGAGTTTGGAATAACCAGTTCTAGATGAAGCTGTAGGCTGAATTCAGGGAGTAACCTGGGTGGAGAGTTTGACTCCTTGAAAGCCAACCTCAGCATTCCAGTGAAAAAAGGTCCCATTTGTGTGGGGTGATGATTATCTTCTTCCTGATTCTAAGCGCCTCCTGGAACCAACGGGAGCTGACGGTGCACAGCTCAGGCGCACAGATGCATCTTTTCCTGTTTCGGGATTTGGAATTATTTTGGGACTTCTTTAATAAACTCTAGTAAACTTTTCTGGTTAACAAAGACACCTCGTTAAACCAAGAAATCTACGGAAGCAAACGAAAAAAATCTTTGCTTGCAATGTGCACCACCCTATTTAATTTGCTACAAGTGAGATCAAGCTGACTGGTTATTTTCTCAGCCTGCAAATCCTTTCCTTGGTTCTTTTTTAGAACTTTACAGGCTTCATTCTTAAATTCTTAAGGCTCCTTGTACCACAAATACTTTGCAGAAATATGTCTTGCCAGTCTTCTTTTTTTTTTTTTTTAACTTTAGAAAAATTATCCTTTCCTAAAATGGAAAGGATAACACTAATTGTAAAGCACAACTGCAAATTTAGTACTAAGTTGAAATACATTTGCTTCATATAAAGTCATATTAAAAAAAAATGTCTACTGAATTTAACTTGAGGATTTGTGCAGTAAGGCAGTATGCCCCAGAGTGAAAGAAGTGTTACAGTTTGGTCCTTAATACTGTATAAAGCAATTTTAGTACAAAATTTGAAAAATCTGTCATCCTTTATATCTTATTGTCATGTGTTTTATGAAGAACAAAAAAATCCCCTGACATAGCTGTGTCCTTATAAGAGGACTTGCATGTTGGGCAGGAAAAATTATGATCTCTTGGAACTGCATTCTGAACAAGTGTGGATTTATGGAGTTAACCATTTGTAAGTAAATATGCAAGCTTTTTTTGCCACATAACAAGACTGACTTACACAGTGCTCAAAGAGAACCCCCTAGGAATCAATTGGCTTTATTTGCAAGCAAATCTCTGCTTGCTACTGGTACTCTGAGCTCCAAGTGTCATTTTGAGATTCAGCAGCCATTTATAAATAAGCTATAAGGGCTGAATGCTAAAAGGATAAAGTCTGTAACACTATTATTTTTTTTTTCCTAAATTGAAAATGCCTATGACCACGTGGAACTTATGTTGCTCATGTGCACAAATATGGGCTCTCACCAGAGGCACGGTTCACGTTAAATCTCAGTATTACACCACCATGTATTTTTGCAGTTCAATGTTAGAGAACATTATTCTTGAGCCAACCTGGTCAAGGTTGCAAATACAGGGGCAGAAACCTTAAATCTGTTGGCAGATCTGCTGTGGCCTATTGCATATCTGTGAGCACACCACAGTGCTTCTGTTCCCATCTTCATCCTTTGTCTGCGTAGCGTATTTAGATTGAAAAATCTTTGAGGCAAGAACTTTCCCACTGTGTTTGCAAAGGGGATCTGATCTCACTTGGGGCCCCAAGGCATTACTGAAGTAAAAATAATAGGAATAATTGCATTCAAAATTGGCAAAGGAAAGAATATTTCTTTACTTTCAGAGACTGAATAAATTGCTGTATTACATCTGTAGTTTTTTTTTATTATTTCAGGACATTAGAAGGCCTTTTTTTCTCTTAATCAAATCTTTACATATCGCTTCCCCTACTCAGTGAAGAACGGACAGAGTGCTCACTATGTTGCCACGTGACTAAGCAAAGTGTACAACACATACAGAACTGGGTCTCAGGGGTATTTTATAGTTTAGAAGTTTTATTTAGGGATACAGAAGTTTACATTTTTCACCTCTGAAATTGTCTACTCTGTGATTGTTCTATTACTGTGTCATTCTCACAGGGATTGCTTTGCATCAACCAAAGATATGGTTGAAAATTGTTAACACTTCTGTTGCTTTCATGGATTACCTGATGAAACTACATTAATTGACTCAAAAAGTCCTCAACATAGGGGTATCTTCAATCAAAAACTGTAAAAATCTTTTTATTTTTCCTGATATGCTGTTTTCTAGAGATGCAGTGCTATAAGAGTAAAAAGTAATCTTTAAAAAAAAACCAAACCCTGTCTGTCCTAAACAATACATGGGTTGGAAGAATTAAACAAGAATACAGGGAGTTAGCAGATGATATTGTCACTTTTGAGACTTCACAGATTTGGGAAAAAAAGCCGTGCCATGACTCAGCAAGCTATGTTATCATCTAAAACAAAGAACGGAAGAAGTATGAGTTCATGAGAGCTGTTATGTTGATGAGATACTTTATAGGGTATCTGTTAGTGGGCTTTATTCCTGCAAAGGCAGTACGTTGTCATGAATAAGACTGAATATTGTTAATTTACCTGCTCATATCTTCCATTGTTTTGACTATTATTTTCTTCTAATTTAATTATTCACAATTAATTTAAACAATTCATGTTATAAAAATGAACATTCTGATATTTTTATTAATACATTGGTGTATTAATTTCAAAGTTTGATTTTATAATGTCAGTGACTGTATGCAATTATACTCTTTATTCAGTTGTCTTTTAACTTTTTGATCTTCTCTATGCCCTGAGACACTTGGTAGCATTCCCAGAAAATAAAGGCTTCTTGATGGTTCATTTTTGTGTATGACACACTTCCTGCAATGCATGAATATGTGGGGTAGTAGAGGATGCACATTCTTTATGGTAAAGTAGTACCTGTTGCGTGATGACATCTCTCCTCTCCTCTCCTCTCCTCTCCTCTCCTCTCCTCTCCTCTCCTCTCCTCTCCTCTCCTCTCCTCTCCTCTCCTCTCCTCTCCTCTCCTCTCCTCTCCTCTCCTCTCCTCTCCTCTCCTCTCCTCTCCTCTCCTCTCCTCTCCTCTCCTCTCCTCTCCTCTCCTCTCCTCTCCTCTCCTCTCCTCTCCTCTCCTCTCCTCTCCTCTCCTCTCCTCTCTGGCGTGGGGTCCTCCACAGGCTGCAGGGAGATATCTGCTCCACCACTGACCTCCAAGGGCTGCAGGTGGTCAATCTGCCTCACCATGGTCTTCACCACAGGCTGCAGGGAAATCTCTCTTCCAGTGCCTTTAGCACCTTCTCCCCCTCCTTCTTCACTGACCTTGGTGTCTGCAAAGTTGTTACTTTCACATATTCTCACTCTTCTTTTCTGGCTGCTCCTGGTATTGCTCAGTAACTTTTTTCCCCTTCTTAAATATATTATCCTAGAGGCATTACCACCATCGCTGATGGGCTCAGCCTTGGCCCACAGTGGGTCCGTCTTGGAGCTAGCTGGCATTGGCCCTGTTGGCCATAGGAGAAGTTTCTAGCAGCTCTTCACAGAAGCCACCACCGTAGACCCCACCCCCAATCAAAACCTTGCCATGCAAACCCAATGCAGTCCTCTACATGACCAAGTGCTTTGGTGAGCAGGAAAAGATGGTACGGTTCCCTTAAAGCTGATTTTAAATGTTTTGTTGAATAGACCACTGAAAGCATTGGAGGAAAAATGTGCCACTAGGAATTGGTCAGGATATAAAGCTGCTTTCTGTTTTGTTAACAAAGAGGAGACATAACTGTTCTGAAAGACAAATGGCCCATCAGGCTATCATGGTTAACACACTGAAGGAGAAACACACAAGGGAATGGCTTGCTTTGTGTTGGCCTTACCTTGCCCACAAGGTCTGGGTGGAGTTTTTTCACCTGCTTTAGCCCTTTAAAAAGTAGGTATGCAAATTTGAACTAGTTACTCCAGGGTCCCCTATATATATCAGAGAGAAAAACATATCTTTAGGGAGTAATTTCTCAGGACTGTTTGGGAAGGTTATTTTAAAAGACAGTAATTTTGGCTTTGAAATGCTTATTTTTCTCTGTTGACTATGAAGGATGTCTACACAGCCATCTTAGGCAGAAATGATTACACTGTAGAAATTCATACTAGATACGATGAATCAGATCAGTTTCCTACTGATGAATTGACTGAAGATGTTTCTTTTCCATAGCTTCCAAATACAGCCCAAAATACGAAGACTTGTTCTTGATTCAGACACATCTGATATAATGCCACAAACCCCTTGAACTTACAGAGACTTACAGAGAAGACTGTGGTGAAGAGAAAAAAAAAATGTCTTTCAGCGTCTATAGGAGTTTTAGCTTGTCTTTGTCTGTTTGGGATGGAAACATACTTTGGGTCATCTCTCAGTTTCATATAATATTTTTGTGTTGGAGAAACTAGAAAATATAATTACCAATGGAAAAAGTTGTTCTAGAGGACCAGATCTGAAGAGCTAGAGTGTCTCCTCCAGTCATGTGTTCTTACATGTGAGCTGAGGAAGAGGAGCAGAAAAGCAAGGAGTCAGGCATTGGAGTGATTTGTCTTTAGTGTGATTGGTTCATCCATTCTTCATTTAAGTTATTTAAGTTATTACCTGGATTGGTGACAAGGTCCATGATTATGTATTATACTGGTCCTCAGATTAAACCAAAGAAATAAAATATTGCAGTAGAAAAAATAAACAACCCAAACCAAAACTCCTTAAAGACAATCTTCCTTATTTCAGTGGCAAAAAGCTGCAAGTTTCACTTCTCTGCATCACCTCACTTGTATGTTCATGCAAGTTTAGTTTTAGTTCTTGATCTGCCATTGAAACATACTTTTAATCAAAACAAGCAGAAGTTGAGAGGAAACAAATGTTGATCACAGCTAAAGGATATTTTTTCATAATAAAGTAAGAAAAAGCAGGTTTATCACTCACTGAATCTGGGGATCTTGAAAAATGTTCCATATTCCAAAAAGGAAAAACAAATTAGCCAAGTGTCAACACAATCTAAAATGAAGTAGTTTGAGAAAATGCTGAATCTACTTATGAAGAAACAGGTAGAATTTGATTTTATACAGAACTGCTCGCAAAGACAATTGCTTCTCTGACAAAGAAGTGACAGGTAAAACTGGTATTTACTTCAGTGATGCAACACGTATTTGGCAATATATAAAAACTAGAGAACTTTGAAGCAAACATATAGGACATGAAAAGAACGTAAATGTGTATGCATATAATATGTGTTGAATCTTTTAAAATCTATAAAGCAGTCTGTTGACCTTTGCAAATGAAATAAGGATTATATGGACACGAAACCACATGCAGCGTGTGCATGCTGCTGCTCTGGAAGATTTCCAAATATACACCACTTGAGTGCTACTAAATGGCTTGAAAAATATTTAAAGGGGTTTTACTCATTTTCTTTAAAATATGTCTTTTTTAGCCCGCTATATTACTGAACACTACCTTCCTGCTGCTTTTCAGTGTGCAGCATGCATATTTAAGTGGATATGATTTCAGTGGCAGTGGTTTAGGGGCTATGTCAAGGAATGTTTACAGAAGACACTCACAATTCCTATCCTACATTGATGAGACAGAAGTTTGCTGGTGTACTTC
This sequence comes from Numenius arquata, assembly GCF_964106895.1. NCBI lineage: Eukaryota > Metazoa > Chordata > Aves > Charadriiformes > Scolopacidae > Numenius > Numenius arquata. The sequence goes on from NC_133581.1 coordinate 9,351,211, forward strand.
AGCTATCAGCTGAAAAGTGTCTTAAGTTTGAAATCACAGTGGACACCCACACTCCTGGCTTTCCAAAGCGCCTGTGCACAGCAGTTCCTAAGAAGCTGTAACTGCCCCCTTGGATTCTCAATGCTACACAAAAGGGATTCAGCAGTTTTTAACTGCTGGCTTTGCAGATCACTCAAAAAGGGCTCAGTTTAGCACTTTCTCCAATCTCTCTGCAGTGCACGAAGGGCTAATATGGAAAAAAAATGAACACAGCCTCCTTGAGCTTTCAAATCTTGCAAACACGTGTTGCATAATGTCCTCAGATTATAACCTCTCCTTGCTGTTCACACTGAAACTCTCACTCATGTTCCTATTCTGGTTTAAGGCAGCATACATGCCTCTGGCTTTGACAGATTAAACCTTGAGAGGACAATATCCACCTAAAATGCTCCTCAGAGATTATGTTTGAGACACTGACTATTTCCCCCCTTTCTTTGGATCCTGCCAATCCTTTGTGGACAATCCAAAGTGCAGGCTTTCTCTGCACTCAATGTTTCTCATAACTTTCAAAGATCCTCCCAGCTCCCTTTACCTCCTGGGTTTCTCCATTGGGATGTTGTCTCTGGCCTAGAATGTCACCTCCATCAGTCACTATTTTAGCTTGAAAACAAATCCTTCCTGGTGCCATTCCTGCCTGGTTAATGTGTTTCAGGTGTTCACATTGTCCTCTTTTAAGCTCGCTCTTGAAGGCATTTTCTATAATGCTCACTGAAAACATGAAGCCAAAGAAGCTGCTGATGTGTTCCGGCCATCTCTTGTCTTGCCAGCCAGTACTGCCTCCTCTGTTTGTCCTGTTGTTATTGATCTCTGAGACTGTCTTTTTGATTGTCTGCTCATGTAACAATAACGAACAATGGGCTTTCCTGGTAGTACGTAAATAATATCTAGTAATGTCTGTGCGTTTTCAGGTGGGATCCAGGGTAAAATAGTAAAGAAATCGGCACAAAATTGAACATATTTTATAGAAATTAAATTAAAAAAATATATAAATTCAGAGTGTATGCTGAGTAAGGGACAACAATAATGAAAAAGAAAAAAAAGGGCTTTATAGACATACGGGTCCACTTATGGACTAATGAAAAAATTCTGCCCTATATCTCTCCAGCTGAGAAATGGCAGAGGCTCTGTTGTCACACATCATGAAGGCTCGCCCTGTGTAGCTGCTGTAGGAATTCCTGTACCTCCCCACTTTTGCATTTGATATATATTTAAATCCTAGTAATCCTGGCTCTCAGCTGAGTATCAGTCCCAAAGAGATTTAGGATAGGGTAAGCCAAGGGTTGTGAGTCCATAGCTATGCAAATTCCAAATTCACTGGGGAAACACAGCAAGAACTCCTAGAGCTTATGAGATGGAACAGAGTTCAGAGCTTCTGGTTTCGAGGCAGATCATCAGTCTGAAATGCAAATTGCTGTATTTGGTTTTCCTTTTTTAGTTATTACTCTTTTCGGTGTCTGATCTGGAGGGAAACTTGCAGCTAATAGTAGTAAAACATTCATGTTGACATGCACAGACACGGACACCCGGACAATACTGCAAGTAATTTCCATAAAAAGAATTAGGGAGTGAAGCTCCTTTGCCTGGGAAGAGTGTTATACTGGGCAAATTTCCACTGACACAACCAGATGAAATATGTTCGGCCACCACAATCTCTCAAAACTAAATGCGAAGCAAGGCTGGCTGACTCAAAATCTTGTAAAGTGTTTCAAAATACTAGTATCTACACTTTTTTTTTTAATTATTATTTTTTTATTTTTGTTCCTCTAAAGACCAGCAAAAAGTTGGTGTATCCTTACAGGGAGGATGGCTGAGAGAAAGAAAAAGGAAGATAAATTTTTGGTTTATTTTTTTGTGGTGGAGACTCACATACCATGGTGATGACCAGCCTTATAAAATTCTAGATAGTAATAACAGACCACAAAGGAGTCACAAAGTCATTACAGTCAGTGTATTAATAATCCTTATACTGTAATAAGGAGTGTCCAAATAGCCTATGACATCAGAGAGCTTTATAGCTCCAGAGGAACTATTAGATTTTATCTTCTCAAGAATCCTTAGATTAAAAAAGTCCTCAACGAGACCCTGACACAATAAAACATAACGATTTCAAAAGAGTTGCTGTGTTCTATTGTGTCAATAATTTGCATACTAAAGGGCCCCTGTGGAACCATAGTCCTTGACATTACAGAACATGGACTTGGTACATAGTGAGTGGCATTTACATTATCAGACAGGTTATGCCCGGGAAGTGTTCAATATTATATATAAAAACAAAAACGAGCTTCACCTGAGTTTTAATTAAGAAAATTAACACAAAACATCCCATGTTATTTCCTAAGCCCATAAAGACATGAAATATGAGGACAAACTGACTTCTCATGTAATCCTAAAGACTGGATTCTCATCTGGTTGCATGAGAGTAATTCCTTTAACCTCATTTACAAGGATACTATCCTTAGTCTTTGTACTCACTCGCAGCATCGCAAATGTCTTGGTGTTATATGTTAGCTTATGTAACCCACAGACCAATATGTTTTCCTGCAAAAGCATGAATTAAGGAACAAGCAGGTGCTTTAACACTGAATCTCTTATCTTTTTTTTGTGTGTGTGTGTCTGGGTAAGTGACATCCTTAACCTGACTTTAACAGTGTGTAGGAGAATATTTCTCTGTAGGTGAAGAGTTCCCTCTATGTGAATAGTTTTATGTGTGCTGGAGAAGAATTAATGTCTCTGTATAACATAAGAGAAAGAGAATCAACCATGACTGTTGGAGGGAGCTTCACTCTAGATAGTGGGAAGATTTTTTTACTCTGCTGAGCACAAGTCCTGCTGTTAATAATTGAAGGTTGCTTTGTGGAGAAAGGACTGTCCATATCCATCATTTTGAAGATGAAATTTTTCAGGTTCTTTCTGTTTTATGCCATATCAAACAATCCTACAGCACGCAATTCACAAGTCGCATGACCAGCTCCAAGTTTCTAGCCTTTGAAAAGTTTGCTATTTTGACTTAAGTATTGAGATACTTCTTTTCTATTACAAAGAAGATGCATCTTTTGAGGATTCAAAGAAGCAAAAAAGAATATCCTCATTTTCCTTGACAGAATGCTTGCTGTGTTCTCCATGTTGAAGACTGGCAAATATGAACAGACAGGTTTACCCTTTTATCCCTTCTTGTTACCCAATGTGGCTTTTAGGTCTTTCTCCAAATGAAGCACTCTGCAAGACATCCAAAGATAAAAGAGAAGGAGAATGAACTCACCTACATAGAGCTTATGAAGACTTTAACATTTTGATTGATAATGTTTCTGTACCTGTGGCACATATTTTAAAACCCTTCTACAACTGTGAACACTCGTAGTGTGTGCATGTGTGTATATAAAAACCGCAGAACAGAAAAAGATTTTTAAGTTAGAGAATAGGCCTGTTCTGTTATTGATTGTTGTTATGCAAGACTTGTAGGACTTCTATGATGGAACGGTGGTAGCAGGAAGACTTAAAAAGTGATGTGGTCCTTGCATGAGTTTCGCCTAAATTTATCAGTTTGCTGGGGTTTTTTTGCTTGCTATTCCAAGAAAGAAATTAACACCTTGTCAGCATGGCAGAGGAGAGAAACACAGTAAGTCTTCATAGATCATTGACAACTACTGATCTCTTGTGCACTGTAGGCAGATTGCTCTAAACAGGAGACCTAAATTTATCTCTAGCTAATAGATAGACAACGAAAATCAAAGCCCTGATATGCACTTACTGTAGAGTGGAGAGCTCCTGAATCCCTAATCCCATGGGATCTTCCTTCTGTATGAATAATTTTCTATAAATACATTTTTAAAAACCCTTATTTCTAATACAAACAAATTTTGGTAACTTGCAAAATGGATTGTAGAGATTACTGCTCTCCAAAATATTTGTCAGTGAGAGCGAAAATGAGTGCAACTGAAATTTGAAGAAAAGTGTCTGTGCAAACAGTGGGAAAACTGTGGTCAATGATTCTTTGAAAGATTGAAAGAAGTTATGCAATATGCGCACATCTGCAGGGACTGAGTGGATGCACTTGTTTCATTGTTTGAGATAGTCTAGTTGGGTTTTTTGCATGTTTTGCAAAGGGCTATTTCAAGAAGGGCTTGATCTTTTTTTCCTTTGCAAAGCACCGACTTTGCTATCACTGTTGTTGCTGTGCTAATGTTATCATACTCTGATTATTTTCACTGTGTATGTGTTTGTTGCTTCCTGTACAGTGTCTAACTTTTTTTGCAGGCAAAAGCTGGAGCAGCAGTCCCCTTTTAATACAAACGCCATTAAAAGCTGCCATTCTTAAATTAGCTCAGCAAAAAAAAGTGCATTTTATAGTCAAGCAAGCAGTAATTGGACACTGTGGCTATGAGTGGCCCTTGTGGTGTTTGGACCAAGTCCAAATGTACCTTCTGTCTGTCTCTGACACAGGCAGACAATAGTAGTATTATTTACTGTGCTGGCTCTGTGTAATTCGACAGGCCAGCTGCAAGAACAAAGAACCACTAACATTTTGCCCAGCCCTATTCCCAACTGAAGGCCCATCTACATTTCATAAATAATTTCCTAAAATACTGGATTCACTTTCTCTTCTATAGCCTTTACTGTGCTAATTTAGAGAATAAAAGTTAGCCTTGCAAATAGTATCCTCTTCCTGTGCTGTCATTCATGTATTTTCAGTTTTTGGACACCATCCCTATATTGACCCCAGAGTCATTATTGTGTACAGCTTTTTCCTTAGCTGTGCCCAGGAGTAGAGAACCATCCCTGTTACTGACTTTCCCATGATTCTAAAGTTAATCAAATGGTTTGAGAATAGGTCATTTTGCTCCATATAATAAGTGACTGACCTCCTGTGATGTTATTAAAATGCAAAATGTTAAAAGGTATTCAGGAAGAGCACCCCTCCTACATAGCCATAAGCAACATATGAATGAACACAAGAGGGAGTATTAGGTAATAGTTAATATTAGGGGGATTGGGATCAAGGGACTCCTGGGCCTAGCATTATCTGTAGCTTTGTCTGTGTTTCTACATCCTTGGGCAACTTTTCAAAATGTAATCTTCCAAGAACAATGAGACAGCACGTGAACAACCAGACCTCCACTTTACATCCATTCTATCTGCATTTCCAACTAAGGAAAAGATGAGAAGAGCTGTTACCTGTGCATTTTTGCATACAACCTCAGACTTCCTGAAAGTTCAGGCAACTGAACTGCGTCTGTAAAATGGGTATAAAGATATCTCATTAGGGACATTCCTTTCCTTCCATGAAAGGACGCCCCCTGTGAGTGTTTTTTCTTGAGCTGGCATGGGCATTTGGAGTGCTGGTTCTTCAAATGCAAAATATATCCTTTCTTGGCATTAGTGTCTCCTATTTTCTCATCCGGTTCCACCGGTAGCCTCTTCACCATCTTTTGCCGCCATTTCCCTTAGGGGATGCTAGGTATGTATGTGAGAACATCCACAGTTGAGTGGCAGGCAGTGGGAACAGACTGGGAGCCCAGTCCTCTGATAGCTGTGCACTGGGCAGGCAGGTTGTCGGGAAGTGGGTGGAGGAGGCAAATTAATTGCAATCAGTAAAGAACTAAAACAAATGTCTCCCTTAGGAGACAGAGAGGAGATGGGAATTCTCTGACTCACCGTCCCATCACCGTTCCTCCCGGGCTTCTCCTAGAGCGCTGCTGCTACATGCCAGCCCTTACACAAGGCTGAAACAAAAGGCTCTCTCTCTCTCCTTCACAGAATGCAATTTTCATAAGGCATGGACACACTGCTCTTGTTCACAGACGTATATGAATATAGCACAAATGCCCGTGGTGTTTTGTAAATAATAATCATAATACAGAGTCATGTTGAATTCTGTCAGGTAAAGATTAAGAGATTCTCAGAGTTGCATTATTATTATGCCAAACTGTGTCTGGCCATGTGAAACACATATAGTGACACTACTCTTTGAATTTTTAAATGTGATCCTAGGAATCCCTTAAATAATTTGTTAGGTGCTTATCAGAAATCTCTTTGCCTACCATTTAGTTGGGATTTATAGACAATTATCTCCCCACAAAAGAAATGCTTTCCAAGTGTCGCGGTGTACAGTAAACACTGACCAGCACCCTCAGAAAACACTCTGCGAGATGAAATGATAGAAGCACAAAAGCAGACTATGTGGCTGCTAATCAGCCAACTGGGGCATGCTGGCAGCAAGGCTTGGTTTCTTTTAACTACTCCGGCCCCTGGGAATACACTGCTGCCTGAAACCACTCTGACTGCCCTCAGTGTTGAGCATAGGTGTTCAAAAAGATCTGCTTCAGTGCTTACTGCTTCAGTTTGTTTTGATGGACTTACAGAGAGCCTTGATTTATGTCAGAAATTCCCCAGAATGAGCCTCAGTGGTATCTAAAATGGATGAGCTAAATTTCTCATATGTAGAAATTGCCTCGATTTCTCCAAAATCTGGGCCTCCAGCACATTCACACACAGTGAAAGTTTCTCTGATAAATTGAATAAAACTTAGCCAGGCTGACAAAATTTATTTATATATATGTTTATTTATTTTACAATGTCTATTCACCTAAATGTGAGTCAGCCAAATTTAAGAGCTCAAACTAAATTAAAACACCCAGCTTGATAAAAGCTACCATAAATGATAAATACTTTTCAGGGTTCCTGGAGGACGCTGAATTGCAGGTGCTGAGGTGCAGACTTGATTGCCTGCACAGTGAGGAAGCAAGTCCCTCTTCAGGGTGTGGACAGGGTCCTCAAAAGGACTATTCTGGCAATAAGAGAAATTTCTACTGGGAGGTACATGCTAAAGATGACTAGAAACCTGGAATCCCAAGTTAGGAATATTTATTTGGTTTTGTACTTCATCAGAGTGAAAATTAAAGCATTTGTAGGGTTTTTCAGAAATCGCTTGTTTCATCTTCTGTCTTCATCTGTATTAGCAAAGAGCCCCTGCATGGGGCACACACTCAATATACAGGAGACCTTCAGAAGAGTTTATGCGTTGCTTGGTTTGGGAGTCAAAACCATGTCTCCAATACACAAGGTGAAAGACGTAATTCCAACATCTTTGTAGGACAGGTTTTACATTTTAGTTTTGGTCTTGCAAAGCCTTTTTTTGATGAATGTTTCACTGAAGTTGATAAACTATGGAGAAAACTACAGAGTTCTGTAAGCTGGTATTTCCTAGTCAAAAGTATTTTGTCAAAAAAAAAAATCTAAAAGACAGGGTGTAGGATGGCTGCACATTTCAATTTTTCTCTTTCTAATTTATTCCCTTGCTGCAGAGAATTGATAGTGTGCTAAGGAATAATGGAGTTGGATCATATTTTCATATTTTTCATATTTCGTCCAGATTGTTCCTATCCCCAAACAAGGACAGTGTTATTTTCACAAATATTGTTTTTAACCTTAGGAATGATTTGCTTCTTTAACAGCTGGTTTAACTGTTGTTTTTGAGGAAATCTCACCAGAAATTGCTTTGATTGTGTAAATACATTCTGGTCGGTGCTTCAGCTGGCCCATCTGACCACAAACCACAATGATAAGGCTTTAGCCAGGCCTATCATAGAGTCCCTTTTAAAAACAGCCACAAATGATGGGGATAAGTATGGTCTTCTGGCCACAGAATAATAGTCCTTAACCATTATTAACCTTTCTACATAATACTGACTCATTGTTGAGGCTATTAGAACTGTAATTCCTCAGTTTATCATATTGCTGCTCAGGAATACATATTTTTTTTCTTTTCTATTATTTGTAATAGTACAAAGCTGGAGTTTTGTACTTGTAGTAGAAGATGGGTGTATTGAGAAAGGCTGGTTTAGAAGTGACAGTTCTCCGAGAGTTTGCCAGACTCAGGACTGTTAGTCCACCCAGTCAACACATGGTACCTTGCTGAGGCAAGGGTGAATAAAATGGCGTTTTGTAACTCACCGACTTAAGCAACCAAACAAAACACGTAGTGCGCTGTTACACGTGGTTTTATTTTGGATAGGACACATCTTAATTTTTTAAATTATTCATTATTCCTTCACAGTATGAAAAATATAGAGTATATTAATAGATCTTAAATGCATTTTGATTCATTAAAGACAGATATCAGGCAAATCTGCAAACAATTTTCCTGTATTTTCCCATCTTTTTTTTTCTTTTAAAACAGTGGAAAAAGTGTATCTTGACTGGAAGACAAAACAAAACAGGCAATGCTTTGCAGAACCTCACTGCGCAAGTAAGAATTTTAAAAAAAGCATTCAACCTTCTCTATGTGTCTTAGTCTTTGCTACGGTTCTTTCAGCACTGCTATGTCATTCCTTAGCCTAATGATCTTTTATTAATGTTTGCTGTGTGTCAAAAGTTGATAATTATTAGTAAAGATCGTCTGCCTCACAGGCACCTTACAATTTATCAGCAGACTATTATACAATTTGACCTCGTCCATAAAAGAGCACATTAAACACTGTAAGAGGAAGAAAGTGTCCTGAGAGAGTAAAATTAGCAGTCAGTAAATCTACTCAGTGTCTAGTCTTGTATTGCATATGATGCTGATGTGTTTGTATGTGCATAAATGTGTTTGTGTGTATTTATAAACAGAGATATACACCCTTATCCGTGTTTTTGTAACACATTTCAATGCCCATCTAAATGCTCTGAACGGTTCTCCTGCAACTTAGAGTGCACCGTACCACAGTGAAGAGTGCCTATAAATATCCACCAAAGATCACTGGGGAATTAAATATGAATTTAATTAAAAGGAATTAATACTAAGGTATTTCATCTGATAAGAGGCAGTATCAGTTAGGGACTTACTAAGGTATATTTTGTAGTCACTGGGGCTTTGGCTTATCTTGCTTCTTCCTGTTTTTCTCAAACCACTGTGTGTGGGATATGTGCACCGAGGATTGGAGTAGCTAAAAGCTACAGGCAACATTCTGCTTTCTGTTACCCCAGAACAGCCTTTTTGATTTCCAAGAGGGTGCAGTCAGGTAACTAAGCACAAAAATGCAAACAGCTGCTGAATCCCATCCCAGATGTGGGGCAACTTTCTTGGTGGTCAGAGTGATATTTTTGAGATAAAAGAACTTCAATACGCAGGGCTCAGATCTACCATCCTCCATATGTAAAAACTGTAGCTGCAAGAACTGCTGAGAGGTATTCCAGGGCAGAATTTATCCCTTCATCTACTGTATGTCATGAGTTATTATTTTTGTAAACATGCTGAGTCTGCCTCTGATGAAAGGATGAAAGCTACTTCTTTCAGGAGGGTGAGACCGGACCTTAACCGTTGTGACGACTGACAAGAATCCAGCTCTTTCAAAGGGCAGGCAAAACTAGCCCAGATGTTGCACTTTACCTGGACTTGTACATGTTCATGTCAACTTTGTCAGCCAATGGCAGAAATGTTCTCAGCTGCTCGCTGTTTGCTAATGACAAAACAACTATCTAAATTGAATGTTTGATTCTATTTAAAGGTCAACACGAATGACTAATTCTAAATTATGCAATTATGCTAAGAAAGCAGAGTTAAGAAGCTGCTAACCTGTATCATACAGAACCAACTGTGAAAATCTAATACGGTTGTTTTGAAAGATTTCTCTTAAATGAACATCAAGCGACTGTTACCATTGTGGTAATAAGATGGTGTTATTAACAGGATGTGGCACAGATGAAATCTATAAGAAAGACCTTACACTTTTGAGGGATGTTAAATAACAAAATGACTGCCTGAAAATTATTTCAGGTCACTCATTTTTAGAAGCATTCTTCTCCCCGGTCCAGAATACACAACCACACACATGCACAGCCTTCCTTCCCCTCTTCCCCACAGCCCTTGGAAAACAGCTTCCCTCTCTAGTGGCACCAGCTTCTGGAGCAGATGAATCACTTCCAAAGCAGTCAATGTAATATGTGACAGGCCCAAATAAGCAGATAACTGTAATATTACAGGGATTTTATTAAAATTGTTTGTCAGAATAGATTATCATGATTCATTTCTATTGCAGCAGTTCCGAAAAGACTGATTCATGGATCAAAACTGTGTTGGTGGCAGATACTGGGAATACATGGAGCAGCAACCGCCTTCCCTGGAAACAGTGCTGGGTCACATTGTCACCTCCCTGATATTTTGCTATCCTCTTTCCCTCAAGCTGCGTGAAGTAAAACTTATCCTTCCTGTTGTTCCTGAACCGGTGAACCCACTCCCCCCAAAATTAAAGAATTCAAACTGTTTGGAGAAAAGTCCGGTTCAGTTCAACTCTCTGCCCAACCTTTTCCAAACAATTGCTGCTGCTGCACAGAGCAGCCTCACCACAGCCCTGTGTTTAAGAGGCTGGCTTTTTTTGTGCTTCATTTATAAATCCTGTTGGTGGAAACATTTCTGTAACTGGACCCAGTAGGAGTCTGACACTCTCATTGTGACTAGCTGTTTATTGTGCAAGCTGCTGACTAACTCACAGTAACTAAAATATAATTTTCCAAAATAGACACAGATGACAAACAGATAATCACTGCGGAGAGCCAATATAACTAAGGAGTACACTCAAGGCTCTTTTAGGTGTACTTCACAGGCTCATTATAATCAGCAAACGGATCTTAACTCAGGCTGTCACCTACTCAAAACTATTCCTTATTTTCAAGGCTGTGTCTCATCGTGCCACTTCAGATAAAGCAAAGGGGGTCCAGTCATGTGCTTTGGTACCACTTAGCTCTCAGATGGCATCCAAACACTGTGCTTTTCCACCCCAAAAATCCCTGTGACTCCCGTCTTCCTAGCTCCCATTCTGCCTGAGGAGCTGGATTGCTGGGGCCAGGGCAAGCCGGCTGCCTGCTCGCCTGGGCTTCAGGACCTGCTCAGCCCTTTAAATCCTGGGTGAGGAGCCATTTCTTTCCTGTTCTTAGATTTTCCTGCAGCCAGCTTTACGCTTACATTGGTGTTCGGCACTTACCGAGTCTCTCAACTTGGCTACGCCGTATGGCCTTGTAGCCATTATTTCCTGACAGAGATAGCAGGAAGACAGTCATACTTCAGGAAGATTTGAACAAAAAGACCTAAGATGATGGAGATTAAAAAGTATTCAGCTGATTCACAAGCAAACAAAGGAAAGCAAACACCTTGACTTAACTGAGAGGGCACAGGGCAAAGATATCGCCAAAGAATTCAGTTATCCTTGACTAGAATAAATAAGTAAATCCCTTGAGAACGGGACCCTGGGCACTTAAGCAACAGTAAAATAAATTAAAATCCTGCGTCTGATAATAAAACACAATGTAGCTTCAGTGTAAGATTTCTTGCTACCCTAAGGAGGCTGCTTCTACTGAGGCCTCTGGTGTTCATCTATCTCATTAAATGAAACCTGTAATAGAAAGAAACATCCCCACACACCTTAAAAAAAAGCGCTTACATTTTGAAAAGTATCTAGGTTGGAGATTTGCACTTAGATTTAGGATTCTTGGGCCGATGTCTACATTCTGGGCTCAGAGGTGTCACAGCTCTTTGTGTGGTGACCCCAACATGATGTTGTTCATGAAAGTGCTGCAGAGACACCATCTGGAGCTGCTGGGGTCATGGCCATGTCCACGGCTCTGTGCCCGGCCTCAGCACCCAGCCTGGTGCATTCGCAGGGTGCTGGAAGTAAACCAGCTGCAAGCCCTAGAGAGGGTCTCCAGCCATGAGCATATTTTCATGGCAGCTTTTGAAAAGGATAATTTTTTGCCAAATGTGGAGTAAAAAGAAATTCTAATCGCTGGGGGAGAGAGACTCTCTCTCTCTCCCCCCCTCTCTCTCTCTCACACTCTGTTATGTCTCCCATGAAATGAAATTATGCTTTTTGGGAGCTGTGGTAACCTCTCCCATACAAATCATAGCGCTAATATTAATCATTTAAAAACAAAGTGATAGCAAAAATCCCGACAACAATGTTGCTTGCAGTTTTTCACATTTTGTGGGTTTGGTTTTTTTTTTTAGCTTTGGTTTCATAGAAACTCCAATTATCAACTGCTTTCCACATGTAGTCTAAAAAAGTTTTGACGTTAGGGATGTCAGCGGCAGTCGGAGGTGGTGTCAGCGCACCCGGCGCGGAGTGCGGCAGGCTGTCTGCCCCAGTGCAAGGGGCCATGTGACACGTCTTTTCAGAGAGGCACAGTATCTTTTTCGTTTCGACTTCTCCCTCTCAGATTAGGCTGACTTGTTAACTCATCCTCTCTGGTATCTTTCCTTTAATGCCTCTGCTTTGTAAGTTATTTCTCGCACTCTGATCAGTCTAGGATCACATTTGGGATTGGGCCATATGAAGGAGAGACAAGGCTGGGAAGATATTCAGGCTCAGGAGATATTTAGCATTTTATGTTCACACACATCATATGTAGCATTTTTTCTCGCTTAAAAAGAAAGTGGGAAAGAGGTAAAAAGGGAAGGAAGAAAAGAAGGAGGGGAGCAAGGAAGGAAGGGAGAGACAGAGAGAATGAAAGAGAGGGGAAGAGTGAAAAAGTGAAAGAAAAAGTGAGAGAAGGGCAGAAAGAAAGAAAGAGAAGTAAAAGAAAGAAAAAGAAAAAAAAATCATTTTTGTCTGGAATGCTCTTCTAACAGAGCATAGTAGGCAATAATAACTTATTTGAATATAGTGTTCTATAAAAGACAACAAAAAGCTAATTTTCAGTCTCTGTAAACAGAGAAGAAGAGAGAGACGCTGCTACACAGACTGACCTTAGCAGAATTGCTCAAATTTAGCAATGAAACTGATAGATTTACATGATGCATATGCATCAAGGCTCTGCGTCTTCATGTCCTTGGGCTCATTATACAGGCATGGACGCAGAGCGTGGTTTATAGAGTGATGATAAAATATACCATGGCACCTGGGCTCCCTGCAGAGCTCTGAAGATTTATCTGTCTTTAGATGAGGTACTGTACAGGGATGACTCTCTCCCATTGCTGCACCAGTGAACTTAAACCTAGACTTGAAAGGATCACTCATATGGCGAGAAGAATAATTTAGTCTTTACCCATTCCAGAGTCCTCCCATGTCTGTATTTTAATAAAGGACATCAGTTTACACAGTTGTGCTGAACTGTGTATTTTGGTTGTGTGATTTAAACTATGTGCATTAGGCTGTCTAATGGTAGTTTTATCTCTGCAGAAGCCCTGCTTGAGTTGAACAGAACATGTCTGCTCTTTGTCCTAATGTTCATGGAAAGAAGACCTTGAAGAAGGGTAAGTGGCTGAAGCCAAACTGTAAGCAAAGCAATAAATCCATGATGCTATTAAGCATTTTCTAGGCTTTATACTGATACATTACAGTCTTAATTATATTTGTGAGAAAACTACAAATATCATATTCTCCCCTGTTTTGTGTTTACCATGAGCCACAAATGTTTTTTAAATGGAAGATACTTTACCAAGCCTACTCTTTTGAAATTATGTTATTAATGCAATCAACAATCATTTTTCTAATCATCCAGAAACTCAGATGCCAGTCGTCCTTAAATAGGTCTAGAACCGATAAGAAATGAACCTATTCTCTTTTATACAATGTGATTTTCTGAAGCTAACAGATTACAGAAGGGGAGTTTTAATATTTACTAACTTTTAAAAACAATTCATATGACGGTCTGAAGAATGACATCAGTATTAGTGTTAAAAATGTGAATACAATGAAATCTTGCAGGGGGTTTGGATGATATTTAAGATTCCTTCCAACATAAACCATTCTATGATTCTATGATTCCATGATCTGCTCGTGATATGGGAAGATAAGATTGTCTTAAATGACATGTAGACTTTCTTGTTATAGCCTTTGAGATACATATAAGAAAAGAAAAATCTGACCTTAAAAAGATGCTGATTGAAAAAGAGGACATAACATGTAGCTTACTACTAGGATCCACAGTACATCATGCATGCCTACCCTTGGGGAAAAAGTATCAAACTTCCTTAAATTCAAGTGTGACATTACTTGTGCAACCAGAGCAGCTTCAGTGAGACTTCTTAAGGAAGTGAAAAAAAAAAAAGTTTTGGAACTTTTTGGGGTCAGACCCTCCCAAGTCCTAGGCCACAGAGTGATCTATAATACAGTCTAGGGTCTAAATTAGGTCTCCTGAGAACTTTAGGGAGCATAAAACAGGAAAGAATGTATCTATGCTTGTAACTTTAGGTTAAGAAGAAGAAAAACAAATGGAGAAATCTTTCTTCAGGGGCCTGCCAAGGCATATGTTATTTATAGTTCTAAAACCAGTTTCAGTTCTATTTTGAAATATTTCCATAGGGACTCATTTCTAATTGCAAGACTAAAAGTTGTAGAGACAGATCCTGTGTGTTAATGAGCACCTGTACCCTTTCCGGGTGCCTGGGAGTGCCATCCTCCTTCTCTGCTGTCTCATCACATTCCCCAGCACTACTGTATAGCAACATTTCTCCACATGGCCAGTCTGCCTTATCCTGGTAGTACAGGGAAGCTGGTCTTTCCCCTTGAACAGCATTGTGGGAGTCTGAGAGCCACTTCCTCACAGCTGGACTTCCATACCTATAAAACACACTTCTTTGTGGTTGCTTGCTTGTGAAAGAGAATGAAAGCAGGGTAAGTCAGGGTTCTTTTTATTGTACAGAGAGCTTGACATCTGGCAAGCATCTGGTTGGGTACTCGTTATCAGGAAGGGTGGTGGTTAGTACGTTTTACAGGTATAGGACCTTTAATCTGCAAAAGATTTGGGGTCAGAGCTGATTAGGCATTATGACATGGGTTGATTTTTACCAGAGGAAGTAGATGGCTTAACAAGTAGAGAATAGCCAGAGATCTACTTCTTTTTTCTGGAGGAATTCTTGTAACTCTGCATTAGGATACCTCAATAATGCGTTGCCAGTGCCAGTGGCAGTCATAATGACTCAACAAAACAGTGCAACTCTTCAGTTTTGTATAATGTTTCTGCTTGACAAAGACACTGAAAATGAGAGCTGGTCATGGTTTTGCCTTCTGGATTTCAGAACTGAAAGTAAGCTGCTTTATAGGTTATGTTGGCTCCATTTTCCCTTAATGGAGAAAAAAGGGAAGATTATGTTTGAAGAGAGATGGCAGAGGGGAGGAAGACAGCCACACTTGCACACACTGGGCCTTGCACAGCCTTTCGGTTGCCTTTGCTATTGTAAAACTACAGAAGAGCAGAATTATCTAGCGATGGCAGCTTCAGAGAAAGAAAAATAAACCATACTGTAGGTATGATTATTAACCTTTAGAGGAAAATTGTGTTCTGTTCTTAATCCTGCTTGTGGCAAGAGCAAAACTGTAATGCTGCTCTGCATCATCTAAGGGAATGGTGGTATGTGCTAAAAGCTTAGGGGATCACAGGCCAAAATGTTTATACCTGCAGCAGAAATGTTCTTGCAGATACACGCAGGAGTGGGCATGAAAAGGATACCTGATGAAGGAAAAATAAATATATGCTGTCTAAAACTTTAGGAACTTCTTCCTATTACTAGGATATCACTCCCCTAACAACCTTGTTTTGTCTGGGAGATGCCACTAGCAACACTAGTTGTGGCCTATTCCTTGCCCTTAAAGTCTGCTACTTAGATTATTTCGCCTTCAGGAAGATTGGGAGCTGCTTCTGTCCTTTTTTGCTTTCTTTATGTGCAGGACCTATACTTTGCCAAGCAGCATTTATTCCTAAATAATGGAATATCTCAGGGGTTAGCATGAGAGGAAAACATTTTGTCTGGAAGGGATGACTAATCAACCCAAAGGCCTTTTCAGAGGAGACCAGGTGTGTAGGCAACAAGCATATTAATTTCAATTTTTATTTTGCCTCATAAAGGTGAATTTGCAGAGGCAATAGCAGGCTTGGTTTTTTTTTTTTTTTCCATTGTCTGACCTGGGGTTTTCACTATCTGAGAAAAAAACATTGAATGCATTATAAGGTGGACGCACCTTTGGGGTTTTATGTCTCAGCCAACCAGTGTTCATGAGACTGTTACACCTTTTGTTCATGATGACAGTAGTAACAGTTCACCTATCTAGGCTATGGATAAGCATGAAGCTCCTAGTCTACTGCAGTGCTCTTCTACTACTGCTGGGATGAAAGCTGGGAAAATGAGCGGGGGAAATAAATTGATTATCTATTTTGCAGAAGCAAGTAAAGGTAAAACTTTGGGTTGAACAACTATGCATCTTTTGTAAGGAGTGGATCTGAAGTGAATATATAAAGAAGATTCTTGTGGACAGCTTTTGAAGCAAGTGGCGATGTTAAATTCAGGACTTATAATATACCTGGGTTTATTGATAAAGCAATGCTAAATGTCTAATGTTTTACCGCATGACTTTAGCGGGGTTGGCTGTCAGGCAGTTGTGTTAATTTGGGTGCAAGTCAGAATTTGGTGCCTCAGCTGTAATCTTTGGTGAAGTGACTATCTCAGAGTTTTAAAAACATCTTTTGTTTCTGGCATCAATAATCTAAATACAGTGTTCAACCTTTAGATCATTTTATATCTTATGGGTTTTTTTAGATTAAAGTAATTTGTTATTATTTTTCCCCATGTAAGGGAATGACTGATTGTGAACGAATGGCCCTTTAACCTTTTCTAAATGGAACAGACTGAGCTTCTCAAACCTTTCACTGTAAGACCTATTCTTTAATACTTTAACCATTACCAACTTTTCACTGAACCTCTCCAACTTATTTAAAATGAACCTAATTATTCACCTAGTCCAGTCAATGGCTATTTCAAGCAACTATGTAAGATAACTGTAAATGTAAGCCCATCAAACTGCAGAACTTGAGGGGTTACAAGTTTCTACTGTACTTTGTGTGATTTGTACAGATCTAAGCTCCAAAAAAGAGTTGCCTGAGGAAAATGTTTTCTGAAAATGTGGTTATAGAACTAGATTTTCTTTTCCTCATCCAGATGTCCACAATGACAAATGGTTTGTAAGACACAGCATTTATTAATTTGGCTGTTTAATTTCCTTATAAGAGCTATTCAAGCATCACAATCAAACCCAGGAAAAAGAAAGTCCCAGGAAGGACAGAAACTCAGATTTGGGGGTGCAAGTTTCAAAAAGGGTCTTGTCCTCACAGAGGCTCAAATGAAAACCTGAGCACTGGGGTAAAAAAAAAATAATCCAGTTTCTGTCGACATAGAAGAATTTTCAGATGCGCTACTAACTACCGAAACCTGTTTTCCTATGAATTAATATCCTCTGCACTCTAAAAATTTTAGTTCTAGCTGCAATAAATGCAGCTGTGAATGGAATGGAAAAAATGCAATAGTAGGAAGAATGGAATAAATAGTAGGAAGAATGGAATAAATGTAATAGTAGGAACCTTCATGCCCTGATGGACTACCTGCTTTTACCTTGGCTGTCTGACTGTTGCTGGCAGAAGGTGTGACAGCTGAGGTCTGCGCATCTTTTCTTCAGTGGAGACATTTTGTGTGTTTTCCCTACCTATTCACTAACTTTCACAAAAGTTGTAGAAACTTAATAACCCTTCAGGTTTTACCTCCTCTTTCAAATTTGTTTGAAATTCTCTATGGATTAAAAAAGGTTATTGTGCAGGAACTGGCAGACAGGCTGGCCATACTGGTCATATCTTCAGAAAGCAGGCCTGAAAGGAGAAATAAGGAAAGAGTAATGCAAGGAAATCTGAAGCAAATACCTTAAGTTTCTTTTTTTTTCACTTCCTCTCATTTGCCATTTGCACCTTTTCTTGAGTTTGAGGTTCAGTCAGTTTTAAGATAATTAAAATTTTAAGATGAACACGAAATTAAAATTTTCATATATGTTAACTGGTGACTAGCACTTCATACCATTTTCATTAAAAATCACATTATCTCTCTGGGTTGCTTACAAGATAGACATCTAAATGGGTTAAATATTCCCTTCTGTTCCAGGTGTCAGTATTTCACTAAACACCAGTATACACTGTTCATTAAAAGCTAAATATTCTGTACTGTTAAATTCTTTGTGGAATGGAACTTCTAAAATGAACTACCAAAGCATAATATCTAAGCACTGGAAAAGATTAAGGAAGTGCCGTTGATGGTAGATTTGAGAAAAGAAAAATTAGATCACTTGACCATCAATGCAGACCTTTTTGAGAAAGATAGGCTTTATATAATGTATTTTCTTTGTTGCATTCATCAGAATTATCAAGCTTTCAGCAAAGACCTAACAAAATTGGATCTGACTGCCATGTGGTTTAGAGCATGTTTTACTTACAGCTTTAAAAAATGAATGAAGAATGAAAATCATGATTGTGGGCAGATTCTTCCGAAATGTTTTAGCTACTCTTTATTTCATCTCACTCCTCAGCTGCCTGAATCCGGATAGGAAGATCAAATACCCAGAGAATGGCATAGAAAGAGCCATCACAGGGAGAAGAGGACATCCAGTTGGACTGATGTAATCACCCAAATGCCTCTCCAGCGCAGCTCTAATTGAGGTTGTCATGACTTGGCAGAGGAAAAGCAAATTTTGTTGATGAAATTTTCATCACTGTTAAGTGAGAGGATCAGCCTTATGTAAGATCACCGAGCGGGTAGCAGAAATGAGGAGGTTATGCTTTTATCTAAGCACCTTATCTTGCATCTATAGAAATTAAAAATTGGGGCCTGACTCCCTTTCTAGGGGCTTCTGTTACAGAGCTCTTGCAGGACTGCACAGGAAACTGCCTGGTCGAAGCAGATGTTCGGCTTCACTCACACAAAGGCAGCAGATCCCGCTCAGCCGCTCCTGTGTTTTCATCAGAGGAGGATGGGGACACGCTGGGGAGTCCAAGAAACTCTACCCCTCACTGAGTAGCAGGGTTTCTGGTGTCATTTACTACATATATCAGCTGTAACTGGGGGATACTAAGAGACAGCTTTGCTTTGTGGAAATGAAGAGATTTTTCATTTGTATTGCTTTAGAGGCTGGATGGAAAAAGCTGAAATACTCAGTGCAGAGGGGGTCAAAGTACAGATCTGGATCTCTAACAAGCTTGGGGTCCTTGAACAGCTCACTCTCTTTTTTTTTTCTAATTTTCTTTTTTTCCATTTTGAACTTACTTCTAATAAACCAGAATTAATCCCTAATTAGAAGCAATGGGGTTCTAGCTTTTTTCCCTTCTCCTTTGCTCATGAAACTCCTGTTGAGCGTGGCACTCTGGCACAAAACTTCCTTCACAGCAGCAGTAAGGAATTCTTTTCACTTCTGGAGTCTGTGAGTTTGGTAAAAGTCTCTTCCTTACCCTGGGGTCAGTGATGTCTGTAGTTTAATTTAAGGCATTAGAGAGAAACAATTAGTTTGCCTGGTGCCTAAACTGCTGCTGAATAAACAACCGCAGAAGCTGAATCTTTAAAAAACTCCTCACGACTTTATTTATCTGGACTCTCAGTTGCCATCCAGATGCAAGAAATTACTTTAGTTCATTTTAATTCTTGCCGTTTTCTCAGCATTGTGCTACTTTAGGAGGCAAATAAATGCAGTAGGAAGATACCTATAGATGTGTTCAGCAGCTGGAGGGTTTACGATCTAACCTAAAAAATGCAAGTTGGTTTTCTTGTAGTAATTAATACCAGCAACATTTCTACTAAATGCTTCTGTGTGCCTCATAGAGCTCCTCATGTCTCAGCAGTGGGCTGAAGCTCTGAGGGGCACAGTTTCACTCACCAGCCATGACTTTTGCTGAATGGGTTTGTAAACCTCAGTGAACGCTCATAAAACTAAGTCCCAGGCTTCGCAACAACTCCTAATTTAAATTCTAAAGCAATCAACCTAACCCACACTCTTTATCAGATATAAAATTTATTTTACAGAAGCAGAAAGACCCCAAGCCTTTTAGGTAGGAGGATTTCAAGTCCTGAACAACCATTAAACACTCTTTTGTCCTAAATGCAAAGATCCTTGCCCTGTTGCAAATAGTATTGTGGGTTTTTTACTCAGTCTTAAGGCAAAATCAGCACATGATTGAGAAAATAATGGTCATTTTGGAGAAAATAAAGACCTGTTAGCTTGGAGTAAGTACATGAGGATTATATTTATACATATTTTCTACTATGGACCATGTCAAGCTATCTGTAAAACCTAGTACTAATGAAAAAACTAGCAGAGGGAGAGACAATCCAGGTTGCCTTCCAACCAACACCAGGAATGTACTTGAGAACATAGATGTTCCTGTAGCCGTAAAAACACTGTATTCTGGTAAACAGTCCGAACTCATTTCAACCACCTGAGGCCCAGAAGAAAAGTGATAGAGTTTCTGTCAAGCCCATACTTGGTGTTACGCTTTGCTGTATTTTAGGAAGAGGCACAGTGATTACTATTATGCAGAAGAGAATAAGTACATTTATTTTCATAGTGAGAAGGTGAACTTCACATAAGTTTACTGCAAAGTAATGAAAACCTACACTATGTGTCTGTTTTCTGAGCTACTATCCCAACTGCTGATGATAGACAATAATATTGTGATTTGTTTGGATTAAAACCAGTTAAAAAAAAAAATGCACAGAAGAATTGTCTGTATCATCTGCTATACAGATGAAGCTAAGATTTTCCCACAAAAGCATACATAGGGTCTGAATAATTTAAGAATGGAGTTGAGAGAGATAATGGGAAAAAAGATTAACAATATGTATTCCAGAGGCTTCCAGCTGGACATGAAATGAAAATAATGACTGTTAGGATGTCAATCTGCTCTTTGATAAATCTCATAATTATTATTAGACCCATATCTGATAAAAGTCATCTATGAGAGAGAAATAAAGCTACTTTTATCAACTTACTTTGTCCATTGTCTTCTTGACCTCAGGCTGCTGGAAAAGTTTTATGTTATTTAGGTTGGATCTTGTTTCTCACAGATCTTTTCAGTTTATGGATAAGCTTGATACAGTGAGAAGACTGTATGTTGAATTTTAAAATTTCTATGGCTGATTTCAAAACCATGAATGTCAAACCTGTACAACTAGGAAAGAGATCTGTTGTTTCTTTGGGTCTCACCCAAAATACAATGTGTTAATAGAAAAAAAAATGCTAATTTTTTTTCACTAATCCTGTTCTACTGGAATATCTGCTTCGGCTGACAGAGCTAAGTTGTGCATCACTGTTAAGGAGTGGCAAAATTAGGTCCTTTCACGTGTTTTCCTCTTTTAAGTCATGTCAGCCAAACTGGTGATAGCACACTGCTTATCCCAGCTAGATTCAGGCACAGCAATTGTGCAAATGAGAGGAAATCTCAGTTTTAACTACAGCTTCATCAGAATGGATGCTCATTGTTTTCATTGTTTAGACTTAATGTAAAAAAATCAGTCGAGGTGAACATTTGATTTTTTAAAAGCCATTTCTATATTCCTAATCTCCAGGTCCCTTTGATTTTCAATTCACATGTGCTCTATTAAAAAAAACCAAATATCTCTCTAAGCCTCTTCAGAATTTAGGAGATCATAACCCCCTGAATGTACAAACTCCCAAGCTCTTAGGTACTCATGAAATTGCACTCCCTCTCAAAACTATGGAAGTTCTGACAATCTAAAGGACAAATATCTCTGCTTTCCAGTATGCACAACAAAAAAAAGTTAAGGTCCCTAACCAAGAAACTGTTCTCACACTTGTGAGATGCTTTGTTAAACTAAATAGAAAGTTCTGGATAAAAATATTAACTTTAGGCTAAAAACTTCTTCACTTTTTAAATTGCTATTGGATATGTTTTTGCAAAATCGTATTTCATTTGATAAATAAAAGCATAGCAGAGTTTCACTTGCCAGTCATTTATCCAAATAAGCATACCTTTCTGATTATAAAAACCAAGAAAGATAACCGTGCAGAACTGAAAGTAATTACAATGCAATTTACTAGTAAATAGGCTTTATTTTTTTTTTTTTTTAATCACAGATGCTTTAATATAAGTAAGCTGAGCCTTTGCTTGGCCGTTTAGTTCACATAATCCCTACCTTATTCTTTTTTATCCTTCTGGTATGAGCAGATGGAAAACAGGAATCTCAAATTACTATCCTCTGTTTTTTACTTAGTCTCAATCCATGTGGACTTCTTTAATTATTTGATTGTCTTGTTCAATACTTCACTGTCTCATCCATCAGTGAATGTAGTGTTATAAAAATAGGGTTCTGAAACTACTATTCTATCCATGTTTAAATCAGAGAAAATTCCTTTTTGGTCAGCTTGGTATATAAATACATATGTCTTAAAATCCATAGGTGAGACCTTGGAAAGTTAGATAGGAATATATGCAATTTAGGTGAAACTGTGTTCCCACACAGAAAATCAGAGAGCAAATCTCCTGGAGGACTGCAGATTGTTCACTCTTAAAGTCATCTAGCAGGGATTTTTCTTCCTGAACTTTTCCTTGTTTGGCAGGTAAAGTTTTGTTCCTGTGAGTGCTCCAAGAGTAGGTTGAGAAAGGAGATACTGAACTGCAGAGAGCCATTCCCAGGCTGCTCACAATGTAGGCTAAACTGAGGTCTATCATACCAAAGGCTGAGACAAAAGAGCACATGGTTTCTTCCTGTTTACTCTTCAAAATTTATTCTGTTGTGGTACCTGAGTAAAGTTTCAGCAATGGTTAAAATGGGTCAATAGACTGTAGAGAGCTATGGAAGTTTTGGAGGTGTGTCTACACCTCTCCCAGCAGCCTTCCAACGTTTTAAAGCACAGGATCCTGCTTCCTTTCTTTTCCCTTCCCCTCTTCATCCGTAACAGCTACATACCTCTGCTGCTCTGCAAACATCCTCTCTAACATCCCTTTCGCCCTTACAATTCATTTATTTGCACTTCTTCCAACACGAAACTCCACTCTGCCTGCCACCCGGTCTCCATTCTCAAGCACCTTCTGAGCAGCGAGATGTAGGGATGGGGCAACGCTGCTCCAGCAGAGCCAACCTTCAGCTCTTCCCATGTGGAAAGTGAAAAAGCAACTGTTTTGCCTACGTCTGAAGCTTACACTGGTAATACATTGTTTTGGTGCCTCGGCTTACTGCATTACAAACTGCTCAGTCTTATTCTGTTCAAAATGGGCTCAAAATTACATTGCATTTGGTGTTCCACATTTAAACAATAGTCAGCTCT
This sequence comes from Numenius arquata, assembly GCF_964106895.1. NCBI lineage: Eukaryota > Metazoa > Chordata > Aves > Charadriiformes > Scolopacidae > Numenius > Numenius arquata. The sequence continues at coordinate 9,374,307 of NC_133581.1, forward strand.
GAGAAAATCTGTGTGCCTACAGAGAAGAGGATATTCTGACAAAGATATTTACTGGGTGAATAGTCTGCAGCAAAATGTGTAAAGCGTTATTCACTGAGTTCAGAAAAAATATGACAAGTGCTGTAACTACAGGATGTTTCTTTTTTTGACTTGAAAGAGGTTAGTGGCTCGGCTAAGATTTGCCCAAATGTCTCATAGTTTTGGATTTCTCAAATAGGGAACTTATGGTTCTGGATATACCTCAAAAAATCACGCCTTCTGAGACATGCAGTGTTACTAAACAGAATAGCTAGAAATTTCAAAATATTGGATTAAAAATTTGGTTACTCTAAGTTCTATTTAAAATATGTATATCTTTTACATATTTATATGTACAATATAGTGGCATAGAATCAAAAAACTAGCAAAATTTAACTTGCATTTTTTAATGTCAACTAATACAAAAGCTGATTGAGGTTTTCTGGAATTTGAAAAGGTTTTGAAAGTGTAATTGGAATGTCAATGTAGATGAAAAGTATGAGAAGAATTTTTGGAAAAATTACAAAATTATTTGCTATTTTCAGCCATGTCCGCAACTATGTTACTGTATTTGTATATTAAAAATTCTATTTAAAATACAAAAATCATTTAAGCTAAACACTTCTGTGATATTCACAAGTGATTCTTACATTAAAAAAACAACAAACATGAAAAATTGCTGTTTCTACCTTTCAAACAAGAATTAAGGAGAAACTATTTTCATATTGCTAAATTATTCCATTATAATAGTCATAATTAGGCCCCATTGACATTTAATAAAAACACTTGCATCAACATTGCGATCCAGATACCCACATTTCATCATTAAACATAAGTAAGCAAGTATTAAATTTCTTGTTAGAGCCAAAAAACATACAACTGATAATTAAACAAATCAGCAATTAAATTGGATCAAACTATTCAATGAGGAAGTCTATAAAATAAAAAATACAACTATTTAAAAGTTGCCATTGTAAATACAAACCATATTTTGCAGTTTGATCCATGTTCACCATTACTCATCCAGGGATTCAATGGTTTCAGGGGAGCTTCATCTGGGATATTGAAGAGGGTGAATTATTAGAAGAGGATTAAATTTTCCAGAATGAATGAAAATTCCAAGAAATAGGATACGGTTGAAGCATAGAAAAGAAAGAGATACAAATATATTGCCTCCAAAGACCACAGAATTTCAAGCTAGACTGTAAAACTGAAATAAAAAATATTTCATATGAATGCTGGAAAAACTGAATCAAGCTATCGGTTGTTCTCTGCATAATTTGAGTTTTATTCAGTATCCTCTCGATTTTTTTACTTCGTTCTCTTTCTCACACAAAAATCTCCAAATTCATCCTAGTTATGGAAGAAACACTTTTAAACATCTTTGATAAAAGAAAATCTTTTAGGGAAAAAAGAAGACAATGCCAGAATTGCCATGTAAGGACAGTTTTCCTTCTAATCCTGTGTGAATATAAACATCAGGTCTGGCAGATCCATTTCATATTAATATTTAACTCCAGACCATTGTTATCAATCTTTCCTGAGAAAAAGAAGACTCAAAAGCCACAATAAAAATTGACAAACAGGTTATAGAACCTGATGAAATATGGACACTAACATTTCCTACAGAATTAGAAAATGCTTGAACACGTTTAATAGGGAATTAATGAAGATGACAAAAAATAAGCATCCCAAATTTAGTGTAAGAAAACAGAGATCTATAACCTTTAAAGCTTGCTGAAGTGTTTTGATGATGCAGGGAATTATTGCAGTTGTGCTCTTCACACTAAATGTGCAGTTGAAACTCACTTTCTTCCAGGAATATAACTGACAATGAATGTGGTCAGACGGTATGACATAGAGAAGCTTTGAGTCAGTTCTTTATTAATAGCAAGAACAGTTACTTGGTCAAGGACCTCAACTATTTTGGTTGTGCCTAGCAGAAAGCAGAGATATTTGTCCTTTAGATATCAGAACATCCATAGTTTTGGGAGAAAGTACAATTTCATGAGTACCTAAGAATTCGAGAGTTTGCACAATCAGGGGGTTATGGTGTCCTAAATTCTGAACCAGTTTAGAGAGAGATTTTTAAAGGTTTGTCAATGTTAAAAGATGCAGAAAGTGATCAATAGAATTTACAAAGTAGAAAAGTAGCTAAAGATCCTAAAGATCACATTGGCAATTTCCAGTACCTGTGTAGGTACTTAAATGTCTCAGTTTCTCAAAAAAATGTGTTTCTTTACTCTGTTTATTACTGCAATGTTTAAATAGTTACATGCATATAGCCCTGGAATAACAGAGCACCTAATCACACTGACATGAAAATGAACTGGTAGTTAGGACCTTCATCTTCCCAGCCAGCCTGTGTCATGACAGGGACATGTCTGTATAAGGCAGGTTTAGTAGAGTGTGCAGTAGGCGTCCTGAAAAATGGCTGCAGTTGGTGACTCCTGCAGGCTATTCAGATAAGCAGTGGTTCCATCTTCACTCCTGTTTAAGGGTCATTTCCTAGTAATAAGGTCTTGATTGCCTTGTAAATGGTCACTTACTGATCTCACCCCATGGTATTTGCCTACAAATCCATCCTGCAACAGGATGACCACTACTGCAGAAGCGAAGGACCCAGGCTGGAAAGCTGCAATCCTGGTTTAGAACAGGTGAACAAAAAGACCATGGAGGGGTTATGGCCACATTTGCATAAGTGACAGACCTTCTGACTAACTAGTCTCATCATTTGCTTTCTTTTGACACATATATTTGCACCTGAGGTGATGCACCATATCTTTTCCTCTATCTGTATTTTGAACCTTGTTGTTGAGCTCCGTTCTAACAGGAACGCCCTGCCCTGCATGCTGGCTGTGGTGGTGTGAGCAAACCATTTCCTGTTTGGATTAAATATGATTATTTTCAGCTGATGTAAGTGGTGCGAAGGGAAACATCCAGCAGCAAGTCTAGCACGGCTCCTTGCGGTATGGCTGCGGTGGGGTGCATTCTATGCTTGCCAATGCATGCCAGAATGTCTTGAAACATGAGGACCCATGGGTGTCTTGGCCCATGTGCAGCTAGAGAAGGTGGCACTGATGGCAGAGGAGATAACGATAGCTCATTCCAGTGTCCCACCTTCTATCAGATAACTGCACAATATTGTCATGAACCCATAACTTCTTTTTTTCGCGTGTCCCTTAGTGTGGAAACTCAGCTGCTCTACTGGAAAGCTACTTAGCTGTCCAGTTTTCACATGTGGATTTTACTTGAACAGCATAGATTTGCTTTTGCTATTTTACACTGAAAAGGGAAGGAAATTGTGCTTTAAAAAAAAAAAAAAAAAAGAGAGAGAGAGAAAGAGAGAGAGGATTGTTTTAAGTTTGCACATTCCTGAATTACTGCACACTTACTACCTCACCCATCTATTAACACAGCCTTTGAGCTTGATGCATTTTTCTCTTAACACAGATATCTATTCCAGCACTCCAAAATGACAGCTCTTGGGCCTGATGAAGCATAAGATAAGTTGGGGTAGTTTTGCTGAAACCCAAATGTTTGAACAGAAGGGACGTCTGAGATTACAGTCAAAAGTTGTTCTTCTGTCTCTGCAATAATCTCTGAGAAACCAGACACAGGTGCAACGACAATTCTTTTCACAGTATTGTTAAATGAGATTGTGGCTTTTGCGGTTTTGCCACGGGGACAGAAGTCCACCAGGAAACAGATTGAAAACACAAGACATTCTCTCCTAAACTCAGTTCCACTCTCGTTGCCCTCCGCATCGAGCTAAGGCCACTTTTGAGAGACTACAGTTAGTCTACATAGTTTTGCTTAAAGAAATACATGAATAATTTGTAAAGTTTGCCTGCTTCGGGTGGATCAGTCACTTCCTAGTTTGCGCTAGAGTTCACTTCCTGTGCAACGACGCTTCCCCACCTTACAGTGTATTTGTACTTTCTCACATCTCTTAAAATCGGTAGTTTCTGTAAAAATCTAATGTCATTAAACAACGGACAACGCACTGTCAGGTAGATACCCAGGTACATGAATAACATACAAACAACAAACCATGTTTCTTGAAGAATGACAGTAAGGAGGCTGATTTGGGTGCTTTTCCCTTCTTTTTCCCATCTGTTCTCAATTATAAGAAACTCCTCCCGCTAGTTTAAAGGAAAGACATACACCCTGCAAAGCCTCTCATCTCTGTACAATATGTGACATCTGTATGTAACAGATGGGCTTTCAGGTTTCTTCATCACTAGCTTTATTTCCCGGGATCTATGACTGCAGCACCTAAGATCCTATTCTCAAAATGTAAAAACAATCTCAAAACAAAAAGGCCTCCCACTTGCTGTCCCTGTCCCTGAGCTCACATCAGGTACAGTGTACAACTCCATCCACCATAAAATCCTTTATTTCCAACCATGCAATACCTGTGGGTTGGGAGAGAAAATTAATTTGGTTTGCGGCTGTTGGAAGGAAATTGTTAATGAAGGCTGATTTTTTTTTTTCTCGGAGTTTTTTTTTAATGGCAAGGTCTGTATGAATGTTCTTGTGGCCTCCTCTGTAAATCTTGGGACCGTGCTTGAGGCCTAAAGCTGCTGCCTCAAAGTGAAAAAGCGGTATTATTCATTTCACACTTGGACTTGTGCACATGAGAAGAGGATCCAGCACTCCTCCCTCGTGACAAGGTTCATCCTGTTCTGAGTCAGGCTGGCGAGTCCTGTGCACGCTCCACGCACGGGGACGACATAGCTGCCTGCCTTCCCACGGGCCTTGCCTCAATGTCAAGCCTGACAGAACGCAGCAATAACTTGGCTGGCCACAGTTTTCAAAAGTACCTAGTGCTTCTGAGCACCTTATTTAATACTTGCATAGCCAATTTTATTTGCCTTGAAGGGGAACTGTTCTATAGTGTGCATCTGTTCTGAATTTATAAGCCAACAAGGCTACTCTAAGCTTATTGTTGGGCCTAAAAATTCAAGCCAACAAAGATTTTGGCAATCTCTCTGTCGGTTTCTTTAAATGGCCTAAAATATCTGGGGACTGCAATCCCCCTTTTCTCCTTCATCTCATCTCTTCCACCTTTCTGCATTCTGTTTATTTCCTTTCCTGGCTGGCTGTTTGTTTTCCCGTGCCTAACCTGGTCCTTCCACTCCTCGTTCCATGACTTCCTGATTTTTTCGGCTCTGGATTTTCTGTAAGCTGTGCAAGCGCTTTTCCTGGCGGTGCAGGTCCCTGCAGTCCAGCTGCCTTTTTCTCAACAGCATCTAACTTTCACCTGCTCCTGCTGTGACCGACAGCAGTGCAGCTGTTGAGAGGGAGCTGCAGACCTCTTGGGAAAGGGCAAATCTACAGCTTCATGTTGTCACACAGTCACAGGACACTGGCAATTGCTCAGTGGGAGCTGGGAAAACTCCGGACTGTCCTGTGGGCAGCTATGAATCATGTATGAGTGAGAAGGCATTTAATGGTGTAAACTGTGAAGGAACGTTCAAATGAGGATGGGAAGTGAGCTTGTGCAATTTGGAAAAAGCAGGTATTTGTCTAAATACTATGGGGTTTTTTTCAGCCACAGAAAGTGGAGGAAACTTAAACTGGAGAAAGGATGAAAGAATGATAAATAGTAGATACTGAGCAGCTGATCAAAGAAGAGTAGTTCAGATGGTTTTAAAATAACATGGGTACAACTAATTAGCTCACAAGCTTTCATAGTATATACAGTGCTGCTAACCTCAAACCAAACTGAAGTACCTCTTTGTGGATCCCGAACTGATTAGTAGTTTGGGGCGGTCCTGTAATACACATCTCTAACTGCTATGGGAAGGCACAACACAGTGAATGGTGGTGTCCACTAAATATTACTTGCTGTGGTTCCTGTATGCCATCCTACCTGACACAGAGACTGATGGAAAGTATCAGCACATTGATAGTTTCTTCCCACTTTGTCAAGGAGCAGGGAAGAAGGTGGCGAGAATTATGGAGCAGACCAGTGGCTGCGGTGATGATCACACAGGGATATCATTCTCATATGGATTTTACCATCTGCTGGTCATCTTCCTACTGTACAAGGGATGTACAAGGGAAAAGAAACTGGCCATTTCTTACAAGACACTGTAATAATGGTAGACACCCGTTTTCCCTAAAGGAATTTCTACTTAGCAGCCCTTATTTTCAGTAGGTCTAGTACCTTTATCTCTTCTATATAATGAGCTAATTCCTTTCTCCTGTGAAATATGTGGATTTAGAGTACAGATTCTTTTTTTATTTTGTTTGTAACCTTAGACCATCATGTTGTTAATGACAGTAGTACTACAGATCTGATTTTTTCATGCTGAAGACACTTTTTACTTATTGTCCTTTAAAGACATAGGAGGAGATGCTTAAGAATCCTCAGTTTAGTCAAAGAAACAGTGAAGTTTTAATCAGAATTTCCAGTGTTTTCCAACCAGAGAGTGCAGCTAGAGTCCAGGAAAATAAAAGGTAAGGTGCTTGCCTCTCTTATTCTGTACTCAGATTAGTGGCTCTCTGTATTTCATGCTTACTTAAGAGTTTGTGTTGGCAATTGCTTATTGAGGATTCAGCCTCTTTCAATGTGGGCTTCAGTTTGCACTTCAAACATGAACATGCCTGTGAAAAACACAGTGCATACTACCTTCTCTGAGTTTTTCAGGCAGATGTACAAGTGGTATTATTTATGCTTTAACTTAACACATATATACCACATTTGAAGTGAGATAGTGTGGCAAGAGTACAAGATTACGAATGGCTTTCATAGCTCACCCTTTCCCAGAGGGCTTGCTTGCACCTGTTTTTTACCACGAAAAGGACGTTAAACTTTCTGATATGTGACCAACTTGCAAATGAAAGATCTTCAAGATAAAAAGTGATATGATTGACTTAAAAGGTCAAAATCTAATATTTTAGTCTGTCAGTTTATGGTGTGATAATTTCACAGAAACATCAAAGATACTGTGTGACCTCCCAGCACATATTTTTCACCTTGAGTGGCTTGTGGCTCTCCTCAGATTTCATGGTCCATCAGTGCACACTTCAGCTGCATTCCTTTAATAACAGCAGAGCAGGTTAACAAAGTATTTATCTTCCTTGATACTTGACTTGCTGGGGTGCAGCTTTTACAGCCAGTATTAGGGAATGGTGTGCTGCTCTGCCCATTGCCCTCAGGAAAGATACAGGGGGCCTTTAAAACAACACAGGATTCATTTTGAAGCTCTTCCAACAGATCAGTCAGTTGAGGAATTGCTGTAAACTTGTGTAAACCAGCAGGCAGGACTTAACCCTTGAATGTCAGGAGCCTGGTTTGAGACCAAAACCCAGGATGCTTCACTAGATTTCCAAGAGGAGCTATGCAGCACCTCATTTCATAACTGTAAATGGATCAGTGTCATTCACATCTTATCTAACCAATTGCCTTTAATGCACAAAGATACAGTTGGAGAAGTGAGATTAGGAACTGGATCCAAAAAACCTAGTATAAAGTGCTGGGATCTTCCTCCTGTAACATAACAGGAAATCATCCATGCTGCTTTATGGTCCACATATGGTGGTCTTTTAAGTGGGTAGAAGGAGAGACAGATAATATATTCCTTGTTGGGTCTTCAGTAATTTCACAGAAGAACAGAATTGTATCTGAAAGGATCTAGGCAATCCTATGTTGCTTTTCTGCAATAAGCTTCCTTTTGTCATCTTGTGGTTCTCAATTTGTAAAACACTGTCTCCAAAACATCAGCACACATCTTTAAATACATACTTACAGGGCTATCAGGGGTTTGAAAAAAGGGGAGTTCAGTATTTGGAAGGTATAGTCAGGAAGGATGCAGCAGAAGAGTATTCCTGGAGTTAGACAGGAAGGGCTGCACGTACAGTCATGTACATGGCAGGTGACATGAGAACGTGCACCATGGTGTCCAGACCTTTCGGGAAGCAGTGGGAGAGCTGGGAAAAGAAAACAGCACAAAATCTTTCTCAGTCACCTCACCAGCTTCTCATGTCACATGCACTACCACCCCCCACTCCACTCCCCAGCCTGGCTGTTCTCCACTGAATATACCTGTGGTCCTATCAGTATCTCTACTCCAGTTCTGTTACTCCCCATTCCTTCTCATCCTCACACCTGAATATGGGAGCACAAAATATAATTTAACTGAAATATGCTGTAGGAAAATGCACTCGGCACCCACCTCTACCCACGCCCCCAACCACCCACCCCTCAATCCCCCGCTAGTTTCCTTTATTTTAAAAAATATTAGAACAATAACAACAATAATGACGGATTTGCTATCTGCTACTTTGGAAGGGTCCTGATTCTGTAGCAATCTTCACTTGAGGACATTTGCCAGTTTCTGTTCTAGGGGGAAAAAGTTCCAATTTAAGATGAGATTTTGCATCCATGTAATACAATAATGGAAATTCATCCAGTGATTAATCCAGGATATGATACAACTTGTTTTTGGTATGTTAGGGAGCAAGGGAGGGGGCCGGCATAGGGAGAAGAGAAGCATTTAAGCATGTGCAGTTACTATTTTTCATAAGGATTTTTATAATGCTTTTACACAATAGGCAGAAATTGCTCCTAAAGAGTCATTCTAGTCTACTGGGTAATTAATATGCATATTAAAAAATTCTAAATATATATTTAATCAACTGGCTACATAAAATGCCTGAAGCCCTGAATACATATGAACCCAATAGACCAGAACAGCTGAAAAAAAGCTTGCTCCAGGCTCTGGGGGTACGTTCCATGGAGTTTGCTTTTAAAATAGATCTAAGAGCCTAGAATGGACTTGAAGAAGCTGGAAGAGTTTTAAAGAAGGGTCCTTTCTTTTCAGGTCACAGATGTAATCTGAATTGAGGTAACAGAAGGAAATGGGAAGGTTTGTCTGGAGGGGAACTCTGATAATTAAGATAGCAGCCCAGGACTTGAGTCCCTTAGGTGCCCTTCCAGGAAAGTGCAGCTGTGAACCTTGCCTGGCCCATTATCTGCAATTCTGCCTCAGTTTCTCCTTTTGTAAAATGGGGATAACAACACTTAACCTCTTCACATCCTTTTGAAGTGGGCTGAAGAGAAATACTCAAAAGTATAAAAGTGAAAGATAAATGCTCAGGTCTCATTGAAAACCAGGTGGAGGAGTCATTGTAAGTGCCCTTCATGCCCTTGAAAATTTCACCTTTACTTTATTGATGGCTATAATGCACTTTGAGACCTTTGGAGGCAAGGTGTTATAGATGTGCAAAGCTGCTAAGGAAGATGGAGTAAAAATTGACTAAAAGGTCAACTTCAGAAGCAAAGGAATATAATATGAGGATAACCTATGGCAAATACCCTGAAGGCTACACCTGGGAATGTGGGAATATGAAGTCAAATTCTCGCTTTAGATAATTCTGAGTCAAAGATGGTATTATGCAAATATATCAGCAGAGGAAGGTGACCTATGGCATCTCAGGATGCCAGAAACTGGTCATTCATTCTTCAGCTAACTATCCATATGTAAAAGGTTTCTCTGACCACTGTAATGTGGATCATCGCAATGAACAGCTTCTCAGTGGTCATCTTTTCCCTTCTGGAAACTGACACATTTCTCTCCCATACCCCTAATCATGGAAGAACCAAGACTTCTACAATTTCAGTTCTGTGTTTCCTACTTTCCTTTACTCTGCAGATGAACAATCTCAAAAAGTAGGTCTGAGAGCAGACTTTAAATTTTGGTTTAAAATAAAGAATCTTATCCAGAGGCAACAAAATAGCAACAACTGCTAAAGGCACTTGAACAGTATTGTAAAGAATGACAGTAATAATTCCAGGTGCATTTAGGTATTAAGCTGAAAAGAACAAACCACATTATATTTAAGACACTTAAAAACTTAAGCTTAACTGGAAAATTAAAAATGGAAAAGTACAAATTAATTTTTACTGGTTTGTTTTAGAAGAGATTTCTAAAGTGAAAAATGCTAGATAAAAAGCCCCCAAAAATGGGCTTACTGTGACGTTTGGATAAAAAATTATTGGGTTGTTGAAAATAGGAACTTAGTTTAGGACAATTTCCCTTTTATTACCAAGATGAGCTTTGATAATTAAGGTTTTGTAAACTGTCTTACAGCCTTCTGGATATATTCTTACCACATCCAAAAGAAAGATCCTTGTCTCATAGAAGCAAAAGTCTAGACAATTAAAGAGGTCTAGATGAGTGCAATATACAACCATAGTGGTCAGGATAATTATTGTACTCATTAAGTTATAAGTTTTAATAACACAATTGGTTTATTTATCTATTTTCATGTAGGATGATCTCCACACAAGCAATTATCAGCTAGTTCTTGCAGGCAGCAAAAAAATTAGAAATGGGTTCTCACAGGGACTTGAATACACACAGTTGAAATGATGTTGCAGATTGAGTCAAGAAAATAATTTCATTCATTGGTGAAATGTATAAGTGGAGCAGAAAAACAGGGTGAAGAACTTGGTCTTCCTAGTGCAACATTTGTAGTGGCACACCCAGGTTCTTTCACAGCCAGCTAATGGGAAGACTCGTGTTTATGAGGGGAATTGTGGGAGATAATCAGGAGTCAACTGATCGCTGCAGTCTGCCTGTTAGTTGGGAAATTCTAGCAAGAATCAATTCATACTTAAGCAACTAAACATGAGTTTTAAGTGGGAAAAAAAGGTGCTTGATGATTTTCCTTTGTAATTATACAGAAACATGTATAGTTAAAGGATTGGAATAAAAATAACCTAAAAAGGCTGGACAAAAAAAAAGAGAGGCGCATGGTGAAGCCTTAAAGATAAGGACATGTTGTTTACATTTAAAGTGCTATTGGAGAGAGAACAGAATTTGGTTGAAAGGATGAGCTTGACCTAGGTAGACCTGTAGGTGAGAGAGACAGTGTGAGCATGGTATTAAGTCTTCACATGTGAGGGAGTCAGGAGCTGGTACAAGGGGCTTCCACTAAATGAAAAGTTAGCTCATCGGACAGAGAAAATTCCTAGAGTTTGGCATGTGACCTAGTGTATTAGAGATAGATTCTGTACAGACAGACTTCAATAGTTAGGGGCACCAAAGTTTACATGCCTCAGTTCTCCTAGGATAAATTAGTACAAAATAAGTAACACGTATACAATTAGAGGCACTTTTTCTTCATAGTGTTCCCCCAGCTGTAATAGAATATGAAAGTGGGTAGAAGTGATTTTGCATGACTGTGAAATCAGAATTCATTCAGCAAATTTGTCCAGTGCAGTTACTATCAATTTTAAAGCAGTAAAAATAGTTCTGGGAATACCTTCTTCTTGTTTCCTCTTGAATCAAGAATGCTGATATTTGTAATAACTCAATTAGTGAGGGAGGTTGATCTTTTGAGATTTTCTTTTTTCTTTCCTTGAATTTAGGTAATTATATCATATCAGATCCAAATCCTCAACATTCAGTGGGGGAAAAAAAAAACCAACAAAAACCATGTGCCCCTTCCAAAATTAAGTTTAAATCATTGAACAGACAAAGTCCAGGAAATGGAATTTCAAGATCCTTTCATCTTCAGCCTGTCATTGGTGAACTAGAAGGAAAAGTTAAATGGAGATCCCTAGAAAGTTTGGATAAACATTCAAGAGCTTAAATGCCTCTGTGGCCCAAATTGACCTCAGAGGTTCCTCATGCATTCATTCATAGGGAAAGTTATGCAGCTTTCTTGGCTAGATTGCACGGTCACTATGAGGGAGGATGAGGTCTCTAATATTAGCAAGTACTGGGGCAGAAAAGGGATTGACCAGACAGACACTGACATAAACTTGGCCTCATAAATCTGTCATGTTCTTCCCTGTTCTGTTTTGTTTATATTCCTGGAGTTTAAAAGTGGTCAAATATTTTATTTTTCAGCTGGGTGGAGGAAAAGGAAATTCACTCTTTGAACAAGACCTAGATAGCAGCGTTAAGTCCTGAGTATATTTCCATGGCCACACTAAAAATGATTCCCTGAAAATAGGGGGTTGTAATGGGAGTGCTGACACAATCTGATTCCTAGCTATCACTTTGCAAGCTGTGCTGTTATAATAAGAAGAAAAGGTTGTGTCTTCGGTGGAAAACTGATGGAAGTTAGTAATGCTGGGTGAAAATATGCAGCTCATTTAAAGGAGGAGAAACTGTAACAAACTAAATGAATCACAAAAAAGGTAAAAAAAAAAAAAAAAAAAAAAAAGACAGCTAGACCAGAAATGAAAGACATATAAAATATAAGGGAAGGAGAATTTTTCCCCCATTCAGCATACCCTGAGAACCTGATTGTCATCCAATTAGAGGCTGAGAGAAGGTTTGATTAATCTATCACAAGCAAAAGGGCCTGGCTGCAGTCACTAATCGGGGAGGTGTGAAAACTGTGTGTGGGTCCCTAGAGCTTTCTCCAGCTTCTGTGTTCGCATGATCAGGTGTTCGTGCATAGTCAGTTCCAGGACAACTGTCTCTTCTCAATTATTACAGCTAATTGTACGTAAGACCATACAAGCCAAGGAGTGTGGATCCTCCCTGCTCAATATAAGCTTACCCTAAAACAAGAGCGTAGCCTCCTTTGAAATCTCTGCCTCTTTCCTTTTTAAAGTTAGATATTGGTACAAGTGCAGCCAGCCCCATATGTTATGCGTCTGATTGTTTTTAAACAGGACCCCTGAGCCAGCTTGAATAGTCTGGGTGATAAGTGTCTCCACAGCAGGCTATAAGGGAAAAAGGAAAATCTTTCCCTTGAGCAGTAGAACGATTGCAAAGACATTCAGAAAAGGCTACTGTAACAGAAGGCCCACAGTGGCAATGGCAGACCCAGGCAGCCTTGCTTTGCCACCCACCCACCACCCCGGTGCATGGGGCCTGGGGAGCACATCTTCTGTAGGAGTCAGCCACCACTGCACCCCTTCTCTAGGGACAACTTTTGGGATCTGGCTGCCTGAGGTACCAGCCTCGGGTGGCAGGACTTGTTATTGCAGCCTTAGCTCTGGGAAGGTTTGATTCAGTTTCTGATGTAGTGGCATCAAGTATTGCTTGGCACACCCTAAGGCATCCACATACGGCTGTCAGATACAATGCTGCACCTACGGTAGACCTGTGTCTTTCTGAAGTGGCAGTGGAGGCTGGGCAGGAATGTCCTAGGGCACCTCAGATGACACTAAGTGCCTTTGCGATGCTCAGTGCCTGTAGAAGTGAGCCCTAAGAATCTATCTGGCTTTGTTTCTATGAGAAAAGAAGGAGGAGAAGATAGCAAAAAACAGCCTGTGTATATAAGAGATATAATTTCATTTAGTGGTTTGAAAGCCATCAAGCAACCTTGACGGGTGCTGGGAGGTAGAATTCAGAGCACCTGGAAAACTATTGTTGTGTTAGGTGGTGTGGTACCGCCACGTTGAATATATTTTAAAATCACTGTCAAATTATTTTGCAGTCACAACTTCCAATTTTACTCCACTGTGGCTACAGAGGTGGTAAATAAACCCACATGGAATACAGTGGATACTCTTGGAAATCTTCCTGTCTAGACAGTATTGGTCCTATGGACCTACATCTCAGTGTATTTTCAGGCCTCTTCTGGGAGGGATGTAAGGCTGAATCCTGCCTGCAGGCCTTCTTCATGTACCAGGCGTTGCTATACCAAAACCTATCTACCTGCCATTTGGATAAGCAGGAATTACTCAGTCACCATTATCGCTGTGAGTAAACAGTTTGCTTTCTGTCATTTGAGATGAGTTGCCTTTGTTCTTGTGTTATTGCTTCTTTGGTTTATATAGTCATATAATTTTCTTTGCAGACTAAGATGATCACATAACTCTTAAATAAGGCCCAGTTGGATCTTCTCCCACTCTATGAAACATATGTATTGAAATACATGTAGTACTGAGACTCTTTTGTATATAGTTATACACCTATATGTATATATACATATGTGCATTTTTACATGCACATATGAATACATATACATACATCTACCTATCCACATTTGTATGTATATATACAAATGTATATGTAAATATAAGAAATCTACAAGGTAGTACATCTGGCTTTGTGCAGATACTCATATCATTTCCTGAACATCATTGTTTCATAATTATTGTCTTTATTATTCTCAGTGGATGCAGCAGTCAGAATTTAAAAAAAAAAACCTAATGTAAATTTTGAAAAATTATTCTACAAAGTGTGAGGTAAAAAGATGGTACATGTTCAGTCTGTGTCACATTGCAGACAGCAGTATGAATTAGAATGTGAGGCAAATGGTTTCCATTTTAAGCATATCTGACCACAGGATTCTGTGATTTTATTCTGTGATTCTGTGATTGCCTGTGTATAAATTAAAATCAAATGGATATTCCCTCAGATATTTCTGGCAACTCAGCTCAGCTATAGATTGAAAAAATAAAATAAACTTGATGTTACAAATAAGTGTGATTTCCACTTATGATGAAAATGTTGTAAATAACTAAATCAGCAACATTCAGTGCTGAGGGAGGAATCACAGGACTTGCTGCTTCAAAACCACAGACTTCTAGCATGTAAACTAAAGAAGAATCTCCATTAACATGTAGTAGCATTTATAAAAGCAGAAACATACTTCAAGAGGTGTAATTATGAGAGACATTTTATCTTCTTGGGTGGCTGGCTTTTGAGCTGATTTTTTTTTTAACCCATATTATGAGGTACAGGCATAATTGGTCTAACTACACTGTTTTTCAGTCTATAGCCCTGTAAAAAAGGATGCTAGTCTAATTCCTTAATTAGGCCCACACTGTGGACCAAAACTGCATGGCCATGCTAGGGCATGAGGAGGAGTGATCTCTCTCCCAGTTCTCTTATCCCTCTATCTCTAAGCTGTAGGTATGGGAGGAGTACTCTACACATTTCTCTTTATCCCAGAGTGTGACAATAAAGGTGGTCTAGCAATAAGGAAACTCTAGCTCTGTTCCCTCCACAGTCAGGAAAATAATCTGTTATTGGCAAAGGTCTATAAAATTAGACGGTATTTTCCAGCAGAGGAAGAACCGTGCAATGCTTGCTATTAGCCTAGGGGTCTAGTTTGATTCCTTGCCTTCACGGGATCTTGAGCAAGTCAGATCCAGATATTTAGAGGAATTTGGGAACACTATTCCTATTTCACTAGATCAGAATTAGCTTCTGAAAGCATGATATGAGCATGCAGATCTTGAGGCTCCAGACTTCAGTCTCACTATGCCTTACTTGTCCACTATGTCCATAAAATGAAGAAAAAAAAAATTATTTCCTGAGTTTGCTGTGAAAATAGATATGAGACAATACTTTGAGATGTTCCAGGTACACTGGCAATATGAAACTGTACCAAATCTATTACTTTTAAATATAGAAGAGGCTGTTTCCTGAGGCACAAACTGTCTTCTCTGCTTGTTAGGAGTCCACTGAAATACATTGGAATATTTTTGGTTTACTAATAAAACAAAAGACACTGTGATATCATTTCATCAGTACACTCCTAAATTGTGTTTTCTTTACTGAACTCTGAACAATGGACTCATCATTGGTCCTGGCTGTTAAATATGGTGTCTCTTTTTCAAAATATCAGTGATCATAGTGCAGTAGAGCTCCTGGGCCTGTTTACAATTTTGTGCTAACTTTGCATTATTTCCAAGATTTTATCTTAAATTGGCATCATTTTATTGCATTGATAACCAGAAGTAGCAAATCAGGAATTAGAAAGAAAGAAAACTGACACTGATTGATGTCCAAGTCTTTCTCCTGATTCGCTGATTAAACTCATCAATCTATATGCAGAAGAGATGTCCAATGCAAATGGAACCAACCAGCCTTAACGAAGTTGTGTTGTCAGCATACTAAAGGGAAAAATGGGACCCTCATGGCAGATAGGGAAAACAAAACTAAACCAGAGACTGTCTGCTACAAACGATATTTATTTTAAGAGATGGTAAATCACTATTTAAAACACATTCTAAACATGACAGTAAAAACCTAGTTGGCTACACTAGATTAGATTGTGCTATATAGATTGTGCAGGGAAAAAAAAAATCAGGCTAGTTTGTGAGCCCTCTGGGCTGTGAGAAAACTGCCCTCAGTACTCTGTCTAAGCTCAGTAATCTCCCAGCTTGTTTGGTGAATGAATGTTAGTGTCACTAGCTGAAGTATCCCACTCCCCAGACACACTCCAATTTTCTCAGATTGCACCTTTTTCTTTCTCTCCTACTTACACAGGGGTACTACTGTCTGATTCCTTCTAAATGAGAGATCATCAAATTGAATCTGCATCCTAATTTTCATTAAATGAAGCATTTTTTTATAGGGATTGACTGTTTTTTACATTATTTTCATATAGGTCAGAAGAATTTAGTGTTCAAAGTAACTGAAGAAAATGGCCAAAAAGTGTTTATCTGGAAAAAATTAGCTTTTGCAACCTCCTTGATAAATGGCGCAAACCTGTGAGTGCATGGAATAGATATACTTTTGCATCTAGGCACAGCTGAACTGATAAAGGTCAAAACAAATAAGTATACACAAATTTTATAGAAACATGGCTGAAAATCTTTGGCCAAGGTCAGGTCAGCCAGTTCAAAAGAGAATGGGTATAATAACTTCTTCCCAATATTTTAATTAGAAATAGTTGGAAAAAACACTTTTTTTTGGAGAGTGATTTGATTTTTCTTAGTGGGAGGAGAAAGCGTTTGCTAGAAATATTTTCACTTTATATGGTTTTATTTTCTGTAGTTACTATCACTAGCACAGTCACGTTGTGTAATTTCTTGTTAATAATGTGTTTTCTCAAGCTCCTTGACCTATTTTTTATTATCATCAATGAATTGTGAAGAATCAGGTGACTTCAGACAAAAAACCAAAAGAAAATAAAATATGTTTAGGCTGTTTCAGTGCCCCCATATTTAGAGTAGCTATTTATAAAGTCAATGCATTTTATAAATGAGTGTTTCCCAAGCTGCTACACAGACGCACTGTGCTACCTGAAAGGCTCTGTGATGTTAATTACAGCCACAGGAACCTAAAAAGTCAAGCATGAGGTCACCACCACTAGACTTTTGGTTGACCGCGACAGTGAAGTGTAACACTTCCTCAGGGTGCTCTTTGCTCTCTGCTCTCTGTGGTTGCCAGTGGGCAGTGATCTGTATCAGCTGGAGACATGGATACAGATCTCAATGTAAAACTAAGTCCTTTCCCTGATGCTTTGAAATGTTACATTTTGTATAAAAGTGTAGTCTCTTCATTATCTCCCTTCTGAATGTACGCTAACTACCTTCCTAAACTCATCAGAAGTTTATTTCAATGAATGTAAAGGAAAAAAAAATAAATGCTATAAATTAGTCTACTATCCTTCACTCACCTTCAGGCTCTCACCTTCAAATAATTTCTTGAAGTAACTGTAAAACACAAAATGTTTCAATGGATCTTTTCTGTCCCACCCTGACATAAAATTAATACCCCATATCAAATTTATTCTTAAAAAAAAATATTCCTGAAGAAGAAAAAATTCTAAAAACACATGGAAATGAATACATCCCCCTCTGACTAGACAGAGACACAATAGGCTTAATTGGGGCTAAGAACAGTCAGACATTAAGAAATGTCTTCTAAGAGAAAGCCTAGGGAAGCACTGG
The DNA here is from genome assembly GCF_964106895.1 of Numenius arquata. NCBI lineage: Eukaryota > Metazoa > Chordata > Aves > Charadriiformes > Scolopacidae > Numenius > Numenius arquata. The sequence continues at coordinate 9,391,936 of NC_133581.1, forward strand.
GAAAAGATTGTCTGGGAGCTGTGGAATCTCCATCATTAGAGGTCTTTAAGAGCAGATTAGACAAGCAACTGTCAGGAATGACATAGGTATAGTTGGTTTTGCCTTAAGGCAGAGGGATGGACTATCTGACCTCTCGAGGTCATTTTCAGCTTTGTGATTCCGTGAATGAAAACATGTATCCTCTCCTAACTGCAATATAATCCGTCATCACTCAACACTGTTTCCTTTCAGTGTCACACATTCAACCTTAACTTCGTCCTTTGTTTTGCTCTTTCAAGAAAGTATGTCCTCAAATGTATTGTCTCGATGTGATATTTATTAAGTGCTTTGCAAAGAATGAGAAAAAGACATACAGTTTTGAGGTTCATTAAAAAATTGCAAAATTCTGTACTTTTGTATTGCACAGTAGAGAAAAAGGTACAATTAATAAAAAAAAAAAAGGGGGTGATAGGTCTTCTTGGTTACACTTACTTCTTTAGTAAATATGATATTTATTTGTAGATCTTGCAAGTTATCTTTATAGTGTTGTGTGTATATATACATGCATATGTATTTACATATAGGTGTATGTATGTGTATCACTGTAAGATTACATTACAAATAAGAAGTGGGAGTAAGAAATGGAATTTGTAACCTAGCAACATGACATTTTGATATTAGAACTTTTTTATTTTAATGTTAGAGGATAGCAGGAGGATCAGTAGTATTAAATAAAATCCTTAATTGGTGGTCTTACAAGAAGGATGGTCACTTTTCTAGGTTTTTGCTGATTTGCCATTCAAACTTAAATCTGTGCTAGTTCACTCTTATAGCCCATAAGTTAAATTGTGATGCCCTTACTTGCAAACTTATTCCTACTTATTTGTTATCTCTAAATTACCTCTAATGGCATTTATCAATCTTTAGGACTGCTACTTTTCAGACATTAGTGCTGTGATGTGCAATGACTGAAGCATAGCGTATTGACTACTAATGCCTCATTGTTTTCTTGCTCCCCCCTTACTTATATGACCAATATCCTTATCTTTGACTTGTAACTCTGTACAACATTTTACTCTTTGTCTATACAGTGCCTAGTACAATAGCAGTTTGTGTTCATGATAAGAATCTTGACATTTCTTAGTGCTAATTCCCTGAAATTATACCAAAGCCACCTGGCTACCTGGCTTTAAGAAAGATCAGAATTAGTCCTACTGTATCTGTTTATATTTGTGTGGTTCAGATCTGTCCCTGTTCACGGAGGAGAAAATGGACACGCTTTCAATTGCTCGATTGTATCTTCAGTCTTAAGGAGGGGCAAGGAATATATCAGTAACTCATCATTTCCATCAGAAGAGGATAGTCAGCCACAGAAGAATATTAAAACATTTCCAAAAGAGAAAAAAATCTTCCTTGGAATATGAAGTTAATCATTATAGAAGGATCTTGAAGCATTTGTCGTCAATGCAATAACACTCCCTAACCTTGAAGAGAAAAATGTGCCCCCATCCTTTTATTCCTCTGGAGGGGCTGAGAAGGGTAGTGAGTGATGACAAACTACTGAAACAGTGTGCCATACTTCTAAATGCCTGCTCTAACTTAGCCCTGAAACATTTCAACAAAGAGTAGAACATTATAAAACTGTGACAGCCATTAGCTGTGGCTAAGCCAAGTTAAGGCATTTTTACTGACTGTTTAACAAACCTACTAAAATAGGAACGGACAGTGTCTAGTAAGCATCTGTCTGCTTTGCCTAAGGGCAAGTAGCATAATTAATCAGGCTGGGTGGTCAGACGGTTTGTCTGCCTGTGTCACCCTTGGACTGACCCTTGCGTTGTTGAAGCGGCCATTGAAGTAAAGGACCCTGTTTCAGCCATGTTTCAGCCATTGAACAGCTGCTTTCCAGCCAGATAGCCTGTTTCTGGGACCATGCCATCACTGAATGCAACAGGGCTGTGGTGCAAATACCCTTATGTTTATATTGTAGAAGATGCAATAATGAAACTGTATGTTTAAACCCAGTGTCATTCCCTGCTCTACACCAGCGCCCCAGATGCCCACACAGAGGTGAATGATATCTGTATGGGTTCCTCAACTATTAAATTTGTGTCTTTACTAATCCCCTACTATTTGCTCTAGTTCATGATCTCTGAAGGTCAGATACTCTCATGAAGGAATCAAGGTATTTACAGAGTTTTTTGTTTTCAATAGCTAATAGCTGCTGACGTGCCTGTTCCTCTCATCTGGAGAGAAATGATTATCCTTTCTCAAAACTATACCTTAACTGGATGATGCCAATTGCTGTTGGTGACTGAAATAAGTAGTAAGTCATGCACCACGTGAGGTATTGCCCCTCTTCACTTCACTGATGTATGAAAAAAGATATTACTATCTTTTTCTCCTAAACTAGTCTGTTTCTGATTTCTTCTACGTGGCTTTTCAGCTTCTCCCCATTACCTGTCCAACTTGTGGATAGTATCCCGAGAATATACTTTTATTCCACACATCCCCTCTACTTTAATTCTTTAGACTTTTCTATTATTAACATTGATAGCTATTTTTCAAGAAACAAGTTCTGACAATGTATTGTTTCAATTCTCAGGCTTAGAAAAATACAGGAGAAACATATTGACAGACAAGCACTCATCAGAATTTCTTTTTCTCCTAATAGTCTATTTTTTCCTCCAGTTATTGTCCCACAAATATATAAAGGATTTTTTAATGAAAAAATACTTGAAAATCAGCTTTTAGAAATACTTTCTTGTATGGCAATTTTAGCTGGTCAAACTTGAAGCCTGATATTGATGTGTGTGGCAGACATGTGAACAGTGATTCTGAGTTCTGAACTTTTGACAATGACTTAATTTTTCCTCTGCAGTTTCCCTCTCTGTATAATAAAGATGTCAGTTCCTATTATTAATTCTGCTCTAACAATGAGAAGGACAATATGACATTTCTACAGGATTTTTGAAGATGAAATCACTGTATCAGAGTAATACATATAATGCATAATATTTACCAGGAGAAGACATCAAAGTATCTGGAACTTTTATGTGCATTGCTGTAAATCAGGTTTCACAATTACTAAGTTCTGTGAAAATGATTTAAGGGAAAAATGCTTTGTATTAATTCATTCAGAGGTGTGAAATACAGTCTTAGCTGTTTTTGTTAGTGGTACATATGTAAATGCTTCTTCTTTCCTTTAAATGATTTATTTTTCTAGAAGCTTCTGAACAAAGACAAACTTTCAAAACAAGCACATTAAAAAAGTGAGACACTGCTAATAAAGTCTAAAGAAATAAAAATCTACTTCAGAGAGATTCAGTAGGCTGTCTGCATATCCTGATGATAGCAGTGTGAATTACAGATAGCACACAAGCAATGTAGCAAGGCCACACAGCACCTTGCAATTTGGAATTTGACAACATTTTGCAGTTTCCCATGTGAGTCACCACTTGGTTGATGTTTCCCATTTATTGTTTACATAGGCTTAAAGCTTTTGGAAAATCCATGCAAAACAGCACATTCGAGCTTTAAATCAGTCACATGTAATGAGAAATCTCAAATCATTCCAAGCAATTCATTTAATATTTTATAAGAAAAATACAACTTGAGTTGTGCAGTTAAATTTGCAAGAAGATCAAGAAGGACAGCAAGAGCAGCCACCCATACATCACCGGTGACAAAATAGAGATAAACTGAAAAACTGTGAGATTGCCTATCTGAAGTCTGCAACAGCTGTACTCATACTTAACATGTAGGTTTCATTCATTAAATATATGTAAGATATAAATATGTTAATCTTGTGCCTCTGTCAGTCTGTAAAGAGGATAAGAAGGGTAGAAAACATAATTAAAAAGTGTGTAGGTGTTTCTGCTAAAAGAAATTTGCCGGTAGTGTGAAATCTCAATTTCTAGCTTGCCTTATTTTAATTTTGTGATGCCTGGGCCCTAAGTGTCAAAAGAAGGGATTTCCCTCACTTCCCCATGCCAGGCAGAGCCATATATTATGGTGAACACCAAGACTCCCAAAAGATAGAAAGAATGTCAAGAAATTCCATTCCTACCTCTTTACCCCACATAATCTGATTTCTCTTCCTTTTTCTGTCTGAAGCTGTGGAATTTCCAGTGACACTGCAACATAGCTCTACAATCGGTTGCTAAAGAGTAGTACATTCCCTACTTACACTATTAAAGCATTAATCAGGAAATTGAAGCAGCCTGGGTTTGGGGTTGGTTTTTGTTTTTTTCCTGAGATGTCTTTTCTTTCTTTTTTTTTTTTTTTCTTTTTTGACAACTGCTAAATATATCCAGAGTGCTCTAAAAATCTGGAAAAGAAACTGAAAATCTGTCCAGAGTGATTTCAGGACTTGATTGTGGATTTCATCCTGGTGGTGTTGATTTTAGGGACTACTACATCAAAGCATGAATGGTTAGCTGCAAGCTCGTGTTTACTACTTCACACAACACACTTGTTTCCCCGAAAGCCAATTCTGATTCAAATCAATTTAATTAAGTAACAAAGCTGGTTGTCATGGTAACAACGCTACTAATTTGTCATGGCAAATACTCTGTGAGATTGACCCGTTGCTAAGCAACAGCCAATGGGCTTGAAGACAGAAGATGACAAATTCTATCTGGTGCAGATGTTGTGATCCAGTCTTGAATTAGGCCTCTGTTCAGAGTGGATTCCCAAGAGAGCATCACCTGGATAGCTTAATAGCAACACAGGGAGTAGCATGCCACAACAAATTACATTGTTTTGCGCTTTCAAAATGTGTTTGAGGGAGAAGCTAGTAAAATAAGTTAATTTGATGCTCCCTGTCATATTTTTATTTTCCTGTAACAGAATATATGGAGATGATTCAATCTTACTGTACTTGGCTTTGCATATGCATATTTATATCTCAGAAATAGTCTTTTATCCATCTTTGTACATATAATACATAAAATTTAGACATGCAATCAAAAAACAAGTGGATTATGGCTAAATCACCTCAACAAAATCTGTTTGGCGTAATGTGCATAATTCACTCACAACAATGGAGAACAATTTATTTTTAGTTTATTATTCTTTCTCTCAGGATAGCCTCCAACCTCACAGTTTAAACTTGATTTACTTCTATTCATGAGAATAAATTCATTATTCTGCTCACTGAAAGTACTACAAATATTTCAGGTTGTTGATATCTTCCTACCTGTGCCTGCTTTTGATCTGCACAAAAATTAAACTAAATGTAAAGTAATGTCACGTTGTCAATGTCATTTTCTTAAATTCATCTTACTAGCTAATTTATCCTAAAATCCTTGCCTAACTGTCTTCCAACTAAAACCCACACTTTAATTTGGAAATAATGAAAGTACTCTGATTTCTTCTATGTTTAGGCTAATTCTAAAACCTACTTGATAAGCTTATGACTTTGCATGCAAAATGAACCAAACCGACAACTGATAAGAATAAGGAAATTTGTGAGGGTAAGACTAGAGGCATTTATAGAAATGTTGATAGATATACAGTTCACTGGAAAATATTGCTATCAAACCAGAAAACTTTGTGAATTGCGATTGATATTTCTAGGATTTTCCTTGCAAATGGAAGAAAAATTTCTGACAGTTTTGAAATGGCTGTTTTTAACATTATTTTAGACATTTCATTTTTTCATGGAAATTGACTTTTCAATTAGAAATAATTTGTCAAATTATAATCATAACAGAATGACAAGTAATCTAATATAACAAAGACTCAAACATTGAAATCAAAACAAATCCTTCTAATTTTCTGAATCAAGATATCTGAATGACCCAAAGTTCCTCTCTTTGCTTTACCATCATTTTCTTTTATGTGAAATCACTCCTGCTGGCAGACAAATTTTAAAATTCCCGAAAAGCCTTTATACCACAGATATTCCAGACTTCACACATTTCTAATATGGATAGTACATTAGTTTCTTCCTAGATTCATTACAACTAATGGATTGCTGTCAGGAAGATCCAGCCAAGAATCTAATATTATACTCTACAGTATTCACTTGACTATATACAGCAATGATTTAGCAGATTAAATAAAATGTTATCTAGAACCTAAACAGGGTTTTGTTTGTTTTATCAGTTTCACTGCAAATGGAGGCATTGCGATGGAAATAAAATGAAACTAGGATCTTTCGCTGTATTGTGAGATGGTTAAAATAAACCAAATGAACAATCCAATCAAACTTTGGTGTTACAGAACTAAAATCAGCCTTTTTTAATTAGGGTTTCAATGTTAATATATAAATAGAGGGAGAATCGTGCCCGTCAAGTTTGGTTAAAAGGGCGTTCTTGTGCAGAAAATTAGCCAGGGTAATTTCTACAAATTAACAGAAAATATAAAAGCAACAGCAACATGCAACTTAAATGTTGTCCTTTCACTATTTCAAACCACATGTTAGACTAGTATTTTTTATATTATATCGTATTGGGTGTCCACAGCCAGGCATTGGCAGTAGGGGCACTGCAGGGGTGGCCTCTGTGGGTGGAGGTGGGGGAAGAAAGGTGGTGGTCTAATGTTCGACTTTTGTTTGTCACTACCCAAATATATTTAAATTGGCAAAGAAAGTAAATTAATTTTCCTCAAGTTGAGTCTGCTTTGCCAGTGACAGGAACTGATAAGCAATTTCACTGCCTTTATCTCAGCCCGTGAAGTTTCTTATCCTATTTTTTCCTCCTGTCCTGCTAAGCGGGGGGAGGGAGGGGGCAGCTGGGTGACCCACCAGGTACATACAATCCAGTCATTGAAAGAAGTCACATGTACCAAGTGCATAGACAAATGGAGCCAAGGCTTCATGTTCAACAGTAGAGCATTCCTGTTTTCAGAGCGTGAAAATTATTTTAACACAGAAAAAGTAATAGACAATATGCTTTTTCCTCTCTGAAAGCTGTAGATAAAATCCTAATATTCTACCAGAAGAAAAAAAAATCAAGAAAACAAACAAAATAATATTTAAAATATCACATGTAAATGACAACATTTCATGTAAGACCTTGCATACATTTGCCTTTGGCACTGAAACTGGCATTTAGCACTCTAATAGTACCTTTTGAATGCCTTCAGTGCCTAATTTGGGCATCTCAATTTATGCCATCCTTTTTATTTTTGAAACCCATAGGCTGTTACATGTTTTTAATTTTCTTTTGATGAACCTGACAATTCAGAGATAATTTAAAGTCAACAGTGGAGGGAACAGTTATGACCCTATCCATTTCTTGCATCAGGCCTGCTGATAGAACATCTTTTTAAAGCTTTTCATTTTGAGTTAAACACCAAGAGATAAAGAAGACATGAGATCCTTAAATAAATTATTCTTCTGGTTAATCATCAACTCGTTACTCTTTCTGGCCACAGATCTGAAGACTGATATTTGTTCTCTTAGCTCCCTGATCATATGTTTTGCTACATCATATGGATCCCTTGAAATTTTCAAATCTTTATGATATTCCTTTTCAAAATGAGTTTCTCCTTCAGAGAGAAATTCTGACTTGTGGTCGCGGTTCCTAAATTTGTAATACTGTCACTGGAAAAGTTAAAATACATCTCACTCAAGCAAGTGCAGTTTATTGTAATATCCAGGTTGTTCATCAGATCTGTTTTTTCATTATTTACCATACTGTTGTTTTTGTGCATGTAAATTTTAACAAGACTGATTTTATGTAGTTTTGCGCATCACTGGTTGGGTCATGACTTGAATCAGGCCAGAAGGAAGCCAATAGGAAAAGACAGATGGATTATTTTTTCATTAGAATTCCTTTTTAAAAACTATCAGTTAGAAAGGTTTTAATGAATTCACTATCTGTAGTATTTTTAAATCATAATGAAATCAAATGCCTTACAGATATCTTTGCCAATGAATTCATAAACTCAATCAAAAAGAGCAAGTTTATTTGACAACTTTTTTTCATCAAGCTGTGTTGACTGACAGGGTGTATATTGCTATTATTTTAATTCTGCATTGATTTCATCTCCCATCACCTTGACTTAGTTGCCCTATATCCATTTAACCAGCTGACAGTTTACTGAAGTATTTGTCCTTCTTAAGCAGTGGTACAACAACAAATTTTTCCAGAGCCCCAGAGTTGTTTCACTCTTCCAGTCTGACACTCCTTTGAACATTTTTGCAACTTATCATGTGTGAAGTATTTTATCATAAAGTTAAATTATTTTTTTCTTAAAATGGTTATTTTGTTTTTTTCCTCTCAGTACTACTGGAACAAAATCTGTTTCGTTGCTGTTGTAAACATCAGCCTTTTTTCTAAGAACAGATGCAAAGTATACACTGGGGAATTCTTCCTTTACTACATCACTACTGACATTAATATTGTTCCTATTTGGTAAACTTGCCCCAGAACCTACCCCCAGGACAGACTTGTTGGGAGTGGAGAGAGGTGGAAAGTCCAGGGGAGAGAATTAAGAAGACTGCAGCCACTTAATCACTTCTCTTAGTACAGGGCACATACCGCAGGTTATGTGGTGGACTGAGGCTTCTTGGTAGTATCCTCTTTCCTTTCTTTCACGCTCAGCGTTGCAACTGCCCCTGCACCAGTCCATCACCAGGAATCACTTTGGCATCTATGCAATACTAACAGCAAGTCGAAATTATCTTTTTTCTGTTCACTGCTGACTTCCCTGATCTCAAGAACCACCAAATGTCTGAAACTGGCACACAGTTCAGAAAACTCTTTTACTTTTTTTTTTTCTTAATTGATCTGACACTTAACAGCATTTGCTTCAAAAGGTTAAAATCTGTTCCTATAACTAATCTTATCTTGTCTAAAGCCCCTTTTCTCTAGCGTATGGCTGGTCTGGCCTCTGGCTGACTTTCTGTCTTCACAAATTTCTCTAACATTCACTATCCTCCCCTCCCACCTTTAGTTTCAGCAAGGGTCCCTGGGAAGACTCCTACGAATCCATCATTGAGAATGGCAACAAGGGAAAGCAGCCATTTCCTGCTTCTCTAGAAGAAAACTGTTCTGACACATTCTCTTAAAGTATATTCTCCTCCCAAGGCAAGCACAGAGCTCCCATCAACACTAATGCACACACAGAGGTGAATATTCCCATTTGTGAGGGACTGTAATTGAATCACCATTAGCTTCAGCTCCTGGCGTTGTTCAGAATGGGTTGAGTCCTATTGCTTCTTGTTTCTAGAATGCAATAAACAAGAGTTAAACTATTTAAAGGCAGCTTTGTTCTTCTGTCAGACACCTGCTGAACATTTGTTTAAAATATAACAACTCCAAAGAGGTATTAGAATCTGGAAAGACAAAGGCCTGAATTAACCTTAACTATAGAGTGGCTATGAACGCCTCTGCCTCAACCACTTCAAAATCCCCTTTTCAGGTATCTATAGAACAGTTATATTACTAATCCAAATTTACCTCTAAGGTGTGTGAATGTACATTTTCCTAGTGTTTAAGTGGAAGAAGCTGTAAGGAAGCAGGATTGTCACTTCACTTCCAGCTTTCTACAGATAGCAGCGATATAAGAATACTCCATGGAGTAAGTGGTTGCTGCTTGATTTTTTTTTCCTCTCCAGAAGACAGATCCTTCCTAAGAAAACTTTACAGACTTACACATACACACACACAAAAAAAAAAAAAACCCAAACCAAAACAAAAATGTACTTTTATGAAAGCTATCCATCAAATGTCAAGGATAATAATCAATTTTTTGTCACAATGAACTGATAAAAGCTTTCAGTAATAATGTCATGGGGAAAAAAATTTGTGTTGGAACTCGTAACGCTCAGCCCTGATATCAAACGAATTCATAAAAGCTCAATACCACTGTAGCCCTCGGAGGCATGACAAAACACAATTTCTCATCCACAGGATATGGAATAATTCCCTCTTTTTATTTTTTTTTTCACAGAGAGAGAAGCAAAAGGAAAAAATCTGAATTTCAAAAAAAAATATTACACAATCCTGCTTATGCAGGTGAACATTAGTGATCATTTTGGTCGCCGATATCACAAACCGTTATGGTGATTTCTCTCACATCATGCAAATGGCTGCATAATGTCTACTCCTCTTGGAATGTAAAATCAAATCAGCATTCTAATGCTACAAGCCTGTGATGAGCTTGGAAATAAATATGCAGAAGCGCATAAAAAAAAAAATCAAGGCAATCAAGGAGAGCCAGCGTCCTAGCTCGGACTATAAATCTTTGTCTGTTTCAATCGTAGAGCTGGCCGAATCAGTGTAAAATTCGAGCGGGGATGTCATCAATTTCTGTTAACCTCTCTATTCTTCTTTGTGTTGGCGGTGCAGTGATGGATTGGTTTTGTCACTTGTGCTCAGTTCACAGTATGTTAACATGGAAGGGTGCAGTCAGGTTATGAAGAAGGGTTATTACTGTCCCAGCTCTGACCTGGACTTACTATCTTTTCTAGTATCACAAAACCTTACTGTCTTTGGGACTGAGAAGTAGCATCCTTGGAGCTGCCTAATACTAAACAGAGCAGCCAAGATTTTTTTTTTCCCTGCAGTTGTTTGCTATAGTTCTTTCCAGTCACTTTGCTCCAGCTCATAGGCCTATTCTTTCCTACCATTTTTTAATTAATAAATTAATGTAGGAGATGCTTATTAATCCAACTACCAGTGCAGGAAGAAAAGTAATGAATTATTGGATCACATTAAGAGGAATCTGTGATTTGCAAACACAAAAAGATTTATAATTTTACAGTCTCCAAATAATAAAGCACTGGTAATAAAACAGAGGTAATAACATAAACTTACTGGCATGTAGTGAATACATAAATGTTTCAAGGAGTGGACTAACAATTCTTTCATGTTGTCGTTATCATGTGTTTGGTAAGGGTGTTTAAATTGTGCTACCTAATTTCTGCAGTGGATTTGAAGTGTTAGGTTGTTATTCAGTTCTTGTTTTCTGCTTCTCTACGCTGTGCTGATGCATTTGCTGTGATCTGTACTGTGCAACACTAAGACACCTGGCCCTACTTCAAAAACTCACAAGCTCAACTTTTAGCAACTTAAAGCTCTATTAATGTCAATGGAGCTGCTCAAGTGCTTAAGTTAAGCATGTTTCTAAATGCTTTGATGGAAGAGTGTAATAAATCCTAATCCAGAGCCCAATGAAATCTTTAGGAGTCTTTATTTTGACTTCAGTGGGCATTGTATCAGGCTAATAGAGCTCAACACCTTGCAGAACTGAGCCCTTAAACAGTTGGCTCATTTCACCACATAAGTGGTTGTTTTAGTGGTGGATGAAGTGATCCCTATGTGTAGCATTTAATATAGTGTGTTTCAGCTTGTTAAGTTAGCAAAGTGCTTTGGGATCACTTGAGATGAAAGGTACAACACGAATGCAAGTTATTATTACACTGCCAGAAGTACCATTTTTTGTCGGTGAAAAATCGCATTAAAATAAATGCTTTAAAATGAAGGAAATAGAACATTAATCTATATAAGCCTATAGCTATTTATTTCTGTAAAGAAAAGCCAAGTGGAACAAAACAACCCCGGCACTAGGTAGCCTAGGTTCTGCAAAAAAAAAGCTGAACAACTGAGGGTCAATGGCATTTTGTAAGTGATGCTTTTGCTCTTGACAAATTGGACCCAGGATATAGGAGTAAATCTGGTCACAAATGTCTGCCACTTCTCGGAGCTGTGTTGGCTGCTCAAAAGCAATTAAGTGAAGTGGGTGCTCAAGTCCCATTGAATGTCCCAATTAACAATTAGCAGGACTTGTGCTCTTAAGGGTTTTTGGAGATCTCAATACAACACTGAGAAAGTCGCATGAAGGAGACCCAGATTCCATACTCTTTCTATAGGAGCTATTTTTAGAGTCATATGAAAAAAATCCTGAATTAAATATAATAGAGAACCAAGAAAGAAGCAATTGTAATGTCATAGCTTATATTGCTATTCATCATTGAGTTCAGGAATGTAGGAGCCTAGGCAGACAGCAGGCAAGGCAATCTGACCAAATTCAGACTGATAGAAGTTTTACAAGCCATTTTCTCCATTAAAAGTGTATTCCTACATCCTGGTTTTTTTAAGATGTCTTGGGAAACCAAACCACTGTATATTTACAATGAAATCAGAGATAAGGGTGGCATGATAAAGTTTCTCTACAACGCCAGTTTAGCTTGTTTTTTCTCCCAAGTTTGTTTATTTTTCTCTTGTTATGAATTTAAACAGAACAACTTGTTCATTGCCAACTAGAGAGACTCTGGTAAAACTAGTCAAGAAAGGATCCCAAAGAAGTCATACTGACCTTGCTGATAAATTCCACCTGGAAAAGTACTGCATGCAGCACTGAACCCAAGAGGAACACTACATTTGTTCATGCTGCCTCTGTCCTGTGGAATGGAATTGTCACTCCAGAAGTGAGTGTTTCTGGTCTCCCACCAGCTCACATGGACCCTCACGCGCTACGTGGCCCCCTTACATGCGTAAATAGAGCAAATGCAATCCGCCACGAAAAGCCCTTGTGATAGTCTCCAGAGAAATGAATCCCATTAAATTAGTTATTGTATTGCAAATATTTTTAGCAGGATGCCCATTTCCTGCAATGTTTGCCTTAAAGGTTCATGTTCTCAATTACATAATGACATACAAATTAAATGCAATTTCAAATTTAAACCTGTACAAGTGTCAGTTATCAAGTTCCCCTGTTAGTCCCATGAGGCTGCCCACAGCAGTGCCGGAAAGTGCACTGCTCTGCAGACATTACATTACTTACCCCAAGAAACTCCTATTGAAGGAATAAATGCTAATGATTCTTATTTATTATTGATACTGCAGAGTCCAGTGAACTCAGACATGACATTAGGCCTGATTTAATAGATGCTGTGCCAAAACCAGAGAACTACCAGAGCTGCATGCCTCTGCCAGATTTTAAGGAGAGATGGAACAATTTTTGTCATCTAGACCAACCTGCAAAGCAACAAACCCACTCTGCTGCATCATCCTTCTGTGGGTAGGACCTACAGGAGGGGCTAGTTTAGGTTTTCCTAAACTCCACGAAACTTTGATTATTGTATTGTGCACTACTTTATCTAATCAATGTAGATCATCCTAGATCAAGTGGAATGATGTTCTAAGCGCCCTGCTAATAAAATAATATAATTTCATCAATTTGTTTAAAGAGAATGCAAATTAATTAGGAGCTTGGTGAAAATTCTTTATTTTAAAACCCCTAAGAATATTTTTGAAAAAAATTCTTTATTTTTCTTATGTTTTCTTAGGTTTTATTTTAGTTCTAACATTGTTTGCAAGGCCGTATTTGAGTGAAATCCTTGACATGTTGAAGAGTTGTTTTTCATAACCTAAGATGATGGAGATTGGTTTTTTCTAAGATCCAATTCTGAGAAGCCTGCAAAGGGTCTGGATGTTTGTCTTGATAATTTATGAGCAAATCCATTGACTATGGGACTTCGGGTTTTGGGCCCACATTCAGCTTAAATAAGGACTATTTTCAAATGAGGACTAATATGCAAATTAACACTTTACAATCTTCATCAACAGTTATTTAAATCAACCCTCCCCAAAAGCAGGAACAAAACACATAGACACCAGTGAACATAGAAAAACTAACACACAAATTCAAACACAGACACACAGAATGTCTAATGAGAGGGAGAAAAGTTGCTTCTAAATAATACAGAGTAACTTTAAAATATAGTTTAATGCATGTCTAATTCTAGTCTCACCCTTCAGTTTCCCTTTTCTGCTTAAAATGTGTTGACCTTGAGTCCATTCTGTAATGAAGGTGTTTGATAAATCAAATCCTTCAGAGGTGTAGGTAAAAAGCACTTTTTAGAATGTTAAACTGGCAACACGCAGGGTACAGTTATTGCTTTAGAGAAATGTCATAGATGTCCTCTAACCTTTTTTTAGGAACGTATTTCTTGGATGATTTTTTTCAAGGACTCAGGTCAGGAAGAATCTACCCCAAGGGTAGTTGGAGGGAAGAAAAAATAACAAGGCATGGTGGCACCTGGGGACCACAACATTGTTCACATCCTCTGTAATCATCAGTGCACTGCTCAGCTGCTTTGGTAATTTACATAATACCATCCTGACACGTTCACTTCAGTTATCCATCACCATTGGGATGGTGTTGCTGTTTTCCTGCTTTATTTTCTTTCTCCCTATCTCACTCTCTGTGCCTTTCTTTCCCTCGTTGTGTCTTATGTTTATCTGGCCAAGCAAAAAAGATTGATTTCACATTGTTTCTGCCCTCCTTGTTCAACAAATATGAATTTGGCAAATGATGAGGCACCAAGCACAGCTAATAAGCAAGAATGCACATATAGAGATTTTATTCTCTACATTTTAATGAATAGTATCTTTGGGGGAACTGAGGAGGAGAAGAAGAGTGAGAATTTAATGGATGCAGAGATTGGGGAGAGAGTCAGTTTAATAAAACTAAATTCTAAGGATATGATGGACTTTATTCACATATAATCATGTCTAAATCTGCAAGATAAGGCAGGACACTAAGCTTAAAAAAAGCTTAAAGCTTTTGCCTCTTAAATTACATTTCCTCAAAAATGAAGAAAAGAAAGGTAATATTTTATATTTTCTAAATGTATTTTTTATTGTCGCCTGACAGATGAATCGGCCATTCCGAAAATGTGATTATTTCCTGCAGTCCTACCTACCAAGACCAGACTACAGTCTTGTTCTCCCCAGTTTCATACCTCTACACCCTTTTGACTTTACTGGAGTTGTTCCTGATGTACATCTCTGTAACTGGTATTGACAGTTTCACCCTTGTGTGCACCCTTGTCTAGCTCCCTTGTGTATGACAAGGGGGATAAAGTCACCTTCCCACAGTAAAGGAAAACATGAAGACATAAGGACCACTGAAGTGGACACCTGGATGACCTATTTGTTGTTACTTTCACCCACCTACTGGGGTGAATTTCTCACACTCTTAGCCACTGATTCCCTGGCAGTGAAAGCCCCGAGCACCTTGGCTACCAGGACTTCCCGCTGCAGGAAGCTAAGAGATGTTTAACCCAATGTGGTGCTTGGGACAGAAAAGGGCAACAGAGCATTCATAGCAAGCACTCGTATGGGTGTCCCTGAATGAGTGCGGAAAATGATTCCTGGTCTCTGTAAAATTATATTCCCGATAAATCATTACAGGGCAGAAAAGACCAAGCCCTGCAAAGTAAGAGAATGATGGTATTCAAAACCAGTGCCACCAACCCCCTATTATGCAAAAATACTGGGATGGGTAAATCAGCTACATATTTGTTGAGAGATGGGGACGTACAGAAAAGGCTAACAACCTTAGATGATCTCCACAGTTTGTGCTTCTATGCACTGCATTATTTAAGCAAATGTATTAATTTGCTTGGTGCCAGCACTCTGGAAAAGTTGATCCTCTGTAAGGTCAGGGTCTTCTGCAACTAAAGACTTTGCATAAACTTATGGATTGTCTGCATCAAATCCATGGTATGAATGGATTTCTAAAATCAAATATGCAATGTAAAATAGAAAATATTTTTAATGAGTAAAGCCTTCCCCCTCAAAAATCTTCCCATACAAAAATGGAAAAGTATTTGTTATAGATTATAGTCACAGACTGTAGTTGCATTTCATACCAGGATCTTTACTAAAGGCTCCTTATACTCTTTGATTCTTCTTTCATAAAAAGTTTATTCTGATAAAGAAATACAGGACTTATTGAAGACTCCTCAGAGGTGTTTCAATTAAATCCGTCTTCTTATATATCAACTTTGTGTAGCAGAAACAAATTCAAGGCCCTGTCCTGCAAACATTGATACAATGAGATAACTCAAGAGAGCACTCGAATGATCTCAAGTATAGGCTCCACTAGACAAATTTAGCCTTGGCAAAATCAATTTATTTCATGTGTTTAACACCACTTTATGCTAGGAATGATTTTTTTTTTTTTTGAGGGGAAGAACGACTTCATTTTGACACAAAAAATATGTCATACAAACCACCTTGTTTAGAAAAGCCAGCATTTGTCTGTGCAAAGCAAATACATAGGACATTCAAGCACCTCAGTAGGTTGGGAAAATGCAAGAACACAGGAAGATTCTTCTGGGGTGTCATAGAAAGACTGTGAAGATCAGTGATTGCATTAATCTCAGGGGACCTTGAAACAAAATTTTACAGCAACTGGCCAAAATATTTTGAACTAACTACAGATAGCATGATCTTTTAACCTTTGTAATATTAGTATTCTGTTTTTATCTGATGTGCTCTGACATTTCTTTAACACAGTAGACAAAGATGGTATAATGAGATATGAGTACTGACCATAGATTTGGTACTCTGATCTGTTCATGATAGTGCTAAAGTTACAGGGCTGTAGTTGAACCTTTAGCAAACTAGTTATTCACTTTCTTTTTATTCATGTTACAACTTAATCTTATATGTGAGACACAGCCATCCCTTCATCAAAACTAAAAATCTTTGTCTCTGATAATTTTTAAACTAGCCCTATTTTACAGGTTTTGTAAAGTAATGCTAATTATGGAAAAAATAGCTATGAAACAGCAGGCTGATATGCTGTTATTTTGGCTTCCCCAACACTGGGCTAGAGCTGATTGTTTCCAGTACAGTACACGTTAATGTGGCTGTCATCGTTGCTTCTGGAATAGCTTCTGAGGGGCTCAGTTCAGGCAGCAATTTATGTTGGTGCTGAGAGTACAGCTAGCACAGTTAAAGGAGACCTCCTGAGCTCTGGGGCCCTAAATCTCCAGCCACTTGACATTAGTGAACAACATCAACTGTGTTTCCATTTTCCACAAGAAGAAAAAAAAATAGACTTTTTTAAATTTTCCTTTTTTTTTAAAGCTGGGAGAGAGGCATGTTGGCAACTGATACCAATGTGACCTCTCTCTGACTGACAGAAGGTTCATCATGGCATACTATACCTGTCACCTCAGTAATGTATGCAGTCTCAGCTGCCCAGTGATTGCAAAGTGAAAATTCCCATCCCTGACCTATAAGTTGTAACCTTTGGGTGCATTGCATGGAAAGCAGCTTCACTGGTGAGCTATGCAGATGTTGACAAGGTGTGGAAAATTAATACAAAAGAAGATGAGCATTTTCCAACCTCCATATTTAACAATTGCCTCTGACCATCCATTTAGCAAAACACTACACAGATATGATAAAGGAGACAGAGGTCCTTTCTTCCAGAGGATGCCCGGCAAGGAATGCATTTCTAATGGGAACCTCTTCTGGGTCTGGATACCAAAGGTTTCAGATGCTTTCTCTGCCTTACAAATTATTATATCATAGTCAAAATGATATGAAAATGTCTTTATTTTCTAGATAGTATCACATTCCAAATAAATTACTTTACTAACTCTTTTAACATTCATGGTCTAATTGTGTATAGAATATATTATTTTTTAATAAATTTACAAAGCCTGGGAAAATCCACAAGGAATTTGCATCCATAGAGGAGTTCTCATCAAACAACTAATATTGTGCTTTTGTCAGCTGAAAGTTGGAATGGTTCCTATGTATTATAACTTGATTAAAACACACAGATAGTGAATTCCCAAAGAAAATCAGAAATCACATGAGCATTTGGTACTGTTTCATTCTGTGTTCACAAGGATACAGGTAATGAAGCCAATGAGCTACAGATTTACAGAGACTAGATGCCCATATATTAAAAAACAAGCAACAAACAAAAAATCCCAGCTCAATTCTGGCACTATCTAATATTATAAAGTTACTTTATTTGGTCTGGATTTTATGATACAAATTGAATTAAGGTGCACATACATGCAGTCCATTTTTGTCTTTTAGGGGGGAACCTTTCTAACTTTCTACTGTGATAAAGGAAACCATTAGATTCTGTCAGGGTGAGGAGGAGGGAAATCACTTTTATTGAAATAAGAACAAAATGATAGTGTCAGACAATGAATCAAAGAGATAAAATATTACATCTAATAAACATGTTACATATGGGATTAAACATCAGCCTCTAGAATTACAGAACAACAGAAGTTATAGGAAAACAATAATATTAGTATTGAAAAATAATGATTTGAGTTCCTATCATGGTTAAAAAAATATCTGGAATTTAGTAAAGGAACTTAAACAGGCGGAACTAACTTGCTATCCTGGAGTGCCAGGAGTGTTTTAGGGCTAAGTCTGTAAGCCTTGCTCCTGCCTGTTGTCTCATTTACCTAAGTACAATTACTTCTGAGAGTGACTGGATCACTTGGTGAGATCATGATCTTGACTGATAATACACAGTCTTCAAAGGCAAAAAAATAGGTAACCATCCAGCTCTCCTGGATAGTCAACATTTCTGCCTTTGAAAATATCTCCCCCTCGCTGTCCATTCAGAGGCAAGTAGCCAATGTATTGCCTGTGACTAAAAGCATGCCATAGATGTACATACACTTCACTACAATTTGATGTGGCCAGCATTGCTTAATTAAGCACATAATCAAGCTCTCATGTCTGCTCCTCCCTCTTGCATCTCTCCTTATCACTTGGTAATTTTCTTATCCCTGCCAACATGGGGTGAAACAGCAGCATATAAACATCCACCCCCTCTTTCATCAGCCCAGCATTGTGATGGTTGTTTGTGTAATCGTAAAAATTTTGTAAGCATGTAAGGAGGACACCTTGAAATGTTACTTGAAAAGAAAGTTTCTTTGAGTTCAATACAGTCCTTCCACTACTGATTGAAAGACCACTTGTCCTATTTTTCTAGGAAGTTACTGCTGTAATTCCAGTAACTCTTACTTTAGAGATGGACGACAAAGTTCTGGATGCTGAACTGGAGTCAGGTGTCTGGTTCTTAGCTCCACTTTGATTTTCTGTTGACCTTAAGGAAGACATACAGTCTGCTTTAGAGAGGAAAAAAAACCCAAAACACACCACCAAAAAAACCCCCACATGTCATTTGAGCAGCCTTTCAGGTGTCTGACACTGAGATTGATATACCTGTAACTCACCTGCACATCCATCCTACATTGCAGGCCTATAATGCTTTGTGGGAAGAACTCGGGCAAACTTGTCTGATCAGCACTGAGAAGATGGTGTCACGGGACAACATGACAGCATATGTGGTGGTTGCCTCAGGCTGAGTAAGCCAAGCCACCCTTGTTCCCAGTAGTCCATGCTGCAGGTAGGTATGCAGCCAGGGAAAGGCAAACTCAAGTTATCTCTCTCACTGTTGTAAGCACTCCCACAAAGCCAGTGGGAGCCTAAACATGGGCTTGTATACAAACTCTTTGGATGCAAGGTGAATTTGGACTCCAACATCGCTTTCCACCTATGCTTAGAATATAACATAAATGTAATCTCCACACCTCAGTTCTCTACAAAACGATGATAACAATCCTTTATTTCTCCCACCCTTTGCCTGTAATTATCTATTTAGCATTCAAAACTTTTGTCTCTTCCCACGTTTTCCAGAGCCTAGCACAATTTGAACCTGATCATAGTCAGGATCTCTGGACACTACTCTAATGGAAATAATTCTAATGATAAGAGTAATGCCCCAAGGGTGTTGCAAAGTATCCTAATATCCAAACCCGATTGTAATTTTATTTAGATTTTATATTACTGACTAAGAGCGTTTATCTTCTTGCCATGTGCGGACATGTAGTTAGTGAACATTGGTTATGGGTTTCCAAGATAATGTAATGCAAACAAATCATATATCGTCTGAGAATGAGTCAGGCCCACATTTCAACTTGATTTGATTTACCGTCACCTGTGTTGCAATGACTATTAGTCTGTTGAAATAATGAAAGAAAGGGAATAAGGGCTTTTAAGGCCAGTGTGGGAAAGTACCTGTTATATAAGCATGTTTAAAATGCAGAAGGAATAAAAAATTAGAAGACTTAGAGCACTGGAAATTAAATATGTGATGCCTCTTCTGAAAAAGGACTATACTTGCCTTGATGGATGCCAGGGTGGATTCATCTGATAAATCTGCTCTGACTTTAGTCTTGTCCATACTCAAGACTGACTCAGATGTGTGGAAACAAGTGGAATCCTACTCAGCTCATACCTCATATCAGGTTCAGATTGGTCTTTCCTTATACATAGTACAGCACCATAGAAAAACCTCCAAATTCAGATCTGGATCGGTGTTTCTCACCAGTTATCGCCGAGTGCTAAACTAAAAAGAATGATCCAAATTCTTGTGCCTAGTGAAGGGACCAGCCCTCTCATCTGTCTGGGGTAGTCAGGTGTTGATCCAGGTGTAGTAACAAGGAAGTTTGATAACTTTCTGTACAAAGGCATTTTGTGAGCACAGATAGGAAACAGTGGTGATTTTCCAAAACGGATAATAAATATCTGCTTTTGTAACTAACTGCTTTGGCAAAAATTCTGCTTTTATACCCCTTCACACACACATCCCCCCAAACACTCAGCTGTGCCACCACTCCTTCCATGTACTGGTTTTGTGTTTTGCCCACTGGACCTGGAACTGAAGGCTGTGTCTGCTGGCACTCTGTTTTGCTGGGTGTTTTTGCTGTGGATACACTCTGAACTGCTGGAATACCTGCTGCTCTTGAGCACAGATAACAAGGTAATGTAAGACAAGATTTCAAAGGAGACACACAGACATGTTGTCTCATACCTTTTCTGCTCCTCATTATTTAAAGTCTGAGAGAGGGATGTGGGGGAAAAAAGAGCTCTTCACAGGTCCCATGGGGCTGCAAAGACATCAGCTCGTGAATATTTCACAAGTGTATCTCTGTCCTGTAACATTGCTGTACAGTTACCTGCAGTTCAAAGGTAAGGACAATAAGGAATGCTCTATATTTCATTATCGTGAAAAGCAGGAGAGCTTAATTCTTTGCATTTGTAAAATCCAGTGTTTTTTCTTTTCAGTGATTAACTTTTCAGTGACAACGAAATCCGTTTTAAACCTAAAGATAAAATCAATTTATATTCTCCGCGTGCTACAACTTCTCCACATCTGGTGAATCTCTAACCTGTCAGTTACAGTGAAAAGTTGAAGACTTTGTTTGTTTTAAACTGCTTCTAAATGGCAAATGGCAGGGCTCCTTGCTCTTCCTCTGTTTTACAATCCCAGTTTCATCATATTGGAATTGATTGTGCTTGCTAGAACTTTAGCTATTGAAACACATCTCAAATATGCAGCCCTGCTGCAAACTGTGCTATAGTTGTATATTTGAAAATTTTTTTAATGGGATGGTCCAAGACACTGTTTGCTGTCATGACTGACCACGTAATCTCCAAAATTTGGGAAACCTTGCTTATTTCTGTTGACAAGAGAGTATTTTCCGTCTCAGTTCCTTTTTCTTTCCCTTCTGGCCCCTTGCACATCCCAGAAGGATTTGCCTTCCTCTCTTCAGCTGACTCTGATTTTATCAACCAGTTCTGATAGTGAAAACAACACAAGAAGTGGGGGTTTGTATACTTGCCCTCATGAAAGAGAAAGGAAAGCAGGAGGAAGCATACAGAGAAAAAGTGTAATAATGAGCAAAATGCAAAATACAAATTGCTTTTACCCATCTTGACTAGCAAACAAAGCAAGACAGCATCAGCATGCATTGGAGTGCTTTGTAAGCTACATGTCGTTAGAGCCTTGTGTTTTCAGTTAGCTGATTCTGTAATAAAAATTGTTGGTACTGGCAGCATTGCATCATTGTTCAGAGCAAGAAAAAGCAATTTGGCCTATTGTTTCCAGAAACAGTTTTCTCTTATAAAAACAATATAGTTGTTTAACCTAAATATAAACACATATGATGTCAATAATTTTATATACATTACAGACTGTTACATGGTCTTTAACAACTGTCAGTGCGAACAGATAAAGTCTACATGGCTGGTTTGGCTCATTTATTACCACGAGTAAAAGGTGCCGTGGCTGCTCCTGGCTCTCTGTGCTCTCCCCGACAGTACATGTTACTCTCTACGTGCACCAAAGTCTGGCCTTTGAGAGGCAGAAACTTGTCCCCATAGGACTAAACACACGGTTGCTGCTACTGCTTTCTTTCAGTCTGACTGCTTGCAGCTCAGTGATTTCAGGGAGTACGTAATGAACGCATTAAGGGTTGGAATAAACTAGGAACCAAAAAAAGGGACTCCTTCTCACCTGGGCTCTGAAAGTGATTCCCTCATTGTCCTAAGTCAAGTTTCTTTATTTTCCTGTCCTAATTTACTATCTGTGGAACAGCGATGTTAGTTTTTCCTTCTGTCGCAAGGAAGATTTTGATAGTGAATTAGTTAATGTGAAAGCTGTAGAGTTCTCTAAGTTACTTGTCAGCTGGAGGTCAGCACCCTCCAGATCAGCAGATTATTTGGATAGTTATCTCCTGACTTCTTTTTTTATAAAGATTACTCATGCACAAGGACCTCAGATTTTCTTCTCATAAAGCAGCAGGATGGTAAATGCCCTGATGACCTCGTATCATACCCGCAGCGTTAGTCAAATGTGACTAAGTGAGTTGGAGGGAATCTTCCTCCTTGGCATCCTCACACTTCTCACTCTTGCCTGCCCTGACCCTGCTGCACAGTCACCATGGGCCACATAGATGTTGGCTATGCCTTGGGAAGTGAGGTGAAAAATGCTTTAGCAGGCTGAGTGAAGTAAGCTGTGGAAAAGCAGTGTAGCCCATGAACAGGACAGCTTACTCTTGTGCACACAGCAGATTTATTCATTCAAATGCTTCCAAGTGAGCAGGAATTGATAAGCATTTACAGAAGGGAGCTATACAAAACCTAGTGCCCAGGGATGGAAAAGAGAAACCATATTAGAGTTAAAGCATAGCTACTTGTACAAGTGTACAGGGAGTGGAGTGATAGGATGAGGGGTAATGCTTTCAAACTGAAAGAGGGGAGATTTAGATTAGATATTAGGAGGAAATTCTTTACTGTGAGGGTGGTGAGGCACTGGAACAGGTTGCCCAGGGAAGCTGTGGATGCCCTGTTCCTGGAGGTGTTCAAGGCCAGGCTGGATGGGGCTTTGAGCAACCTGCTCTAGTGGGAGGTGTCCCTGCCCATGGCAGGGAAATTGGAACTAGATGATCTTTAAGGTCCCTTCCAACAGGAACCATTCCGTGATTCTGTGGGACCCAGCTCCTGGGCCCGTGGAGTTAGTACTAGCATCTCAGGGCTCTTTAAAATCTGGTCGGATGAGAATAGAATTAAGCATTGTGTCATACTTTGCCCTGTTGAGGTGCAGAAGCATCCCATTTCGGAGTGTCCATGCAGTTGCAGAGTGTGTCTGTGCGGGTCACTGCTTGCTGGCCACTCCAGCAGACGCAACACACCTGACCACTTTAGTAGGTTGACTCAGAATGATAGAGCAATGTCAAAAGATGCATTTCTGATGTCACCTCTGTGTTTTAGGAAGAAAATGGAGTCCCTGAGATGAAAGGGAATCTGACCACACCTGCACTGATCCCGCACTGCAATTGTGCATGGTGGCTGGAGACATGTCATTAATGAGACCACAGAAGATAAGCCATGTGCTGATGAGGATCAAGGTGTTCCTAATGCTTCGGACTGCTTTAGTACAAGTTCACTGGAGGCTGTTAATCATCATAATGGAATACAATGGCACCCTGAATACTGTTACAGAGGTGAGTGAGTGCTCACGTGCTTAGGCCTCCATGAATAAGAGCACATTGTTCGACTAAAAGTGATAGGATGCAGTATGAAATTACTATGAAATACGCTCATAAAACCTCAGTCATACAGTCTGATCCCCTCCTCCTCCTTCCCCCATCCAACTGTTCCTCAGGTTGCTTTCACTTATGTTTTAACAGCAAACCATAAAACATTGTGCATGTATCAAACCCAACAAAACTTCAACTCAGTTTCTGTATTATAAAGAACATTGGATTTCCTTGTGATTTCTACTTAGATTAGTAAGGCTAAAATTAGCAATTAAAAGGAGATTTCCCATATTGTAACTGAAACAGGCTTACTGCATCCTGGATTAAATCAGGAGACTGTGCTGAGAGAAATACCTTACAACTTCTTTAAAATACCTCACTTACATATCACATAACAGCAAGGCATTGTAGGAGTTAACATGACATTAATTCTATAGAAGAGATAGGAGTTGACTATTTAATAGTTTCTGTTTAATGCTAGGCCACACAGACAAATGCTTCTGTGAATTATCTAGAGAGCTGTTAGGGAAGGAAAGATATTAATTGGTCTGATGCAAAGCGGGAGGGACATGTAAGAAAGGGAAGATGAAAGGGGAGTACAGAAAACCGCAGTTGTAACTATCTGGTTGATCTGAGCATTATTTTGGACAACTTATCATTGCAAAATCTTACTTTATTGGTTGAAACATGTTTGGGAGTGCTATTGATTTTTTGGGAAAAAGATCATTAGTCTTTTATTATAAACTCTTGATTTATACTACTCTCCGTTCATTGGTTCCTGGGGGAGAATATTGAATTGATTGGTTGAGCTCTAGGTTTTGGGGTTTTTTGTTTTTGTTTTTTCCTTTTTTTCCCACTCATTCTTCTTGTTAGCTCTTTCTTTTCTTTTTCTTTCTTCTTTTTTTTCTTTTCTTTTTCCCCATCTTGTTTGTCTGATGTGATCAATGAAGAGATTTTGAAAGCTCCTATTCAAAAGTATCTCAGCATTATCTAGCTTTTATTCGTACCATTTAAAGTAAAAAGAGTTGTTATATGCAGTCAATACTTTAGAGATGCTGACTTTCTGTCTTCCAAGCATGTTTATATTTGACGAAATCCTAATCACTGCAAAGAGGTAAGTCCATGCTTAAACAGTGTAAATAGGTCCCAACTACCTTATGGTGGAAAGGATTTAACACAATGTCAGTGATTTGGGTCAGAAGAGATCCACAAGGTCATACAACTTACATCCCACCCTTAGAGAACTCTTCCTAAATAAATAAATAAATTATTGTTAATTAAAGAATCCTAATGTTTTAAACAAACCAGTTTTAAATATGATAGAAATACTAGGGACATTACCATTGCTGGCAGTATATTTTTCACCACAACACCTCTCTGATTCTTAAGAACTATTCTAGTGGGGAGGAAAAGTTCACCCCCATTGGAAACTCTCACTGCTGTGCATTTTATAAATAGGAGTAATTTTCTATCACTGCTTTAAAAAGCCAGAGGTCTTTGAGTAAGGATGGCCAAAATGCTACAATGCTAGTGCCAGCAGCCTTAGTCACTGTTCACTGTGTTGTGCTGCGAGCTGTGAACAGTGGCTCCAGATACGGGATGGCAGAAAATGGACAGAAGTTCAAATGTTGAATTGTGACAAAGATGATGACTGAGTTAGTTTAGTAAAATGGCTTGCAATAAGTACCAGACCACCAGTCCTTATGATTGTAGGACTATAGTGTACGGGCTGATGCTGTTCCTGTTCCTGTTCCTCTTTTCATTCCCATTCTTAATCTAGAGGGACTAGGGAAAAGATGGGGGAGAAACAATCTCTCCAACAATACCATAAACAAATCATGCAGAATAATGATGTAGGCTCTTCTCAGATGCATTACCCTGCTTCCTTTGATTCTGATAGTCCTTTAAGTAATGTTGCCATTGCTGTGTGATTTATTTAGGGGCTTTGTGTTTGCAATTTAGCTGTGCAGCATGCAGCTTGCTATGATCTATACTAAGGGATACGGTTGAGTACATCTGAATAGTGTAACCCTATGGAATCTGAAAGCAATGTGTTGTAACTTACATATCTTCTTCTGAAGAATTATATTCCAACTCAATTTGATTTTTACCTGATGTTTCACCTATTAAAATGAGACATTTAAAAAGGGAGGAATTTGCAGCTGCTGGCTTCTCAGAAAAGATCAACTGTTTCTGTAATTAATATGGAATATAACTATTTAAAATAATGAAACACCCATAATATGTTTCAAGAAAGCAGCTTATGGATATAATTAGAACTAGAATAAAATTGATCTGATGGCAAACACCATCTATTGAACTCCATGAATGGAGCAGCTTCAGCAAGCAAATAACACAGGTGGGAAAATATCCGAAACAAACACATGATGATCTTAAAGGTCTTTTCCAACCTAAATGATTCTATGATTCTGTGATTCTATGACATGGAAAAATAAGGCTGACGGGAAAACCCTACAGCTGAGTTTCTTGAGGCTCTGTCTCTCAAAGAATAAAGCATGCAGAGTGGTGAACTGGTGAACTGGGGCAGGCTGGTGTTTATGGCAGAGAACAGGGACCTGTGAATGAGTCCTGACAGCCACATGGTGGTGTGAAGACAATCGGCTTGTCAGGAGATTGTAAAGTGTCCTTTCCACTGAGGTACCGGTACACAAGGTGAAAATTCAACTCCCTTTCCTCTGTGTCATTCGTTATTGTTTCAGTCTGCCCTGGAGAGCTAAGACAACTGGCCTGCCCTCCCAGCTGATGTTTCTTCTAACAATTTCTCTTGTGTGCCTCTGCAGACGTTGGCTCTTTGCCATGTGAAAGCCTCATGTGTGAATCTGCCTGGTGGCCCAAATTTGGCCTTCTGCTTCTGGTGGATTTGAGCTGTTGATTGGTGATTTCTCAAAACTTCATGTTTGATGATGAAGTCTGAAAGTGTTGTCTACAGGACCCTGGGGGTCTCAGTCTGGTTTATTTTTCCCTGGGCTTTGCTTTCTGTGCTACGTTGTGCTGTAGGAGACACAAGAGAGAGACGCGTGACTCCTCCTGTGCTGTTCCAGTCTGCAAAATCTCTGCTTATTCTGGCAATTAATTTGCATTTCAATGGTCAAGAAAAATATGAGCATAGAGGTGCAATAAAATTTGGGCCTGTGACCTTGACTGAGCTGTGTCACCAGCTGAGGAATTACGGGACTAAAATGAAGCATACAGGGACTTCTGGAGGAGCAAAACAACACACAAAAGAAACAAACCAAACCAAACCAAAATATGTTGATACTATTTCACTGCTTTAATTTCTGCTAATTAAGAAGAAATCCCTTGTCTGAGATTGATAATGGAGCTCTTAGCATTTTATTGTGGAGCGTATCCAACCATATTGGGCCTGGGAGGCTGGACAACTTCTCCCTCCTGCCATGCCACGGGATGCTTAGGCATTAGGCAGCGTGAGTAGGGTGCAGAGACCTCAGTCCCTTAGCCCTGCTCCTGCTCCTTCAAATAAATCTACGCCGGTAGGGTACGTCTAACCCTCAGTCGTGTTAGAATACGTGGTGAGCCAGGGAAAATATGCCACATTCACCAGCAGTGAAAATGTGCTCCACTATATTATACTGAAGGCTTGGCTGAAAGGAATTGCTTTTTTTGCAAATTTGGAGTAGCAGAAGGATTTTATTTATTAATTCCTTCATGTGTTTTAAAAATAGTTTTTAGCATCATGTCTACTTTGGGCTAGAACATTGCAATCAATACAGAGAGTTCATTATCAGTAAGCATTTGCTTGTATTAACAAGAGCATATGTGTACTAGTACTACAGAAGAGAAATACCTGCTTTGGTTACAGCAGATTATTCTTGTAGTGCATTTGCTTTTTTTAACCATATTTTCCAGACACAGCTTAGGATCTTCAACAGATTTTTATATTTGTAAAAGGTTGAGAACATATAATTGTTAATGAAATTGTTGCATGTTGTTACACTTCTAGTGTAAGTTTCAGTCATTCCTTGGGCACTTTGGCAGCTGATATAACCTGTTCAAAATGAAGCAGCAGCATTCCTAGAACTCCGTCCTGCTGGGTGACACTGTCACTGAATCTGAAAGACACGAGTGAAGACTGAAAACCCATGATCACTGAGGAAGAGCAAGGAGCTTAAACCACAGGGCAGAGAAAGCGTATTACAATGCTTGTAGGAAAAGAAGCTAAACAGGTGGAAACTTCATCTTCGAAATAGCTTTCCAGCTTCCTAGAGTGCAGGATAACAATTGATCATCTGATAAACTTATCAGACTTCATCTGTTTGTCTTTTTGCACTAAACTATTTTTGATGTAAAGTGGTAACTGTAGCTGAATTCGTCCTATTCCCTCCAGATATTTACTCGCTAAATGGCCCTTGTCATCATGGTATCTGAATGCCTCTTACACACAAATGGATTGCATCCATAAGCTCTCCAGTGAGGGTAGGGGAATATTAGCCCCATTTCTACAAATGGGAAAAAAAGGTAGAAGTGATACTCTTGTCTATTCTCTGAGTGTATCTCAAAGGAATAACAAAAACTTCTGAATTAGACTTCACACCTAAACAGGAACTCAGAAGGGAGCGCTGTCACAGCCATCTCTTTAAGGGACAAATAGTGCATAGGGTAGAAATTACTTTCCTGAGGTTATACTGGAAATCTGTAACTGAAGACAGAATTGAACCAAGGTCCCTTGAGTATTGTATTCAGTTAGGTTATCTTTCCTTGTATAATTTCTATGTAACAGTTATTTAGTTAATAACAAGATTTTGTTTTCTTTTTTTTTTCCCCTGTTGTTTTTATTTTTAAATGCATTTCATGCTCCAGGTTCACTGTAGCTCAAGAAAATCTAACATATATTTATAAAGCCACACAATATATAATGATCCTGGAGACAATATTGTTGTCCACGATGTATGAAGCAGAAAAAACAGAGTTTGATTTTCATAAGCTCTAATGACCCTCCTGGGCAGTTGGAAATGTACATTGTTTGAGATAATCAGACAAACTGATTCCATTATATAAAGATGTATTGTTTCTATTTTATGTTTTCACAAGCATTTTGTCTAATTATTGCTGACATTTCCAACCATATTGTGAAGTTTTTCAGAGAGAAAAGAAGGAGTTTATCTCCATTAAAAACTGGAAACAAACTGATGCTAACTGTTTTTATAAACTGAAAACACTAAAATAAAATGAAATGCATTAGAGCAATTAGGAAGAATTATAGCAAAGTCTGTCTTGCCTATATTTTCCCTGTAAAAAAAATAAATAAAAAAAGATATACCAAAGATAGACTACCATCCAACAGTATGATCCTGTTGTTCTTAAAAAGTACCCTGAATGTTTTTCATTAAGTTATCTAGCACAGGAAATCTGCTGTTGTTTAACCCTTTCATATTCCTAGGTGCTGAAACATGTTTAAATGCTGAAATACGAATGCAGACAGATGATGCACAATCATTTGGGATTCAATTATTATTCCTGTTCCTAGTTATTTTTATAGATAAACTTCTTGGGCTAAAATACCACACAGCATTTATCAGCACTGTGCTTTGTTTAGTGTTAGTGGTTTGAAGCCAGCAGTGTGATATTTTCCAAGTCGGATACAAAGATCCTTTTCTGAAGTGAAAGATGATTCAATAGCTATTGGCTAATCAGTATATTATTGGTTAATCCCATAGAGTTTGTAAATCATGTCGAGAGCTTGATTGCAATGGTATTACGGCAGGGAAGAGCACTGTTACTCATTTGTATTACTTGGAGATGAATTTCCATGCCCCAGAGGACACCCGTCTTCCCACTGATGCTGGCGGGTGAGCTGGAGCTCTTCTGCAACACCGGTCTCCACTCGTACATGAATGGTATGTGTTGCTATCACTAGCTCAAAAAGAGACCTTCTGGTACTGTGGCTTTAAAAATAAACAAATAAGTAAATAACCACAAGCTGACTGACCTCTTCTGAAGTTGTCAAGGACATATCAAGTTATATCCTCAGATATTTCTGGCTGTTTGTGCAATCTGGTCCTTGATCCTCTCTGGAGATCAGATCTTCTCATGAAAGCATGATTTCTGAGTACTGATTTTTCCTAGGTTTTCTACTGTTTTTCTAGAAGCAAATTTGCTAACATAGTTGATGTAAGTGCAATGTGCTGCCTGCTCAAAAGTAAGGACCACCATTCTGACTGGAATAAATCTGCTGAAATGTATATTGGAACTTATCATTGTTCTTGATGTTAACTGTAACACTGACCATCTCCCTTCAAAAAAGCCTGTGAGCTTATGTATCCAAAATATTTTTTAGCTCCTGCAGTCAAATGCAGCAACAGGAAAAGGACATAATCTGTGTGGCTTGAGTGCTTTGCCATGTACACATAAATCATGTGAAATTTCTGTACATCTGGATTACACAGGACACACCATACTAAGAGCTAACACAGATGAAAAGATGTTAGAGTGTAGTTAAAGATTAGTTTTTAAAAAATCAAAATCCAGGTTTGTTTTTTCTTTTTGTTTTTTCTTTTTTTTTTTTTTCCCCCCACAGTAAAAGGCTGACTGGGGTTCATTTTTCTACCAGGAAAAATGGAAACGAAGTAGTGTAATTTTAATTAGGCTTATTAATCTTGGCATCTACCCAAGTTATTTCAGAGACTTTTGACAACTGTAGTTCCAGGTCCTGGGCAGTCTCTCAGGTTCCTCTATGGGGGCTGTAAAGGGTAAATCCTTTAGAAGTCTTGAGAGATACTTTTTTCCAAGATATAACTGTGGGTTGGAGAACTTCAGGTGGAAATGTTTTCATTAGAGGATATCTAAAAAGTTTTATTTAACATTTTTGAATAGAAATTGCGGAAAAAAGTATTCGACAAAATGTCAGATATTTTGAATTTTTTTCTTGATTTGTAACAAAATCAAATGTAAAAGCACTGCCTTATCGTTTGGGGTGGATATTTAATTTTTTGATCAGCTGAATAGTGAAAAATTGAAAATGGGGCTTGATTATTGACAGTGTTACTGATTTTTTTTCTGTATCCTTCCAGAATTATATTAAAAAGAAACTCCAGAGTTGGAAAAGAAGAGTAGTAGAATGTAAAATTACAAAAGTAGAAGGCTAATATTTTGTTCCATGTTTTTGTTTTCTGCCTCAGGAAATGTACTGTGTATAAAGCATAGTTTAAAAAAAAAAAAAAAAGATTGCTTCTTTGAAGACAGCAGACAACACAATTTTAGTAAATATAATATTTATAGGACCTTGCAATTAATTTACAAAAATTTTACATCAAAAATGTATGCTGATGATTTTAGTCTTTAGGGACAACAATTGTCTCCTCAGTCATGTTTTCATACACTAAAGGCAATTATTGTTGCTTCTAGCTGTAATAAAAAAATAACCGAAACAGATAGAAGTGTCTTGGTAGAAATTGAGCTGAAACTCCCACTGTGGAAATAATCAGAAAATTAAAAGCTCTGCAATCTTGCAAATAACATTGCAACTTAATATTATTGGAACATAACATTATTATCTCTTTTTATAGGGAAAACAAACATAAATATGTTTTCAAACAACACTGATGTTATGGTTTCACTTTATTGGCTAACAGAAAAGAAAAAAAATGGGGAAAAACAATAACTTTTGGAGTTGCTTATCAAACAACCAACAGGGAAATTGTGAAAGATTATCAACAGTGGCAGGATTATATTTCTGTTACTGTTGGGTCAGCATATTCTCCACTGAGTTCAGTCTCCACGACACCTATAAGACATGGTCCGTCTTGACATCTGATGGGCTCTAATCTAAATGTTATTAATGTTTGGATCACTTACTATCTTATTTTACTGGCTACTGTTAGCCTCACAATCTGAACAGAACAGTTGAAAACTGAAAACAAGGGAGGCACCAAGTAATTTTTGTGTCCAACTTTGCTTTAGTGTTTTGTCTTCATTTAATGTGGGTACCTCTTTGCTTTCTTTTTTTTTTTTTTTTTTTTTTTTAAATAATGATCTTGTATGACCTATGAACATCTGTCGATGCTTTATTCTCAAATAAAGAGAAATTTACTTCACAAAAACTTTTCTTTTTAAGGATAAATCTACTTTTGGGTTTGTTTCTACATTCAGGCACACTAAAATACTTCACCAGCCACACCTTCTGGGTAAGAAGAGTCATGCAGCACCTCCAGATCTCCACTGCTGCCATATTTAGTAATTGCTCAAAAGCCTGGGAGGAATTTGCACCATCTTTATGATGGTATCACACAATAAATTTGAGATTTGAGCCAAAAAGTTGTGACCTTTTCTGCTGCAGCTAGTTTACAAGTTAATGCAGACTGAAGTCCCATCCTACTGATTCCTACTAAATATCATGGGTCATTTATTTCACCTATATCCCTCTCTGGAGACGGGTTTTAGAAGAAGCGATAATTCTCCTTCCTGTCAAAAACACAGAGACTTTAGGAGCAGAATCATGTGAGAGAGCCTGGGAGGCAACAGGAACCAAATGAAACTCCACCCGATCATCAAATCAAAGACAGCAATTTTGCTTTAGTGCACTAGAAACACCTCAAAGTCCACATGGGGTTTTTTCAAAGGATGATCCAAAGGTGTGGATGATCCCACAGGTGCAAAATGCCATTCGAGACCTCTCTAATTCAAAGGGCCATGCCATATTTTTGCCTTTACTCTCTGTAAACCAAGCACACCCACACATGCATGCACACCCACATGAAGACATGCACACACAAATCTGCACATATAGTTAGTTTAGTTTAGTCTGGGTTTTTTTTTAACAGATTCTACTAAAATCAAACCAAGACAGTGCCTATGCAGGTAAGATTATGAAAGAAAGAAAAAGCCAGGTGGGAAGGATGTTAAGCTACATGACTTCAAGCACTATTCCAAAGTGCTTAGGCTGTGTGCTGGGGTAATGGCAGCCAGAGTGTCCCAAGGAGTTACCTTCCATCAGCTGGAAGTTAC
This sequence comes from Numenius arquata, assembly GCF_964106895.1. NCBI lineage: Eukaryota > Metazoa > Chordata > Aves > Charadriiformes > Scolopacidae > Numenius > Numenius arquata. Next base: position 9,424,517 of record NC_133581.1, read on the forward strand.
CAATCTTCAGCTGAAACACAGTACCTGGCTGCACACAGGCTTTCATTTCACAGTTTATGATGGCTAGGTTTGCCTTGCTGCTGGGGGAGAGAAGCCTGCCCATGTGGTTACCTTATCTCAGTTTACAGGGGTGTAACTTCTAGCACAAGGGTGGTAATTCCATACTTGATTGTTAATGATCATAGGGACATTTTCCAAGAATTAGAATTAAGCAGAAATTCCTCTTACAGTAACGTTCACTGCCTCTTTGCCCTAGAGGAACATCTTCATTTTCTGAAATATTTTAGGGGGAAATCGAGGAAAATTGGCTATTTTTATTGGCTCTAATCTTGAAAACAGAATCTCTAAGAATTTCTAATACTCACGGAGGTTTCCTACATGAGAAGAGTTTAAATAAAAATCAGCAGTGTAAGTGTAAACCTACCACTTCTGGAGTGGGAGGATCTGAATTTGAGAGGAATGTAAGAATGTAGGCGAAAGAAAAGATGCAGATGGGGTGCTGCTAAGAGACCATGGAGAGAGTGAGAGAAAGAAAAAAAATCAGGTACAAGTAATGAATGACAGAAATATAATCCTGTCACCTTCATCTGGACATCAATATTTTTTGAAGAATGTCCAAACCTACTCCTAAAGGAAAGTCAGTTTGGGAAAGGAAAGGAGTATCTTCTATTCCAGGTTTAATTTCCCAGTAACTGGCAATACCTACAGGCATCGCTATCTAATATCTGACAGCATCTAGCATCTAAATATGATAGATAAGAGCCTGGCAGACAGGCAGGGGACTCCCTCCCTCTGTTTATTCATGTGAAATTGGGAGGAGAGAAAAACCTCCACAGGATTTCTGACCCCCTCTTTCAGCTCCACCCCTGTCAAAAGCTGAAACTAATGAGCTGGAAATAGGAAATGTGCAAAATAACTGACACTTCCCTATCTGAACTGCATTCCTTAAGAGTTGTTTTTTTTTATTACTAGATAAATGCTTTGACATGTGTATTTATGTGAAGTCTGAATGTGATTTAGATACCAACTACCTGCTGAGCTAAGAATATTTGCTTCCTACTTAAACCAATATGTTTATTTAAGGGATCTTTAAGTTTTAAAATGCCCTTGGCTTCCAGCTCCATAAATGGGTAACCTTTGTATGTGGAATGCATTGTGCTCTCCATTTGTTATTAATATAAAGTAATATTTTCCTTTTGCTCTGCTCCATTCTTTTCTTTAGGAGTCCTTTTACTGTAGCAGACTCGTGAAAAAATGTGCATATGCATGTTTGGAAGAGGATGGAAAAGGCTGATTCTCAGAGCTTCTGCTTAGAGATGATGTCCACCAATCTTGCTTAAGTAACAAACAAAGGGTCTTTGTTGCTCTTGCAGCGAAGTATTTTGAGAGGTAGGACATTTCTTTTGTTCTGTGTTTTTGTGCGTAGCACAATAGGTCTAGAAGTTGTGGATGTTGCTTTGATATAAAGAATAAATGGCAATGTCAGTGTGCAGACAAAACAATTTAATTCATTATTTTTATTTAAAAAAAAAGCCTCATAACTGAGCTCTGTACTTTCATGGGTAAATTCCTTGACTCTCTACTGCTTGGTTATGCATGTTTAACTCAGGTGAGGCTCTGCTCAACTGAAACTGTCTTTAAAATCGATGGAAAATTTGTGTAAAAATATACACGCTTGGCTCCAAATGCAAAAAATTGTTTATTTTTACATTGAAAAATAAAGTACTATTTTCAGGTCTTCTGATCAAAGTGTTTGGAAAGCAGCCAGCAGTTAGAAGACATGGTCATGATTTGAAATTTCCAGCCAAAATCAGGACACTTTTTTCATGAAAATTCATCTTGTAAATAAAACCATCAATATAATGCAGGCTAATCCCTTCTAGAATGAAGTCCTCTGAATGCAGATGCATATAACAGGATATTTGGGTTCCTGTCAGCATCACTACTGACACATGTGCTCCTATAGAAGAGGCCAGCAATCTGCAATGCAAAGTTTTGAAGGCAATTACTCTTTCTTTTTAATTTGAGTCCACATTCAATTAAGTGGAGCCGAATTGCTCACATCCTTTCAGCCAATTAAGCCAACAGGCTTAAGTTTTTGTTTTGTTTGTGCTTCTTCCCCTCTCCTCCCTGCTCCCCCAAGAAATAATCAGTCCTTGGACTCCCTAACGAACACAACCCAAACTGTCAAAACAAGTTTCTGGGTGTTAAGGTTTCAGACAGTGAGCTCTAAGCACCAGTTCCACAGCAAAGCAGGTGCACCCTTTGGAAAACACATGGTATTTGGGTTTGGGATCCATTCTTCTGGGCGAACCCTGCCACAGCCTTGGGGTGACAGAAAGTAGTGTGGCAGAGAGCAGGATCTTTGTGCTGAGGACACAACGGCATTCACAGCTGAGCTGAATCAGATTGAAAAGGAACTGTCAAGTGCTGTGCCTGCCATAATTAACCTTTTTCAGGTTTCCTTCCCATCTTTTAACCAAGCTTCCTCACAGGCTATTATGCCCTAAAGCCCATAATGATATAAAGCTGTGATGATGGAGCACTGACCTCTCTACTCTGCTTGGATCTGACCCATAATATTTTGAGTAGTGGAGATCTGAGCATTTGCTAATATTTTCATACCTTTGTGGGAAGGAAAAAAAGAAAAACGTTCTTGACTTGTCTGTTACATATTTCCACAACAATGAATGTTAAATGATATTTATTGAGGTGGGGGTGGAGTTCTAGGACTCATTTTTAATATAATGGTTAGTATTATAATTCCTTGAAACTGTTCCCCTGTGGTGAAATAATGAAAAGTAACTGAAAAGAGCTGCAAGTGCAACTTCTAAGTGAAGGATTATTTTAAAGTATTCCTCTCCTTGTGATAGCTTCAAATATTTGTATAATAGAATTTGTTGCCCTGTCTAGAGTTATAAATTATAAACCTCACTGTAGCAGATTCCCTGAATAAGAGCCCTTAGGCTTTATGTACTGAGTCCACAAAAACAGCATGATATTGAGCAGGACATTAGTAAGAGATACCCATTCTAAAGCAAATATTTCACTGGTATCTGAATCCATAAAATTAATAAAGAGATTATTTGCAAATATTTCATAGAGAGGTATTGAAAAAAAGAGGTGGGAGGGGAGTAAATTTTAGGCTTTTTTCTTTTTAATTTTTTTTAAAGGGAAAAAAAAGACAACCTGGATTACATGGCAAGGTCCTTAGGCACATACATGATTCTAAACCACTAATTCCAATAAGACAAATCACATACTTACAGTTAGCTCAACAGCCTCACCAAACTGGACCTAGAAAGCTCAAATACTTCAAAAACTCAGAGTCTGCTCAAAAAGAGCAGTACAAAAAAGTGTTTCAAAGTGAACAGAAATGCTAATCTGTCCATTGGGGTTTACTCTTGCTTATAATGTAATAGTTAATAATACTTGATTAAAAAATTAGGATTTGCTATTATAGTCTTGAAATTCACACAAACTGTTTGCCAAAGCCATTACTGCTGTTCTAAAATAAACCCTGTTAGTTTTGTAACAATTCCATTCTCTTAAGCCTTTTCTGTAGGACAAGTTCAGAAAAAACACTGCTGTAATCACATCATCTCACTTTTTAAATCCCTTCCCTGACTCCTTTTACCACTACATCAAATAAAACTACTAGTTCTTACCCTGAGCTTGAGCGAGCGCTGAACTTCACATATGTGAGTAATCATACGCATAGGGCCATTCACATCCACGTGGTTTTGCAAGTCTGGGGTGTCAGGTATTCATTAGCTCCTGACCTCACTTCGTGGCTCACCCTGAGCTATTCACCAGCCTTCCTTTTGGTTCCTTGCGTGCAGGCTGTCCACTCAGAATTAGCTGGGAAAAGCACTGTTATAAAATTCTTTCTTTGAACCCACTCCTAACACAATCCCTGTATGAAACTGCCAGCTAATAATGTCTAAATAAATGGCCAGGAGGAATTCGGGGGTGAAGTCTTACTTCCACTTAATTTACCAGGGCATCCACACGACTGTCACCAAGATTTTCTTTTTGATCTTAATATCTTGTGTATGTGTATTTTAATTCCTCTGCCCTCCCCCAGTCCCACAGTCTTGCTTCTTTTCTTTTTAATTGTTTTTACACCCACTTTTTATATCTAGATGCATTCAGCATGGCTGCAACTGACTGTATTAGGTCCTTTCATGTCTTCCCCTTTCCCTGATGGATTTAATCATAAATAGCTATTTCAGAGAATATTTTCCCGGAGAAATGCACATGTATAAGGATAACTTTGTGGCTTTTGATAAAGGGACATTGCTGTGAGCTGTAAAGGCTTCATGAAATCAGGAGGGTTGACAGCAAAGTCCTTTGTTTTATTGCAAATATCTAAGACCACATAACTGATATATGGCTGGCTTCACATATGGCTTGTCTTTCTTGCCAAGTCTACTGGAAGACAAGAAGACTGATCCAAGAGTTATTTTTCGCATGTGCTTGGAAGTCCTGATTGCAGATTCCTCCTACAGTAGGGGGACACTATTTCAGTATCAGTTTTATTGCACCATGCAGAGATTTTACATCTTTAACCCTATGGGCTGCGGCTGGCTTTAAAACAGTAATAATAATTAAATAAAAATAATTAAAAAAAAAGGCAAGTCCAACAGTTAAAAGTATCTATTCTGCTTTTACTGCTGTGGGCAAAATTTCTGTTCCTTAAAACAAGACTCAGATTCCACTACAGTCCCTGAAGGGCAGTTAAAAACGATGACTTAGTTTGATAATACTCCTTTAAACTGGATGGGTTACAATCTTCTGTGCTTTGCCTTCCCCCTTGACCCCGTGTGCACACCTTCTGGGTCAGCCCAGCAGTGAAACACCCGGCCATGGGGAAGAGCTGATGGACGTTAATTCCCGCTGACAGCTCATGTTCTGAATACGGGAGGCTGCTTCCATTGTTCTAAGAAGAGCTTTTCTGTATTACCCACAGTGAGATAGCTGTTTGCTGATTCTTCACGTCTGGACTGCACGACAATAATTTGGGAAACAAAGCAGTTCTGTCATGTTTATTTTTTTTTTCCTGGTTTTTGTTGGTTTCATTTTCATTTTTGTTTTACTGCACCTGCATTGCTGGGTGAATTTTGTTAATGTAATCTTGGTAGCAATTGTTTTGAGGCTGTCATGCCAAAGTGTGATGTGTGAGAAAGAAAAAGAAAGATCTGTGAGCCAACAAATAACACGGAACTGTAAAAAAAAAATTCCAAAGAATAATAACTTGCAGTCAGATCCAAAGCGGAATTTGTTGCATTTGCATCCTATTGTCTTTACCGCTGTATGAAACAGACTGGGGAAGACTTGATTAGATTCTTCAAGAGTCTTCCTTGGACTGGTGGAAATCTCACTGATGTGAGCTCCTTAGCTGCTCTTCAAACATGCCACATGGGTCCAGTGTTCCTAAAATACTGAGCACCCTTCCTAGGACCCATTTGATATAACAGCTATCCAGACAAATGCACACAATATCCATTTTATACCTCCTTTCACTGATGGAAAAGTGAGAATCGTCCTACATTATGTAGGTTCTAGTTCCCAGAAGTCATCCACTCCTGTGGCTGTGGTCCTGAAGGAAATGACACAGGCACATTGCAACTCTGACTGTTTCATAGGGTTTCTTTGCTGTTGGTTTTGTACTAACACAGGATAAGAAAGCTCTAAGAAATATATGACTATTAAGAATAGTGCTTGTTTGCCCATCTGGGGAGTGAGATCGTCAAAACCTTTTATGACCATGTGTTTGACGGTACACATAATTCGGGTTTCTGACTTCATACACAGCACTGTACCACAGTCAAGGCTCCTGCAGCGTAAACTAAAGACTTCAAGTGACTGGTGCAAAAGGTCACAATGTCAGCAGCAGATCTGGCAGCAAAAGTCCAGAGTCCAAGATGCCTTTAATCAAATTTAAACACAGAATTATGAGGGAAAATATATATTTATTTTATTCTTTTTAATGGAGAAAGTTACGAGAGGAAAGAGGCACACAGAGAAGCAGAAATGGAGAGATAGTGAAGCTGACACTAACCGCTATCACATGTGAACAGGAGCAGCAGGAAACACAGAAGACACTTAATGTCAACTGCTGTGGAAAAACAAAACTAGAGCCACTCTCGAAGAGGAGGACGTACAGCTATATTTGGCAACTGCTGTGAGAATTGCTAATATGTGTAGCTGGCTGAGACGAGAATGAACCATCTTGTTGGCACCTTTTCTGTCAGGGAAGGCAAGAGAAGCCAATATAAAATGGATTAAGGGGACTTAAATTACAAAAAAAACCCCTCCAACCATCAACCACCACAAAAACCTCCACAACAACCCAAAACAAGCTTTTTAAAAGAAATATGCAGAAACAATAATTCAGAGGCATGTTAATTGAAATTTCTCAGTTAAAGACAAGTGTCTCGGTGGAAGAAGACTAAAGGACAGAGATTCTTGACTGTGCAGCCCAGCAGACAGGAAAGCCAACTGAGCGCTCTGTCAGACAGGATACCTGGATCTCTGCCGTCACTTACTCATCTGGGGAAGGAGTTAATAATTTCCTTGCCAGCATTTCATTGAAAACAGCTCTATCCAGAAGATGTTGGGCATATTGGCTGCTTAGGAAGGACAGAACACCTTCCTGAGATTACCTTGTGCATGATTTATTAATTATTATTTCTACAGAATGAGATCCAGGAGTTTTTGGCAATGATGGGAATGGGACTCATGGTAAAATAAGGCTCTTTGGATACTGGGGAAAAGGTTTTGTGCAGATAGAATAAATAAGTTTTTGCCTTCACCTTGAAAGGTAAAGGTGCTGCATTTGACAAAATACACTTATGAGTTCTTGATAAAAGATTTCAGCTACCACCCTTATTATATTCATGTATTCTACAGATTTACACTGCCTCTCCCTTCCCAAGCACCAATACTGGAAAAAACCCAATCCTTCTACTACCTCACCAAAAGAGTTTGGTGCAAAGAGCCTACATTAAATAAGGACAGGTGGTTAGTACATAATTATGTTCTTAAAGGAATTTTGGCTTGATTCTACCTTCCACTCATCCCTCCCCTTCCCAAATGTCAGTTATGGCTGTGTTTTTGGAGAATGATGCTTATTTTGTTTGATTAGACTTGGAATAAGTAAATTGATATTGCATCGTTGTTGATTTTTTCCCCCTTTTTAATTTGAATGCCTTATAAAGTATTACATGTTATAGTTCATTAGGTTCTCATTGATTGGACACTTATTAGCTTCCTAAGCCTGTTTCATTGTTCTGCTGCTGTGCTTTCACCATTTGGTATTCGGCACTCTGCATAATGAATAAATTACAGTTGAGAGAACGGACATCACCATATGGGGGTAATTTGTACTTTGACAGAAGGACAGGGCTCCTGGACTGGTCCTAAAGGGAAGCCCTGCAATCTTCGAAAATCCCTCTAATTTTTTCAATTATTTACTTTCAAAAGGCCTTTTCCATCCCCAGTGTATGCAGATAGGAGCTTTGAATAGCAGCAAGCTGGGGACCAGGCATAAAAGTTCTAATTTTAATTGCAGGGCTTCTTAGATGCAGATGAGACAGTATATACACTGATTAACACCTTCATGGCTAAGGGTACTTGTAGGCACTCTGGCCTCTTGGAATCCTATGATTATGTGGGCTATTTTAAACCTTGGGTAGTTCGTGTTCCTTGCATACTGTCAGAGAATATGGGAAATAAATTTTGGAAACCTAAATTTAACATCGGTACTGACATGTAGCTGCTATCTGGTCATGCAGTCACACATTTTTTTCCACAAGAGAAAAAAATAATGTAATCTTAAAAACTGAAATCTTTGATTTATGCTGGTCTTAATATAGAGATTATATGTACTCCATACCACATAGTTATATTGTGAAGTCTTTTCTAGAGATAAAAAGCTCTACTTTTAAAAAAAGCAGACAGAAAACTATGGTCAACCTTGGAATTCATAGCCCAGCCCTACAAAAGACACACAGTGAGTTTAAGCAAACATCTTGCTTTCATTTGCCCTTTGCTCACTTTGTCAGGGACCTTGAGACTGCTTATTCAGTCCTGATTAGACCTGTTTGAGTTCTAAAACAGTGCCTTAGAAAGAAGATTTAGCAGTATTTTAAGTAAAGTCATTCTCATAATCATTTTAAACTTGTTTGAAATGTTTTTTCTTACTCAAAATGTCTTCATTTCGTGTAGTTCTGACACTGTCTTCCTAGTTAACATACTGAGGATAAAAATAAATAGTGAGCTAAAATATCTGAGCTACTACATATCAAGCAAATTTTCACACCAGCTACTTCATGACATCAGAGACATATTTTAGAGGAAAATCTCCTTTACCTATAGGATGATCTCATCTTCTCATCTAATGTACTTAGCATGCTAAAGAGAGCCTTCCGCTTTCCTTTGTAGTTTTCTTCCAGCTTGGAAGTGGGTCCCAAGTTCCTTCTCACCCAGTGGTATCCCAGACGGTCTCTCATGCAGCCACCCTTACCTCCTGCGATGACAAACCAGACTCTTTCCTGAACACACAACTGGTAAAATTTGAACTTCAGACTTTGCTTTAGGGATGCATCTCATCTAATTTTGACTCATGAGCCTCATCATAGAAGGAAAAAATGTCTCTGAAGAGTGAAGTCACCCATTCAACCTTGAGGTTCCTTGCAACTTGTTCAGATCAGTTCCCCATCCCAGGGAGAATACTTGTGCAACAGTCGTATTTCTTTTTCCCCTTACCACTATCCAGACCACCAGCAACAAAAATTGGCAAAGTAAGTCTGTGCGAGCAATTGCTTTAGCTCTTCTTATAAGCAAGAAGAAATTCTCAGAAATTAAGAACTGAAGTGTTTAATTGCCATCTTTTAAACATGGGATAATCCAGATTGACCCCAAATGTTAATACCACTGGAGCATGATCAGAGAGAGCAAAGCAAGCAACCCATATTCATATCCATAAGCTCTGGGTGTAATCCACTGCATAGTGAAACAGAATCTATTCAAGACTGACATAAATGACAGCAGGGAAAAAAGGAATACATATTTCCAGCCAGGCTGGCCACTCTCCAGGCATTTAGTCGCTGATGTTCTGTGGCTAATACTTTATTTATTATCCTTTGGTTATTGGCAAACATTGACGATTACTTGTATTTCATGGTTCTGACTGAATTTTATTCTCAGGTAAACAATAAGCTTAAAAAAGCAGAGTAAATAGAAAAGAAAACACAGAGGACAATATGGGAGGCATGGAGTCCTACAGGAGTGTTCTGTATCCAAATTCTTTGTCAGTTGGTACATTTTCTCAGTCACTCTTCCAAAGATCTCCCATTTGCTGGCTGACACGATTAAGGGCTGGTTCTATTGTTTAACAACCTCACCTAACGCTATGGACATCAAAGTCACAGGCTGTGATGGAGCACTAAATCTAAACTGGAGATTGTAGACAGATTCTGAGAAGTTGATCATGAGCCTTTTGGTCAGAAACAAAGAGTAAGTGACCGGCAGCAAAAGGAACACAGCTGCAGTTACCCTGGAAATTGTGGAGAATTTTACCCACATTCAGAGCTGCAGATTTAACTTTTTAGGCTAAGTGAAAGAAACTGTAAATGCCTTTCTATCTTTAAATACCAAAGTAAACCAGATTGAAAATATTTTACCCCTTTTTTTTACCACTGTAGCCATTTTAGATAAAAACGAATGGAAACTGATGAATTCGATATTCTCTATAAAATATCATTTAAGGAAAAAAAGAGACCTGATGTAGCTATATGGATACAATTTTTGTAACTTTTCAGAGATCTGTTTCTCATAATGTGAAATGTTCCTCTGCATTCTTTGCCTGTCTCTGTGGAGTTCAAAGATTTCCTAAGCCTTATTTACTGGGGGTAAGAGAGATGTAAGCCCCTCAGCTGTTGGCTTTTGCACTCATAAAGCTATGTTTTAATCCAAAGTGCAAGCCTTGTGCGGTGTGTCAAGGTGATAAAATGTGAAGATGCACTGCTGTCTCATTTTGGGTACCTCATAGCAGGTACCAGTATGAAGCTACCAGAGGAATAAGCAGGGCCGATATGATTTATACAAGAGAAGATCAGAGGGTGTGAATTGCAAAGGCGTTGTGAATACATTAAAAGATGAAGTATGAGAACTGAATTTGGGAGGCAGGTCGCCCACATTGAACAGGTCTCCCCCATACAGCCTTATCTCATACTTTAAGACTCTGATGCAGCTGTCTGCATTAATATATTCTTCACTGGAAGGATAGAAATTTAAAATTAAATTAATATCCCTACTCTCTAATATTCAGAAATAATAATAAGAAAAACTAAACCTTGTGTCAGATTCTTTCAGTTGCTTGCTGCTTGAGCAGTTCTTACTAACTCTAAGTATTTCTTAGGAAGGGGATGATGGATTTTTAAAAAACGTCTGTCCACAAAGGAAATATCTAATTCTTTGGGAATAGTCTCAAAATCTCTTTTGATTCTTGAGTTCTTTCATCTTAATATTCTACTTTATTTATATGGTCTTGCAGATATTGATTATTTATCAGTCACAGCTCTCTTCTCTCAGTTTCTAGGAACATTACAAATGAGAACAACATAAGACGCTGCTTACTTAAAATGACCATGCTCCCACACCACAATTGTCTTTAGACTGTATTTTAAATTTAGACCGTATTTTAAATTTAGACCAAACATTAAAGTCATATTAAGCTTTCTCTTTCTTTTTTTCTCCACAAATGTCTGATATCACCCCTTCCTGCCCCAAGTGTTTCTATTGGACAGGTTAGAGCAACACATAAAATGAATATTTTTTTACAGACAAGAGTGTAAACTCTAAAGTTATTTTGACAGGACTCTCTCTTCTGGACATGCTTTACTCTACAGAAGAGCAGTGTCTGCTGGTACAACATTGTTTGTAACTTCATCAGTTTTATATCTTAATTTGTGCCTGGGCAGGTGGAATAGAAGACATTACTGTTGCAACTAGTTCAAATCCAAAATTCCCCCAAATGTGGAAATGTTAAGGATGGGGGATTTGTTTCAAACTAATTTTTATGTTTTGGGGCAACTGGCATGATTTCCCCCAATTGAAACTTCATGTTATATCTTTAATAAGAATGTAAAACCTCAATTATCATATCATGTGTTACGATAACACCTAATGCATTAGGCTACGCATACAGTCCTATATAGTTGTTCTTAAAATAGAAAACATTTTGATGAATCTAGAAGCTGCTTGACCTGAGCAGCATTGCTTGTTATGAGGCAGAATCTGTACCATGTGCTGAACCAGGTCCCAACTGTAGCATTCGAAGAGGTCATATCGCAGTAAAGAGAAAAGTATCAGTGTTTTACTGCAACACAGAACATCCTGGGCAAGCTAGTAATTAAACTGTTAATGGAATTTCCTGTTTTTCTGAAATGAAATACATCATCTAATCTGTAAATTATGAGTAAACTATTAATTATCCCATGACTATGAAGACACAAACATAGCTGATAGACATGCAGTGGTTTTCACTGAGAATCCATGCTTCTAGTTTCACTTGGTGCAATAAACTCAGATCAGACTAGACAATGAAAAAAAAGTGACCTCCTCTGCTGAAGCAGCCCATTTCTCTTTTACAGATTATGCAGCATTTTATCAAAGATTGTTATAAATTCAAGCATTCCTTCAAGACAGAGACCTGGCTTTGTCAAAGACTGGATTGCATTAACTCAAGCCCTCACAAGTGCCTCTTCTGTAGCAAACTCTACATTTTAGGGTCAGGGGTGAGCTCTTATTTGAGTAGGAAGAAAATTGTTAATGAAATTTTGCTCAGTGAGCTGTGTCATCCTTTATTCTTGCTATGCTCCAGGCAGGTCCATACTGTCAAATATCAGAAGAGGCTGGAAATGAGTGACACATGTCTTCAAGACCAGAAATGACAGTGACCTTCCAGCTCCTTTTTGCGGAGGAGCAGGGGTGTTGTACACAGCTATTAAGACCAGAAAAGAACTCTGACATTTTAATAATGTTCTGTTTGGTTCTTTGCTGCTTCTTATGGCAGTGGTTCAAACTCTATTCTTAGTTTTCCCAGCACAAACTCACAGCAGTCCCTTCCAGGACACAAATCCAGACTTATGCTGGAGTCAGTGAGAGCAGGAGTCGCCTGGTCAGCTCCATAATTTGGATTGCTACATGTGCTCAATACCTGAATAGAAGAAATGTTCTCATATCCTGAGGAAGGGAAAAGAAATTGCCCTTTTATCACTATGTTTGAGACGAAAGACCATCACATTTTATAGTCCTGCGTTTGTTTTTTTCCCCTCCTCTCTCACAATTTTGTCTTTTCTCTGTGACAGTTTAATTTTTCAGTACTGCACTCAATTCTGCATAATATCATCCATATGGAAATGATGAGACATTTAATGCAGGCTCCAGACATTGCAAATGAATAGGGACAGGAGGAAGAAGGTAAAGTGTATGTTCCGGCTTATTTACATGGAGAGAAAGACATATGTGGTTGGATATTCCCTATCTTTAGCCCTGCAAGTGAGCATAGTTTACAAAACACCTGCAGTTCAAGAAGACAGCTAGAACAGTCCAGGCAGACATCTCAGACTGAGCTTGGTGAATCAAGATGAAGAATAATTTATATTTTAAGAAAAAAATGAAGCTGAAACAAGAAGAAATGTTCCTGATTTACAAGCCTTGCTTGAGCATGGACAACTACTGGTTTGGGTAACAGCCCTCATCCAGTTAATTTTTTCACTTGCATTTAGAGTAGGTGCAGGCATTTCTGTTATGTGTGAACTTCACTGCAGTTACCCTTGCCCTGATTACATTAAAAATGAGGCTACTGCAGAGAGGTGTGCATGGAGAACTGTATCTAGAGAGCTCCTAGAAGTTGAAAACTAGTGCAGAACGTAGCAACCCATCTGGGAAGCCACAAATCACAGTCTGAGCCAGAGAGGATAAAATGGCTCTGCCCATTTCTCTCTTCACAGTTGCTCTGGTGGCAGCTGTGAGACCAGCTTACCGAACAGTCAAGCTGTTTTCCCCTTGGCAATCCCTCTGGAGTATCCCCTTAGTGTACAACAGGGAGGAGGGGAATGCTGGGAGCCCCTGGCCTTACACCGGTGTCCGTGTGGCTGTCAAGTGTGTTCTGGACAAACTGTGCTCTGACACTCCCTGTCTAGCATGGGTAGAGACTACCAAGTGTTCACAACAACTCATCCCCTTAGAGAAGGAAAACAATTCCTGTCCTAGGGCATGAAATGTTGAAGAAGGTGCTTTGCAGAGCAGCCCCCATGGAGGCTGTGGCTGTTCATGACTGTCCTCTGAATAGAAAAGGAGAAATAGTAGGAGAAAACAGTGTCACAGGAAGGAGTGGTAGAGGAACATTGCCAGGACTTAAAAAGTGCACCCCATCAGCGTGCCACTTTGCACTGTGCTTGCCTCTAGGGTGGCCTGGTTGTGCAGTAGGTATATGCAATAGTATATGCAATGCAATACATAGTTTATATAGTATATACTGTAGATTATATACAATGCAATAGTATTCAGTTTCCCAGGCTGGGGTATCCTCACTTGGGCAACATCTGGGAGTGACCTGACAGAGGAATACACACAGCCAGGGTGAATACTGTAGCTCGTAACTTTCTGAATAGTGCAGAATTCTGCTACATGACACCACTTCTTTGCCAGGGAAAAACAGTGAGAGCAGCAGCGCTGCTGCTGTCAGAGACTGATCTTTGGCATAGTATTTTCCAAGGAAATGCTTGAGGTTGGAACTTTCTTTTCCCTGTGGTTTGCCAGAAACCAGACACGTCAGTTTTTCAGTGCTTTAAATCAGGGATGTATGAAATGAAAATGGGATCCTGGTGACCCAGGGGGCCACAGCAGAGAGCAAAGCACTTTGGCATATGGAAAGGGACTTGTCTGAGAGCACTAAAGTACCATGTGGGCTGTCTGCTTCATCTTCTGGTTGAATTTTGGTTACAATGTGTTTTAGTTGTTCCAAAAACACAAGACATAGAATGGCATCTGGCTTATTATGTTTGCTGTAAGTAAAATAAAACACTAATGAGCAAAATACAGGAATGCTTTCTCATTTCTGTTTGACCTATAAAGTGCCAAACTCATCATATAATACATTATTTAATAACAATAGCTATCTAATTACTTGCACAAGTGATGGATGTACATAGACAACGTGGAACACCACCTAAAAAGCTAATGTGTATCAGAAGTTTCTTAGGAATAAAGAAACCATTTTGGTACCCTCTTTTACTCAGATTTCAACAGCCCTGGAGTATTCTCTATCCTTTTCTGGAAAACAGTTCCTTTCCTGCAAGTATTCCCTCTAGTAGCCACAGGATTAAGTCCAACGGGCAACTTTACAGGACTATAATGTCTGAGATTCACTGTTGCAAATCAGCATTAAGTACTGCAACTAGGTACTAGAGCAGTTTTATGCTGATTTTTTGTCCATTTTCTCCAATTAACACTCATGTGTGTGATATAGAAAGACCCCTTATAGGTGACTAATTTTTTTATGAGATCTGGTTGTTTCCAGGTTTTAGTAAGAATGTATTTCCTTTGTGGGATTTCTTGTTTACAAACAATGACCCACTCTTACTTCAGGAGAAAAAAAACAACCACTTAATCATTGGCCGTCCTGTGCTAACTAAAATTATAATATAATGCAGCAAAATGATACAAAATATACATTAGCAGAAGTGTTTAGAACATTTGGAATTTTTTTTTTAATAATCTGATACTTGGGTGTATAGAGTGAAATGCAAATTTGGACTTTCAAATGCAGATTTTGTTCAAGTAACATCTTTTTGTAAAGTAAATTTATGTTCTGTTGATTTGTTCTTTGGTATTTGGCAAGACTGTAAATAGAACCTCTGTTAGAGATGACCAGGGGGAAGTTGTAACATGAATAAAATATTAACTTAATTAAAGTGCATCTTTGTTATCTTGATAAACATTGTGAGGTCTTACACGTGAGTGTGAAAAAGATCCAAACTCTGTCATGGAAGGAACAGATTTTAAGATTCCCAAAATGGTCATCTTCTAATCCATCAAATATATCTGGTTGTCCTTTAGTAAATATCAAGATTCCCTAAAGCATGCATTAAATTTGATTTCAGTGAAAGGAGCTGAAACTAACTTTTTAAAACAGACTTTGCCATTCTTACTTACACTTTATAATTGCTGCACTACTTAAAACTTGGTGTGTTCTTTAACCATGATGTGGTATTTCAGATAACTTGCTTGCTCTGGTAGCACTTGAGAACACCAGAGAATCAGCTCCATTCCCCAGCCAGCTGGGTTCTCATATATTTTCATTGGTATGTCATTTTGCCAGTGTACCACATGCTTTCACTTCCCAAAGCCACTGTGCAAAGTGATAGCTGCTGTCCTTGGAAGAAATTAGTGTTTGTTGCTTTAATTTTTGGTGGGAAGCTGGTATTCTGTCATTTCAGCCCATCATATTATTATGCATGTAATAATGTGACATGCTTAACTACTAGCTTCAAGCTGAACATTTAATGTGGGATACACCTACAGTGTTTTTATTTCAGATAGCTGCAATCAGTCCTCAGAGCAGATTTCTCTTCTGGAAAGATAAAGTCCATGGCATGCACTTTTTTTGACACGGACAGATTTGTTTTAACACGTTCAGAACATATCAGAATGTGAATGATAGAAGGCCATCCCACCTCTAGGTGTTTTAACAAAAGAAAAAGGTCACTATGGATTTTCATATATGTGTGAGCAGGTGTGTTTGTGTGTGGTTGCATGTGTGTTTCTATGTGAAAGAGATGTAATAATTATAACCTTAACTATTGTAAAATATGTTACAGAGGTTATTTGCAATTTTAAATTCATAAGCAGCGTATATGTCAAAGTGTCATGAAATTCTAGTCTGTGGATATGGCAAAGAATCTGGTAGTCTTTCTGAACGGAAAAAAAATTAAAACATACTTTACACAAAATCTACTTTTTCCACTTTCTTTCTTTCCTTGCAATTAGCTTGTACTCAATTCCAAGTATGTTCAGTAATCTGCTGATTGGGAATTAGTTTAAGCATGCCGGAAAGAACACAAAAGTTTATTACATTAATATTTGCTATGTAGTGATAATGGGAAAACTAAACTTAAATCACCTTCTCTCCAAAAATGGGTTCTGGTGAACACACACTCACATAGTGAGCTTTCCAGAACTCTGTTTCCAGCTGCTGCTGCACTGAATCACTGTAAAAGTTCCAGGGCCAGAACACAGCAAAAGGCATCCCTAGGCACAGGTGTGTGTAGTCTTACAGTGATTAAAATTAATTTAGGGCTACTTAAATCAAAAGCTGATTCCTGTCTAGGTTTGTGTTTGCAGCTTGGATAAGTATCTGCAGCTGGCTATATTGATTCATGGAAGAGAGCTATGAAAGAAGAATAAAGGCATCAAAATATTAGAAAACGCCTGTGGTAGGAAACCAGAGACATCGTACGAGTCTAGAATTCTGATCTTGCAGTCACTGTTGTTGTCTTTTTAATACTGGAATAACAATCACAGTCCATGAAAGACATACAGACTCATATGCTTAATTTCTGTTCAAATACACATTACCAGGCTTGTGTAATATCATGAACCAAGTGTGAGGTTTTCTCCAGGCTCCTGCTCCTGTCCAGCCAGGTCTCTGCACTGTGTATCTGCAGCACACCCTCCCAACCTCTCCTCTTTTCTGGGAGTGCTTTACAGATGAAGATCACCGTGTCTACTCCTTCACTGTATGACCTCTCCTTACCAACACTGTCTTTTGCATTCAGAGTAACACTAATTGAGAGATCTGATTACAAGATTGTAGCTGTTAAAGTCTCACAACCAATAAAGAGTGACAGTGAAAGAGAAAAAGCACAGACTCCCACGTTGACTCTGGTCCAGGAACCAGCTGAAGCTGTCTTTCTTTTGACAGTAACAGGAAGCAAGAATGGCTAAAAAGTCTATGGCTCTTCTAGCCCTCCCTGCTAATCATCCAAGGAAAAGGATAAGGGCTAATTGCAGTGAGGTTATTGTAGAATCAGGGGGGTCCCTCAGTGGGTGTAAACTGTTTTGAATAGCCTTTTTGTCAATCACTAGGAGTTGACCGCATCTAGTGGAGATTCCAAACATTGGTTCATAGGTTTACCTGGACAAAGGTATCCCAGCTACTTTAAAAGTATCTGTGGATTATAATCCCCTCTATAATCCCCTTGTTTTAAATCAAATGTAATGCTTTAGGAACAGATATAATACTTCTGAGTTAATCCGCTCCCTCCCCCCCCCCCCCCCCATCATGTTTGATTTGATTAATCTAGGTTGAACAGTAGATTAATAGTGGAAGCTCTTTCAAGTAAAATAGTTCCTATATTAATGAGATCCAGTCCAGTTCAACTTTAAAAAGAACGGGTTTTTTTGAGAGGGAAATGTCCTTTCTCCTGTTATTAAAATGAATGAGAGCAGTGAGAGGATTTTTTAAGGGTGGTGGGTTTTTTTTTTAGCCTAATTGACTTGGATTTTGCTCATCTATGGTAGGTTATGTTTTCTCGTTGTAGAAGCTTTTTCTTGGTAAAATCATTCCCTTCACTAATGAGATCCATCCTGATATGACAGGAAGACAGCTCTTAAAACACCCACCGTTTTCTCCCATTCATTTGAATAGCAGCAAAGGGACATCTTTTAAAGTAATTTTTATCAGTGAGATTGGGCTGAATCTCATTAATAAAGAAATGATTTTACTCAAAAGAGCCTTCACAGTTGAGCTATAACCCAGATTAGTGAGATCTAGCCTGATTATAACTTTATAAGACACTGTACTTCTGTCATTCAAAGCATGCAGCAGCTATGTAGAGACCATTGATTCAGTAAAGGCTGTTTTAGAAGGGTAGGTACGAAAGGTGAGGAAGGTGTCTGGAGGTGTCTTTCTCATCATTTCAAAGTATCTTGAGCACAGAAAGTGAATTCTTCATTTTGTATATTAAGATTGGTTTTCAATATCTGTATTTTTATTTTGCAGAGCATAAGAGGCTTGGGTAAGTGCAAACGTGCTAGAACACTGCTGTTTGACTTCACCAGACATTTACATAAGCCCTAGTCAAGTACCCACTTCTCTCTAACTTTGTTTCACAAAAAACAGAACAAACATATTGCTTGTCAAAGGTCAGTCTAAGAAAGAATGTCTGGCGTTTTTGTTTTAAAAAGCATTTGACTTTTTATTTCGGCAGGAAAATAGGAAATAATTGATGAATGAGAAAGAAAATTCCCCTCAGCAACGAGAAAACCCAGGGTGAATTGCTGAAGCTGTTAGTGGGCTAAATAGTTTTGGCACAGTCCAGTGCTGGAACTGGAGGTAAAACAGTTTTCTTTTGTTTCTTAGTGAAAAAATAAGTGGTCACTGTAGTTTCCTTTTAAAAAGTTTACAGTTTATCAAAAATAATCCTTTGAAAATGGGTAAAGATTCTTTCTGAAAGTGACTTTTCAATCATGTCTCCTTTTTTAGATACAGGGGGGTTTTGTTACTTTTTTTTCCTCCAAAGGAGAAGAGAGAAGGGGCAGGGAAGAAGGACTTTTAAAGTATATTTTGTTTGAGATTTAAAAGAAAATAATTTACTTTGATTTCATATTTTTTTCTTAAAAAAGAGGAAAATATGGAGTGAAAAATCTATGGAAGATTTCGTTTAAAAAAGATTTCATCTTTCATTGAAGAAAAAATTGAATCTAACATTTCAAGCAACAATCAACATTTACCTGTCATGGCACGTAGATATCTGGGAACCATTGTTCATAAGGAGACTGAAAAGTTGGTACATTCCAAATATAAGACCTCCATCACCAAAGCCAGCCAGCTGAACTGCACCACTTCATTACCTTTGGCACCATAAAATCAGGCTATTAGAAAACTGGGAATAATTGCCTTTTAATCTTAGGCTGTATTTGGCATGCAACTTAGGTGCGGTTGCCTATTTGGACAGTAAGGAGTCTGCATCTCCAAAAGGACAAAATTCACCCATGCCAAATGTAGACTGCAGTCAGTGAAAATACTGCACATTGAAGGACAGAGTTAAGCTAACTAACAGGGACACTCAAAGATGTATTTCAGGTAAATGGTAGAAAGTCATAGAAGACTGAACTGTGTAAGGAAGAAAATGCGATACAAGTGTAAAAAGGAAACAATTCAATTGGACCTATATGAGTAGTTATTTTCTTGGCACTAGCGCACCGAGAGCAGAGGTTTGTAATAAAGACCCCCATTTTGTTTCCACAACATCGTAACTCTGATTTTCTGACATTTTATATGAACAGCCTCATTTTCAGATATTGCTTCCAAAAGATTTCTGGAGACAGAGCTGAAAAACTCAATACCAGCCTTTCTCGGGGCCGATAGCTTTCTCTGTATGGCTCCCCCGGTCTTAGTTTCCCATGGTCTTTCCCTGGAAAGATGTAAAGATCTATTTACTTTTGCCTCCTTGTTTGCACGTTTGTTTACCTCAACAGAAAGTTCGTATGAATTTGTGCCATCCCGGCCTGGTAGCATTTTGCCCCCACCCACTGTTTGCACAAGTACAAATAGCTGCAGTTAAGTGCAAGGTAAGAGTGAATTGAACCACTTTGAAGAAAGGAGCACAGAAAACTGCTACGAAATTAGACTGAACAGTGTCCTACTCCAAACTGGCAACATCTCTGTGAGATAGCGTGGCATCTTGCCTGAATATTAATGGCCAGTTAGCAAACAGATGAACACTCTCAGTTGCCCTCAGTAGAAAACTAAATAGGTTGCCCTGCTGCTGAAAAGAAGTGGCATAAAGTTCCCTTCTATTTAGGCTAATGAAAGGCAGATACAAGGGGAGGAGAGATCTTAGCACCTTGCTGGTACAGGATTACCCAGGTACCAGGCAACCTCTGTTTCATGCAGAACTCATATTGGCATTTAAATCACAATGAACTCAGTTAGGGCAGGGAATGCTGAATATACTTGGTAACACCCAGCTTGCAGAAGCCAAACAATCCCAAACAATCACAACAGAACATCACAACATAGCAGGGTGTGGCAAATAACACCAACAAGGCATATCAAAAAGAAGTAGTGATATGTATGTGCTTTTTCCACCCTGCAGGCTACTGAAGGGGACTTTTTCTTACCTGTTTTCCTGGGAGCAGCTAAATCTGACGCAGCACAAACAGCTGCGTCAAACTGGATTAAGTTAAGAGGGCCCTACTATTACTAAAGCATAGCACACCTTAATGAAGGACCACTATTATCTCAGCAAAGCCTTGAACAATATTTTGATAATACCGTATTCATAGACACACTCTCTACCTTGAGATATAGCCACTATTCGAAACCTGATGTGAACAAGGATGGCTCAAAGACCTACTACCCAAACCCGGCCAAACTTAACCAGAGGTCATAGCAGGGATAGATCACAGATGGGAAGGGAGGGAATGGTCAGAGGGAGCTTCAGGTGTTAGATGATGATAGTTTTCAGTAGTAAGAGATTGGATGAAAGTTAAGGAAGACTTTGTCTATTTAAATAGACTGCATTTGAATAGGCATAGGCCGTGGGCGGCTGTAGTGTTGTGTTGCAAATCAGCTCCAGGTTTGGAGTTAGTCACTGAATGGCTTGGTACTTGCATAGCAATAGTTCTACCAACACGTCTGTGTTCCAAGACTGCTGTGTCACATACCCTATGGAGAATGTGGAGCCTTTGCAGGGATTTTCATACTTTCCTATTCCCCTAGGAATAGCGAAACTCTGTTTTGCTTATTTAGCCAAACCTCCTCTCTTCCCCACCTTTTTTCACTATGGCTGAAAGATTAAGCCTGAAAGTCTTTTATGATCTCATAAAAAAACTAAAAACTACAGTAGGGTCTAGATTACTTAGGATATTGGTGTTATGAGCTTTCATTTCTTAGGTGAAAATCTCTGTTCTGTCTAGAGTTAGCACCCCAGAGAAATAAGCTGGTCCTTCCTGCACACAGCTACACATACCCATGTTCCTTGCAGAAGGGACCAGGAGCAGCTGAGAAGGGCTCTGGCACCTCAGAAACTGAGCGTGTTTGACTGAAGATTGCATAGCACCTGCTTGCTTTATCAGCTCCTCCCTTCAGCACACACTAAATTCATTCATGCATTAAAAAGTGAAGTGTAATATTCTGCTGCCTGGTCTTGGACTGCAATGTCTTTGTTCAATTCTCAGTCACTGCTGGAATGTGCCAAGCAATGAAATGTCAGTCTTTGAAATATAGTTTGTAGGAGATTTTTTCCTCTTAAGCAAGTTTAACTTTATCTCATAATAACATTTAATGATGTCCCATTTAGTATTGTTCCCATTTTGCTTCTATCAGCCTTCATTATGAATGCCATGTTGCATCTCAACCCTTCTGCCTCTGAAACTTATGTCAATGCCAATATGTGGGTATTGCTAAATACAGAGAATGCATAAGAATCAATTCAGCCAGCACTCCTCCACTTTCTCCGAATTCGTTGTGTCACCTCCGCCTCCAGTGGCCTGTCTTGAAGAGCCTCTAGGTAATTCTTGAATGCATGGCACTGCTGCCCCCAGGCTCCCTACGATGCAGTTGTGCAATGTACCCGTTCTTTTGTGTGTGTTTGAGAGAATATTTGTAAGCCAAGCAAGAAGAAAATGCCTGATGTTTTCATGAGTGTATGAACATTTGATCCAGAGGGAAGGGTCACGTTTTCCATTTCTGCTTTTTAAAGATGAAATTTTCACGTCTGGGCTAAATAGTTATTTTGTTGTGAACCTGCTGCAGGCAGTAATTAGGGGCGGGGGAGCCTAAAGGGTGCGTATTGTAAAAGATTGGACATTAAGCTGAAATTTGAATTGTTTTCCGCATAGAATCTTAACACAGATCAGCACTATGACCCTTTGCGCTGCCCAAGCCCACAAATCCCACAAGGTATTTTCATTTCCACCTACCTACTTCTCAGCCTGCCAGTGTCACAGTAGGTGATACAA
Organism: Numenius arquata; assembly: GCF_964106895.1. NCBI lineage: Eukaryota > Metazoa > Chordata > Aves > Charadriiformes > Scolopacidae > Numenius > Numenius arquata. Next base: position 9,446,558 of record NC_133581.1, read on the forward strand.
ATCTATCACAGAGACAGAAAATGAATGCAGAAAATGTTAAAAAAGGTTTAATCTTTAATCTTGCCTGCTACATTCATCAGAGCTTTATATTTTTGATGCAAATAATGCCAACCATAAATAGGAAGACTTAGGATAGATGATGTCAGTCCAGAAAGAGGAAGGTTTTGGGAGGGTTTCTCAACCTGCCTAAAAATCCAGCAACCTTCTCCCCACTTTTGAGGTCTGTGGGCAGTGATCAGTGTACGGCACCCACTGCAAGTTGTCTCTGATGAGTTCCCAGATCCATTATTTCAAGAAAGAGTACGGGGCAGAATCGGGAAGGCACCATGCACTTCCCAAAGCTTTAGCTATCTCTTATGAAAACAAAACTATAGGTTGATTTTCTACGTTCCTTAGGCCCCAGTCTTGAGTCAGGGCTTTTTGAATACCTTTGTGATTTGAGTCTTCATCACAGAAGATGATGTTACACTAATTACCAATTAGCTTACTCTGGTTTCCACCAGCGTTTCCCGCAGTCTACGAACAAGAAGTGACTGAACACATGAATACCATTCCCTTCCTCATTTGGAGGGTCAATTTTGCTTGTAGTTTCTTAACAAAGGAAAATTTTAATCTATTTGAGAGAAATTAAGGTCCCTGTTTTTTATAATCTTGATAAAAACAATGATTAACAACTGCATGGGTAATGGAGATTAAAAAGCTCATTTAGGGTCTAATGGAAGTTAACAGGGCTTTTTTTACTAATGTTTCTAATTGATTCTTGATTTAAGTGGTAGCCATTTTTTTAAAGTGGCCTGTTATTGAAATTGACTTCTGGTAATTAAAAAAATGGACATTAAATCTTTCAGAAACTTTCACGTATAAATCTATGCTTGAGCTTACAATTATTCTAATTATTGATTTATCATATCAGAGGTGTAAAATCTGCAAAAGATAAAGAACAAAGAAAACGCCCCAAGTTACATATTCTTTTCACCTTTTCCCAGATTCCACCCACCATCACAATCAAAGGCCTCTCTCCAACACCTTGTTTACTAATGCAGATGCCATGACAAGTTGCAGTGTATTTGTTCTAACATTTGAACGTATGTTGAACTTTTAAAGATAGCTCACAAGACATTTAGCCAAATTAATTGCTCTACGAAGTAGTTTTCGAATTAGGTGGTAGAGTTGTACAGCTCAAACTTGTAAGTAGAGGATCTTTTACGGGCAAGCTGCTACACAGAACAATTCAGATAAAGAAGCTTCAAGGCAGATGTCACCAACAGTATGAGTACAGTTCTGTATACAATGGAAACAATACCAACTACCGATTCATACCCTTCACAGTTGAAACATGGACCCAAACTTCTATGCAGCTTACCTGAGACACATGAATACCTAATATTTTCTATCTGCCTAGTCAATTATAATTCAACATTAAAAATTGTGGTGTGTTCCTATTCATACTACTATGAATGTAATTCATATTTATTGTGGTTGTTTCTATAGTAGTTGGTTTTAAAGAACAAGATCATTACACTAGCACAAAAACCTAAATCTTCAGCGACTGTAAATAATGCCACTGGTTTTCAGTGAGCTCCCCTTACTTATCCTGGTTGAGGTTCTGGACTGAAGTGTTTTGCAGGCATCCATTAACTTTACGGACTCTTGTGGAAACTTAGGACCATTCCGTAATGCTTACTGCATTTTTTAGACCAAAATGACACAGGACTATTAGACGTAATTTAAAAGAGGCCTTTTACAGGTAGCACTGAACACTCACAATTCTCATGTGCTTACATGAAAGCTATCAACATGAGGGATTGAAGGATGGCTTGAACGACACAGCATGGACAGCAGGTAACTTGATAGCCATGCTTTTTTCTCTTCTGTGTAGCTTGCTCTGAAGAAAATCTGGTTTATCTAGAATTAGTCTGAAGGATATGGTAGTCATGCCACTAACAGTGATGTCCGTGATACCAACTCCAACAATTTAGTAATCTTCAAATGTAATCAAACTATCAAATTATCAAATCAAATTACTTCATAAACTGATTATATAGTTGTTTATTAAGAAACTTTACTACATGTGTCAAGGAATAGCTGGAATTGTGATTTTGAATGTGGAGAAGACAGCCTAAAAGGTAAGGGGAAATTAAAACAGCATCCCCTCTAATGTCATGGCTACTTCCAGTGTGTAACTGACACCCATCAGGATATGAAAAAGAATTGGGAGGAGCTGCAAACAGCACAGAGAGCACTGACATAATATGCGATAAAGTGGAAATCCTTGGGGAAGAGCTATGGAGTTCCTGACCTCATGAGGTCCCTTCAGCCATGTTTCCTTGGGATCTTGGGATTCAGTGAACTCATAGACTGTTGGGGTAGAGGAAGGGAAGAAAGCAGCTTGAAGGATTTAGTCTGTAAATATGCAAACTGATGCAAGGTTGGAAAAAAAAAAAAAAAGAAATAATGTCTGCAATAAATAGAAAAGAGATAGAAGCGGAAGGACTGAGAAATGCTTGAAAAACTCAGAGGACAGCACTGAGTTAAAAAAAAGGAATATACCATCTGAGCAAGGAAGCTTTAAAGTAAGGGAGTAAAGGAGAGGAGAATACAAGTCTGAGAACAGTCAAATTCCCCCTTATCCCCTTGCCCGCAGCTTCCTCCTTCTTTGCTGGTGTAATGAGAGCTCTCCCTCCATGCATTTCAGTCTCCTCTGCCTCTGTTGGTATGGCCGTGTTACAACTAGGAGCAATATGCCCCATCCATGCTACTAACCATGTGTCCTAAACATGCTAGGAAATGAAAATGCTGTAAGTTTTTTTTCAAACTGTATCAAAGTTGGAAGACCCTCCAGCTGTATGATATATTCTTACTTACATGAAGACATTTTAGGGAAGAAAGTGGGTTTTGGGCTCCCTATAATGAAATTTTAAAAAATTTCTAATCATTTAATACTTGCATATGATGTACATTGTGCCGTTGGATAAAAACATTCTAAACCAGCTGTATCTCTCCAAGTGTCCAGCAAGCACATTATTATTATTATTATTATTATTATTATTATTATTATTATTATTATTATTTGGATAAAGCTGGGATAAAAAAAGGAAATAAATAGATTACCTACAGCCAGTAGGGCCATTGGCTATTGGACATAATTTCCATTTTCCTTCTCTGACCATGACTTCACATGACTGACTGATATGGTCTTCTTATGTGATATAATAAGGACTATTGGTGAAATCTTGTTTTCTCTTAGAGGATAATGTGTGATATCATGGCAATGACAAGCATGAATGAGATGCCAACATTTGGCACTCTTTGGTGAGCAGTGAAAATGTTTTCAGTGAGAGGTGTCCAGCAGCGTTAAAGAGTAACCCAATGAGGACAAGTTCATGTCTGAGTCAACATCAACTTGATAGAATTGCTGCTTTTGGCAGTTAATGTTGACAATTAGTACACTGCCCTTATTGTATATGTGAGGGACTTGAGTTCCTTTAGTGGACACAGAGTATAAAAGCCAAGGAAACAGCTGCTGGGCACATAAATGTCTTGTTGGAAAGATATGAATATATTTAGAAAGATAGATTTGTTTTGCTGGCCTTAATCCCTTGCCTTAAGTGTCATCTTTCTGATGGTCAGAGATAGCAGTGCAACTGAGTAAAGGGAAGCATTTTTGACTGGCTAGTGTACATCAGGTCCCATACACATACTGACTGAATTCACGTTACTTGTCACTTGATACAGTTATGAGATCTGAATGATTTTCAGTCACTTCAGTGAAGGCTGTATTTGAAACCTGGTCCCAAAGCCGCAAGGCAAGTGTATTACATACCTGTCAACTAACAAGGCTTGCCAAAATGAATCTACTCATATGAACACATGATCATTATTGCTGTTCACACTGTGAAACACTATACACTGTGACAAAAGTAAGAAGCAAGAGGATTATTATGCTAGACAGTCACTTACTAAATATATTTATTGTGGATAAATGAATAACCCTTTTATAACAAAAATGTGAGCTTTCGATAGATTTCTAATATTGAAGAATGTGATATGGGCAATTTATTAAAACTTGACCTTTTCCTCTTGTAAAGAATAAGAAAATATTTACATTTCCTGTCTGAACAAAAATTTTTGTGCTGAAGATTACTAAATATTCTACATACCAAGCTCAAGTAGAAGGAACTGAATTTGGCTAGCAGCTGGACCATACAGGCCAAATTTCTTTACGTTGTTTCAGAATGCTTAATCATTCATCAGATCTAAATTATAACCTACTTACAAGTTGACAAAGCCCAGCCATTGCCACATGATACTGCATGTGCTGCACCATGTATGTGCATGCATTTTCTAGGTTTGCATTAGAAGGATGGATCAGTGAAGTGATGAAGCTGACAAGAAGTTCACTGAAAAAGAATTAAAAGAGATCCTTGAAATGGATTTCGGAAATGTACTTTCTTATATGAAACTCCCACAGGAGAGAGAATACTCTAAGGGACAGAAGAGGATTTAGAAGTTTGTCCTACTGTCAGGTCTAGAAAATTGACTCTGTCTTACAGGTGTCTTCAGTGTCCAAGGACTAAAGAACTGCCAAAGATTCCATCTACCTGAGTAAGAGGTAATGAAATAGAGATGGGTACCAGGCTCTTGCACAATGTTAGTTGATTACATTTCCAAAAATTTTACTATGAGCAGAAAAATACAAAATGCTTTAGAATGCCTCAGACAGAATATTAAACCTGGTGTTTTAAGATCCATACTGCAAACTAACCCCACAGTTGGCACAATGTTACTTTATCTGCAAAGTGCTAATCTACTTCATACCATTTCTTTGCATAGATTTTATTAATAGGAAGACTTACGCTCTCCTTCAACCACAAAAATTATAGTAAAAAAGAATGTTACAACTCATTGAGTTCACTAGGCTTCCACTTGTCTTTTAAAGCCTTATTGTTCTGTGTAACATCTAGCTATTAGAAGCATTTCTCCTTCTGCAAGAAGCAAGTAAAAAGAAATCTAGTCATTGCTATTGGAAAAACAGATTATAAATAGCTATGAATAGTCTTGTTTGAATGACATCTGGTTTGAATGACAACTTCAAAAAATAGCTGATACTGCTGAGTATCCTCAGGAGAATGCAATGGTTTCTGTGTTAAGAGCATCTAGTGGTTACTTTAGAAGACAGAAATTATACAGCTTATAAACTTGCTAAGGCCTTATGCATGTGCAAAAAGTGGAGTGATCTTTGAGTAACCAGTTAAGGATGTGATATGAGACACATAGTAAATGAATAGTTTCGATCATACCAGTATTTTGCATTCCCTTCTATTCTGTAAGAGAAAACTTCACTAATTTTCCTAACTTAAGTCTCCTATTTTATAGCAAAATTGTTCATCTCATGATCATGGCTCAACCATGGCTATCCCAGCTTTCGTGCTTCAATGTCCACCACAATTATGGTGACTTCTGTTGTCAGAACTAGACTAAACTGGCAACGGTGACTGATTAGCTCCTCTTTATTCTGCCTGTGGCTTTTGGCATCATGTGACCCAAGTGATTGCTGAAGATTTTCATAGAGTTTACACCTTCTTCTGTTAATAAAAGAGCTGGATTAATGTCCCAGTAGGTAGTTCTCCTGTCTGAGATCATTCCAATCCAGTCAACTGTGTTGTCTGACTTCTATGCTAAGCTACTCAGGTGCTGACAAGTGATAAGGATATTTGGATAAAGAGATGCGGTTACAACTCCACTAGACATCATGGATTGTGAACCAGCTGGCAGTTGGATGGATGAGCTGATTTTCTATAAAATGGTAGTGACTGCACATCTGTGCAGTCTGTAGGCCTCACTTCTGAGGCCTGTGTAGGTCTGTAGCCTCACTTCTTTATCTGTCCACTTTTGGTCCTGTATTGACAGTAATGGCATACAAACTGAGCCCTTCTCACCTCGAATCATTCTTCAACTCGAAAAAGCAAAATCCCAAAGTCAAACACATACACAAAAGAAACCCACAACTTGAGGACCTTCCACTCCAGTATTTAATTTGTGACAAGTGTGAACAAACTAGTCACCTTCTGTCACCAGTACTGAAAGGTTTTCCATTCATAATACTGTATCACACTACCTGTGTGAGATGATGCTACCCTGGCCTCAAAATACTGCCAAAAGCTCTTTGGGATGGTATTTGGTTTTGAGGGCTTTTTATTAAAAACACACACACACGATTCTAAACAATTTGGTGTTTGATATGGTGTGTTCTTATCTCCTTAAAGGGTTGGATAAGTATCATTTTACTTTTGTGCCTTGTTTCAGAGAAAGGGGCAACCCCTTTTCATACCTAAAGTTGGTGAAAAATGTACCTGTGTAGTACAGATGAGAGTAAGATCCCCAGATTTTGAAGATATTGATTTATTATATATAAATAAATGCCTAACCACTGTTGTCATAAGAGTTCTGTACATGGACCTAATCTATCAAGTATGTACAGAAGATTCCCATTTTATCTTCCAGAGTTAAAATATCATATTGGTTTTGGGCTTAAGGCTGGCAGTAAAGGATGGGAATGGGGTTACAATTAGCTACTGTTTACCATTGATTTTTTTCCTCATCTTTATAAATATTTCAGTGACTTCTTTTTGTCCCTTTTCATTTGCACCTTTGATGAACTATATTTAGGATTAGTGAATTTGTGTGGCAAGATCAGATTTAAAACTTTTATAAATAAACATTCTGAAAACTTCAAAGTCTCACCATCCAAATATTGCACTAGACATGTCTGTGAAGGGGGAGAGAAAAACAGTACAACTAATAAATGATTTAAGAATGTGAAATGATTTTAAATTGGTCCAGTCAACAAGGAAAGTAGGCATTTTACCCAAGGTATCTACCACATAAGTATTGTAGATTCCTTGTACTTTTACAGGCAGCTTCTCTTAGTCAGCCTGCTATCAATATACTCCTTTTGTTTGTGACACAAAAGGCTTTCCACTATAATTTAAGAGGCTTTATTTCCAAAGAAAAATCTTATGTGTTCTTTCTCTCTCCATACATGCACAGTCTATATGAGGAAGGCTTTTACTTAGTGGGTTTTTTAATTTCACATTTACTAATAATATGCTTTTCAGAAAAAGCAGGTGCTTTTACAGCATCATACAAGTGGTATGTTTTGAAGGAGCAATATGTAGCTTGTTGCCCTTTGATGTAAATTTGAGAGGAAGATAGATTATAGCATCAAGATGTTTCTCTGTGCATAATAAACTACAGAGGACAAAGTTCATGGCTGAGAATTGTGTGGGATACAAGTGACTACCTTCACTACAATCAATTATTAGGATGATTATATTGTGTCTGGAGAATATGATGCTAATGACTAGCTAACGCTTAGAATACACACTCTTGACTTGAAAACCAATGACAGTTAAATGCAGCAAGGGGAAAGGCCTATATGTTGAGCTAGCAGCTCTCTAGTGTTGATAATGAATAATTAAAAATAACAGTCTTTATGTGAGGCTTGACAGTATACATGTCCTGTAAGTATATTCTGCTTTGTTAAGAACTTGGCAAAATGACAGCCTAAGAAAGGCATCCTACTGCATCCTGTGCAGAATCAGCCCAGGAAAGCAGGGAGTTAAACACCCTCGCTGTTGGGAGGGCCTAAGCAGGATTAGCTATGTACTTATTGCTAACCTTCTACTCCCCCGTCTTCCAAACAAATAAATAATTGAAACCCATTACCTCTTTTAGGGGGTTTGCTCACATGCTTTCTATATTCACATCAAAGCAGGGATCAGTGTCAAAGAGGCAGCCACATTTAGCTGCGTCTCTCAGAGACTACTGATTAATTAGTTTTGCATTTTGGAAGTGCATCCAAAGATGTTGTAAAATAGTGTTTGTTTTTGCTTTTGCCAAAACTTGTTTAGGAGTGCTCTGGAGGATGACGGTGATGTACTCAAGATGGTTGTGAAAGAAAAGGGCAATCAGTTCAGGTGTGCATGTGCCAGCATTTTTTTTCCCCTTATGAAGTTTCTGCACTGGTTTTCAGAGGAGTGACTAAATGAAACAAACACAGGTATTAATAGAAGGGGAAGGATGGGATGGGAATGGAAGTTCCAACATTCCCCTTAATTGAACCAGTGTAAAATGAAAGGTACACCAAGAGCAACAATTCAGTTCTTAAAAAAAAAGAAAGCAAACCTGACTTAGATAAGGAAGATGTAAAGGCTGTAAATCCTGCATAAAATATTGCCTTTCAAAAGTTTTTAGGCCCTGTTTCTTGCATGACTTTTATTTTTTTTCCATGAAGTGTGGTAATATGATGTATGGGGGGTACTCAGTTACAGCAAATACTGCCTGCAAAAGTGTGTTCATACTGTTATTTGCCTTTCTGTCTCTGTCTATATCAACTCCACATGCTGCTCTGGTGGCCTGCTTTGTACTTAATATAACTTGTCAAAACACATCTATCAGATATATGAAAAGGCAAACCTGGGTGGCCAGACTAGTCCAAGCCTGGCGTGGATTGCATTTTACCAAGACCACAGAAATCTCTTCTCCTCTACGAGATTAAGATGAAAAGCAGAGTTCATTGTTGTGCAACCAGATTTTAAAATAATTACACACACGCTAGTGCATTAGTAGGCCATTTGTGTTTATTTGAATCCCACATACTCTACTTTTATGTGGATTTTAAGTGATTTTTAAAGCTGTCAGTACAAAAAAAATTAAAAGTGATGTTACCACTTGTTTTAAACTGCCTTTTTCTTTTTTTTTTTTAATCCCTTCCTTTATTTGCTTCTGCATACTGAGTTGCTACCACTGCAGTACCTTATCTGTTTCCAGGAAAGAGGGTATGTCATTCCCTTTGGCTATTGACTGACAAGCATCTGGCTCTTTGAACTATGACCAATGCCACCAGAATATCTTACATTTATGATACGCTCAGTGTTCACCCTCTGATTTCCTTGGAGCTCATGTTGTGTGCTATAGAAAGGAACATACCTTTGGATATAGACTGGAACTCATTTGTTGATCCAGGGATATCTGCTTCTGCTCTCAACACCCTTTCATCTGGAATGTATATTACTCTGCAGCATGTAAATACACTTACTTGTCGGTCAAGCATATCTACTGGTTTATTTTAGATTTTCCCCTCAAATTTCAAGATTAAAGTCCTTTTAGGGCAATCAAGGGTTGCAAAAACATTTTAAAAGCTCAACCCATGCAGCTCCATTTGCAACATATTTATGCTTACCCACCAACTGCACAAGTGAAACAAGCTATTTTAAACACGACTTCTAAAGAAAATTTTGCTAGGATTTCTCAAAGGAGTCCCAAATCCTATTGAATTTATGGGCTGAAAATCACTTCTTCTCCCACCAACACAGAACCCAATCATTCTAAAAAATTGTAGCAGCCTGGGATCTCCTTGGAAGTGCAAAATGTGCAAAAGAATGACCATGAAAATATATTAACATTTTTATCCTGTTTGAGCAGTTATTACACTTGTATTCAAAGAAATGCCTGAAGCAGGACTGTTCCAGCACAGCTAGAATTCTACAGTCTTAGCTTTCCACAGTGTTTATAGGTTATTTCTTGGTTGGCATAGTGAAAAGCACTGAAAAACACAAGTTTCCATACGAAAGGTAACCCTTACCTGCCAGGTAGATGTATACTGATTTGCTAGCCGCTGGAGGGAGAGGAGACTCCAGGAGCACAGCGGTACCCATCAGTGCTTCAGAATTGCTCCACATCCTCCTGGCTCTCTGGGTGGCTTCAGGAGTTGGTTGTGAAGTTAGGGACTATCATTGAGTGCTCTGTAGTTGTGTAAGGGGGGAGAAGAGAGGAAATTGGAGGCATCCTGCCAATATCTTTAATGCCTATACGCTAACCCCACTGGAGGACAGCAATGTGAATGAGCTGCTTAGGAATGGGTTGCTGGATGTCATTATAGTGACACCACAAATAGGAAAACAGATGCTCAGAGGTAACTTTTTTAAGTTTAGCGGAGGCATAATAAAGTGGAGTTTTGCTGGCTGCACTGGCACTGAGAGAGTCAGCAGCAATCATCTTTCTTCTAATAACCAAATGTGCTGAACACGAGCTGGTTATTGCAAACACAATTATTCAGTAATTGGATAAGCCTAAAATATCTTGGATACATCCTTGATCCAAGAGCTGGCAGCTTATTGATTATATCATTGTTTGGCAAAGAGGCATGCAGGCTGCAGGACTCATAAGATCCATACCCAGAGCAGACTGCTGGACCCACTATCATGGAATAGGCTCCAAGTTACTGATTCAACTACATTGTTGGAGAACTGGCACAAAGCCTGCTAGGCATAGACACAAAATGCTTTAAAGATCTAAATATTAAAAATCTAAACACTAAACAAGAGCTGTGTAACAGCATTCTTGCAAGGCTTGCCTGCCCAGGAACATGTAACAGCACAGGATGGTGAGGGGAAAGCATTGCAGGATTGTGTGGTACACTAGGGCACTGCGGATACAATTCGTTTGGTCAAAAGTCAGCATCAGGGTCAGTCTGATGTCTCAGACAAAACCTACGCCGAGGAAAAAAACCCAGACTTAGCTTCTCTGGTTTCCTATTCCAGGACAAAGAAAACGCATTATAAAAATGTTACTCCTAAAGCTAAGGAGTAAAAACTGAAGCAAGCACGAGATCAGCAGTCAGGAAATTGATGAAATGTGGTCTTTTTCAGACCAATGCAATACAAAACACTTTCACTTTTAAGGAAATGTATAGCTAAAGATGAACAATGATTACATAATTTGAAGAGGCTGGATTGGGAAGTTATTATTATAGCTGAATGTGAAATTAGGCAGATGCGAACAGGTGTGTATGAGGTAGCCCTTAAATAATTCCCTGTTTTAGTTAAGCTAAATATATATCTAAGTATCTCTTCCAGATTAATTTTCCCTTTATGAGTGAGGGACGATAGCTCAAATTCAGCAAATACTGAGGATATTTAATTTCAAGCACGTATTTTGTTACCTAAGGCAGCTGACAAGATTTTAAGTCCCACCTGTGTAAGAACCTCCAAAGATTCAACAAATAGGCTCAATTTGAATAAAAATTCAAATGCCTAAGCAAAGTTTATCCAACATAGACTGTACTAACTGGGTGTCTTTCATATACTTTTATTTACTCTACGCTCAGATCTCAATTATCATGTGTGAACACAGGAAATGGGTCTCCTTGCCAGGCAAGGTATAGTTCTCAATGTGAGTAAGGTTGGCAGATCAGGATTTTAGCACGATGGCTGAAAACTGATAATAGCACAACCTTATCTGACTGCTGTAGTGATCCAGGCCTGTGATACTGTGGCTTCAGGAAAGGCTTCTAAGCTTTAATCATTGTCTTCCAGGCCGTAGTCTCTGACTTATTTGAAACAGCTCATCTTCCCCTGAGTGACTTGTCTGGTTACATTTGTGGTACCTGACCTACTTTGCAGCACTTCCCTTGGTACCACCTCATCATCTCATGTCCCATGAAAGCACTCAGAATCGGAACTCACTCCCAATAAAGGCCGATAATTAAATAAAAATAAAAACACATTTGACAGCCCACAACAAAGGCAAATCTCAACGGCTTTTGCATGTGTTTGCCTGCTGAATCAGACAGTAGTTCCTGTCCCCACAGTGCTGCAGGATGATGGATCACCAAAATTACAAAAATCAGAATAATACTTTGCACTGTATTCTTTCTCTTCTCTGGAATCTCAGAGAACATCAGATACGTTAATGAATCCTCCCTGTTTTCCTGAGGTTGACTGTTAGACCCGTTTAACAGGTGGGAAAACCAATGCACAAAAGTGTTGTGACTTGCCTTTTCTGAACTCTACACCCACTTTGGGTCAAGATGCTCCAGCACTCCCAGCTTTATTTAGAACAACCTCAACATTTCTTTAATGGTAGGCAATTTCCCTTCCTTTAGGATGAATCTTATATCCTCTCTATTTGCAATTTAAATATGAGAGATGAATGAGCCAATGGTAAAACCCTCATTGAGTTTAAGGAGTGTAAGGACATGAAATTTATTTCTGAAGAAGACCATGTGTCCTTGAAAGCATTTCTGTTTTTCTCCCCACCCCCTCGCCCCACAATGTTATTAACCAGCTTAATAACATGTATTACTTCCCCCTGCAGACCTATCTCCTTCTTTGAGCTCAATGCATCCAGGTTTTAATTTAGAGTTTCAATTGTGAATACTGTTTTGGACACTTAAACTTCCCTAACCACTGGGCTCATATTGCAGTATGAAGAAATAGTCCTGTGAACCTGAGGTCTCTAAACTTTCACCTGTACCTGACATGATAACTACTATGACCCCAAATTATGTCTGCTGATTGCAACCTCGTGGCACATACCAGCAGAAACTGCCTTAAGATCTTCCAGCTTTGCAGACTTTCCTATAGTGAGGCCATTCTATTAATCAGGAGATAATACAGTAGTTTCTGCCCGCAGTCTGTGAGCTACAATCAATGGAACACATGATTTCAAAAGCCATCTCCCAGCAGCTTTCTCACCAGTCACAAGTGTATGGGAAAAAGTCACATCCCCTTAATCAAACAAATTAGTAAAGTAGATAAAGGAGATATTATTTCCACTCAGAGCCAAAATACTGAGGACATTGGCATTTCCATTCTCCTTCTGTTGTCTTTTTGGCTCATTTTCATGTGCCCAATGTTAGTTGACGGCAGACGCCAGTTTCAGCTAACAGCCTCCTGGACAGTGCCGAGGACGGCTTCCATGGAGAAGAAGGGGGAAGGGGAGAAGCTTGCATGCTGCTGCCTTACCCTTCTTCATCCCTATGGGATTGGCTCTTGTTCTACTGCAGACCTGAGAGGCTGCCTTTTCACTCAGTTGATTTAATTTAATTAGCCTCTGTGAAGCAGAGGCTTAAAGTTGCTAAACCAAAGCTCACAAGAATCCAGTTGACAAAATGCAAGGCACAAAATCAAAAGCTAATTTTTTGCAAAGTTCACTTGTGGACCAGCGTGAAATACATGGTAAAGATCAAAAAGTCTTAGACATTTGTCAAAAATATGAGGCTTCAAAGACACAGTAATTTAGCTTAATTCTGAAGAGCATTAGCAGACCCGCAATAACGAATTAAGTCTTGTCTCTGGTGCTTCAGTAAGATTTTCAGATATGCAGTTCTGTAATTCAACAAAATACTTCACACTATGTGCAAAATAATAATAAAAATATTCCTTGACCCATTTTCTTAAGCTTTATTCCCAATTATCTTTAGTTGTTTCTGAAAAAGAGACTTTTTTTTTCCAAGTATGGAATAGCTACAGCTGTTGTACTTTAAAAGTTCATCTTATTTTGAAAGGAATTATGCTATCCAACAGCATTTCCCATTTAAATCTATCACTCTTTGACTGTATCCAGCATGTTCTCCTCACTCTGATGTTAGCTGTTTGAATCTCTTTCAGTTGACTCGTTTATACTCTTGCTATCTTCTGAAGTTTGCACCAGCACTGGCTGGTCAATCGGAAAGCAGCAGGAGCTAAACTCTTCACCTTCTCAATTGACTTTCCTTCCTCTTTAGAAGATGCCAAATACTGGCATACATTAGAGCTTTCACCTCTGCTTTGACAAGGTTTTTGAAACAGTGTCTACAATCATGGATTCCACAGAGCCCCAACAATTCCTTATCTGTGTAAATTCACCAAGAATGAAAGATTATTTGGCTCCTTCTCTCATAAGAGTACTTTGCAGGTCCGAACGAGCTTTCTTCTGCAGAAAAAATCACGCTCTGGAAAATGTCTGTCTCTCATTATACAGTTCTTTTCATGTTACATTACAATAAGAAGTAGTAAATGAAGTGCCAGTGGCTGTTCAGTAAGTCAAAAGCATGATCAAGAAAGCAAAAATTTACCAAAAATGAACTTAAACCTTTTTTCCTTATTTTAAATACACTTCTCTGAAATTCTGGAAGCTGAATGCCTTGCTTTGTCTACATTGCCTTCACACTAATTGGTGTCATTTTTCTATCACACTCTTCATTGTGGAACTTATCATGCTGCATCTCCTAACTCTGGATGTGGAAGTGATTATAAAAGTAACAGGTTAGACCAGTACAGCAAACCTGTCTCTCCCTCACAAGCTCCTGCGCTCAGTCACTCGGTGTCTTTCACATAGTTGAACTGAATTATGCGGTGGTCAACTCTCCTCCATCCAGTGAGTTTTGCAAGACTGCTGAATGGTTGTTTTCAGCATAGTCTCATTTAGCAGATATTCCCATGTGGCTTCCATGCATCCCCCTACTAATACCGTTCTCTGTGTAAACACATGGATTGCATTACTTGATGCCCTTTTGATCTAAACATTAAACAAAAAAAAAAAGAAAAAAAAAAAAAGAAAAAAAAAACAAACCCAAACTAATAAGAAGTCAGGTTTCTTTTCAAGCTACTGGGCAACAGCACAATTCCCCTCTTCTGGCTCCTTCACCTGTGGCTGCTGACTGCTGTGGATCATTTCTGCAACCCTAGTTGCATTCTGAATCTCTGTTTTCTCTTTCACTGGCACTGGCTCTTCCCTTGAATTTGTGTCTGTGTGTGTGTGCGCGTGCACATTTTTCCCCTTTTGCTAATTTTTTGGCCTCAAAACCTCCCCTGAGTCTTCAACTACTGCTAAAACACAGTTCATCAGCGCTTGCTTGCTTGCTCCTGAGGGGTGGGAAAGCATTAAAACTTTGGGAAGGATGGTCAATCTCTCTTTGCCAGCCTGTTTTTTGAGGCAGATTCCCCACTGGTGTAAATAGCTGAGCTTCTATGAATCCACATTACTTAAGTTGAGGATCTGGGCCTTTGATTTACTTTTCCCAGCTGTAGCCATACTGGCTTGTTCAATTACTTTTATAACTGTGCCATTCAATTCCATCTGAGCACTGCTATGGCACTGTGATTTAGCTTAGACCCTACTTAACACAGAATTTATTGTCTCAGTAGATAAATGATGACTGTATACTATTTCTCCTAATAACTTGAATACTACTGATAACATAATGTGTACAGCACGTTTGATGCTGAAGGGTCCCAGGTGCTTTATAACATAGTATACGAACTATATAAAAAGATAACTTTGCTCCCTGCTGAAATGCAACCATCTCTGCTGTGAAGCAGGCATAACCACACTGCAGAACAGTTTGGGATGCAAAGTGGTGTCCAATTGAAACTGCAAGGGGAATTTTATGTAAGTAGAATATAATTACCCAAGCTGGATGTCAGCCAGAACTCAGGGAACACCCTGGATATTGGAGGAACTGCCAATGGGAAATGGAGATGTTACTACAGGCATACATGCTCTTGTTTCTTGATCAATTCCAAGTGGATATCTTGTTTTCTTTTAATTTCCTCTTTAATGCTTATCTTTTTTTATCAGCTGCTCTTTCTGTAGCCTTATTATGTGTCATGTTCTGATTTCTCTCTTCTTACATTTCCTCTCTTACATTTCACACATCCCAGTATTTCCTTCCCCCCCATCTTCTTTCATCCGAAGCACTCCTAGTCCTAGCAAAAAGGACAAAATTAGCTGTCTACATAATGTTGTTGAATAAAAAGTTTGCTATATGAGGTTAATACATTTCACCATATAAGTAAATACAGATTTTGCACAATCAAAAGTAGCTAAAACATGTTTGTTTGCTTTTTCCTTGATACTTAAACAAATTCTCCCCCCATCCCTCCCCAGGATCATGCTATTGAGGGATGGTGAAATTTCCTAAATCAAAGGGTCTGTACAAAGACCCCTTCACATAACCCCCTCCAAAACTCCTTAAAGCTTACACTAAAATCAATGGCAAAACTCTTCAAGCAGATGACGGTTTGCTCCTGGGAAGCCATGTGATGCTGAGGGACTCGAGCAGTGCTGAGGTGAATGTCGGCAGCCATAAAAATGAACACTAGAATTTCTCAGCTCACTTTATAAACCAGCCCTTCGCCGCTGCTGAGCTGCCACACAAACGCCCATAGCAGACAGGCAGCTTGGCAGCACACCCAGGCGCAGCTGCACTTGGGCAAGGCTTTCACTCCAAAACACGTCACTGGGCATCAAGGGCTATATTTCAGCGTCTGCTCCACCTGTGCTCAGCTGTCCAACGTTTCGTTAGGGGCCTTGACCAATTTGAGAGATTTGGAGCAGTGTTCACGCTGCTCTGGGCTAGGAGTCAGAGTGTCCCGAGTTTGGTCAGAATGGCTGGGAACGCTGGTTGTGTCCCTGAGAGGTCTCTCCTCTGCATGCACCAAAATTTTGGTCAAACTGAGAATCTGCTCCCATATCTTCAAATATTAACTATTAAACATGTGAAACATTTAGAGAACAGTATGCTGCCTGACCCTTGTCTTTCCCGCTCAACCTAGTGTGCTCCCCTTCCCTACTCTAATGCAATTCTTCATTCTGTTAAGTGAAATCAAATGTCAAAGTTCACAAAACTATGCTGGGGGAAATGTGATATTTTTTTCCTGACTTCGTTGCAACATTGTCTCACTTTCTGTGTGAAATGTTCCACTCAGCTCCACACTGTAATCAAAGGCTGATGAAATATCAAGGCTCAATTAATTATTACAGTGCCTAGCAGCACTGCTGAAGTTGGTGGGTGGAGAACTCATTCCTTTTAATTTTGCATTGAGTTCTATCCTGCCACATGAGTTCTCAGGTCAGGATTTCAACAAATACTTTGTGGAGAGTTTCATTTTAAGTCCACACATCAGGAAACGTGCTTTTCCATTTTCATACAGTGTTAAAGTAAATGTTTATTTGTTTTACTTTGAATACCATCATCTTTTTTCCCTGACCCGTGCACCTTGAATCACTTTGAAATTTTAGTGTTATTGTCCCTTTCACTGAATTGATTTTGTTTGTCAGATGGTTCTCTGTGTGCATGATGAATCCCTAGCAAATTGCCAACTAACTACACAGCTATGTGAATGAGGGGGATGGTGGTTACAACAAGAGTTGGAGTATTTTAGAATGAAAAAGTCTTCCCTGTCAGTCTGTCCCTTTCTTTCTTGAAGCAAGAAAGAATCAGAGCTTTCTTTTTGGCTGGAAAATCTGCAGATGTTCATTTTTGTCTATTTAATTGGCTGCATTGTCAGTGACATGAACTTTTGCTAAGGGAAACTAAAAATACTTGAATAATAAACAGAAATGGAGTGTAATAATTATATGTGCTATTTACTGGAAAGTGTTGAATTTATTATCGTGGACATCATTGTCATCAGGGTTATCGCTGTTGTTATGGCTTTGTTGAGATGCATCATTCAAACCCCAGAGGGGCTGACTGTGCTGGGAGCTGACTGAGCTATGCACTGGGTGAACACAAAATAAAAATTTGGTCCCTGCTGCAAAGAGCTTGCAGGCCAGGGGAAGAATTGGTAGTGCAGTTCTCTTTTGAAAGAAGAATTCGTTTGTGATTAAATGTCTTTTATTTTCTCCCAGATGATTTATAGATGCTTTAAAAACTCTGGGACTGCTCTAAACTCCATTGAAATCAATGCAAAAGCACAGCTAGGACTGATTTATTCCTTGTCATGTGGAAACCTACAGCTTATACGTACCAGAATCACTTTCTGTAGCACTGCAATGCAACCACTTCTTGTGCGGAATACAGCAACTTTTACACAGTTTCTTTCAATAAAAAAATAATAAGCTTGACTCTTTAATGACAGAAGACAAAGAAGACTATCTTTATCTCATCAAGCTTCTTGGCAGAGTGTGAGCAGATCTGGCCTAGTGTAATTATTGTCTTCTTTTGAGTTTGCTGAGGATACTGGCGTAATATCTCTGTTTTTTCCATCTGATCTCAAGTGACCGCAACTGTTCAGGGCTTTGGTTTTCTCTGATCTAAATGATTGCAGCTCAAGCACCAGAGTGTCCCCAAGCACCATGCTGGGAGGCTGGCTCCGCACTGACTCAGAGGGAGCATTCCCATCTAGCTGACTCACCAGCACTCAAGTGCACTGCCAGCAATCCAGATATTAAACTGATCCTCCATCAACATGGGGAGGGGGAGGGAAGAGAACAGATTAGTTTTTTAAAATGAAATACCGATGGTACTGAGTGCATCAATTGGACCATTTTGCCATATGCAATAGACCAAACAAAACAACTTAAATGGCCAAGTTATTTAAGTTTGCAAAGCAGATGCTGTGAGAGCTTCTGCTTTTTTTTTCACAGGGTTGTTTATTACATATTGCATCCAGACAAGCTCATCGTCCTTTCGATGGGACTTCACAAGCAAGGCTTGTGAACTTAATTTTTCCCCCTCTGTCTCTAGCTAGACTGTGTGAAATGTTTTTAAAGAGAAGGTTTGTAGAGTCATTATCTTTTATTAGATCAACTGATACAGTTGGTAAAATAACAAGCAGCTTTAAGGCACACAGACTCTTCTTCAGGTTTGAAACCATATTAAGGAAGCAGTGATAAAGAGTATGTTATATGACATTATTGTTTGGAGTTTTTTAAATGTCAGCTCTATAAGGTTTTTTCTGATGTAACAAATAGTGAATTTGCAGTAGATCTGTCATTGGTGTTGGATGATGTAAGCTTTTGTTGGCTTCCCCAAAAAATTCTGATTACAGCTTTTTCACATAGAAACTGGAAATCAATATTACCAATCAAAATTCTGAAGATAATAGGGTCAGAAAAATGTTCAAGTGAATAAAGAGATTTTACTTCAATAATTTTAACAATTTTGAATTTTCCAGCAGCTTCTACTCTCATGAACTTAATTCCATAGAAGAAATTTACTTCTAAGAATAATAAATCTGCCCTGTCAAAAACCTTTTTGACTAGAAACAGTTGACAAGATTGACTGCTTCCCGTTTTGGTTTGACAGTTACATATTCAGATGGGGAAATGGTTTTCAAGGAACCCCTGAGGAACGCTACACATGACAGTATAACTCTGAATTCAGTTTTAGGAACTTTTAGAAGGAAATTGCATTACAGGGCTGTTCCTGCCTTGATGATCGAGGACTATGTGGCTAGCTTTTTTCAGTGGAGGGGAAGTCAATCTTATTTTTGCAAATGAAAACATTTAGGGAATGGATAGGAACATGTATTAGCAGGGGAACAGGCAACCTTGAATTTCATGGGGGTTATGTCTATAGTTATGATTTACAGAAATGCCTCACTTTTAACTTAGAGGGGTTTCCTCAAACTTTACCTCTTTCCTTCCTCTTTCCCTTCCATTCTCCCTCCCTGGCTGTAGGGTCCTTCTAGATGAGTTGTGTTTGTTCTATATTTTCCTCTGGCTAAAGTGAAAGATGATTGTGTTTTTTGGATGGAAAGTCATGTGTTTTCTATTATTCTACATGTTTAATTTAGCTCATGGACAGCAGCCCAATAACTGAACATGAATACATTATAAATCAATTATTTTTCTAGCTCTTCAGCTCCAAGGCACATGTAGGTGAGATACAAGAACGTAACAGAAATAATACTTCCATTTTTTGTTAATTCAGGTTAAAATTTTTGCTGTATATTAAGAGCAGTTTTCATATAAAATTTACTTTGTAGCAGTGCCAGAACGTAGACCTTTACTTGAAGTTGAACAATATATAATAATGGAATTCTGATTCACAGCAGGAGAAAAATACTGCTGAAGCAAATAATATTTTAATGAAGCACTTCAGTGGAAGTAAAAAGTATTTTTAGGGCAGATAAGAAGGTTATGACAGTAGCCAGTGAAGATTGTGTGAGTCTGGCCATTCCCCGTGGCAAGAAAAGACCCAAACTCAATTGCACGTTAAGGGGAAAGATGTGGTAGTTTGATTGAGACAATGTGCTTAGTTTTTTTAACAATAGACATTAAACAGCTGTGGATTTTTGTGCTAAATCTTATTACTAGAGTTAGATTGTTGAACCTTTCTTTGGGAAAAAAAAATGTATATAAAAAATAAAGAAAATATTTGAGGTCTTAATACCTCAGTGTACATTGGAGAACCATCCTTCTTTCTGTAATAACACATGAAGTGCAGTGCAATAGATTGCATTTTTAATGCTTCAAGAACATTACTTTGCAATGAATGTGCTTCAGAAAAACAGTTTTGCTGTGTATTTTATTGGCTGAGTTAACACAACAAATACTATAAATCCAGTAATTACTAATTGCCTCCTCCATTATAATGTAAGAAATGAATCATAAACCTTTTATTACTTTAACAGTGGACTACAGGAAGGATTAATCTTCCAGTGAAACATTTTTCATATTTACCTGGTTCCTTCTGTTATACTGTACTCATTTTCTCTTCCCAGTCTTCCTATTTAATGCTCTGTAGTGGCCCCTACTGGGAAAGACATGCCCAAAACTTACTGGTAGCCTTGGCATCTGGTGATAAATCTATTTAGCTGTTGGTGGTTTAGCAATTACCCCTTGGTGGGGAAAGAAAACAAAATTAGGAGGCAATTCTAAGTAACCTTTTACCATCCATTGCTCTAGTTGTGGCATGCACGCTGCATTACCTCTGTAATGCACCATCTCAGGGTGCCTGAAAGCTTGTGTAAAGATGAGCCTGGCAAAGGGAAACTGAGGAGCGTGAAGTATTACATGAATTAATACTATTAGGAGTCACATATTTATGCAGATTTTGTGTTGAGCCCCTGACATAACTTAATTATGCATCTGGATTCATTTTCTTTTCATAAAGTGAGATTTGTTAATAAATCTGGGGATTGCTCTTGAATTTGAGATGTTTACAACGGAGTTCTAAATGCCTTTTTCCTGTAGTATTTACCTTTATAACTATTACCACTACCACTATTATTATTATTATTAATAATAATTTTTGATTATAATGTCACTGAGAAGCCCTGAGATCTGACCCTTGCTGGTAAAAGATGTAAAAACGCATATGAAGTGGCAGCTTCAGCTCCAGAAATTTATAAGGGTAGTGGAGAGGGAAGATGTTTAACTACTTTCCAATTAAATCAGTGGCTGAATGAGGCAGAGAACTAAGATCTTGCTATAGTTACAAGTTCTAGCTGTTCTCTACTGTCTCCTTTCAAGCCTACACACCCATATGAAATCTTTCACATTACTCTGCACAAAGGATGCTATCCAATATATACAGCCACAGTGGTCCTCTTTAGGAGAAAAATTCCTTGTAAACATTTTATCTGTTTCAAAACTGGACTCAGTTGTAAGACTAATAGGTGACTTGGAGCAGAAGACTACATTTTGAGGGGGCAATAACTCTTGTGCACCTTGAGGCTTGTTTCCATCTTTCTGCCAGAGCAACACAGCCTTAACTCTGCAATGTCTTCTACATACGAAGATCTAGACAGGTGGTGTAAAGGGCTAAAGTGTAAATGGGAGTTTCTTCTGCAGTACTTGCCTTTGATCTCTATTAATTAGTGAAAAGCACAAGCAACTTCCCTGAAACTGGTGGGTTTGCAGAATTTTACAGCTAGTTGATGCAGAATCCCAGTTCTGGAAACAGAAAATACTATGGAAAAGAAGACTAGAAGAAAACAAAGGTTTGTTTAATTCAAGGTTTGAATTAATTCAAAGGAATTAACTTAGGGTTGATTTTTTTTCCCCCTCTTCAAGTACCAAAAAGGTGTGAGAAATCAAATTATTTTGAACACATTAGTCTTGTGGCAACTTGGGTCACAATATGGCAAGAATAGAAACTATAGAGATTACTACCAAGATGCATGCTGCTCTAGTGAGTTTACAATCCAAACTGGTTTCTGGAAACTTCTTCTTCATACAGGATCCTTTTTTTTCCCATCCCCTTCTTTCTGGAGATGAATAGGTCCATTCACATGATTAAAGACTTGTGTGAATTTGCTAAGGACTGAGGTCTTGAAGCCTGGTGAGGTGCAACAGGAGGATGAAGTAGCCATGCAGCTTGAAGCTGGGTAGGAGAGTAAGATTACAACATGATCAGTGTTCAGCAACATGAAAAAAATCCTCCAGAAAACTCAGCTTGCTGCTTTTGTTGTTGCACACTGTACTGGTGTTCAGAGCTGTACACATAAATAGAGCAAATATTTTTATCCGTGATCACCTTTTTAGTCTGCCAGGTTGTCACCATTTTCCTCCTTGAAATACCAAACCCAACTCCTGCTTTCTTTTGGATGTCACACTATTTCAAATTACCTGATATAATGATAGGTAATATGATAATATGAGATAATATGACCAGAACGGCAGTATTGTTTGCACTACAGAGCGAATCACCAGTGTGATGATGTTTTGATTTAAACACAGCTCCCTATTCCCTTTTGTATTTCAATGAATGAGCTTAAGTGGACAACTTAATTTCTCTTGATCTGTATTTATATCTGAAGAGTCAAACAACAGAATATATCAGTACAAATATTCCTCATCAGCGTCCACCTACAAAATGTTAGACTACAGGTTTCTCAAAATGTAATTCATTGCTACATTTTTAGCTTGTTTTGGGTGCCCATGCCCAGGTGCTAGTAGTGAGGCCTCTGTGAGGAGAGGCTGGGCCTGCCCCATGCCAGACATGGCCGGCTCCAGCAGGTTCCATCCTGCTCCAAGGGCCCCACCACGGGACACAGCTGAGCCCCTCTGCCAAGACGGTGGCGCGTCCGGGAAAACATGTTTAAGAAATGGCAGCACACACTGCACAGAGGGAGGAAGTACAGGGAACAAAACGATTGAGAAACAGCAAAGGGAACACCAAGGTCAGGAGGAGAAGGAGAAGGAGAAGGAGAAGGAGAAGGAGAAGGAGAAGGAGAAGGAGAAGGAGAAGGAGAAGGAGAAGGAGAAGGAGAAGGAGAAGGAGAAGGAGAAGGAGAAGGAGAAGGAGAAGGAGAAGGAGAAGGAGAAGGAGAAGGAGAAGGAGAAGGAGAAGGAGGAGGAGGAGGTGCTCTGTGGTGGAGCAGATATCCACGCTGCAGCCTGTGAGGAAGACCATGGCAGAGCAGGTGAGTATTACCTGAAGGAGTTGTGGCCTGTGGAAAAGAGCCTACCCTGGAGCAGAGGGAAAGTGTGTAAGGGAAGGAGTAACAGAGAGAAACCTTAACATTACTTTCCATTGTGAATGTTTTCCTTGCTGTTCCTTTCTGACTTGAAGATCTTAAAATACTATAAAACATTTATTTACCAAGCTTCAAAACTGTGTGGTCGCGTGGGGAAATAGGGTAACATCCATTTTGAGAGGAGTTAGTGATATGACCATCAGAGTGACATGACCGGAGACAGATCATGGGGTTCCTAATGCTTCTCTGTTAGTTTTATGCTCCAAGTTAAGTCATCTTTGACACTGAAATGCTTCAAAGCTCTTAACTGTCAGATACCTTTTTACTGTTTCTCCAAATTCTATTGCTGAATGCATTTTTCCTACTTTCAGTCATTTCATGTTGGTCTCTCCAAACTCTGGAGATGTTGCCTTGTATTTTACTTTGTCTGTGTTATACCAGCAGTTCTCTGCCAGATCCAGCATTCAGAAATGACAAATCAGGCTCCTGCATAGTCATGAGAGTGAATGTAACTGGAAGGAGAGGGGGGAAGGAAAACGATTCTTACATGCTGCAAGACTTCTGATCTCATGAGACATCACTTTTACAGGCTTTTAGTCCATACCACTAGTGTTGGAAATACTTCTTAAAGAAGAACTCTACTTCCCCCAAAGTGAAATTCTCACATGACCCCAGAAGCCAGAATTTTTTTTTTAAAAAAGAGTACTTAGAGAAAAAAAATACAAAAATTTCCTAGCTCCAGTGCCATTGGTTAGGGAGATTAAGGAGGCCAAAGAGAGATATTAAAGACTAAATTCATTGCTAGTTCAAATCAAGAGAAGCCTGTGGATAATCTGACTGTTCTGTCTGTTCTGTAAAGTACAGTGTTATCTACAATTAAAGCTCTATAAAAAAGCTTTATCTAAGTCACTCATCATCCCCATCACAACATGCTATAACAGTCCCTAATAGTTGACTGATCATTTATTACAGACTTTCATTTCTTTACTAAATATTAGTTGATGTAGAAGAGTTTGAGTGAATGTGGGAAAATATATTTATTTATATATATGTTTTATATATATAAAAACCAAACCTGAATGTGAGAAAGCAACAACCAATGTAAATTTTATGCATGTCTATCTCAGGTTTTAATGACAGCTCTAGCACTGTCTCAGGGTTAAGGTTCATGAACAAAACAGTGATAAAGGACTATCGCTTGTCACAGCTGCTAAAAAAAGAAGAGGAAGAAGAAGAAGGAAAGAAAAGAAAAAAAGTTTTTGTTAATTAAAAGGATTTTGCCTTAGAATCAAAGAAGCCGTGGATGAAGAAATCTGCAGAAATTATCTAAGGCCGCCTCAACCTTAGCATTTATTATTCAACACCTCACTCATTGCCCTGATTATAAATATTTAATCACTCAACAACTGTAAGTGCTTGTGTCTTCCTGGAGGACCTGCAAGCATTAGGAAATAAAGGGATGGGGGGGGGAGCAGGGAGGAGGGGGACTAGAAAGGCAGGGAGCCTAAAAGATGTGTCGAGATTATGCAGGGACAAGTGAAAAGGTGTGAAGGACGCCACTGAATTGGGCCTTTGTAATCAGGTTGCACGAACACCTGAACGCTAATTCATTTTGTTTCTATTCAGTGGACTTCAAAGCCATATTTTTTTTTATTGCGTGGCAGTCTCTGACAGAGGGTGCCCTTGGAGAACAGGCAGAAAATGTTCTTAATGAAAGCAGAGCCCCGAGCAGTGAGAGGTGCCATCCGTGTACCCTCCTTTGTCTGTCGCAAAAAAAGCAGGCTAGCTTGGCAGGCTTTTGGGCCTATCAATAATGCATGAGAAGAATTACATCCACCCTGATGCCAGGAGAAGGGAATGGCAGAGAAGAGGGTTGCGTTACGTTACCCCGAAAGTGCGTTTGTTTCCTACATGTCCTCCCTGTCCATACAGAACGCATACTTTTGAATATAGGTTCATAATGTGTGCTACACATGCTCTCGGAAGGAATGGTGTTACTTTCCATACCTGTAAGGGATATGCAGATTTTCATTCAATGCTGCTGGGGTGCTTGGAGTATGCTGTTGCAGCCTGAAATCCTGTGAGGTTAGTTGTAAGAGTTAGTTTTGTATTGTGAGGGGAAAAAAGACCTTAAAACAATAGGGGGGAAAACCCTCTTTGCTGCTTAATACTTGACATTGTTTGGAGTGTCCCCAATTTGCCTTCACTGTGAGGATTCTGGTTTAGACACGAATGTATTTCATGTTCTTTTCCTTTGTTTTTTTCCACTCAGCACTGGAAAGAAAAATAAATAACTTAAGAAGAGTAAGTTTTGAATATATTTTCATGTAAGAATGAGAAACTTCCAAACCCTCAACATATTCAAAGGTATAGCATAAAATTAGAGATACATGCTGCAAACTACAATTCTTTTTTAGCTTCTCTCCTGTAACAAGAGCTGCACCCTTGAGGGCTTAGTTTTTTTCAGACAATATTGTGCACTTTTCATAATTTCTTGTATAAACACGTCTGTCCTCCGCAAGCCACCAGTTATTTGGCAAAGTACTCAGAGGCCTGTATTTTCTTCTCAGAAGTTTCAAGATACAGTGTGGGCATTCTGCAGTTTGGCCCAGCCAGTTCTGGTGCAGATTGTCCAAGAGATTTTTCCCAAAGGGCTGCTGAGAGTCAAATGCTTACTTGCATATTTTGTTCAGCTCATTTGAGTCAAAGTGCTACTCCTGAAGCCTGCAGAAGGAAGGCCTTGGCAAGTGTTTCAGCCTTCAGCTCTGAAGTTAAGACTTAGATGAGTATGGTGAACCTAAGTTTCTTGTGTCCTAGGATGACTGAGGAAGGCTGAGCATGCAGTTAAGTTTAGTACATCACACTTATAAAATCTTCATTGGAAAAAGTGAACTAACTGGGCAAGCAATGGGTGGATTTGAGAATATAAGTCTTTCCTGTGTAGGCAAGGGGGCTGAACCAAGCATACTGTTCCTGGTGGAACTGGCTGGCATCCAGCCTCACCTTCCTGACTGTAACAGCTCTACTGCACAGAGCAGTCTGCTGATCCATGTCAGAGATACTACATTTGCCACAATGGAGCCCAATGACCAAGTAGAAGTCTTGAGGGAAGAAGACAAATTTCAGGTATCCAAATGCAAATGTTTGTGCTCTTCATTCTAGTGCATGTGGATGCTGTCCAGAATGTGCAGAAGCTGCAAGTGGTCTTATGATCATTAACAATGCCTTCGGGAAAATAGAGAAGATGCCAAGGCAGTAAAGAAAAAACCTGAAACTCCACTTTCTTTAAAGAAAGAAATTAATTCTTTTAGCGGGGTTTGCATTTTTATGGCTTCCCTTTGAGGAACCACAGGGATCTGCAATTGGAGTTATGAGATACTATTTTGAAGGGATTAATATTGGCTCCTCCAATACAGATAAATAGGAGACTACTAAAGTTATGCTGTATCAGCAAGCTGGTACCTTATCATTTTAAAGTGGAAGATTCATAGTCAGCCCTGTTTATTGTGATTCCACATTTGTAACACACACTGCAAGAGAAAGACAATCTGTACAATAATAGGGCCTTCCTCTTAAACTGCTTCCTACCTTCCTTTACAATGGTTGTTTCGGAGAAATGCAGTTTGAAAGAGCCACGACAAAGGGAAATGTATCATCACTATGGAACTAAATCATGGTAGGTGTCTGAGCTGGAGCTTGCGGTGATTGTAGCTTATCTTTCAATAATGGCACTCAAAGTCCTTTGCTATTCTACAGAGCACTGGAAGGCTGGCTCACTAGCCCTCTGTTTTCACAAAAGCACCCAGAGATGGGAGACCACTGCCAGACTCAAAAGCAGCATGGATATGACATGATTCCCTTTGCTTATGGCTCTCGAGACCTCACAGTGCTCCTGAGAGATTCAGATAAGGTGTACGTCTCTCTCTATCATTGCAGACGTTGTTACCTGCTTAGAAAGCTAACCTACAACCTGTAAATCTTGTTGCAATAATGAAGCTTGGCACTGCCTGTGGGCCGCCTCCTCCTCCTCCTCTCTTTTGCCTTCGCTCTGTGCATGGGGTTGGCCACAGCCAGAGCTAAGAGCATGCTTCTGCTATGGTGCCAAGCAGCCTCAGGCTTCTGCCAAGCAACTGCCTGTTTTGTCTTTGGCCGCTGTGTGTAAAATGGCAGATCTAATGAGACAACGTGGAGCAGCTGGTTTTGGCTGTTCCTCTGGCACAAGTGATTATAGCCACAAGTTGGGGTGTAAATGATTTGTACCTCGAAGACCATTTTCACCCAGGTGAACTCCTGTGAAAATTCCTTAGCGGGACTGATTTTTGTCCCCAGCCCCAACATTTCACTTGTGCCAGGCTCCACTCTTTTTCTTCTCCCCCCTACTGCAGTTTCCTTCCCTGACGCATCGTAGTTGCAAAGACCCACTAGTGCTTAAGCAAGTGACGAGTTCAGAGTGAAAGCCTTTTGAAAAGAACCCCCAGCCCGGCAACAAGGGAGACTCAGAGGGACAGACATTCCCCCTCTGCCTTCTGCAGAATGTGTATCCCAAAATGTCAGATCAGGGATCACCCCTCATTCATGTTCTGTGAAGATGTTAGTGGTGCCCGCTCTCTGCAAAAAGACGTAAGCCATAAACATGCTAATGGCAGATTGTAGTTCTGGCTTCAAATGTGAAGATAAAATTAACTCTACAAGGTCTGTTCTTCTCTTGGTTTATGCGGATGAGTAATACTAATGGGACTTACACATATGTACATCAAGGAGAATCTTACTTTGCTTGAAATTAATACATATCAAACATTCTTTTCTTTTTTACATGACTGTCTTCAAGCTGCATTAAAGTACCCAGTGCCCTGAACTGATCTGGAAAAATGTTGTAGTTGGTATCATTGTTAGTGCTTCTTTCACCTGCCTTTGCTTTGCTCTGCTCTTTTTTTTTTTTTTTTTTTCAGAGAATGAAGATGACTCGTGCAATGCAGTGTTGATAAAGTGAAGATTAAATAAAAACAAAAAAAATCTCCACATATACCGTACTTTTCTTAGTAAGATCAGTGCACAATGTGTCATCTTCCTCTCTCCTCCTTGGAGAGATAAAAAGTGACTCATTACCTTGCTTCACTTTAATATTTTAGATATATGAAAAGACAGAGACAGTAACGAGAGTCAGTGAACAGGAATATGAATGCTGGAGGTGGGGGAAGGTTTGGAATGATACATAAAGAGGAGAAGTTGAAATGAAATAATGTTCTGGAGAATAAGCTTACTCGCTTTTGATGGGGGAGGTAGGGACAAGTGCACT
Source organism: Numenius arquata (assembly GCF_964106895.1). Lineage (NCBI taxonomy): Eukaryota > Metazoa > Chordata > Aves > Charadriiformes > Scolopacidae > Numenius > Numenius arquata. Next base: position 9,474,833 of record NC_133581.1, read on the forward strand.
TCTGTTTACTTAATTAGCATGTGGAATACTTTGGATTAAGTTATATGCATTTTGATCCCATATGAGTTATTATAATAGCTTGCCAACATAAAAACATTTGGAAATGCCAAACAGTGTAGTGAATCTTTAAAAGAGCCTGTTTGCAATCAATGGTTGTTTTATGTTCCTATTAGAGAATGGAATGATATACGGCATTGCTGCATGATATACTGCACCCCAGTTTACTGAATTTATCAGAGAAACAAACAAGACCATAATGACTCACAAGCGCTGAGGGTAGTAGAGACCTGTGTGGGCTTCCCAATAGTTTAGCTAATCCTTCATAGCATATTGTATGCTGAAACACACTACCATCTTTTCAGTCCGTACTTCTAAGTCATTACATAAGGACCCTTTTAACATACATTATTGAAAAATCTCTATTACAGTCCATCATTTTAGTGAATTTGATTAAATCTCCATGATGGAAAATAAGGTATTATAACACATGCACTTGTACTGCAAAGGTCTTGCTGTAGTTGAGGCTTGGATGCCTTATTATGTTCAAACGAACTGTCCTGAGAAAATAATTTAGTGAGAAATGAACTTAGAGAACTAAAAGCATTTAGATCTGAACAAATTACTGAGCAAAATTGCCTTGCCATGAAATCTTAGACTCATTGTCAAAGATGTTTAGTCTACTCTGAATGTTTGATCTATAAGGGCTCTATTCAGAGCAAATTTCCTTTTCCACGGTTTTGGCCACAGAGACTCCATGAGGCTTCTACAACTTGGCACTTAGAGATCCCTCAGCTTGGTTTTAGAGCCAAACGTTTCTGGGCACTCCTCCGGAGGAGCTTTGGCTCAAGACTTTGGCAAAAGCCACTGCCTAGAGCTGAGCGAAAAAGTTGTCATGCCTACCTTCATGCCCTTATACGGGAGAGCCATTGACTGATAACATCAGATCTGCTCAGTCCCTTGTCCTAGGGGGGAATAGGGATATCACAGAGTGCAGAGTCCTCCCAGGCAGGCTGACAGCACCACTAGGGCGTACACAAATGACTTCCTTATGCTTGCCTGTACTCTGCTAGAAATATTGGAGGGGGCTCTGGCACACGGGTTTGTCACAACTTGCTATGGATCTACTTGTATCTACAAATTGACTGGCATGCTAACAGATGGTCTTTCTTCTGTGCATTTATCTTCCTTAAATATGGCACTGTCCCTGATGCTGAATGGCTGCTGGCTTCCACCCCAGCGGTGGCTGCATTTCAGTGTCAGATGAGGGAATAAAATGCTCTAGGACCCTTTGGGTGGAAAGAACAACTGTACAAATATCATGTGTTGCTCATGCAGTGCTTGCACAATTTATGGATGCTTTTAATGTTGATTTTCTGGTAGACCCTTATCCTGCTGAGATGGTACAAGATCTGTTCTCACCTGTTTCATATGCAGTGGTCTGAAACCCCTGTGCATCAGTCCGGGGAACAAGTCTGGTTTAAGAAGTGATCCCGGGCAGAGGCAGAAAGGAAATGCCTTGCTGCCTCTACGGTGTCCTCTACTAAGTTGTACATAACAAGGTTAATGCCACACAGTGTCTGTACAAAACTGAACTTTCCTCACAGACTAAAAACATTACTGTTGCCATCACTTTTGTTGAAACTTGTCAAAATACCAATCTCCTTTTGGCCTCAGAGTCCCAGAGGATTATACAGTGCCTAGTAGGCACAGACATGTGGCCTTTTCTACTGAAACGTGGAAAGAAATGGCTGATTCCCTCCCTAGAAAGGCTCGTGTCAGGCAAATGGCACCAAATCCTACCTACCTCTGCGTTTTATGTCTCCCAGAAGGGCCAGCTTCTCCTACATATGAGGAGTCATTTTGCCTTTCTGATGCACCACGAGTCTCAAAGCATTTGCCACAGCGGTGTGGTCTCACTGCCCCTAGCTTGTTGCCTCTGCCAGTGCACCGCAGCTGATTCTGCAAGAAGCTGTGGCCAATGATCCCTGGGCAGCCATTCAGCTAGGGCAGCACTGGCTGGAGGAGGCTGATTTCCGCCTCTTCTGACCCTGTGCAGAGACTGTCTGCTTCTTAATCCAGGTGCATCCCCATGTGCAATGCTCTCGGGTTCCAAGACTTTGTGAGCAGCTTGTCACTTGATACGTCTGATTACCATAGTCGCACTAGACTTTACATAACACCTCTACATACATGTTGACACCTCACATGATAGTCAGAGAATTTCCCAGACACCCTTTGCAATGTAATGTTGCACCAAATTCATCAAAGCTGGCAAAGGGAGACATAAATCAAAGTTCCAAGCCCTACTCTGGGCATTTGAGCTGCACGATCTCCCTAGAGGATAGCCAAAGTTTCCAGATGCTACTGACCTTCCTTTTTGTTCTTCCCCCCAAGCACTTCTATCACTGAGCAAACCCTTAGAGAAGACAGGGCCCCTGCCTGCATATGTTCTAAATCACTGTAGCTTACCAGCTGTGAAGGTTTCAACCCGGCTTGTGGTTTAGGCCAGGTGCATGAGGTGTGTGGAGTGTAACTGAACTGTTGGACATGTGTCAGGTCAGAAAACAATTTCTGCCACCTCAAAGGAAGTCAGACACAATCAGAACTTATATTGCCAAAACCATCCAGGCATGTTTGCTGCATCATTCCCTTATGATAACAATTCTACTAGTCATACTTAATGTAAATAAAGAATATTGTCCTTCCTTGTTCAGCTTACGTCCTCCTTTCAGTCTTACCCTGTTGTTTTCAGTTAAAGCTTTTTCTCAAAAAAAGTATCTTGTTTTCCTCTATCAACTGTGCGCAGAATTGTGCAGAATATTCTTTAATATCAAGTGTGTTTTAGCCTTTCCCATTGTTTTTCCATGTAGCTCCCTTCTGATAATTTATTTGGTTTTTGCTCCAGATGGTGTGCTTTCTTATCAATTGTCCTGGACAGAAAACAATAATTCCATTTGTGTGGAAGACCACCGTTATGTAAGAAAGGACGATGACCTCAGTATATGATAGCCTATGAAATGATTTTTCTGCATCTTTGGCCCACACTTGAATTGATCCTTGTCTATGTTTTATGTAGAGCTTATATTCATTTTCAATTGTCAACTATGTCCTGGTTTGAGGTAAAACAGAACCAATTTTCTGTTTTCAGCTAAACCTCTTCTAACTAACTGAACTCTCTGAAATTAATGGTGTGTTTTTAAGACTGTATTCCACTTCCAGAGTCATAAGACCTGATTATTTATAATTTATGCCAAGGAATGGTATGCAGGGAGGATCTTGCTTATATTTATTGCTATAACAACCAAGGTCGGCTAACTGTTACATGCCCTGTTGGAGGATCGGAGGCGCAAAAACGGAGAGGGGTTACACCTGCAGGGAGAAGCAGACAGGACAGGTGACCCAAAACTGACCAAAGGGATATTCCATCCTATGGGCATCATGCTCAGTATAAAAGCTGAGGGATCAGCTCAGCCTCTTTCTTCAATGGCCAGCATCTGAAAAGGACTCTGTCTGTTCATCTGCTTTTGATCTCAATCTGTGCGTTCCTGAATCCAGATCTGGAATCCTGTTCCCGTCCATTGCTGAGTCCAATCTGGGACTTTCCATGTGCCTGCCGGTGACATGATTGTCATACTGGGAGCTTGATATGGTTTTGTGTATATTGTATATATTTCATTATTTTCTTCTTTTAAAATTTATTTTATTAATATTTTCATTAAAGTAGTTTGGTTTCTTTTTTTTTCCTTCTAAGTCTCTTTCTACCTCCTTGCCTTGGAGACAGAGGTGGGGGAAAGCACCTGTTGTTCGTTTCAGTGGCCAGTCCGGCCCAAACCACAACAAACCACTACCTCTAGACCTTAGTTATGGATATGGATCATTTCTCAGAGATCTTCTATCCCACGGATGATTTCCGTGCTGTATTTCTTGTATCCAGCTGTAGTGCTCTACATTGAAATGATTGGAAATTTCTTTTGTTTACTCTCTATTCATGCTGTCATAATTAAATCATCTAAATCTTCATTCCTCTCCTTTACATCTCATGCACATTTAGTATCATCCACTAATTTTGTCAATATGTTGCTTACTCTGTATTTGAGATCGTTAATAAAGACGTTACATAAGACCAAAGGCTGATCCCTCTGGTGCCCCGGTAGGCACCACTCCTCAATCATTACACTGTGGTTTATCATTACCCTTTCTTTGCAGTCGTGTTTACCCATTTATCCATTAATGTTTGTTTTCAATCCACATAACACTGTTCTTCTCCAAGCCAACTTCAATTAAGTTTTCAAGTAAGGTTTTGTCAGACACTGTATCAAATGTTTTTCTAAAATCCAAATACATTACATCTGCCGCTTTCCCTTCATCCATTAATTTTGCTGCTTTATCCAAATACGCGACCAAGGTTGTCTAGCAGATTAAGAAGGAATTTTTCAAAGGACTCAGGCCTGTGCTCCATGTTCATGCAATTTGCATATATTAAAGGTATAGCAATATTTTTGTGCCCAAAAGTAAATTGCAAGACTAAATCAAAGTAGTTGTTTCTCTACCACCTTATTGGCACCAGCTTCCAATATTTAGAGGACAAATGTCTAAAATTCTACCTGGAAGTCAACTGCATATGCAAACACTTAAAAATGAAAAACCAAAAAGCATGTTAGAAAAATCTGAATATTTTTACCTGAATATTAGTGGCTTTTGAGTATTGAAAGAATATCCAGAGGTACAACTTTTTTTGCTTAAAATTGAAATCCATTGTAAAAATGTTGTTTGCAAAAAGGTAAACTCTGATGAAATACTCATTATTACAATAAAGTTCTTATACTTAATGACTGTTGTTCTGTTGTTGGTTGGATGATTAGAGACTTTTTTAAAATATGATTTTGGAAGTTTTTTTAATTTTATTTTAGTGTCAATCCAGAATTCTAATAGAGTAAACTAATTAGATCTTTCAATGATAATTGTCGTAAAAAACAATCTTTCTATATTTGAAAACAGTTGCTATTTTTATTTTCTTCAGTCTACATGATTTCCCTAACCCTTCATAAAATATTTTTAGAATGACAATAGCTCAGTATATTGGTTAACTAAGATGATCTGTCATTCACTTTACTTCAGAGTCTTGACATAATGGAAAAAGGAGAAACTTTTCTTTACTATGTCTTTCTTTTTCAAAAGGTCAAGAATCTTGACTGTCCTGGATAAGAGATTTGGTCAGTGTTGGAACACCATGATATTGAGCCTGACTTTTCCCAGGTATTACAGCCATGTGCTTCTCTTTAACCCTTGAGAAAAAGGATCAGAAAATTGGCCAGCTCAAATTGTGAGGAGGTTATTTGGTGAGATTCTAGTCTCTGTCCATCCAACCATTTACCCATTCATCTGAATCTCTAAAGCTACTGTCTTTTTCAGCACTTAGAAGCAGCTGAGCTTCTTTTCTTTCTTGCACTGCATATGATTAGGGCTAAGAAAAACATGTAGTGCTAAAGTGGCAGTACAGACTCAGAGGAAAACCTGTCTCCAAAGAGCTGTCACGTACCATTTTGTCCAGGCTGCTCATCTAAACTCATGGAGCTAAATTTATTCCTGTTATAACTCCATGTCTTCATTACAGTTTTGGCCCCTTATGCCTTCTTTCCACTCCAGAGGAAACATTTCTTCCCAGTGTATGAACAATCACTACAATATCTCCACTGATCTCTTCTTTTTTGTGTAGTCTTGGGAACTTTTGCCGCTTGTAAGAAAATGTCTTGTAGCAGGAAGACCCATCCAGAGCTTATGCAATTACTAAGGTTAGAGCGCTACCTTTTACAAGTGATCAGAACGTTCATTGGTGACATACAATCTTAAACTGAATAAATTGTCAGCTTGCAGCTGGAGAGTGATGAGCTTCTGAGCGATTTGCAGTGACTGCTTCAGCAGAAGGGATGCATAATATTAACCATAGATCTGAGCAAGTTGAAAAGTTGAATTTTGAAATTTATCAATGATAAATGGGAGTATTTCCTTTTCCTAAAAATATTTACCATGTTTTCATTCTGAATCAATGTACTGTCTCTAAAAGGTTAAAACACAGAAAATAAATGACCTTCTACTATACCTTGTAGAAATTCTGTAACCTCTTAGCAGTATTTGAGGTGCACCGTGATCTACTAAATCCCATGTGCTGACAAAAGAATCGGCCCTATTATCACAAGTTTGTTCCAGTGGTAAAAAGGAATAGGGTAAGGGGTATTTTGGGAAACAAATAAACACAAAAAACAATAAAGATGAGAAATGAATAGCAGTCATCTCTTATGGAAAGATGTGGTGTTACAACAGAGAGGGTGACACAATTCAAACCTGTAGGTACGAAAAGGAACTCTTGGGAGACCTGCAGCAATGGTGAGTGCCGTGTGAGTGAATGAATGGAAGATAAGATTTTTTAATTCCTCTCCTTCAGTCCTTCTGCAGCTTTGAAAATCACAACAAATTAATATCAGAAATGGGAATGCTTTTTTCAATTCAAATAAGAATAAAAAGAAAATGAATAATTTACTGTATTTTTAAATAAATAATAATAATAGAACATATTTAGAAATCCTTTACTTTCATAAGGGAAGGCAGGAAACCTTCAGACTTTTAGACAAGGGAGCTACTGTGCATTCTCATCAAAGTCCTAGGGAGGTACTCAGCATTGCCTTTCATTTATCAAGGACCAGATTTTGCCACTGTCACTCTGACTGAGGACTACCTTATTCCACAAGTGATCTAATTGACTCAGTGTCAGAATTTGCCTCTAATTAAGGATGTTCTTGTGATTAAAGCACAAGGTGCATGTCAAGAGACTTGTCTTTTCTGTAGGCTTGTGAAAGTCAGAAAATATTTCCAAACCAAATGTTAAAAAGTCTTATTAAAGCAGGATGCCTCTCTTTTCTCTTGCCGAAGCTGAAAAACAGAGAGCCTGATTTCCAGGGGCCATAGCATCTCCCAGTCCAGTTAAAGTCAAAGAGAGAAGAACCGAACTGTGTGTACATATTTCATCATTTGTCACCTGAGAGTAATCTCAAGATCTTAAGCACCAGAAACACAGGCTGCTGGCTGAAGTGATAGAGAAGTTATAGCCTTGAGAAAGTAATCGGTCAGATATATGAAGATGGCATGATTCCAGACTCCAGATTAACGGAATACTGTGAAATTATCAGTTTATGATCACTTGTGTCTCACTTTGCTTTTTGTTAAATGGTATTAATAATGCAGCCCATCATAGGTAAGTTTTGAAATATATTCCTCTCTGTTGCCTACTTTATTGAACTATCCGGATATCAAGTGCTGTATCCAGTTACAAGCACTTTAGGATAGAAACTGTTTTTCGGTTCTTGAATTACAGAGTTCAAATATGAAAAAATTATAGGCATGATTGAGACTGACACTATAATAAAAAATATACAGATATTTCAAAATAAACATAATAATTCTGTTATTTATTGTTTATATATACTCTTAGTTAATGTAAACAGCACCGAAAGTAGTATAAACAGTATAAAATTATGTAAACAGTAGTGCTAGTATATTGATTCTCATTAAGACCTGTTCCTGAACAGGATTTGTCCTAGCAAATGGCCGTTCTTTGTATCACATAGACAGGGATTTTCCCCCTACTCGGTACATGCCACCTCCTAGTTGCAGCCTCAGCCAGCAGCATTTTCAACTGCAGATGAAAATGGTGAAACCTGAAAAGGTGCTGGAAGTGTTTAAAACATGCTTTTAAGCCAGAAAATTGATCGAAGATCATAGAGCTAGGCAAATCTGTATAAAATGTAAATTGAAAGATAACATGCATGAACAGGAGACAACATGCTTTATGTGCTGAGAGGATGTAGTTTGTTTTATGTAGATCATGCTGTGGGCTGATTAATGACTTTGACTTTACAGTCATGGGATCTGTTCGTAAAACTAGCAGAAGTATTAGGTGATCATTGATTCTCCCCTTAGCTGATGGTAATGATTATCAAACATTAGCATGCTGTCAGTCTCTATTTAAACCTCTTCAAGAATGAATTAAGCATGGAAACTAAATAACCTTGAACCCTCTTTCAAGATCCCATTAAGATACAGTAGCATACAAGCTACAGGTAAACACTGTGCATGCCTTGAAATGAAGAGATTCAATATTCCATGCTAAGTCACATTCCAGAGGAATGAAATAATTGCAGGGTGGGTGGGAGGAAGGGAAGGGATAAATAGCCATAAACATACAGCGGGTTAAATTTTCAAAACATTAGGACATTCAAGCAATAGAATATACTGATGGGTATCTTCAGTCTCACATGCTGGTATGAGTTCCACTGTTGTATAGATCTAATTCACCCTATTAGACTGTTGTTTATTCAATTGAATCTGTAGGTGTCTAACCATAGATCTTACATATTTAATTGCTTAATTTATAGGCAGAGTTGCAGAGATACTTTTTAAAAGATACTTCTGGTATCTGTTTCCTTCCCTATTTCATTACTGAAATACTGATAACCAGTTAAATCTTTCAAAAACACAAATGGGAATTAACTGCCCAAAACCAACTGGCTCACAACAGCATTTCTGTTAATAGCAGACCACTGGAATCAAACTCGCTCCTGAAACACCCCATCTTGTGATGCTATCTCTTGAACAAAGTAGCGGCCACTTATGTTAGATAGCTATTGGCCCAAGTTTACAGTGAAGTAGATGTATCAAAGCTACATCTTGCCACATTGCTGGAAAATATATGCATGCATAAAATTTTGCTGAACAGAGATATGAAACCAGAAGGAAAATAGTAGTGCTGGTGTTGATCTGTAGAGTTTTGTTCCTTTTCTTCCACATTTGCTTTCTTTCATCAGAGTTTTGCATGTATGCACTTGACTAGGGATTAATAGGTTTGTTAACTGAGCCAGGATGGAGATCTGGAGAGGGAGAGAGAGGGGAGGAAAAAAAAAAAAAATATGAAAGAAAGAAAAACAGCCTGCAGACAACTTGAAGATGTGAATTTTCTTGGCTCAAGCTTTGAAGATAAAGCAGTGCCCTAGGGACTGTGGTAAAAAATAAGCTCTCGATTAGGCATCAGGCACAAACTGACCAGCCTCCAATCAGATTTGTTCTACTGTATTTCATCGGAGCAGCAATGTGCTAATGTCTTTGTCATTTTAAAGTCACACTGCTTTATTTTTATTTTTTTTTTCAGTTCAGGGGAATGCAACTGTGATCAGCCATTTTAGCACAAATGATGATTGTTTACATTGATTATTCATTTTAATATTCTGTAATGGTATTTCACTGTATATATGAAAACTTTTTAATGGTCTTTATTGCCATTTGATGTCTTGAAACCCCTCTGAATTCCTTATTGAACTGGGCTGTATCTGAAGAAAAGGATGCTACTGTAGCATATTCCCCTTCTACCATCCCTTCTTTCTATTGTGACTTCCATATGGCAGTTGTCTTCACAACAGAAAAGCTGTTCACTGTAGCAGAGTTTGTGTCCTGAGACAAAGATCTTAGATCCTACACAAGGGCTTTGAGGAATCTAGAGGTTTGATCCCAGCTTAACATGAGGAATCTGATCGCCTAGGAAGCTTGATCCTTCCTTACTTTTCTGAGCTTCTGGAGGTGAGGGTGAGTCAGAGAAAAGGAGAATGAACATACAAGCCTGTTTTCCAGCACCAGGAAAACACTGAGAAATGCTGACTAACTCTTGATTAGCAGCTGTCGTGGGGTCAAACTAAAAAGCTTTTGTACACACAAAATTGTACCGGTTTAATTATTTGGATTTTTCTGTATTAAATACTTAGCATTCATCAGTGCGTGCATGCCCTTAGCCTGCACTGCAAGTCAATTTAGGTAGGTCATATTACCTTGCATTTTACAGGGGTAAAACGCATGTATGAAAAGAGGTCCCAGAGCCTAGTGGGTGCCCAGTAACTTCTTAAGCCATGACAATTTGATACCAAGCCAGCTCCTGGCTGAGCTTAATATCAGCCAAGCTGACCTGTTCCTTCAGGTCTTGCATTGATCAGATTTTGTTAAGGCTTGGGCCCTTGTTCTTAGGACTTAAGAAATTAATTAGTGCCCAGAGTAGTACTGTACGACTGAATGATTCCAGATGATCACTGAAACAGAGCTATTGAAATAAACATTCATGAAAACTACACAATGGGGCATGACAAGGCTTTATTTAAACTGTAAGTCTAAAGATTAAAGCCTGTTGTTTGGGGTTTTCAGTCATAGAATGGAGTTTTTTCTATGTACAGTACTTATCTTGTCTCTATCTCTGTAGTGTTTGAGCACCTCCCAGACTTTGATGTTTATCTCTCTCACAATACCTCTGTGCAAAGTCAAGTATTTCTACCTCTGCTTTACCGAGTAACAAGAAGTGGGATAAGGTCCAAGGTCACACAGGAAGAGTGCAGCTTAGAGAGGAACTGAATGGTGACCCAGGCTTAGCACACTATCCATTAGCCCTTCTTCTCCCTTTGTTTTCATGCACAGAATTTGAGACTGTTGCTGAGTTTCTCTCCAAGACTGATCACTAGAATGGACAGGAAGATATTTGTTTAAAATTTTGTTCTAAACTATCATAACAAGGAAGAGAGTAGTTTGGGGGTAAGCAACCTTATCATGGGAATTCATCAAACCAACACATCAAGGCATAATTGTTTTTCAACTTAAAAAAATCCAGGCAATCTGTGCACTTTACAATTTGTAATTGTTTTACAAAACTGAAAAAGATAATGTACAGGGGAAAAAAGACTTCAAAGATACATGAAAAGGAATTGCTTTTCTGTAGCAAACAGCATATATTCAACTAAACGAAGTTAAATGAAAAAAAAAAATTAAAATGTCTTTAAAAGTCATGATATGGTTTTTAAGGATTTTTTTTTTTAAATGCAAACAAAAAGAGTTTCAATCTTCCTCCTTTTTAGCCTGTGCCAGCAGTGGCTGGTAGTGTTCCATTCTAACTTATGCCTTTACAATTCTTTCAGTTGCAATACCATGTAGTGTCAGAGATTACAGGGAAACAAAGATCTCTTTATTTGTGGTGAAATAACAAAAGCAAAAGTAAATAATAGGACGATGGGTCCAAAAGATGATAAGAAACCAAAGTTATATATATGTTTCATTCAAGAAGCACTGAACCAGGTGATAAATTTATCGACCACTCATGCTCATTCAGCTGTCTTCCTCAAGACCTTGGATTCAGTCCCACTGTAACATGCATGTTCCACATTTGTACCGCCCAGTGCAGATGTGTTGGGCGCTATCTGAGCAAATTCTAAGCAAGAAAAGTCCCTATCTTGAAGTCCTTTTGATCTGAACAGATTGTTGTATGAATTAAAAGGATTGTGACAGGGCACGGAGATTAATGGCTTGAGACAAAAGTTGGGATTTGAACCCAATGTTTTGAATCCAGCTACAAAACATGGCTTCTTCCTTCATATGGGTCTTACAGATGGAAAGTAGGTGCTTCCACTTTTACTAGTGGTGTGTAGTCTGTTGAATTAATTTTAATTTTCAGTGTTGTAATTGAGAGGAAAATCAAGTCCAGTATGCCTAATCCTACACTCATTATTGACTCAGACATAATTCACATTGGTTTGAATCAATCTCAGTGGATATTTTTACTTATTACTCATCCCACAGTCATTTCTATCACTAACCTCTCCAAATATCAGAAATGAGAAACTCTTCATAAGAGTTTCTCTAGGCAGCGTATGTGATTGCAAGAATGTTTCACATTTTTATAGTGCTTAATGTTTTCAAACTCCATACACGCTAGGATGACCAGCTTCAGACTGCAAGGTCAATCGGGAGCAGCTCTTTTATTGCAGCTTTGTATGTTCTTCTGTATGTTGCTTTGTTGAAGTTGAATTTCCCTCCCCTTTCACAACTCTGCACTCTTCCCATTAACAGAGAACTGCTTCCGCCTCTCACTCTGTTCCACTGAACCACATGAATTCACCTTTGCTGTAGTAGATTGTTCTTATGTGTGCCCCCAACAGTTAATGTGCTAAATAGGCATGAATTTTGTCCCTCAGTTTGTCATTTCTCTGACTTCCTTTTAAAGGCCTCCTGGAGACCTGTAAATGCTCATCTCAAATGACTGTGGACCATATATTTCTCCATAAATGGAAAGACCTACATAGCAAGAGAGGATCAGATGAAACAGAAGATTCCATCTCTTGTACTTGGGGCAATACTTTCCCAAGATAATAACTTCCATGTAGGGAAATCATGAAATGCTTCATTTGAGAGGAGCACCCCTTTAAAGACCTTCAAAGGTCTTTATAGTACCCCTTATTCTCACTTGGCCTTGAAACTGCTTCAGCTGTGGTTTACAACAAAGATCACTCAACACCTGAAAATACATATCCACTCAAAATAAAACTTATCAGTGTACCAGTGTGGAAAACTATTTCAAATTTGTAATTCTTCCAAAGAAGTCATAAGACTACTCCAAGAAATGTTCTACATAGGTTGATGACAGCAAAGCATTCAAGGAACTTGTAGCCATACCTAAGAGTTGTGTGACTCAGTGATATTGCTGAGCCACAAGCATACAAAAGAGCAGAAGATGAAGTGTTTTTTAGAGAGGAAAGAGAACAATCATTTGCCCACCAGCAAACTTACAAAGTGTTGATGAATTGCAGAGGTGCACTTGTTCTGACCATACTTTGGGACATGATGTACTTGGGACTTTTATCAGCAAAACGATGAGCTCTTTTCAGTAAATCCCACCTAACAGCATTGTATTTCTTCAGGCTCAGTGCTGCTTTCTCGAGGATATGAGCAGAATTAATGTAGACCTTGGCGTATGAACAGAGCAAACCACAGCACAAGTTCTCAAAGTTTCATGTGCTATGCTCATGTATCACACATCCACCTCTGTCAGTTAACAGATATGTTTTGAGCAGCAGAGCCTGTGGGAACTCCAGGGGTTGGAGGAGGAGCTAATTTTTTCACAGGCAAGACACCATGAAGGCAGTGCCTTCCACTTCCTCTTTAATTCCTGCGGGAGTCACTGAGGTGACATGCTGCTGAGCATCAGTGCGTGGCAACAGCCTCTCCAGACCCCCTACTCCAAGCAAGACCTGAGCAGAATTGTAAAACTTGGTCTCAGTGGGGCAAAATACCACCAATAAGCTGATCATCCTCTCCCACCTTTGTGCAAGGCAGAACCTTGTAGCTAAAAGAGGTTTGAGCAATATCCTCACAAAAGCACCATATCCAACTTCTCCTCCCTCAAACAGATCCTTGAAGAATATAGATATATAAAAAGCACTGATGATTTATAAGAGACAGAAGGAAAGAGCTTTTTTGGAAAGATTGCAGTCACCTAATTACACGTTCTCCAGGCTATGTGTAGTTTGCCTGAGCGTAAGCATATAAGTACATCAAAGATATCACTTTTGCCTTAATGTTGAAGGGTTAATATCAATTTGTCTTTCCTGCTCAAGTGTTTCAGGGACAAGTATAAGCAAGGCTGATAGAGGAAAAGATAAAAGAAGCTGAATGTGTGAGGAAGAGAGGAGGCTGAGATGGGGGAAATTAGGAAGATTGTTTGGTTAGCTGGCTTTTATCCTTCCCAGTTCTGAACACTGGGTAAGTACTTTTCCTTCTAGTTAGCTATACTATCAGCAGAAAAAAGCACAAGTGAGACTACCAGAAATAATGCTTAAAAAAATTACTTAGTCATTCCTATTTCAGAGATGTGTCCAAAGTTCCTTAGGGAGGAAGTAAACTCACAGTGAGAGTGAATAACAGCATGTTACTAGCAACTGAGACAACACTAATTATTTAGCCATAATGTCAATGGTATATAGCCAACATTAATTTCACATAAGCATCCATAGCAGCTATATTCCAAGGAGACACAAAGAAGATGAATTAAGTAAACATATTTTTTACTTATTTTTCACTGTCCTAAACATGAATGCCACATGGTAAATGTGGTCCTGATCTTCAGACTCCCCAAAGAAGACAAGTAAGTTAAAGGTCTCTTACTGAAGTCAGCAAGGATACACATGTTCTTAAAATGCGGCATGTGCTTAAATATTTTGGAGTCTGCAATGTTTAAGAGCAGCACATCTCCATTTGCCAGCTGAGCCCATCTTTTCCTCATCCTCTGTTGGATACTTTTTATGGTTTTTGTTTGATTTCATGACTTCCAGATTTGTAGGGTCTGGAAAATGAAGGGGTGGGAAGAATCACTTGCTTTTGCGTGGTATGGAGGAACAAATAACTGACAGAATATTCATTATTTCCTGAAAGAATGACTAATGTGCAGCCCTTCATCAAATGCTGTCATTGCTTTTAGTACAATTAGGCCAACAAGAAATGGTAGTTAGGACAAACTGTTTGTATCTGGTTTATGGATGAGAAAACTGAGGCCAAGCAGTCCTAAAGTCATGTTTCCACAGTGCAGTTCAGAGGCACTTAGAGGCAGTCCAGCTCGCATGGACTAGGTTAGTATATTTTAAACCCAGTCCTGCACAAAGATACAAGGTCCTGCAGGTAGGATAGCCCCCACTGGCACATCAGCTGATATTTCTTAATGAAACAAATTAGCTTCAATGTCCCAGTAGTTTAGCAATAGTGCCTCTAGTTCTGGACCTAGTAGCACGACGGCAGGATGAGGTATCTTCATTCAGACACTGCATTGCTTAGTCACGTGCTCGTGAAAAGAGTGTAAAAGCAACAGACACTGATTTTGGATGAACACCTGACTATTCTCCCACCACTGCACAAGGCTGAATGAGGTAGATACAAACACATCACAGAAACAACAAATATTACTCGCATCACAGAACCTGTGCAATGCAGCTGGGTTCGTAGCTGCCTCCTGATTTGCAATGTGGGTGAATCTTGCCTTAAGCCTGGATGCTGGAGTCATGTTTCCAGAGAATCAGGTAGCGTATCAGAGGCAAAGTTGAGTTCTGGGGCAGCTGACATCTGACATCTGTAGTGTACTCGGTTCCTTCCACAACTAGGCGATACAGGTCAGGGGTTGGAAAGATTTTCGCAATGACATACAGATGCATAGGATACACAGTCTCTCTGGCAACCAGAGAACCAAGGAGTCAGATTCTGCCCAGCAGTCTGAATAAAGGGTGTTTTATCTTCACTGCAGCATACTCCTGTCTCTTTTCCATGGCAAGGACTTCAGTGACAGGGTCAAACAGCTGTCACATATTGCACAAACCTACAATGGGTAATGGATACAGTTATACTTCATGTAGATTAGTCACACCCAAAGAAAATTTGCTTTTAAAGTGGGAATGAAAAACAAAAACATTCCTTTGTCCTTTTTTTCTTTTTTTTTTTTTTTGAATGACCAAAATGATCATATTAACATTGCTCCTCACGAAAAGAATGTGCTTATAATGCTTCTATAAATCCTGCCTGGTTTCCATTGTAAGCACAGGGAACCTTAAAAATTATTTCAAGACGTAAATCAGGTTAAGAACTAGTATTTGTGATGGATAAGAATCTGTCTAACACTTTGACAGAGAGTACAGTACTACACACAAAGTGTAATGCAATAGCTCCCTTATTTATTCCTGTTTTGCAGAAAGCAGAAACTGTTCTTGCCATGCATTACCCCTATTATGTTCCTTCTTGGGAACCTGAGACCTTTTGAATCTATCTTCTGAACCATTTTAATATGCAGCAGAACAAAAGGATCGCAGTGTCACTGATGAATACATTGTAAAGCCAAAGCCATAATTACAAATAGCAAATGGAAAATGTATGCATATAGCTAGATAGAAAAAAGTACCATATGCAAGCACAAAAATAATATTTTTTCACCATATTTATGTTATTTAACCCTCTCCCCCTCCCCTTCTTCTTTCCCTTGGCTCCTCTCAAAGAAATCTTTCTTTCAATAGTCTCTTCAGACATGGAAAGGGACACCAAGGGGAAGGAAGAATCAGCTTTCATTGATGCCGTGACTAAGGGCCATGGTCTTGGCCTAGACCCCTGACCCTCATGTCTGTAGCATTATACACAGTGTCTGGTGTGATCAGCACAACCTTGTTATTCAGCTTTTGTACTGTGCATATTTAATTTCAAAACACATTCCAATGGCAGCGGGGAAAAATTCGCCCTCTTTTAAGTGTATGATTCACCAGCTCTTTAGAGTCAGTTGGTGGCAGATGGGCAAGTGTGAAAACTTCTATTTGTGATCTCACACTATATAATGAGCACAAGCCACCACTGGAATCGCAGTTTCTGCATGGAGAGCCCTGTGCACTCACTTCCCTCTCAGAACCAGTTCTCTTAACTTACGCCGCAGTGGGAGCTGTGCCAGGAGGCCTGGACATGGTCGCTGTCCCCCACAAGCACTCCAAGGAGCATCTCGGGCTTTCTGAGATTTCCCTGCACAAGGCCTTTGCCAACCCAGAGCATTCTGCTGCAGGGCAGCCTTTGCAATTTGTGCCTTGGAGGGCCTGGCACCCAGGCTTCACCTTCCCACCTTGGGTGCTCCTTTTCCACAGAATACGTAGCATCTGTTCCCCGCTGCTGTTAATCAACTGCATTGCAAAGTGGAAGTCCAGTTTCTAAAGTGCTTCTTACATTTGGACTTATAAACCCTCTGACTTTTGCACAAAGTTAGTCACAGTCTGTCCTGCAGTCTGTAAAACAGAGAGGTTTCCACCAGAGCGAAGCGTCCGGTTTCGCCTGGGAGTGAAACTTCTAAGTACACATCCTCTGTGACTCAGGGCCTAACTTTCAGCTGAAGTTTTAACAGAAAATATGAAAATAATGGGATTTCTAGAGAGACTACACAGAATTAAATTTGTCAACTGTCATATCTTAAAGACTATCACCATGCTTCTCTGTCCTTACACCTGAAGAATGCAAACACTCGTGCAATTTGTCCACTGGAAATGGATTAGTCTTCTCCAGTTGAAATAAGAAACTTGTATAAATTTGACTAATAATGGGACATGAACATTTCTGAAACTGAAAACAATTCACTCTCCTACGTTATTATTATTGGTGGTATTTATTACAGTGCATTGGTTTGTCCAGGCTAATCAGGAATTAGAACTCAATTCTGCAAGGCACTGTACAAATAAGAAAGACAATAGTCTGCACCCCAGGGATCTTGACATTCATGGTGTCTGATAGGATCTAAAAAATTTAAGTGATAAATAATGAGAATGAAATGACAATAAAGGAAGGTGTTATGGCAGCTGCAGCTCAGCTTGCTATGTATCTGCCCAATTTCAGAGAAGGAAGTTTTATTATCTTTTTCTGAGTCTTCAACTCCTTCCAATTTTTGGCAAGGACCAGAGACCTAATCTTGTGAAGTGCTGAATGCCTCCTGTGATATCATCATCCCCTTAGTGACAGCCCCCAAAGTAGAAGGACTAAAAATACTGTAAAAGAAGAAAGAAAACAAGAGGTGCTGGAAATTTCAAGATCAAAATTGTTCTTGAAGAGTTTGCAGCCCAGTTAGGCAGCTTTTGGCTACAAAAAAAGCTTATAGAAGGTCAATGATAACAGGGTTCAACATCCAGGGATTTGGGGACATGACCAGCATGAACTGATCTTCACCCTCTTCTTGATGTATGCCTAACACACTTCTTGATAGGTTTACCACAGGTCAGCACAGGGCAGTAATAGATTTAATATCTAATACAAATTATAACAATGGGTAGCTATAAAAACCCAAGAGAAGGACTTTTGTATATGGACAACTTTTAGGACCATCGTTTGCACGGCAGGAGGAAGATAAAATACTAGCTAATCTAAAAAAGGAACAAGTTGTAAGACATTAATAAAAATATCCAGTAAGCTCGTCTATCATTACATTAACATTGGGAGTTCTTCCTGCAACTTAATGGAAACCTCTTTAGTATATGTTCTGTTCCTTTTTGATGTATTTTATGTTCAAAAGGCATGAAACATGATTTCTGCTTTGCTTATGCTTACTGTTATTATTTGTGGTTGCACCTCAGATGCACGAGGGGCTTTTTATACAGTCACAGCAGGTCATCTCTAGGGATTTTAATAATAATAATAAGACCAACAAAGAGACCAGAGGAAGTAGAATTTAAGTAAGTGAGACCTGACAGTTCTTATACACTCATTTGAGTTAGAGGAATTTTGCTTCTCCTTCAGCCCTTGCTATTAAGAATGTAGTTTGACTGGATTCATTCTAAAATTAGAAAGATATCATGTCAGGAATCATCATAAGTCTGTCTTTCAGATAAAGTCAGTCCTCTTAAAGTTTACCATATCATGTAGAGACACTGTGGTATATCTTCAGGGATAACAGGTCAAGGTTCAAGACATGGTTCAATATAACACTAGGTTTTCATCATAGATTTTCTTCCTTTTTTTTTTTTTTTTTGTTTTGTTTTTGTTTTCATGCCATCCACGATCAAAATGTGTTTGTGTTCAGGTCTCAGGGTAGCAGGGGCCCTAGCCAGAAAGCCAGCTACAAGCAGTGCCTGCGATGTCTCGTGTTTGAAATGCAGACAGATTCCGGACTCCCAATAATTTGATCTCACCTCCAGTTTTCAGCTAGCAGGGAAGTTAAAAATGACATTTTTATCTAATTAAGCAACACAGATTATGAGTAATATAGAGATTATTAACAAATATTTTTGAAGAAAGAGAAAGCAGTGCGCTCTCTCTCTCTCACTCTAAAAAGCCTTGGCCCAGAGCCAGTTATTATTATAAGCTGGCTAAGCTGGCATGAAGCCAAGAGGCTGATAATTTAGCATGAAGCCAAAATGGATGGCTTTTCTCCCATTCCCCTCTTTCAGTTATAGCTTGTGGGTGTGACAAACGTTTCTACCGCCCAAATTTTCAAAACTGCTCACGGATCAAGTGTGTGTATGTCTGTGTGGGCGGGGGTGGTGCTGGGGGAGATCTGCCATGTATTGTGTATTTAGAAAAGGATATGACACCCTGTTTATAATCTTACAAGAGTTCAGCTGCTGCCTCATTTTATTTTGTGAGGCAGATGACAAACTCAGATGTCCTCTTCCTGGGTCTGATTTTTTTCCTTTGATACTCGAGAGAACTTGTTTGGCCCAAGGATGCACAAGATTGTTGTTCTTTAGGTGCACCGAAGTTAATGGCAGCTCAGCATTCATCAGAAAACAGGACAACAGCCCATCCAGACTTTTAGCTTATTTATTTCTGATTCCATTTGCCCTAGACAGACAGTGGTAACTGCAAAACAGCATTGAGACTGCCACCCAACACCATATATGGTGGTTTGATGGGGGAATGTCCTCTGCTCAAGGGATAGGGAGGGCAGCAGCAGGGGCAAGGGCAGGGCAGCTTTCTGCATCTGGAGCAATGTCATGGTAACACACACTCACCTGCTTTCCATGGTGGCTGCAAGAGCAACTTCAGGCCAGGATCCTGTAGCCAAGGAGGTTAGACTTGATGGTAGCCTTTCCCTCCTTTTTCCTCCCATTTCCTCCTCTGTCGAGTTTGCATGATGGTTATGTCAGCAAAAGTCCTGAGACCAGGAGCAGGTTTAGGGGATGGGAGGCTGAATGAGAGAGCAGTGGGGACGTTTCTACACATTAGAGAACTGCATATCTGCAACTGACTTAGAGGAAGCATATCACTCCTATCAGGTCTGCCCACCTCTGGGATCTGTTACATACCTTCCTTCAACATTTTGAGCCAAGGATGCTGAGCAAGGAAAGGCTTTCTCAAATCTGGGAAAAGACAGGCATACTACAGTAATGGCTCTCCTCACCTACACTGATCCTATTCAGAGCTTTCCACCTCTTCATTAAGAATTGCATGGTCTTTACACAAGTCCTCAGAAGCATATATTTTGAGCTTGCCAGTGAATTTCAGCTGAAATGTGTTAACAGGGAGATGGCATAACAGCACCTTAGAGTGCAACTAAGTCGGTAATTAACTGGAAGATCTTTCATATAGACAAGTCTTCTATGATACTTCATTTTACAGTCTTCACTGCAATTCTACCTATGATGCAAGATTTAACTGGCAATGACTGTGTGGCCCCAAACAGTGGGTTAATATGTTGAACAAATTAAAGGATAGTATGGGAAAACATTGCCTCTGCAGCCATCCATATTAAATAAAATCCGTCTCTTGTCCAGTCTAAGAGGACCTGGAATAACACAGGATTTAAACTTGCTTACCATTGCACCAACAATCCCCTACTCTGGAGATTTTCAACACCCGCCTTGATGCAGTCCTGAGTAATATGCTCTAGGCAATCCTGCTTCAGCAGGGGAGTTGGACTAGATGATCTCTAGAGGTCCCTTCCAACTCTGATAATTCCGTGATTCCATGAACAAGCAGACAGAAGAGATCAAAACTGTCCTTTCAACCACTCTGGCCTTCTCAGTTTCCTACATACTGTGGACAATATGCAAGAGATGCAGAGAGGTAAAAACTAAAGCAGCAGGAACATGCAGGTGACGATCTCACACAAGTCATCACACATGTGGTTACCAAATACCCCTGCTCCTGCCACAGTGCATGCATTATGCATAGAAGCCAGCTGGCCATTTATCTGAGCAGACACAAAGAGAACAGAATCACAGAATCACAGAATCTTCTTGGTTGGAAGGGACCTCTGAGATCATCGAGTCCAACCAACAAAAAAACCAAACCAAACCAAAACAAAAAAAACACCCACCCACAACCACACACCACACCCACTCACAAACAGATGCAAACCAACAATCTCAGGCACTAGAGCATGCCCTGAAGTGCCATGTCTACACGTTCCTTAAATACCTCCAGGGATGGCGACTCCACCACCTCCCTGGGCAGGCTGTTCCAGTGCCTGACCACTCTCTCAGTAAAGTAATTCTTCCTAATATCTAATCTAAACCTTTGAATGGCTCTTGAGAAAATGGAGATGTGAAAGAGTCTACACAAGATAATACATTTTCTTTATTTCTTTCTTTAAAGCCAATGATGGATATTCATTGGAGATCTAACATAAAATAACCCGTTTTTCCAGCTTGCATAGTAAAGATACCCTCCAGATGAAAAATTATAGCCAGCTAAGCATGACTAGAAACTCATATGTCAGAGTCTCAGAACTAGATTCCAGCTTGTGGATAATTACTTAATGCAAGTTAATATATTATTTCTTGCAAATCAAATACAATCAAATGGAAAAGAACTGCGTGGCCAGGTTCTCAGTGACATTGTTTGTGCCTCTTTAATGTATCAGTATAGACCTTAGTTAGCAGCAGGGTGGTGGTAGCAAGACCAAACAGAGCTGATTATGATGAGAGAGTATAACATTCTCATCAAAACTGCATGGCCATTTGACTGGGGACTTTGGGCCTGATTGTCTGCTACATTACTCCCACTTTTAAATAGTGCAATCGTTCTGAGTGCAGTGGAGTTATTCCAGCTTAAAACTGGAGTGATACACTACAAATCACGGCTATGAACTCTGGAGGGTCTAATGACTTTATTTTTCCAGTGCAGAAAAAGGGTGTGTTTTACTGTAGACAGATTCCAGTTACATGATTACAAAGGATAAATGCCTGAGTAAGAACTGCGGGCTTTGGTCTCCAGGAGGTGGGCCTTGATTCAGCAGGGTGCTTAAGTGCTTGCAGAATGTTGAGTAATAAGCAGCTCCATGACTTAAAAAAAAGGTCTAACTATAGAAGATGTGGTTTAGTGGTTGAAGGCGAGATCTGGGATTCAGGGTTTTACGCATTCTAATCCCAGCTTTAGTGGTCTCTGTGGTCTTCTCTATTTTTAATGTGCAAATAGTAATCCTTAGCTCATGAAAAGTGCTAAGCTTTATTACATAACAACATGGTTCACTTTTACTTTTGTTATTGTTCAGTCTCTCCAAGTGTTATACTTACCCCCAAATGCTCTGCTTTTGTAACTTGCAGTGTGTCTCTGGTTCATGTCTGGTATACTGCTCTTAAACAACCTTTCGTCAAAAGGATAAGTGGAGACTTCCCACTGGTAACTCTGTGCTCTACAGTGGATGGTAAGGCTCTCCAGCTATCCGAACAAAGCTGGGAAAGGCAAAGAAATACACTTTTCCTTGAACAAACACATACAACAGATTTCTGACAGTTTGACTGGCAACTCTGTGAAAGACGAGGATTGATCAGAAGAGACTTGCTCAGTACATAAAGTGCTTTTGTATGAGGATAGGTAACTCCAACATGAATAGGCATCCTTTTAAGACTAATCCAGGTGGTAAGGGAAATGCAGCTCCCTTCTAAACACTGAAAATGATTTTGTGTTACATGTCATTTCATTTAGAAAAAAATTGTTGGTGATCTTACAGACTGCTAGTGTATATTCTAGTTTTTATTCTACAAAGCATGCATTAGAAGCCCAGGAAAGAAAAGAGAGGTTTCTGTCCCTGTGCCAAAAGTTCTGGCACCAGATCTTTTCTTTTGATACCCATTCCTTGGACTAGACTTGTCCACAGTCCAGGTAATAGCAGAATTCAGTGACATAATAACATTGTGTACTCTAAATGTAAGAGATTTGTTTGCAAAAAAAAAGTTCTCTGGTCCTAAATAGACAGCCACAACTATTGCCATCAACTAACTCACAGACACTTCCCTTTGTTAGAAGTTCCTGTATGCTACTGTAAGTTCTCGAAAGCTACTGAATTTCAGTAATTACTACAATGTTTGGTAAATATAATATGCAAATTCTGCAGCCTCGCAAACTTTCCCACAAGCACAACATAGTACAAAAATGCCAGCTACAAAATATTTGTTCAAACACTAAAATCTTGCTTTCACAGTTTTTGCATAAGTGTTAATGAAGGTGGGAACAATAATACTTTATGTTGGCTCCTCTCAAAATAAGAGTAATATATGCAAAAGGTAAGTGAAAAAGCACACTTCTCCACAAGTTTATTGTATAGATTTTACGCTGTGCTTCTTAAGTAGAATTTGCTATTCTTTATCTTCTCAGTATTGGATTTTCAAATGTCTAGGGACTGGCAAAAAGGGAACAAGGTAAACAAATATTGATGATTTATGTTGCCAGTTTTTTTCTTGTTTGCTGGAAAATCTCTGTGAAAATTTTCAATCATGAGTGGTGATGAACGGGAGAATGTGATGGAACAGCATACCAAATGGGATATGGACCTTTCGTCAAAGTTGAACATGTTCAGCTGACCTACCTGGATATTGGTATACTGGAAAGCTTGTACTGCAAAGGTTCATTGCCACAGGAATGAAGAAACATGAGACCCTACAGAAATGTACAAATACTGCAATCAGGAACTGAGTCTCAGGCAGGAATCTGAGAAAGGAATTCAACCTGAGTTTCAAACATTTGTCCTTTGGGATTGTAATAGGAGGCCTTATTGCCTTCCAGTCACGTTTTAGTCAGAGTCTGATCTGTGGGCTGTGTTGTAAGCAAACCTACTGGATGGATCCCTCTGGGAATACACCTAGTGTGTAGAGGCTGAGTGGTTTAGATGGTGAATTAGATGATGAGCTTTCTTGGTAAGGTCAAGAGTAATGGATTTCTGAAAGTGTCCTATTGATTACTAATTGAAATACAGGTGCCTACTTTTATTGTGGACAGCATCCTACGACTCCTGCTCTTCCTTGAGATATCAAGAGTTTCTGCAATTAGAATCCCATGCCTGAGTAAGACTCAGGATTGGTCTTTGATTATTTGTCAACTTTTATCCAATTATGCATAAGTGAATTCTAATTAATCCTAACGTTCTTACTAGTGCAGTCCAACAATTTACTTGTTGCATTGTGTTTCAACATAAAGTACGGAGGAAGAAAAACCCAAAAAATAGAATTTAAAAAATGGAACCTTCATACTATCTGTTATTATTAGGCTCTAATTTTCCAGCCTGAGGTGAAATCTTTGGTCACCTGCCAGGTCATATATCTGCATATAGGTCTCATTTAAACATGCTAGTATAATGTGCCCAATGTCTTTGTGTTCCGTTTGCTTTTAAACTTGAGTACAGATCCCCCCGGTATTTGTATTGCCTGCAATCCCATGTGAGACAGTAGGAACAAAGGACAAAATGAAGCAAGAGGATTGTTTCTGACAGAATCATTTAAAAGGAGCTGCTCACTTGACCAGAGTACTGGGCACCAGAGTACTGTGGCATCTAATAATCTAATCTATAAAAAAAAATACAAATCCATTTCTCTGGATGTTTGTTTACTTTTTTTTTTTTTAAAGATTTTTTTCACCTTAAACAGCTTTGATCATATGGAGGATAGTGGAAGGTAAGTGCACAGAGCACAGAACATCTGTCTCATATCTAGAGAAAGACTTCAGAAGCATATGTGTTTGTACAAAGTGGTTTGCAAAACTCTCATGATCCTGAGCCCGTATGTGGCACCGATTTTTGTTCAAGCAAGCATGAAACCATAGTATGAACATTTTCCTCTAATACAGATCAGTGGAAGCAGTATCATCAGATGGTCAATGGGAACTTTCC
Organism: Numenius arquata; assembly: GCF_964106895.1. Lineage (NCBI taxonomy): Eukaryota > Metazoa > Chordata > Aves > Charadriiformes > Scolopacidae > Numenius > Numenius arquata. The sequence goes on from NC_133581.1 coordinate 9,499,284, forward strand.
CTGGAGGGTTGAATACAATTTTACCTCAGCCCAGGCTCAGTTGAGTCAACTGGAAGAATCTAAAGGGAGCGTGCCTGTGTGTGACCTGGGAGAGTTCAGCAGAGATTACAGATATACTTGCTCTATGGAGCATAAGAACTTGGAAAATAGGAGGGAGACAGAGAGAAGATGACAAGGTGAACACTGCTGTAGTTTTCATAGTTTCATGTAAAAAATATGATCATATTGGAAGGTCCTAGCACACGCAGCCTTAGTCATCAGTCATGTATTATCTTCATTATTTTACTGTTTATATTCCACAAAGCTTTATGAATATGAGTGTTCTTTAAATTGAAGGTTGATAGTTTTTCTGAAATCTAGCCTAGTGCTTTTGGAGTACATTTTTGCATCTGTCAGTCAACAGTAACTTGTAACTCAACTCTGCTTCCACTAAACGATGCTTAAATGAATTGCCTTTACTGTAGCATAGCAACTTATTTACCCAGTCTTCACTGTTTTCAGTCTGTCTCTTTATCTATCCCTTATTACATCTAGTATCTGAGTGTCTGATACTCTTCTGTGGATTTTAGTCTGACAACACCCCTGTCAGGTAGGAAGTATTATTCTCCCGTTTTACAGACATGGGGAAAACTGGGACTTGCAGAAGGTCACAGAGGAAGTCTGGGGGTGAGCTGAGCATTTGGTGCAGGCCTTTGGGATCTGGATGTACTGACATATATACTAAATTAGATTTACTAATCAGGCTGCGTAAGAATATGAAATGTGGATAGCCTCAGTTTTTGTAAATAATCATCTTCAACTACTTGTAGTTGTTGTGTCTTCACTTTTTATTCTTTTCATATCTAGTTCCAAAGACTATTTAAGCATTACATGAATTACACTAATTACACAAAACTTGAATTTTTAATGCAGAGATTTTTTTTAAACTATGTTATTTCATTTCCATAACATTATATACAAAAATTCATGTGTAGACTTACAGAGAACAAAGCAAAACTGTTCTGTATTTACTTCACCCAACATTTCTGTAAGACAGAAGAAAATATGTAATGAGTCTGGCAAGGCATTCCAGGCTGACGTAATAATGATGGAAAAAAAAACCATTTCAGTGATATCACACAAAATGATGAAAACCATGGTTTGTATTTAAGGCTGGAGTGGTGTTTAAGAATTCAAACGGCTGGTTTTGGCAGACATCTAATTGTAATACTGTAGCATTGCTGCAGGCAATTTTCTTTGATTTAATTAGATGAACTGTGGTATTTTTTTCTTTTTGCAAAAAGGCTTTATTATGTAGAAATGAAATATGTATAAATTTAATTTTTAATCTTGTCACTACAGAGTAGGAAGGAATAAGCTGATTCTTTTAATTTACCCTCTTTGTTTAAGAAAAAAATTAAATTAATCTTATCACAAATGTTTATGAGTAATTGATTTGAGTTTTGCACTCCAGTCAGAAGTGATAGAGTTAAGATTGCTCTGTTTCTTCTGAATTGAATCTACTGTAACCATCCTTCAGTGTGTAAACACAAACAATTTGAAGCCTCAATTATGTTATTTTTCCTCCAGACTATGATAATATTACCACTTAAATCAGAGTTTGGACTAGGAAATAGATCAATCCAAAAGATTTACTCTGCAATTTTTCTTTGTTTGTGGATTTTTCATGTGTCGTCTTTTTTTTTTTTTTTTAATGTAGTTGTCTGTTAAGTTTAACTCCAAAAAAGTAATTGATCTCCAGAGAGCCTCTTTAATACTTATCAGTTTTTTTGCAGGCCAAATCCAGAGGAGATAATTTTAAGTAAATTGTAAGCAATTATAATTACACTATATATAATATAATATAATCATATAATTATGATCATATAATTATAATCAACACTGCTCACAGGGTTATGTGTCATCAATTTTCAGGCAAATCTTCCCCACTGATTCAAATCAGTTGGCCATTTCAGTTTCCCAGATCTGAGCACAATCTTGTAATGTCCAGTATCTAGATCATGTCATTTATTAAGTTTTCAAATATTGATTGATAGGAGGTACTTTCAAAATTCTGTAGAATCACCCTTGTGCTCCTCTCTAGGATGAACCCAAAATCCAGAAATCCAACTTCATGGAAGGTAATGAAAAATTTCCACTTGGATCCTCAGGAGCCAAAGTTTTGCTCTATGTATTAAGATGGCTGATTCAGAAGCTCTTGAAATAAAGGACAGAACATACACTGGTTTCAGCACTGAGGCTGAGGCTTTCCCTTGTGTTTAAGCTGTGACATTTACTCCATGAAACCTCAATTTTTTTTACCAGCCTGACAAAGATGTTTTCTTTCCAGTGGCAGTGGGGATGGTAGGACGGTTAATTGAATTATCGTCTGCTGTCAAATTGCTGCAAAAAGGGCATGAGAGTATTTGCATCTTTTTTTTTTTTTTTTTGCTTGTCATTGAAAAGTGTTGATGCACTTGAAGTTCTTGTCTGATACCAATTTTAATAGCAGAGCAGTCCACAGCGATTAACACAGCTCAGTCAAGGCCGTGTAGGTCAGATCTATGCTCAGACAGGTCATGTAATGGATCTCGTTCCTTCCTGTAAATACTTTTATTATAAGGAGTGAAACATTAGAAAATTCATCTTGGATTGTGCATATATTTCTTATAATGATGAAAACGATAAGACTCTAGAGTCCTCACACTCTAGTCAGAACAGAAGGCTTTGTTTTTAGATTATTTTTCTTTTTCCAGAAGAATGCACTTTCCAGTGAACTTGAACTATTCATAAGAGGAAGGGGGTTTTTTTTGGAATTTATTATTTTTTTTGTTCCAAAAAATGTTACTTGGCATTTGTTAGATTTAAATAAACTTAAAAAAAAAAAAAAGCTTGTGAAATGAAATAATATAATATATGTCAGTATTTTTAAAATAAAAATTTCAGGTTGGCCTAAAATGAAAATATTCTCTAACTAGTTTGTTTTCACAGCGTAACTCAAAGAAATAAATTTATACACAGTTCTCATTCTGGGTAATTAAATCCAGAGCTTTTTCTTTGTTTCAATTTTTTTTTGTATTTGTTATTTTGTTGTTTTACATCAGTGAATGAAAAAACATCGTACTGATGAACACTTTTGCATACACTTTTTTAAAAACTTTTTTTTCGTTTTTTTTTTGCTTTAGTCTGATGAAATGTTAGATGTCTTTTCAGAAATGCAGTGCAAAGATTTATCCCCAGTCCAATCAGTTCATGTAGTACTGAGAGAGCCTCATTTCCACATGTGATTGACTTTCAAAGTGGAGCATGTTTGGCTGTCTGTTCCTTAGTCCCAAACACCAAATATAGGACTAGGTTGTTCACTAGTGTAAAAGAAAGTAGCTTCAGAATCTCTCTTATTTCTGCTAAAAATAACAAGCATCTTCCTCCAGATTGCTCAACAGCATTCTTCTTCTTCTTTTTTTTTTTTTTTTTTTTTTTTTTTACAGTACAGACCCCAGTAGAAATAAGAAGAGATGATTTTTTAGAGCCAGGAGAAATTTTCTTTTTAGAAGGGAATGTCTCATCATCTGTTTAAGCCAGCTTCCCCATGCCTTTGCTGCTACAGTGAGCCCAGAGGAGAGCGGGTGCTGGAACAAACCCAGTGTTTTAAAAATTAATACCGGGGAGAGGGAAACAGGATGGTAAAGTTTTGTTCTGGGGTAGCGGCAGCTCTTGTAAAGGACATTTCTGCTTTTGTTTTTATTTCAGAAGGAATCCAAACTACATTTGTAGCATAGATATTTTGCATGTGCGATGATGTGAACTGAGATCAGAATCCGATCCGCTAGAAAAATGTGCTACAATATAATCTGCTATACCAAGGGGCTGTAAGGAGTAATTATTGTTTGCAAAGCTCTTTGAGTTCCTCAGTAGAAAGATGCTATAAAAGTACAAAATACTGTTATTATTATTATAAACTTCTAAATGCCAAAAACTAGGCAGTAATAATAGAAGTGCTGAAACAACTTTAACAATAGTGATGTGAACACATTAAGCTGTAATAAAGCCAGAGTCAACTAAATCAATCAAGTAGGCCTTGCAAACTGCTTGTTAGGACAAAATTGCATCTTTTCTAAAATAAATACAAGAGCAGATTCTCAGCTGGTGTAAATTAGCCCAGCTCCACTGGAGTCAGAGAGACTTGGATTTAAAATGAGTTGCAATTTTTTAAATTTTTTTTCCTTCTTTTTCTTTTCTTGCTGCCATTGTTCATCTATGCATGAGCCTCTGTGTGTGTCAATGTGCGTGTGTTTGGATGTGCATGCTGCAGAAACACCAGTGCTGACAAAATTTATATCAGCTTCATTTGGGTGAAAAGCCAAAGTTATGACAATTAAGTTTCATTTTAAACAGGAAAAGCCTCTTGTGTTGCTACCCCTGCACAGGTGAAGTTCTGAAATTGTTTTTTTTCATCTGACTTGTGCTCTGTAGAAAATGTCTCTGCATCAGTCTTTGTGGGTGTTACGTTAGAAGAGAGGATGTTTTTGTCAAGCAGATAAGGGACCATGGGAAAGTATGTTTAGCTGTGCAAAAGTAGAAGTTATACACTACTACTTACTAGTCTTCTCCTCCCCTTCATTCACTCTTGCCCTGACTCTTGACAATCTTTACAAGACTATAATAAAAAACTGCTTAAACATCAAATTTAAATCCTAAGTAAGGAAACTGGTTTTACAGAACATCGGACTGAATTTTCAAAACATTTCGAAGCAGTTTCAATTAAGTACTTTTTCTAATTGTTTTAGACTTTTATGGTCTCAAAACCTGCTTAGATCTTGTTTTTACAAAGTACTCAAACATGTTAATGTCATAATCTAACTACACCAAATTTATATGTCATCTTGTGATCCTTCGGAAAGATAATATATAAAGCATATATGATTAAATATGTCTGAATTAACATCTTGTTGCCACAATGAATGATCTTTTTTCCTGGAAACAAAATATTTTTCATGTAACTATTACGAAGATAAAATTTCATTCTGGCTTACATTGTCAGCTAAACTTATGTGGGCAAAAAAGCAGGGAAAGAAGAAGGGAATCTGGGAGTCAGTACTGGCTCTTTCACTGACTTTTCGTGTTGTTTATTCTCTCAGCCTTCATCTCCTTAAGTGTAAAATGAGGATCATAACACTGAAATTACTCATTGCTACACTGATTATAAAGGTGACAGAGTTTGAATCTCCGTGCTTTCTGAACAGAGTTTGTCATCATCGGTTTCAGAGCTAGTTATGGACCAGGGGAAGAGTAAGTGTGGAGGGGGAGTTAAAGTCCAACATGCCAAAAAATATGTATTTTGAACTCTGACTCCGGTGACTGTTAGGGTAAGAACCCCAACTCCAAATCCAAGCAGATGTTTCAAATCAGTGTTTGAATATTGCAGCTTGGGACCATACATAATTCTAAGAGACATTATAATTTATTATTAATAGGAGTAATGATTGATATTGTTGCATTATTTAATAATTGCACTACTTTCACTATTTAATAATAATTATTATTTGCACATGCAGATCAGGTAGTTAAGGTTCTTTTCCATAAGAAATGCAAATAGAGATTAATGAGTGATTCATAGCAAGTAAAATAATCTGACAATTTTTCCCCCTGCATTTAAGCATCATTTACTTTAAGTGAACCTCTGTATTATCATTGTGTGCTCGATTGCTCAGTAGTGAAATCACTACTGAAATCACAAGGTATTGTTTCTTTGTCCTGATTACTGGAGCATAGCTTACACAATGCTTGTTAGCTCTTTGTCTGTCTTGACAGCTAAGACTGTAATCCCTTTAAATCAAGAACTGTGTTCTAGACAACCTCTGTATAATGCCCAACAAAATGGTGCCCTGGGGTCTTTTAAATAATTAGATTTCTTGTACAAGTCAGTAATAAAAATTAAATTTCTGGTGCAAATAGTTCTGGAAAATAAATATTGATAAATGTGTTATAGAAATATTTGAGAAAGCCTCTGGAAAACCAATTTCTTTAAATGAGCACTATGGCTGTTGAACATCATACCTATTCTTTGAGTAAAATAGGGTTAAAATCAGCCAAAGCATAGTAAACATGGTCAACATTTATTTTATTCGTAAAAGTATTTGTATGAAATACAAAATTTATATAAAGCTTTTTTAATTATTTGTAATCTCTAATTAGATTCTTGGTACTTAGTGTGGTGATCTTTCCATCTTATGGCTGGCATTGTGCCTCTAAGCTTTTTGTGCTCCAAAGATATTTATAAATTAAAAAACAATGTGATGGATATAGATTTATATAATACATGAGTTGTTGTTTTTCCACCATCTTCACATGTAAGTACCTGACTAACATCACTAAAGAGAACTACACTATCCGGGTACCAATGTTAAGTACTTGCTGAAATAATTGTAGGATTGGAATCTTACAGAAAACCTAAAAACCAGTTAGATCCATCCCCTCTGATTATATTTCCTGATGTAGGCCTAAGTTTGGGGTGCAGAGTCAATCTGTAATCAGTTTGTTTTGTTGTTTTCTCTTTTCTACAAGGGAAAAATTCTGCAACAGTCAGCAGCGATAGTATTTTGAGAAAGTTCTGCCTATGTAGAAGGTTTTGTGTTTGGGCAGGCACTGCTCAGTATGTAATTAGCAGTGTCCATTCTTGCTTTTATAAGCAGCGTTCTAGCAATTAGGAACTTTTTAATTAAGTCAACTGTGTTCTCAGCCTGAGTTTTTTTGGGTGCACTCTTCCTCAGGAAAGTGAGATAACATTCAACCGAGACTTTCTTTCCTCTTCTGCAGCAGTTCTTCCAACTTCCACTCCCTAATAAGTCAGTGCTCCCCTTTTAAAGGCTTTAGCACAATTTTTTAAATTATTTTTTTATAGCTTGTGTCACCACTGCTACCATCAAGATTCCTCTTTCAATAAGATGCTGATTGGATGAATATGGCTTCCAGTAACTCAGCCTTTGTTTTGTAAAAACATTATTACAACATTGTATAACACTTTAGAAATGTTTCAAATTTAGGCTGGCGTGGTGACTTAGCAGACTAGGGGGCTAACATATGGAGTCTGCTACACACTAGAGACTGTGGTTTTATTGCTGGCACCACTAGTCAAGTCAGGATTAGCAACCATGGTATTTTCAGCAAGATCCGAGATCACCAGGCCTCAGGTGTGGTTACCTAACCCTTGCCAGAAGTAGGACAAATATCGATGGGTGAAAATACAGATAGATTTAGTATAATGGGAGGGATACTTTTGCTATAAGGGCTACATTTTTCTTAGGATTAAATAATTTCCTTTGTTTTCCATTAAAATAATCAAGCGGTTCAAAATTCAAAACATTCCCCAAATGGTAGCCCTCGCTGGGTGCAGAGCCACCCGTCGGGACAGTGACCCCGAGTAGGATACCGCTGGCACCTCTACTTGTCCTCGGCTGCAGCTGTGAATGTGCCAGACCTTGAAAAACAATTTGAGAAGCAAGCAAACAAGCAAACAAACAGATTCCTTTTCATATGAACTCACAGTGCGGGCAGGATCCCAAGCAAGATGTCTCTCATCTCAGCCCGGTCTCTGCTGTTGAAAAGCAGAGAAAAGAGGAAGAACTTCCTTGGGAAAGACAAGCTGGCTGAGAATGGGAATGATACGCTCTAGGTGTTGATTATAGTGTAATAACTAATGGTGAGATTTCATTAGAAAGTAAAAGAACGCATCTGTAGGAGAAAACGGATCCCATTAAAGAGCTGCACAGAGCCTTCTTTTTGTTTAATGGTAAAAGTACAAAGTGACAATATCAGAACAAAAATAAAATAAGAGGGGGAACGCATTCTCTATCTTAAAAAAAAAAAAAAAAAAGAAAGAAAAAGTGGCAGTTAAAGCCAATAAAGTCCTTTATTTGAATGCCATTAGTGGGTTTGGCAGCCATCCGCGCCATCTACTTCAGAGGAGCACTGCACAGATTAAGAGAGGCTGGATGCTAATTTGCACATATGGAAATGCTTTTTCTCGCCGTTCCGATGGCTCTGTTGTGGACAGATGGAATTAGTGAGCACTCCAAAGCCGTGAAGGCAAACACATAAAAAAAAAAAAAAAAAGCCCCCTCTCCTCCTTCTTTCTTCCTTCTCTCTTTCTTTCTTTCGTGAGAAACTTCAGACTTGAAATAAATAACATTAGCAGACCGCTCTCCCTGGCATTAACAAGCTATTTTATCATATTTCAATTGCAAATCATTTTTTAACTGGGAGTTATAGTCATTTTAGCTAGAACCAAGTGTGCCAAAAAGGATTGGCAAATTAAGGACAATCTTCAGATAAATTTGGCCTTATATGCTGTATATAGATCCCTCTCCACTTCAGGCTGTGCCTTTGAATGCTCCCTTTCCTGACAGCATTCAGTAACTATGAATTGTGTTTTCTCTTTCCAGTCCTTACACGTGTTGTACAAGTGACACTTTCACCTATCTTATGACCAGAGTGTGTCCTGACATCTCGCTGGCATGTGGGGCAGAGGGTGGCCTCAGGCGGGGAAGATGATGATAAAAAAGTGGTTCCTGACCAGGGTCAAAATTCAGTCCCCGCATTTCTAGCCATACGAAAGCCATTTCACCTGTCTGCCTGTGGACAGATATTCTGCGGACAAACTGCAGGAGGCAGACAGGAGAGAGCAGCCTGGTCTCTCGCCTAGGAAGGAAGGTGTATGAATTCTTCCTGGGGCTTTCCCCTGGGCAGCACGCTTCCCCACTGACTCCAAAGTAGGGCTGTGCCTCCAACATGATTAAAACACTGGAAAAAGGATCAATCCAAGGAGAGAAGAATCACTTTTATCTTGCTAATTTACAAGGGGAATTTCATATGCACCTTATCTATTGGCAGTCAAACAAAGCAGATGCATCATTCTTTAAGGCAGCCGAAAGTCAACGACCTTTGTTGCCAAATGTCTGTCTAGCCATTTTTTTTTAATTTCTTTGAAATCAGCTGGCACCAACAATTAGCACCCGACCACCCCCCAGACTTTGGATGAAGTGCATGCCGGAAACCAAATCAGGATTCAAATATGGTAAATAACACCTCTCTGTGTGCACTGTGACTGGCTCGCTGCCACTAGCAAGAAGGTCTGCGCGCAGTTCAGTCTCTCAGGGGCCAGTTCTGGTCTCCTTTAAGCTACATAAATCCACTGAATAAGGCCATGCACCCTCCTAACTTAAGGCACGAGCTAGGCTTTTGTAACAGCACCTGACTGGGATCTCTCTGTTACAGTGTGATGAATGGCTCGGAGGGGAATCCAGGTGTCTTAAAGCTCCTTCAGTCTCACCTTTTTATTCTCTATTCTCTTCACCCAACTTCTGAGAGTGCCTCAATGATCTTAATGGATTCACAGCTGAAAACAGCGATGAAATGCATCATTTACTTGATTCTCACTGAAGAACCAGCCACGAAAATGCATTTTGCCGCCAAGTGATTTTTTTTTTTAATTTATTTTTTTAAGGGCAGTATTCTGAGCATGTTTCTTTAGTGGCATCAATCACAGCTATCAAGCGAATTGAAAACATGTGCACTTCAGGCAGAGGAACAAAATGTTGTTTGTGATCAGTTCCACTTGGTTATTAGCTTTACTCTGAAGAACTTCACAGCTTCTATAGAAGATGGTACCAAAGGAGAGATGTAATGAATTGCTACCAAAAACGGTGACTGCCCTTCTTCCTTTTTTTCTGTCTTTTTTTCTTTTCCTTTTTCTCCCTTTTTTTAATTCCTCCCTCTCCCCCCCCCCCAATTCTTTCCCAAGTGCTGTGATGCCAGAGGCTGGAAGGATTTTGCTTCCAAAGAGCAGCATGTGGCTCTGGAGTGACAGATTCCTGACTGCTGCTCCAAGGCATTGTTCACAACGAACAGGGAGGCTCTGACCTCTCTGATCACACAGCTGAAAGAGGAGGAGAGCATGCTACTGTTATAACTCTTACTCCTCTCTTTGTATACAGTGGATCTAATGGGGACACATATTTATACTGCTCTTTTCCTTTAGAGAACAAGGCCCAGTCTTGAACTCTTTATTCAGGCTAAACTCTCACTGAAGTTTATTGAAGCCAATGTCCTTCAGGAGGCTCACTCCTCCTGTGCTCCTCGATGCATAAAGAAAGTATGTCTTCCAATTCTAGTCAGAGACATTTTGTGTTCCTTCCCTCCACCTTGCCATATTCATATCTGCCCATTTTGCCATGGTAGAGCCCTGGTGCTATTCTGTCCTCAACTACGTTTTTGTGTTTTGAGGGAAGTGTCATTGTTCTTCTCTGGTGTGACAGCTATAAGGAGGAGGAACAACTAGCAAACTCTCCTTTCCTTACGTAAATTTGGTTGCAAATGTACCTTATAAATAACCCTTTACATTATGACAGTTTTATCAGACAATTAGACTTCATCTCATTCTACATAAGGCACAATGATAGTGATTAGAATTCAGTCTTAGAATCTAGGAAGTTGGGGGAAAACCTGCACTCTTTGTAATAAATCTGGGATTTCACTCAAGTTCCTTACCAGCTTGACAGTAACCCCCCTCCCTGCTTCCTCACCAAATGTATTGGCATTTCCCAAATGATTTCAATGGCTTTGAAATTTAATCCCAACAGAAGAGATTTTAAATTGCTGCTATTATTCACAGATAGCAGACCCTTAAAAAATCTGAGCTTCAAGGAATTGCATGAAAAATAAAAAATGCATAATGATCATATAGACACAGTTAAGGCTTGTGATATAAGATCCAATAAAGTATTTGTAAAAATTAATGCTTTGGGGAAATACTGGTGAAGATTCTTAAAACTGGAAAATTTCATTTTTGCAGTGACTTCACAGGAAATTTAATAGAAATATTTAATTTATAAGAAAAGTATATGTTTTCTGAAAGTTGAGCACAGGTCATCTTCAGGGAAAGAGATTGAAGACCTTGTTTGGGAGAATGAGGGGAGATGCAAATTAATACAAGAAAAATTCAACCCTGAAATGTTTGTATTTCTATCACAGTTTTGTTTCTTTTCAATTTTATTCATTTATTTATTTATTCATTTAAGAAATGCTAAAATGGTAACTTAGAATTGCCCCCAAAAATGAAACATGAGTAACAGAAGTGGTGAAAGGGTTCAACATCAAATTATTTAATTTCTTATTATTTTACCATAAACATAGTATCGTATTAATGATAAACAAGCTCATAGAAATCTTCCAGTAAATCCTGCAATATCCAAAAATGGAAACATGAAGAGAGTCATTCAGAAGAATTACTGGCAAAATAATAAAAATAAAAAAATAAAACAAATATGATTTTTTTTTCGTCTTTGGTCAGAACTGTCTGCTCTCTACTCTGTTCTTTCTGCCTAAGAAATCCAGTTAATTCTGCTTGGCATGGTCATGTAGCAGGACTTCCCAGAAGAAGACTAATAGAAGTAGGAGAAACACAGCAAACTACCCAAAGCTTGTGGTAGAAGGCTGCATTTCACTCAGTTAACCCTTGTGTCAGCTGCCATCTAAACTTCTAAATCCTAACAGTATGGTAAGTTGCTTTGTTAGCCCTGAGTGTCTGCAGCCTGCACCAGAAGAGAGGACAAGGAGCTGTGATAACGTGTGACAGCTCCTCTGTGAAAAAGACAGTACCAATCCGGTAAACCTTCTTAAACAAAACAGGTCCAGGCTTTCTGTGTCCTCCAGTCAGCAGGACATTGGCACCCAACTTCAGGACACTTACTCCCCAAGGAATTCTGGACAGCCTGAAGGAGTCTTGAACCCTTAATTGTCAAGAGTAATCAGTCCTTTGTGAAGTAGCAAATGTACCACACAGATGAGATATCTACCTGAGTTCTTTCAAACACACAGTCATCCAAACAAAGATGAAAAATTCATGCGGGCTTTAGCTATCCAAAGCAGTTTCAATCTTGTCTTTATTGAGGAAATGCAAAGAGGCAATGTTCTGAGATCAACAAAAACTTCTTCCAGTTGAAGCTAGTAATTACTCTGAGATTCAGGGCAGCTCTTGAAATTTGAACAACCTCTAAGGCTTGAAGAGTGCGGCTTTTCCCTTGAGTGGAAGCGAGGAGGTGCACAGCTTCTGTGCATCTGATACATTTCACCATGAGATATTGTTGCCCTTCCTGAGAGGTGGTTTGAATTTTTTCCAGAAGAGACACATCAAGTCAGCTGTAAGTGTGGCATGCTCAGCATCCCACCCTCTGCTGACCCACCACCAGTTTGGACACAGCCTATCTGAGCATGCTTGATAGAATGATCCAGCTTTCAGGGTCACACATGCTCCAGTCTGTGCACTTTGGCCACATCAGAAGCTGGTCTCTTGGGCTTGTGGTCTGAATAAGAGGCAAGTCTGGTTTGTAGAGTATCCTCAAGAAACAGGAAAACTGAACCTTTCATAACGGTCGATACATTACATGAAAATGTTCAGATGCAACAGTAAAAAAAATGCTATAAGAACCTAAAGAGTTCAACAAATACTATTCCACCTGAGTGACGTTTTACAAGAGCCTGCATAGATACAGACTAACGCTGTACCCTGTAAATCCTCTCCCTATCTGTGTGTTCTTACCAAATAACTTCATTTGAATTTCTTTGTTTCTGGACTCTTTGGGTGGTTCCTCAATTCCAGACAGCTGTTCTTGCAGCCAGAAACGTGGCCCCGTTGCAGGGTGCAGAAAATATGGGGAGTGCTGGCACGAGCTGTTTCTTGTACTCTTATCCCATGGCTGGTCCCAGCCAGCCTTTATTTGTGTATATGAGTTTATCTTCTGTTAATAATTTAAACCCAGTCCCCAGAATGGAGCAGTGTCACTTTCAAAGATGAGAGGACTGTGAACATTTGGTGTTCTGTCTGTCCACAGAAAGAAAACAATTAAAATGTTTTAAAAGAAGTCTAATTAGAAAGCTACATAAAAGTAATAGAGGAGGCATAAGTTGAAGGACCATCTATTACAGAAATAGTGAAGGATTCTTGGAACGGCATTGACCATAAGCTCCTGTAAGCTACAATTTCAATACACAGTTTTAACTAAATTCCCTTTTCAGCTTCACTTGTCCCACATGAAAGAAAAGCTAACTTTAACACAGCAGACAAGAGTCCTTAAAACGAAGCAAGAGGAATTTTTTCTTTAAGTGGAACATCATGGGGCTCATCAGAGTATTTAATAGTATTTTCCCTCCAGCTGTTTTTATTTATCTTTAAACTTCCAATAAAAGTTATGTTTTATTTCAAGAAGCAATCCATAATAAACTTTTCAGCTGATGGTAGTGGTTAGTGCCTGTGCCACCAACAGTGATGATTCTTTGGAGAAGAAACAAAAATGACTCTGCTATGCAGCACCTATCACAATGAATTTGAGTAGGGGCATTTGGGCCCTAACACCAATTTTCAAATTAGAGGAAACAATAATCTCATTCCATTGCTGTATGATAATGCTGGGAACTTGAGATGGGGTCACTTTCTTACTGGAAGGCAAACTCAAAGCAATTCCTGGTCTAGTACATCATTACTATTATTCCACAGCAATGATATGCCTCCCTGGGCTAGGTACTGTACAGGCATGGCGTAAGGGACAGCTCTTGTCCTAAGAACATACTGCCCTGAGTTCTTATGGACTTACACATGTTTTTAACTCCAGGCACTGTCAATCAAACTTTTGAATTGAATGAGATGCTTTATATGTGCCAAGTTAAGCATATATTGAAATCTATACAGGATTTGTGCCTATATAAGCATGGACCAAGGGTGAAGAATTTAACTATTGTTAGTACACAGTAAGTATATCAATTCTTTTCACTTTGAGATGACAAAAACCGCAAGGCTACACATAAAATCCTCAGCTAAGACATGACTTCATTCAGGCCTGTAGCCACAAAAACAACTCCTTTTCTGACCCCAGGTCTCTGTCTCTTGCCTTCAGCACGCTGTCTGTTATAGCATCCTGCCTACTCCCAAAGGTCTATCTCATGGCTTCATGGAAACTCCTCTTCCCAGTACTGAACTAGTACAGATGGGCTTAGGCATTAATTCTGCTTTTGTCCAGCTGCTGACAAGGAGGAGGAAACTATCGAGACAAGCTCGATTAGAACCAGTGGCCTCTGGAGCTCACAGCACTGCCAGTTTCCATTGAGACAAAGCAGAATACTTACCCTGGTCAACACTCTCGATGCTAATTTTGTTGTGGGTCTTTTTGGCCAGGCTCTGAGCCTATTGTTTGGTGGAGCAAAACTGATTTATGCCCGCAGTGCTGAACCTTTTCTGTGTGGAATTGCAACTAAAACCTCATTTCGATAGTTGACAGAATATGTTTCATTACTGACTGTCATACATGTCCTTGGAAGAGGAAGGGCCTCCAAGAAGACATTTTTTCAGGAAGGATGCTGAGCTGGAAATTTTTACTTCACTGTGGCCAGGATTGGGCCTACTGTAGAAGTGTTTGTTCATCTATATTTGGAATTCCCATCATCCTGCCTTGGAGCAGGAGAACAGACCAGCTGACTGACCTCCTTCCACCTGGTCTTCCATTACTCTCTTCTGTGCAGGGTCTCATATCATATTTATTACCAACTTGTAGCATACTCACTATCTGTGTATTTTTTGATCGTGTGCTAGAGAAGAATGGCAACATATGCCACTTTTCCTATCTTCTTCTTGCCAGATGAGATGTTTCTGCAGTTGAGTGCATTGTTTTATATTTGCTAAACTTACATCCATGAAAAGTTTGTGTGTCTGTGTGCATGGGTTACAAGAGGTGAGGTTAATGACAGGCTTCTTGTGTTTAGAGAGGAAAATACGCCAATGAACTGAGGTTCATTTGGTCCAGTTTGCACTAGTTTTGTGTGAAGTTTCCTGTTCTATACAAATGACAACTGTACATTCTCCTTGTGGAGAAACCCAGTCAGCCAGGGGCATGAAGTTGCCAAGGGCAGTCTGGGGACTGGTATTTTCACTGATCTGTTAATAATATGATCCAAGGCTTTGTGAATAAAGACCTTCAGACGAATGCAGAGTTCTGTGGGAAGCCAGTGGAGGGAGCAGAGGGATTAGAGGACTTGTTGGAAAGGTCTGCAGGAGTTTGTGTTTCTAAGTAAAATATGCAGCAACAGCCAAAGTTTCCAAACTCCTGAAACTTACTGCCTTTAGATTTGTTAATGCCATTCAAAAATAACAGTGTTTCCTCTAAAAAAAAACCAAACAAAAAACCAAACAAAAAAACAAACCCAAAAAATCTGTGCCAAAGAGCTATTTATTTCCAAATAGCTTGTGTTCACAAATAGGGTGAAATCTTAACTCTTTTGAACTCAATAATAATACTGCCACACAATCCAATAGGGCCGCAATTATGCCTTGGAACATTTGGTCAACCAGACATTGGCCACAGGACCAGGTATGCCTAAATTACACTTTTGGGCTTCTCAGACATATGTTATGTAGATTTTACAATTTCCGAAGAAAACTAATTTTTTTTTTTTTTAATGGCTGTCCACATCCATCTTACCAAAATTAGGCATTACCAGAAACTTTGGTCTTTATCTGTCTGTGGTCAAAAGCTAGTTTAACAGAATAAGCTCACACAAGATAGTTGAAATAAATTTTATTAGTATGGACTAGCTTCAACCTTGAGATCTGATCATATTTCCATAGACAGCCCACCATGCCTAGTTTTTGCACATGTAAGATCATTCACTGTTGTTGATGCTTACAGATAACACTGCACACAAAAAAAAAAGAATTATCACATTTTTGCAGGAAATACTTTATTGATTCCCTGCCAAATTTATAGCTGGTTTTATTTGTTTGTTTTGGCAGTTGTATCCCTTCAAAAAGTTTGCTTCTGTATTTTAAAATGCTTAAGGGTATCCTTTTAATTAAATTGTTGTTTGGTGCACATATTATACCATTCTTTACTTGCTTAAAAGCTATGTGTTGAGACACAGAAACTTCCCTTCTGCACTGTGACTTTAATAGTAAGAAAACCACACAGTTGAGCTCAAGTTTTGGCTAAGTTTTGGCTAAGTTTTGGCTGTGCCTCAGTTTCCTATCTCAAGGCTCTTAATTTATATCTTTAGATTATCTAACTCTAAAAAGCCACACTAATGCTCCATTAACTTAAAGGAGACAAAATAGAGCCGTGCATGTCTCATGCTTTCTCAATATCCAAGGAAACTTAGGCAAAAAATCATAGATTGTATCAGGTATTTCAACTTCCTCACAAATTGGAACATCCATTAAAAGATAACAAAAATAACTCCCAAATTCTGGCGGAAGAATTGAATTTACTTGAAATTATTAATCTTTGGAAATCTCAGCATCCTGGCCTGCCCTTGCCCCCCTCACCCTACACATGCACTCTTCTGCCTTTGGCTTCTGCAAATGTCAGCAAAAGGAACCCTGTGCCTTCTCTCATTCTTTCTTGTTTGTTTCTTTGAGGTGGAATTTAAGAATATCATGGTAGCAAGTTTTTTAAGTAACGCACACAAGTCACTTTTTGTGCTGTGACAGGTCTCAGAGTTTTGAATGTGCTTTAAAAAGTCGGTATGAGTGCTAGGAACCTCAAAGGAATGTTTGGTGTTGATCAGTAAATCCAAACCAAGGTATTTCTGATAAATTGCAACTCAGAAGCCATAACTTAACTTTCTTCAACTGCTTATCTCCAGCACAGTGCCTTCTGATTAAGCTTGGCAATATTTCAGACCAAAATAATACTCCAACCAAAGTTAAAAACTGTATTCGAAATAAAGGAAGACCAAATAAGAGCTTATAAGGGAACTTGGTTGTGATGTTAACCATAGACCATAATTATGGTCGTGCATCCCTATTATTGCATCAGTCCAAGATATTGCTTCCTCTATTGTTTCCATGGGAACTTCTTAATGTGTGACATTGCCGGAAAGTGTTCAACTAATGTGAAAGGTAGTGGTAATTGGCAAAACAGTACAGCAATTCTACATGATAAAAAAAAAATAAAAAATCACTTATCTAACCCTAGCATGGATGTAGGCACAGGACAAGGGAATACTTAGATTTTTAATTAAACTCTCCTTATGTACTCCTGTTTCCATGTAAAAGGTATATAGCCAAAATGCTATTTACTTGCATAACTCATTCGTTCAAAGAAATGAGTCTCTGGGAGTGCATTTTCCTCTATTAATGCCTGAGTTTAGTATTAACCTGAGTGCTTAAATGAATTTGCTGATCGCAGCTAAGACTCACATAGACCTTATTCAACATCAGTTACACACACCGTTTGGCACCTGTAGCAGTGCCTGTTTAAAGGAAGCCTAACTTTAAAGCAGTACACAGAGATATTTTCTTTACTCTTTCCAGGAGAGTTTAGTTTCTACCTTGAAGTTAGGTTTAAAGTAAATACACACTGAGCAGAAGACAGAATACAAGCTTTGCCTTCCCACTCTCTGGCTCACAAACAGAGAATTTTAGTTTCCAAACTTTCATCTTTATGTACTCTTTACAACAACAGTTTTGTGTTTGTTTAAACTATGTTCCTTTTCTAACACTTAAGTCAAAGGCTATCTCCTTATATAATGTAAACAATTTTTAAAATGACCCTTTGTTTAAATAGGATATGACAATCTTATAGAATAGTCTCTAACCATCTATAGGACAAATCTGGCAGGACTACACATGCTGACTAAAATGTCAATAGGACTACACCCAGAGTAAGGCACTGCTTAGCATAATTAAGTGTTCTCAAGTCCTTCTGAGTTACGAAAAAATATAGCTTAGTTAGGAAAAGAAAGAAAGAAAGAAAGAAAGAAAGAAAGAAAGAAAGAAAGAAAGAAAGAAAGAAAGAAAGAAAGAAAGAAAGAAAGAAAGAAAGAAAGAAAATTCATGTGCAATTTTGAATTGTAGTAACTAGAGACAGTCTGAAGCTGCCAACTTTGGATTCAGAGAGCTGGTTGGAGGGATATTTAATGTTTCAGCATATGCCAATCTCAATTAAGAAAGGAAAGAAGGAAACCTGTTGATTTTTTTCACTGAATGGAAGGTATTTTCTGTGTAATACCATTATTTCCCACAATGCTACCAGTCTGTAACAACCAGTTGACCCAGGGAGGCAGAGACCAGCATTTTGAATCCTTGATCCCTTGAAGATTTCTTAAAATAAGATATAACTGCCTTTCAAACTTTCATAGCTATTTTGGAGTTTAATTGGATATGTGAATACTTCTCCCTGCTGGAATATCAGGCCTCTATTACCAATTTAGAAGTGTATCTGTAAGCACTTAGGTGTGAACTTCATTGCCTCACAAATAGGCTAACCAATCACGTGCATCTGATACGAGGAATCTGGCCTCTGAAGTTTCTCTGGGGACTCGATGGAGCTGGGGTTTCACTCAGTACCTAATAACTGCACCACTTCAGTTCCTTCTCCACCAGTGTCTTGAATAACCAGCATGCAATAACCAAGATGGCACTGCAAAATAAGTTCCCTCACAAGAGAGGAACGAAAAGTAGGTTAAAATATGTGTTGACATAGAGGGTGCAATTCCAATGACATCAATGGAGTTTTGTTTATTTACATCACCAGAGAATTTGAAATAATCTTGCCTGCTTTGTCACAAGCATGCTAAACAAGTTTGAAGATTGTTTAAAGACCCCATTTTAGCTTTGTTGATTACTCAATCTCTGCAGTCATTTATTACTCCAATACTACAAAGTAAGAGAGATTATCCCTTAATTAGGTGATTTTTATCCTTGTAACATCTTCCACTGCACTAGATCTTCATTAAGTTGTTATTTTTTTCTCCCCCTGCGACTTTCTTGAATCAGCTTTCATGTTTCTTGTCTCTTTTCCCTGGTGAGTTGTTGATCCAGGGACCAATGAATGTTAGTAATACATCTATTTATGGCCTGATCATTACGAATATTTTTAAACATACTTCAGAAAATTATTTGTAGGCTATGCACTCAAAAATGCTTAATCCCTATAAATGCTTAGAATGAGTGGTTGAGAAGTTCATCTGTGTGTGGCAAAAACGCTCTTTAAGGCCTGCGTTCTCCTCTGCATAAAACTTCTTGTATACAAACATGGAACAGTATTGCATCAAATTATTACAATTTTATGAAACTAAGAATTATACACATTTTTAGGAGTTCTGCCTACATACAGTGTGGTTCAAAACCAGGTCTTCAAGATGTTTAAGAAGAAATGAATCTAATTGTCCTATCTCTGTTTAGCTATGACGTGATAGAAGAATTTCCAAAAGTCTTTGAAGGTAACATTGAAGATTACTCCAGTCATTGTGACTAACAGAGAATAAAGTACTTGGCTATGTTTTTAATGAATAAAACTGTTCTTTGTGACTCTTTTTTGTTTCAGTATTTGAAGTACAATATGCAAATTCTTAATGGAATATAAACATTAACCCTTTCCCCCATTGCCAGTGGCAATTGTCCATTCTCTGATGCCAGATAACCAAGGATTGACTTTGGGTCTTAATTAAGGATTTATATGACATTTGAAATCAGCAGTATACATGGTTTGCGCCACCACCAGGTGATCAAAAAGAAGATTTTAAAGGTTAAGTCATTAATATCCAAAATCAACTGCATAATGCTTCCTTCTGCTCCAAACAAATGAACAGACTGGAATTGTCACCATTATAAGTCTTTCAGAAGAGTTTCAACAAGTACCTGTGAGACAGACATCACTGCACTGATCCTGCCTTGAGACATGAGGAAAGGCTACACGAAGTCCTTCCCACACTTGTTTTCCAAGATTAGCTGATTCAATTCATAGGCATTGCTCCTATGGCAAAAGGCAGGTGAGTGGATCCTCCTATCTTGTATGACAAATCCATGGCCAATTTGCCAGACAAGGGTACACATTTATGATCTAGATAATGGAATATTGTTGTTGTTGTTGTTATCAGCATGTCTCATGGTTGGTGCAGACTTGTCATCCTGGCTGACAGAACTATTATGTTTTAGGGGCCATGTTAGCATCTCTTGCAAAAGAAGTTATGGGGGAGGGCAGTTTTGAAAAGTCTAGCCAAAGTGAAAAGGGTAGCATAAATAGATAAGGCTCTCAGTTTCTTGTTTCCAAGTGAGTGAGAAGTGGAAGGCTTTTGACCCAGAATTCTTATCTCTGACAACCCATATTCTCCAAAATATTAGCAGTATTGGGAAGGCATTTCAATGACAAATGAAAGAATAGAAGATGTACATACTCCTAAATTGCTTAGGATTTTCAATAGAAGAAAAATCCCTTTGAGGTGCTGAAGAAAATCAATTGATGTGTGTAGCATAGGCAGCAAAGGAGGGCAGAAATATTTTGGTGACAGAACAGTGTTTTGTGCCTGAGTAAGTAAACTTGTGCTTGGAGGCATAGAAATTCCCCAGTTTCCCCAGGGCACCAAAACCTCTGGAGCCAACAGGGGATTTGTGGCAAAATCTGCAGATGGCTCTGCAGGAGGAATGCATACAGCTGTGTACAGCTGGTTTATAGCTGTTTGGCTTTGTATTGGCAACTCAGTTAACTAGATAGCTTGTTGTTGCTGGAGACACAAAAACAATATCCACAGATGCTAACACCCTCCCCCTCAGTGGGTTTAGCACTTGAACTGGTATCAGCAAGCTCATTCCTTACCTTGATAAAGATTTACAGCTGGTTTATGCTTTCCCTTCAAGTGGAGGAGGAGGGTGCTTTGAAATAGGGTAGGGAGCTTTCCTTAGTTCTAAAACAGGCTTTGAATTAGTTCTTTTATTTCTTTGTGACAACACAGAAATAAGACATGAGGACTACAGTGATGGCTTTATTCATAACTCTCCTCTGGTTGCTTCTAATATCAACCATGAGAATACTGAGATAGATAAAGTCCAAAGTTCATATGGAAGAATTTCTGACCTGGAATTTTGTGCTAAATTTCTGATCTATTGCAAAGTAACAACATTTCAAAGTTTATTTCTATTCTTTAAACAAATCATTTTTCTGAAAAAATGCCATTTTAGAAACTTTATTTTGGAAAGTGTAGAAATTTTGTTTCAAAGCTAATTTTATATTCCCATATACTTTTTATATTATATCAACACATGCCAAAAATAGCCATGCATAATCTGCTGACAGATTATAATATGGCATTGGTTAAACCGTTCTATTGCTTTTCATTTGTTCATTGTTTTTGTAACAAAACACAAACTTGTAAAATTTGGGATCAAGCAGAATGTTTCAATCAGTACTAAGTAGCATCTGCCTTAAAGTCTAAAAATAATTTATTTAAACATTTTCTTTTTTTACAGGAAACCTAATCACATCCATGTAGCTTTGGGACAAGAAAAAGGTCACATGAAACTATTTTTCTAACAAAATGTTCTGTATTAAAGTTTTCCATATAGATCTAGTAAGCATAACTCTCTATCTGATTGAACAAATGTTCTCAAGCAAGGCTGCCAAAAGTTTATAATCCAGTAACACTTGCTGGACATCCCTAGTCTCTTTGGCCATTTTTAATTCAGAGATTTCAGGTCACTGACCAATGACTTAACAGTGTAAAGTCTTTAAACTGAGTTCTTAAACCAAAAATTATTTCAGTCCATAGCAACCGTTCCACTGATGGTAACAGATGTTAATTCTAGCCATGAGTAAAGGGTAAATATCACAAAACACCTTCATAAATTGATTTTATTGGAGATAGATGATGGAACTCTGACTCCCATACCAACTGCTAAAATAACCTGATTTTTGAGAGTTACGAGTAGATTTCTTATTGCCAAAGCATGAAACTTCCCCAAAGCCCATTTGGACTGTAGAATTTTTCCTGATGATTTAATGAAAGCAGGAGCATTGGATCTCCTCTGCAGTGTCACGTGGAATCACATTTATGTGGAACAGCTATTTATAAAAAGTAGATAAACAGTGATAACGGGGTGTTAGTTCTGTCTCAGACCAACTTATCCCTGCTTAGACACATGCAGATAATTGCTCAGGAAATGACACTTAACCATAAGAGTGTGCAAGCACGTGTGTGTGTGTGCATGCACATATGTTAATAGAGAAAGAGATGCACATGTCCACTGCAACCAAAATTTGCTGATGAAAAAAGATGTTTGGATATAGTAAGTGGAACAAAATAAAAATGCACAAAAATAATTTCTCAGGAATACAACATAAATTTAACAATTTGTCTCCAAATAATTCAATTTGCAGTTTTAAGCCTTTAGAGTTATGGTCTATTTATAATTGGAGCCACAGTCTGCATGTATTTTAAATGCAAAGAGAGGTTCCAACAGTCAAGTTATTATATTACTCGAGAGTTTAATTAATAACACACTAATTGTAGAAGCCAACATCAAGAGCCACACCATATTGTTTCCATTACATTTTGAAACTGTTTGAAGTGATTTCATAATTAAAAAAAATGAACTTCTGAGTAAAGTGTTATCTTCTCATGAAGACATCATTTACTCTGTGAGTTCTCTTACTTTGCAAGCTGTAGGATTCTTCACCAGGTTCTACACTGTATTGTGCTTTTACATCTGAATAGTAGTGCATACTTTCACACTTACAAGGAAAGAAAAGCAACTCAGCCCTTTGTTAAAGTTTAGATAAGCTCCCCCAGAACACAAACATTTAGTGGCATGAGATTATTAAAATATAAATGAGTGAACATTAGAAAATTCCTGTGAAAATAAACATAAACAATGTCTCCTGAGAAAATGCGTATCATAAATAGTATGTTGAATGTGATTTAAAGATAACATAGAAAACCTAGTTCTAAAATACTGATTTGTCTTCATTGATGGATATTTGCTCTAATCAAATAAGCAGCAATTTCAGAAGTTCATGGAATCATAGATTCATAGAATAATTTGAGTTGGAAGTGACCTTTAAAGGTCATCTATTCCAACCTCCCCTGCAATGAGCAGGGACATCTTCAACTAGATCAGGTTGCTCAGAGCCCCGTCCAACCTGACCTTGAGTGTTTCCAGGGATGCAGCATCCACCACCTCTCTGGGCAACCTGTGCCAGTGTTTCACCACCCTCATGGTAAAGAATTTCTTCCTTATATCTAGTCTAATCCTTCCCTCTTTTAGTTAAAAACTACTACCCCTTGTCCTATCGCAACAGGCCCTGCTAAAAAGTTTGTCCATGCTCAGGATGGCAGGTGAACCCGCTTGTTGCCCACCCTACCTTTCTAGGTACCTCTGTACAACAGGTACAAAGCTCTGGATGTGGAAGGCGAGTCAATGGATGACTGTGAATGACAGTCCATCTTCACCAGAGGTGCTGCCAAGGTTAGAAAGGCCTACTCCCTGTATCACAATCACCTTCTCAAAGAAGAAAAGACAAGATATAGTTGTAGGCAACTCCCTTCTAAGGGGAACAGAGGGTCTAATACACTGGCCAGACCCTACGCTTAGGGAAGTCTGCTGCCTCCCTCGGGCCTGGGTTAAGGACATCACTAGGAAACTTCCTATCCTGGTACGGCCCTCAGACAACTATTCATTACTGCTCTTCCATGTGGGTGACAATGAAGCTACAACGTGTGGCCAAGGGGAATCAAAAGAGACTTCAGGGCTTTGGGATGGTTGATAAGAGAATCTGGAGCATAGGTTATTTTCTCCTTTCTCCTAATTGTGGGCAGCAACATGGAAGAAATAGATGAGCCCAATGTATTAACTGGTGTCACTGTCACAGTTTTGTGTTTTTCTATATTGGTATGGCCTACATGGCACCAGGATTTCTAGGTCTTTGCTCACAAGATAGCAGGGCTCATTGACAGAGCTTTAAATGAGGCTTGAGGGGGGCAATATCAGTCTTGCCTGTGAGAAACTGTGGGATGACAGGCAACAGTTAGAAGATGGGGTGCCAGTGATGGCCTGCAGCCTGTAGCTCTGAGACATGCTGGCTGCGCTGCAGCATACTTGAAGTCTTGCCGAGATGTGCCAGGGACTCCTGAGGTAATAGGAGCCAAGAGGGATACACCAGTGAAACACCCCAAAGGAATTAACGGATAGTCCTCTACACCAATGCACGCAGCATGGGCAACAAACAGGAGGAGCTGGAAGATACCGTGCTGCTGAGACTTGGTGGTATAAATCCTATGACCAGAGTGCAGCTATCAATGTCTACAGGCTATTCAGAAGGGTCAGGCAAGGAAGGAATTGGGGAGGAATTGCCCTCTACATCAGGAAATGGATAGAGTGTGAAGAGCTGTCTCTGAAGAGTATCCATGAGTAGATTGAAAGCCTATGGGTAAGAATAAGAGACCAAGGCAAAAAAGGGGACATTGTGGTTGGTATCTACTACAGGCTGCTCGATCAAGGGGAGCCTATTGACGAAGCTTTCTTCCTCCAGCTATAGAAGGCATCGCACTTGCAGGGGAACTTTAACCACCCGACCAACATCTTCCAGAAAAGTAGCTGTAGGGAATCCAGGAGACTCCTGGAGTGTGTCAAAGATAACTTCTTAAACCAGGTAACAGACAGCCCCATCATCTGTCCGCAGGCTCTCTTTAAGTGCTGAAAAGCTGCAATAAGGTCTCCCTGGAGCCTCTCTTCTCCAGACTGAACAATCCCAACTGTCTCAGCCTGTGTTCATAGGAGAGGTGCTCCATCCCTCTGATCATTTTTGTGGCCCTCCTCAGGACCCGCTCCAACAGGTCCATCGCTTCCCTAACTCGTTCAAGACCATGTAAAATCACTAAGGTAGGTCTCTTTGTCCATTGTCACTAGTAAACCTCCACCCCTCCATAACTTGATGTACAGCTGGATGCTGGGACGTAGGGCAGGGAGGGACCAGGGCCCTCCTTCCAGCCACAGACTGCTGTGTCCTCCACGACCGGCTATCCTTCTGCGCAGCACCTATGGGACCAATAGCAGCTACGGTCTGCTAGGCACTGACTAGCATGTAGGATACATACCACAGGGTACTTTCCCTGAACACTTTCTCTCCCTAGCTGCCTTGCTCTACCCGGTTCTGCACAAGTAGGCTGGTTCTCCTGCCAGCACCCCTCCGCTCCCTCCTCCTCATCAACCATATTGCATAACAGCAGGATTTTGCCCTAAGCTGTTGTGCTGACTCCAGAATTTCCAGTCTTGTAAACTCTCTGTAAATTGATAAAATACTCCTCCCCTCCCCCTGCATTTCACAAGAAACATACTACTAACTTAGTGAGATCTTAGGGGTAATTAAAATTAATAAGTACTATAGAATCCTGGTAGGTTTGCAGTGCAAAATCAATACTAAAAATAATACATATATCTTATTATTGGTTGCAATACAATAGGAACATGCTTTAAGGATTTAAAATTGCAGATATTATTGGAAGGATTGATGCCATAACAATTTCTTATATCATATTAGCAAACAACAAATTCAATAACACTATACATGCAAACCCACTAATAAAATTCAAAAATCTAGTAATATAATATTTGGAAGCCTACAAATCTGATAACAGATGTGTCAGTAGCGCGACAAAAATTAGCCGTAAATCTCCTGCAATAAATGTTGATATTTTATTCTACTCTTAAAAAAAAAATCTACCCTTTATTTCACTATTTCTATAGGCACATCATGTCATCATTTCACGAGAAAAGACACCAAAAATGTCTGAACTACCAGTTTACAAATGACTATGATTTTAGGTTTCTTCTTGATGGAGGATCCAGCTGAACTTGTTTTGTTTATCTAAACAGTAACACGTGTCATTTAAAAGCGAAGTACATTTTGGTTGGCTTCTCCCATTAGCAAGTGGCAGTTCATCATTAAATATTTCTTAAGCCCATTCAGCTTTAAAGTCCCCAGTGTTCTTCAAAGGCCAGGTGAAATCAATGTACTTGTGCAGTGTATGTGCCAAAGGGCTTTGTCTCACCAGCAGGAGCAAACTGGATCCATGTCTCCTTTAAGATGTTTTTTCCTTCCCCACAGCAGGTGAACGGACATATTGGATAGGTCAAGAGGTTAAGTCCAATTACCATAATTTAGCAGGACTTCAATGCAGATACCCATTCCATAGAAGGCCTCGTTCATTAATAAACCAGAGGTGGAAATGAACATAGGAAAAGGCCCCTGGAGAGGCCAGAGAAAAGAGAGACTTGGTACGATGTTTGGTTACTTGAGGGAAATTATGTTCCTTTTTATCAGCTGTCTTCATCCTTCTACCAAGGGAGGCCACAGAGGTCCCAGCAGCAGTTTGCATCCAGGTTGGAAACAGAATGATCAAGGAGAGAAAGGTTTCTTAACTTGTAAAACTTTTCCAGACAATTTAATGAAGTTGGAGCCTAATTAGACCACATCTAATCTCCTCCCACATTAACAGGACAATAGGCATCACGTTACCTCACAACTGAAATCTGAACTCCTGTTGACTGCGTCATCATGGCCTTCCATGTCCTAGAGCCAAAATCTGTCCCCGACAAGCCTCTGTCTCTTGGCATCATGAAACACCGTGCAAAACCAGCTTGTTACATACAGTGGTAACATTTCTGGTGGAAGATCAGGGTCTCCTAATGAGGTTGGATTTAGGTTGTCTGAGCATCCTTTACCTGACACAAGATTATCTTAATTCTAATCCCAGGTTTAAGTACCAAAGAAAGCCTTCAGGACACCACCTGTAATCCAGTGGTTCAGACCACTCTGTAGGGGATGAGTGCTTCCAGCAGAAAGGGAAAGGACAGGGAGGGAGCAGGGGCTGGGGAGAAGGTGAAGCCATGGACTGTGGCAAGGGAAGAGGGCAAGAGGGATCTTTTGTGGTGTGCCCGATGTCTCAGCTAGGCCAGTCCTTCCTGAGACTTGTTCCGCAACAGCTAAGGCTTGGTTCTGGAAGGCTCTTCAAAAGTCTGGAAAGGAAGAGCACTCACTAGAAATCCCCCTGGAAAATGTTCTTGGGACAGAAAAGAAACACATAGCTGAGAAAAATCTCTTGTATGGTAGAGCAGAGAGCCGCCATATATGAAATGGAAGCAAATTAAAAATGGATAGAATAAAGAGCTTGCTGTGCATCAGAAATAAAAAATAAAATTAAAAAAAAAAAGCTTTGGAGGTTTCATTTTTGTACACCTAATATGAGCTGTTCATTATTATTGTTTAACTGAACTAAGTATTTCAGGGCGGACAATGAAAGCAGATAGCAAAGTTTTTTGCTTTTTGACTCCAGTTCTTCTTTGATATGGATAATAAAAAGGTACAATATCTAACAACAAATGCTGGCAGAAAAAATTAAAGGTGAGATGTGAGATTATTAACTCCCATGGAAGAAGAGCCAGACAGTAAATGGTCAAAGGCTTAGTAATTTGCAGGGACAACTTCAATTCAGGACTGTGTAACAAGGGGGGGTTATTTCTCTAGCCTGGGTTCAGTTAACAGAATCTATTATTTATCAGTTTTGCAAAGTTTGAATGCAAGTCTGAATTTCCATGTCCATGTTTTATTTGCTTATATGGCTGTATACCTCTGTAGGATTTCCAGTCTCCTCTCAGATGTGCACAGGCCTAGCTATTCCCTTTGAAATCGTTTGCACATTAATAGATCAGTTAATTCCTCTGTCCTCTAGTGATTCACTAGAGTTGCTTGTTTTGTTGTTTGCAACTCTCAGTTATATGAACATGTTTTAAATAGATTCAATCAGTATTCTTTTAAATTGCAACTAACCTGCTTTTTGCTTTTAATAAGGAATAATAAGATTTTACTTTAATTTCCTCCATCACCTGGAGTCCTCTGTCTTCTCTCTTGGATTACCTAGAACAGTAACTTCTTGGAGGTTTTCATGAAAAATAGTCTTCCACTAAAACTTCTCAAACATCCAAGAACTTTATAAAATGTGGTTTCTAGTTAACCTAGAAAATCCCTGTCCCTACAAAATCCCCTCTCAGTCTTATATATAAAGCAAATTAATTTTATACTCCTTCACCACAGATTGTATCTTCGAAGCAAATTTTTCACATTAGCAGTATTTAAAGCTATTTAACTATATTGTTGGCCCCACAGTTCATCAGTTAAGGTGACAACTAATAGCTGAAAGCCATGAAAACTGAGTGGATGACTAGGGAAGAGAACAAGTTTGCAGAACAAGTTTGTGTCTCAGTCCCAAAAGAAATAGATTCGAAATGTTTTCTTGACTCAGCTGAGGGCTGGCAATATCACAACTCACACAGTAACTTGGCATAATTTTATGTCTTCATTTGAAAGACACCTGGGATTAATGGGCAAAAATAAGCCCCTATCATGTAATAAATTGTTGAAATCCTGTAGTGAGCCTTTTTCCCTTCATGTTCATGCTGAAGCTCTTGGCAGACCAGCACAGAAAAGAGTGATGCACTCACACTATCAGAAGCTTGTCTGTTACAGAAGTAAATGTGACTCTTTTCACTTCCACAAGAATCTACCGGAACATACTAATAATTGCAAAGGCATTTCTTACTGATATTTTCATGTAATTTATCATTTATGTTTTGGTGAACTATGCTTCCAGATAGCAAGTTTTGGGTGCCATGGTCCCTTTTCTCCCCCTGTGTGTTTATTCAGTGCCAACCATGCTTTATGCAACTAGCAAAAGCACAAAGTTAAGAAAGAACAGCTATACTTAGACTGAGTAAGACCTGGCCAGCATTTCTTTTGCACGATTTTGTTTTAAGAAAGGGTCAGGTCAGCAAGAGCACTGCTTTGGTTTTGCAGCACAACTGCATGTTACTTATCCTCTAATGCAGATGTCCATTTCTATTACTACTTAATCACTTCAACTGCCTCTCATAGAAAAATCCAGTATAACTGGACAGAGGATGACAACTTGTCTATAACATTTTTAAGCCAACCCAAAGGAATATACAGCAGAGATAAAATGTTCTATTAAGAATGCATATGTTGGTTTTAAAATGTTATAAGACAACCATTGCTATTAAACTCTATAGGTGTTGGTTGGTTTGTTTTTTTTTAAATGTTTTCTGTGAAACTACATTATATTTCAGCATAATCCAACTGGCTTCAACCCTTTTAAATTCTGTAGGACTTTGCCATAAATGTAGAGCAGTGAAGTAGTGTCTGTCTCCTAAAATCATCTGAGGCTTCTGCCTAACGGGCCATTAAAAGGACAGACACACATGGACGCACACATACACAACCCCACCCCCGCAGACCAGAGCTTCCATCCTGCCCCCCTTCTCCTCCCAAAGACAACATGTGTGTGACCTCTCCAACGCACCCGGCTTCTCTGGCTCAGGGCGAGGAACCTGAGTCCACTGCCAGCCCGGGCGAGAGAGGAGCTGCTGTCGCTGCTGCTTGGCTGGGCAGCGGGCTAGCAAAGGCTCCTGCGCGGCCGTCGCAAATCCTCCTTCTGGTTGGGTTTTTTCTTACAGCCATTCGATCTCTTCAGCACCTCCGCCTCTGACAAAAACATTTGAAACATTCACCTTGCGTCTGCAGAATGAAAAGGCTATTCGGCTGCACTCGGTATAAACTTTGTGGACGGGCTCAGCACTAAGCATGCTTTTTTAGGCAGAGAGTTCTTGTAAGAGTATCAAGCACCCTATGTTTCTGTAGCACTCTGCAGAAAACTGTCCAGACCTCAGGAATGTCCTTATTCACTTGAAGTGGATTAATATAGAATGTTTATTACTGTATGTGTATATATGTCAATAACTGCATATAACATCACTTCAAGCACACCATCAATACAAAGTCCTTCTGTATGCTTTACAGGAGTCTCCCATGGTTTCCCAGAGAAGTTAATAATTTACCTGGAATATTTCTTTACAATCACGAGTGTAGGATACTCTGAAATAGAATAATTTCCAAACTGTCTTAACTATAGTTACTATAAGGAAAAATATTTTAAAAGGGAAAAAAAAAAGAGAGGGGATATTTCAGATTTTAGAAGAAAGGCTGATTTCTAAAAAAAGGGAAAAAATAGAACTGAAATATTTTGCTCTAGGATTTGAGAAATTCAATTACTTTTTTGAAAAAGGGAAAATCTGAATTTTGGCAAGCTCCACTTTAGACATAAAACCTTGTAAATTATACACATCCCAGTCAGCAGCTTGAACATTCAGAACACTTGATTCTTCCTAAGACATTCCCATTGTTCTTGTGGGATGAAGGGAACAGGACATATGTTTTAATTTTCCTATAACAGAGAGAGGGAAATATTTCCTTATTGACTTCCAAATATGTTAAACATTATATAATCCAGC
The DNA here is from genome assembly GCF_964106895.1 of Numenius arquata. Classification (NCBI taxonomy): domain Eukaryota; kingdom Metazoa; phylum Chordata; class Aves; order Charadriiformes; family Scolopacidae; genus Numenius; species Numenius arquata. Next base: position 9,529,438 of record NC_133581.1, read on the forward strand.
ATGATTTACTGTGTATATCAGTGTAAAATAGTTGGATGCTTCAGGTGAGAATGCAAAAACTTTAACAGAAGTGTGGGAAACCTGCACAAACAGTTCCCTTTGTGGCCCTCCATCCCTAGTGATCCTACTGAAAGGATATTCACTCGTCATCCTCACATTACACTTAACCTAGTCCATACAATCTGTTTTTGTAGATTATAGAGAATTTACTGCATTAGTGAATGATTCCATATTCAAATGACACCCTTAAAAATGTCTTGCATTTCAGATTCTGAAATTTGGCCAAAATAGGAGAAGACAGTGGGAACTCTGAGTGCCAGTATTTTAAGTTTTAATGAATACTGAATTTCTAAAAGTACAGAATTGAAAGCTAGATTATTTTTAAGGCATACCAGATTAGGCACTAGATACATCTACCACCTTTCCTTTTTTTCTCTGTGTATTGATAAGTTGTATCTTCTGCCTTAACATCTACTTGAGTATTAGAAGGCTTTACTGCAAATGCTGTATGTACCAGAATGGATAAGGGGGCTGTAACCTTTCTGATAGCTCTGCTTGATTTACCTCAACTTGGAGTATGTCACAGGCAAGTGACACTCACAGAGCCCCTCAGTGCCCTGCTCCATCCAGCCCTGTTTCCAGCAAATGTAGATGTTCTTTTTCCCAGGGCTAACGCTGCACCTCTGGTGTCTGTTGCAGTTGTGCTCAGGCAGGCTAGTAGCTTGGGAAACTTTTCCCTCTATCACCTTCAGGGCCAGAGTTCAGAGGACAATAAAGAATAGGGGCTGTAGCACAAGCTGGACCCTTGCTCTAGTGTAAGGATACAGGTCTCCTCCTCAGCAACTGGCAGAGTTTGGGGCTATGCTAGTCTGGCAGCACAAGTTGAAACTAATGTTGATGAAACTGAGGGGGATGACTTTGATTGTCTGTTCCTCCTTGTTGAAGTATCTAATAAGGGTTGAGAGTCATTTAAGCTCTTCTCTGAGAAAGAACACAAAGAGGATCTCTGTCCTCTGCCAGCTGGCTATTTTGACAAGACTTGGAGAAACTCAATATTTTTGAAACTCTATCCTTATCAAATTTATTTGAAATTAACCACTCAGGTCAAAGCTGAGGGGAAGAGCAGGGGAAGGACCGGAAGACTCCAATAGAAGTCTTTTTAAAATTCCCAAAGAGCATCACAGTTTGGTATTATGAAAGATAGCTTAACAGAAAACAATAAATCTATTATTTCTTTATAAGTGTACCAGAGCAGGACCATAAAACATGAAAAGTGGACAATAGTCACACTGCCCAGGATCAGACTGGGGCTGACAAATCACAGAGACAGACAATTTTAGGAGCTACTTTAGCAGTACTACAGAAGGCAGTAAACTGGATCTGAAGTCCACTTAGTGCAGTTCATAGCGCTCTTCCATAGTATCTCTGTAATCCTGGATGGTCTCTGTCCAGCATAGGTAGATACATGATCTCATTCCTCTTTCATGGGGAAGAGACCTGTTCTCCCTGTATGGGCAAATGATAGCTTTACTTCTTTTGGTAGAAAGAATGTAGTATGTATCTACAATTTCAGGAACTAATGAGTGAAATTCTATGTGTATGGATCTCTGGTAGTTTCTTCATCCCAGTTATCACATTCTGAACTGTCAACAAAACAATTCTTTTTCCAAGAGAAGTACAACTTTTGCTACTCACATTGACCACAAATATTTGTTGATCTTTGACAATAACATTTTATCCAAAGGAGAAAGCTGTGGATATCAAACAGAAGCTAACATATTATTATACTTTTGAGTCTTTTTTTTATTTTTTAAGACTGGAATTTACATCAGAGTGCCCCGAGTTTCCCTGTTGCTCCATTTTTCATAAAGCCAAGTTTCCCAGTGGATGCGCTAATCATGTGTTTTACATGCTGTCATATCACATAACATTTTGAGTTTGACTTAACCTGGTGTGATATGTCACAATCCTACAGTATGTGTGCCCCAGGGAACTTTAAATCAGTTTGCTGAAAAACACAATTAAAGACCCACAGTGAATTGAGTTTTCGTTAAAACTGTACACACACAAAAACACATCTCTTCCTCTGAGAATAGCACACATTATCTGTGAAAATATTAGTATCACATATGGCCTTTAGAATTTGCAGAGAAAATTACAAATACTATTTTCTAATTGCTAGATTTTCTAATAAAATTACTTATATGTAGTGCAGTTTGATACCTGCAAAAATTCTTCCCATATATAGGAGTTATACTGCTTTTCTTGTGGAGCTGCAAAACAATATTAGAAGTGGCACTGGGATACCTATTTAGAGTGCTTTATCGTACTCTGATGCTTTGAACTTGGTTTAGTTGAGAGAACCCTATGGGCAAATGCTCAAAGTATAAAGTCAGGAAGGCTCTGGGAAGAGCTGAAGGAAGAATTTATAATAAACAACTTCTTCTAACTCTTATTTTCAAAAATATGCTTTTTGTGCCTATTTGTTAGCTGCCCAGAAAGTGCCCCACAACGGTTTTGTGCAGTCAGACTTCAATGGCCTGATACTGGTTTGTGGATTTGTTGACTGACCTTAATGCGTTGCTTTGGCCCGTGTCCAAAATGAGTCTGTTTTCTCCCAAAACTATTTGAAACTCATCTACAGATCTGAACTCTTTTATTTCAACAAATAAATTGGGCAATGGTGGGTATATCATTGAAGGAATGTGATCAAGACAAACATTAATATCTATTCTACAAAGTATTCACAAATTGTTTTTTCATACTACTTATTCAATTGTGGTTTTGAGTTCTATTGGTAGTACTCAGATTTTTTATTTTCTCTCATATTTTGGTTACATATGAGTGGCAACATACTTGAATGGGTTAAATGCTTTTCTTACAAATCCATTATCTATGGAAAGTACAGTTTTAAACACAAGGTACTACTCCAAGCAGTGTTCTAATTTATTTTGCTGTGGTTCTTATTTTTTTATATGAAATGGGATATATGATCATGTGCAATAGTAATAATGAAAAAAAAGACTAACAAGACAACATACTGTCTAAGCATGTGGCCAGGTTTAACAGTACGTATTTTGACACACATGTAAATACAGGCAGAAGAAAACAAACACGTCTTTTTCACTGTATATGATAGATAGACAAATTCTAAAGGGAAATGACACATTTTGTTATTCATTAACATCCAGTGATCCTTTCACGCAACACCCTGGAGGCTGAATGCAGTGACAGCATAAAAAGGTATACATCCACCAGTACTTGGCATCAGGCATCAAGCAGTTTGCTGGAAAAGAGCTGGCATATATTCCTTGATAATATGTCTCATAGGTTTGTTGGATGGCAATACTCTCAAGTGTCTGACCATTAAATGACATACCAAAATGCTGACATTTAACCATGTGTGCCTGTTGCCAATCATTCAAGTTTTCCCCAACTTTTATTCGTTTTCTGCTTGGAATGGTTGAAGTCCACGCCGGCAACAAGCAGAGACTAAGCAAAGTGTAAATATGTTTCATATGTGTTATGAAAGACAAAAATGTAAATTTACATGGTAAGCATGGAGCAGAGAATTGCATTACACTGTTTCAAATTAGAGTAGGCCTTGTTGAAAGTGATAACGGCTACTCTTTATTTGAATTTTTATATATCTCTCTATATATTTATAATAGTCAGTCCTCAATTGTAGAACCAGACAGCTCCCTCCAAGTGAAACACAGATATATGGTTTATGCAATGAAAGGGTACAAGAAGGTGAAATGCCTTTGCTCATATTGCTTTGTAAGAGTTTGTGTCCCTGACTGTAAAAGAGAGATATGAGTAAAGAAAAACTAAGAGAGAAGTACTGATTGCATGGGCCTGCAGAAGTTTCTGGAATAGAGCTTTTAGATCGCATTTTAGCAAAAAGGGGGTCTAGAGTTTGGAATGAAGAAGCTTTTCCCATTTTCCTTGGTTCAGAGGACTAGGACTTCATACAGTCTTTGTAACTAAATAGGTAAAATAACCCATCTTCCATAAAGGAGTCCAAAATAATCACGAAATAAAAAGGAAAACCCGGACGGGTATATATAGTTTTACACAGTAGTGATAAGGTAAATGCTCTGATTTACTCTCTGCAAAGTGGGGACGTAAGTATTTAATGGCCACATGTTCAAAACTGAATAAAAAATTCTTAATACCTGAGAATCATTTATGCAGAATACTATTAAAGCAAATATGAGTGAGGTGTGTATGGAAGGAGGCAGAGCTGGCAGAGTACAGTATCTCTAAGGAAGAATATTAGATGGCAACAGGAAAAATTGGAGGGGAAAGACCTACAATGAGTCTTGCAAGGGAACATAGAGAATTTGGGAAAGAAATTCAAGCTAGAGTAAAATAAAGAAGCATGTTATTACTGGCAGAAGAGAGGGAGTTCGAGATACATCATCGCTATAAACCACTAGTACATTAACTGGTTCTTGGTGGAAATATTAGCCCATTTTTTGTGTGTGTAACTTTCTCGAAATCCAGGAAAGGCATCAACTCACATCCAAACTGATGACTACTCTCTGGGGTTTGGAACAAGAGGGATTTATAAAGATAATGAAAAAATCACTATATTATTGTCATAAAAATTAAACCTTGTTTATACATTTCCGTCAGATTTATTTCAGGATTACTACTAGCAGATATTTAATTTCTGTGCCATTTATGGTCAAAATGTTCAGTGCTACCCTTCATTTTTGTTTATTCACTACTGTAAGTGCGATTGACTGAAAAGCAACTGTGGAACTGCCACTGGCTTTGTACAGAGAAGCACCTACTATATTCTGTGCAAACCTATAAAGAAACCTTTTGTACATTTAAAAGAAAGTTGCTTTGTGTATTGCATGGCACAGACAGGCACATTGAGCTAAAAACCTTAGCTTGTCACCATGCAGCCTGATTCTGAAGTGCTGTCCTAAAAGTTTCCCTGAATGTCCTATTAGCAGGCAAACTTCTTTCCTTTCTTGTCTGTAAGATATACATACCATTCCCTTGCAGGAGCTGACATCCTGCTCAACAATTCAATAGCAATATAAACTGATCTGCCCTTTTAGAGGTACGCTTCCTGAGCAAAAATTGCTTTCCCTTACATGTTACATGCAAAAGGACATTGGAATGGATTGATGAGCCCAACTGTTGTCAGTCACAAGTGACATCATTTGGGGCTAATATTTAGAAGATTAGTAACATCTGCTTTTTAAAATATGGTTAGTAGCAACCCCTCCAGCCTACTTCAACCATATGGGATGCTTTGTATGCACAGATAGGCACTGTGCAGTACAAAAGCTATGCTGGAGAAGAAATGTTTCCTTCTAATAACACAGCTAAAAATTGGAATGAAAAGGTGTATAGTCTTTCTAATTTGGTCAGAAAGAGCAAATGCAAAACCATAATGCTGAACAAAGTTTATTGTTAAATGACACCTTTACCTTATGACTATTATTAATAACAATCATTGTTACTGAAGTGTTTGCATTGTGTGTAAAACGTCTTGTTGCTCAACAAGACCATCAAATTAGAAAAAAGACATTCTGATTTTAAGCACAGTGTTCTGGTGATTTGCTTCTTGGTGATCAGCAAACTATTGTTAGTAATTGTGAAGGAAAAAGCCTGAATAAGTGCTTCAGAAATCCAGAAATTCTAGCTTGTGAAACCCCCCAGCTCTCTATTCTGTTCTTGTTTCCTGGAGTGCAAACTTACTATAATTCCACTGATCCTCATAGAAAAAAAAAGAGTTTACCCCTTTGGGACAGGTGAAATAGAATGGAATCTCTGCACTTTAAAATGCTAATGGGAATGACTGCTCTCATATATCTATGCTGGGAAGAGGTACTCATTTGAAAAACAAACAAACAAAAAGTTTAAGAGAATTGGTGAGCTATTGGTGAGCCATAAAGGAGGGGAAAGAAAAGGAAGGAAAGCAGAATATTTGCTTTTTATAAATGTTTCTTCCTTTGACAAACCTCATTTCAGCAATTTTAAGGGTTATAAATAAAGGAACATGAACAGTTTCATCTTGTTTTTGGAATATGGAATCTTTTCTTCCAGAGCTCAAAGCAGAATGTTTTAAGGTTGCCAAATTAGCTTCAATAGCTGTAACTCAGTTGCTTTCATTGCCCTTTTTCTTATGCGTAGTCTCTACAGATTCCTGAACAATTTTGGCATAAGCTAATGAAAAATGATGGGTTTTTTCTGCATTCATGTCTAAACCAGTCATATCAGATCTATTACACAGAGTAGAGTATCTTGGAAATTTTCTTAAACTAGCATTGAATATAATCCTATGCATTCAAATGTAACCTGTTCTATATCCCTAATTTCTTCTCTTCCATTTTATTACTAGGTTGTAACTAAAGAGTCTGCTTTGTTAACACGTATTACACTTTTGATAAATTAGCAGCTATTATATCTGTTAAAATTGGGCCCATTTCCAAAATATCTGGTCAGAACAGGTCAGGACTGGCCTCTTCTTCTTCTTGCAGGAACAGTTGGGGCTGATGCAGTTGTAAGCATTAGAGTTCCCAGGGGAATGTTACTTTACCTAATGTACTGGCCGGATGGCACGCTTCACTTCCACAACACCTGCTTACAGATTCCTCGCTGCCACTCAAACCCAAGCCAGCAGAGCATGGGAAATTGGGAACAGTGATAAAAGTACACACACAGAAAAACTTGGGAGAAGATGACATGGTGAATGGGAATAGGGCACAATGAAAAGCATCGGCATACAATGAGGCAAGAAAGTAAAAAAATCTCCAGCATTCAAGAGGTAAGTGTTGTCTAGCTAATTGTGATTGACAAGTATCCTTCCTTCCCACAAGAGCTAGGTGTGGGATTGATTTCTTTTATGTCCATGATTACACCAGGGCACTGTATCCGTGACCCACAATGAACACTTTTTTGTTCTTAAGAAGTTTTTAGTGTTTCTCCTTCCTGTTTTGTCAGAATGTATTGTACTATACTTTGTAAACCTTAGGTAGACTTGAGAAAGGTCAGGCAGTTTTGGATTCAGGGTTTCAGCATCGAGCCTAACAATGAGATAATCACCTTTGCAGCCTGCTAGTTCTGCCTATTCAAGGTGGTGAGGTTGCTTGCAGAAACTCATTCACCTGGTGTAGAGTGGCAGCTCTCAACTTCTTATCTCAAGTAACTTGATCTGTTGGTTAGAGCAAGCGGTCAAATGGCAGTAATTCTCCTTCTTTACAGGAAAAAAATTACTGATCAAATATGAAGGAGAATTAGACCAACACTGACCACTTTTCTGAAGCTTTGGTGGACTAGAGAGCTTGTGATTGGCATTTCTTGTTGGCTAGGAAGAAAAACAGTATGGAACTACCTGTATGTTTCCACCGGACCACTGTCACTCATTAATATCTGTGTTTTTACTAACCTCCTGGACTCTTTATGACCCCAAAAACACACCATGAACATCAAGAGAGTGAAGTGTCATTTTCAAGTTCTTTGACTTCAAATGGTTTTGGGAAGTGTGAGGTATTTTTGACTGGATTTTTTGTTTTATTATTCCTTATTAGGAACTCCAGGGTAATTGAGTCTGATACTTTTCATTGTCAAATGATAGCAAGCAGACAGATAACATTAAAAGCTCCTTTCAAGTGTCCTCCTCATGCTATATTTTCAATTGATCAACTACTGTTCTTACAGGGCAAAATTGTAATGGAACAGAAACAATGGCAACAGGTTGGGAACTGACACGGCTATAACATGCCTAGAAGTGACTATCTTATATCTTGTCCTCCTTTCATTATCTCTGACGAGCAGAATTTGCCCCTTGCTATTCCTCTGAACTCTTCTTTGCATACCAGCACCTGAGGAGGCAGACTGGGAGAAGGGCTTAAATGTTACAAACAGATGGAAACTCTGGGATCTACCAGTGCTAGGTCTATAGATGCTGGTGTGAGGTTGTGCACTTGATTGGTTGTGCAGTTTGACTCCACTTTTGGTTTTTCAAAGAAGGCTTCAGGGGAAGTGAAAAGATCTTTAGGAACTTAAATTAAGAATGCACTGTGAGGATTTTTTGACCATCTTTTCACTTTCCAGTCCCAACTTGAGTGGATTGGTATCCAGTTACTGTCACCACAGTTGGTTTCTTGCATTCTGATCTTGGCCCTTAGGCTCACCTTCAGACATGTTGAACATTGGGAGTCACTTGTGACAGCTAACATCTTCACTGGAACAACCACGCCAGGCAATGTGAGGGGTTGATCTCTGTTGAACTTCATTGTTGTATTTGCATATCATTGTTCTCCATTTCCATGTAAAAGCTGTAGCTGCCAGCGTAACTTTTGGCAGACTAGTGGTGAAGAAACCTCTTCTCCATGAAGATAAAGGTGTTATCTATGTGATGTAAATGTGGACTCCTGGTTTGAGGAATATTTAAGCAGTATTACAAATACCAAATAAGCCTTATCTGTTTCTCTAGAGCAAAGTGGATACATATAATATTAATCCATAACATTTAGGTCCAGCCTCAAATTCATTCTTCTCTCAGATTGTCTTTTGGATACTGAAAATAAACAGGATCAAGACACACTGCCCAGATGTGTATTTAGACTTTCCCAGAGTTTCCATCTCAGATTAATACGTTTAGGTTGGATACACATCAACACCAACCACAGGAGTTGTCAAGCTGCAGAACAGGTAGAGACACCATTCCTTGTAAATGAATAAAACGAATTCTACTTTGACAATATTTAAAAGAGATGTGACCAATAAACCCATTTTATATTTGGTCTTTTCAGATGTTATTTATGAAATATATGAATTAATATGAACCAAATTATATTCAGCAAAGCCTTGCATTCTTCTGATAAAATATAAGATTTTCTTAATGGTATCAAAGCCAGTACTTCTTACTGAAGCTTAGTTTTTGGAAGTACACACCATTACTAGACACCCTTTGGATTGTACTGTTAATTGCTTTATAAACCTATTGCCCATACAGAATTAAAGCAATTTCATAGAAGCTAAATAAGGGTATAAATTAAATATTAGGAGGTCTGAATATGAAATAACTATCTATGCAGAACAGCTTTTGTTCTCTGTTCAATCTTGGTTGCTTAATTTTGTCAGCACCTTCTGGTGGCAGTTTGATTTACTGCTTTTGAAGTCAACAGCACCAACCTTACAGTATATCATTGAGGTCTGTAAGTTGTTAGGCCCAGAGAGATTGGGCAGTTTATTTTCCACATACCCCTGATGTGTCAACCATGTGCATCAATATGATTTATACACTGAGTACCCATGGACTAATAACAGTGTCAAAACTTGCCTTTCACCAGCTAGCATTATGTATGTTAGAGGGAAAATGTCTGTGTGAAAAATCAGTCTGGCCCCTGTTTGCTTCCACTTCTACCTTTTTTTACACTACTTATATTAATTGGGTTTCCTGAAGTTTATCCAAGTCATTCTTAGTGATGTTCTACATCTCACTTGGGTTGAAGATTTAGGTTTGACAACGAATTCTACATTAAAAAAAAAAACCAACCAAAACCCAAACAAAATCATTTATGAGATTGGACAGAGAGGAGGGGCAGAGGCCAAACCTACAGGCACATGAATTACTTCAAGACGTATGTTAGTCTCTATGAATGTGTAGTGGGTCAGCTGCTCTACCGTAACTGCTTGTGCCCACAGTGGTGTAACGCTACCAGATGTTTTCTGAGGAATAAGTGGATAGATGGTTCTGACACTTGTGACACAAGTTCTCCCCCTAGCTTACCTCATAGAAATGTGTCAAGTGCAAATAAAATAATACAAGGGGAGATTTCCCCCTGAATTCTTCTGCTGAGACTCTACACAGCCTGCATTCACCCAAGGTTTCTCATTATGCAACTCAGTATGTTAGTAAAGGCAACTAGTAAGGCCATCAGACTCATGAAAAGCTGAGGTACTGGATGGTCTTTGATCCTCGTGTGAGTCCTATCACTTTAATGACCAGCCTGTAGTCTTTGTAATACATCTTTGATAGATATTTAGTGGTAAGTGAAGTTGAATATAAAGCCATTTCTGTATCAGCATAAGAAAAAGTACCAAATAGACATGAAGGGATGGAAAAGCTTAAATAAGATTTAAAAAAGCCAATGTGAAGAAACTAAAATAGATATAGTACCTGTAGTCTATTGCAAACTTTGGTATTTTTTTATTTTTTCATTTTTCTTTCCTAACACCTGCCTCTCTTTTAAACAGTCTATCTTCTACAAAATTTCCTATTTTCTTCTTTCACATCCGTCTTTTTTCATCAGTACCTAACTGGCTTAAAGCCAGATGTCCAAACAACACTTTTTGTCAAGATGGATGAAGAACTTGCAATTGAGAGATGTCTCCAAAACACTTCCCTCGAAAGAAATTTCTCTCCTGATTCTGCTTCCATCACAAATCAAAATAATTAGCAGAAAGTTTTCAAGTCTTTAACACTGTTAAAGTCAAAATCTGAAATTTAGGCCAATTTCAGGTTCAATTCTGTGCTCAAAAAAAGCCCTGTCTTAACTGAGTACAAATCCAATTGCAATGACTACTTTCTCCTCCCCTGTTACTTGCTACTGTTCTGTGGTATCTTAAGACATGCAGTTTGTGAATTAACTGTGGGGGTATGTGTGTATTTTATTTTTCTGAACAGTGAAACTAACATTTCTCAAGTCTGCCAGTGTCATTGTGTGCACAGCCTTCACTCCTTTCCAATCACATTGGAGCCTTGATGTAACTTCTAAATCCAGATCTTCCACTCAGCTAGCAAAATAGTCTCTGGACACGTACAGAGCAAACTCACTGATCTTTCTGGATTTTTTTTTTTTAAATAATCTAATTTTAAGTGCTTTAGACTCTAATTACACAGCAATGGCAGCCATTGCCTTGCTGGATTGGCTTAAAAGCTTCATGCAAAATGCTGATTTGCAAATTAACTTGCCTTGGCAACCAGGAGAGATGTCAACTTGAAAATAAGTGGCAGTGTATTATTTCACCTCAAAAGGCCAGGGTTTGCTGAAAAGTGATACACACATTCTCATGATGAAGGATTTGTTATGCTATTGACCATTGACATAAGTAAGTAAGAAACCATTATCCCAAGGAAAAAAATAAAAATTAATCAAAGCTCACTTTCCAGCTGTCTATAAGAAGAAGAACATGCTATTGATGTAATTTCTGGCTAAAATTACTTAGGCATGTGCCAGCTGCTTTGACAAAAGTGTGGGTTTACTTACTGAAAGCACTATGGCTACTCACTTGTCAAACCAGTGATAAAATCCAAAAGGAGGTGTCCTTGCTTAAGCCTCTCCTTACAAGTAGGGACACCAAAAAAAATCATACACAGATACATGCACAAAGCTACACCCTGTTAATTCCTTTACAAAAAGCCTGTTTGCAAGCCTGGCCTTTATATTGCAGTTATGGGGGTTTGTATGACATTAGGTTAGAGATATACAAATTGCTCCACCAAATTGACAGTTCGTATTGGTTGAGTTAAAACTGAATGGCCTGATCATGACTTGGATGGGGCTGTGCAGGGACCGTCAACATCTAGTGGCAGACAGCAGGACTATTTGCATCACGGTATCATCTCATTGTGAAGCTACAGTGAAGAGGCTCTTTGTTCTGGGAACCCAGCCCAGACAGAGGAAATTGTGGGGAGAAGAGATGAAACTTCTCTTGCTTAATCTGTCCTTGAAGCTTGTCAGCCTCCAGATTCACCCTGCGTCTGCTGTGTGCAAGCTCTGACTCCTACAGGGAAGGGAGGTGGCTGAAAGTGACGTGGAGCTCAGACCAGTCTTGCTTCCCCTGTAGCGTTTTGTTCCTCTATCTTCTCTTGGTCTCTTTCTTCTAGAGCAAAGAAGAAATATTCCAATGTGAAAAGCCATCCTTGGCTTCTTCTAAGTAACAGCATGGGCAGCGTGCCCTGGTGTGACTGGGAGTCGATACAGCTTTTCGGGGACATAGGTGGCCCATGGCATGGCCACGCAGGCAACGATGGCAGTGGCTGGTGGGGCACAAACCCTACTTTGGGGTGTTCCCCTGCAAACCTGGGAGGGGACAGGAACCCAGCCTCGCCTCAGGAGCTGTGGTTATTTAACACGTGTTGGACAGGAGCTGTTTTGCTCAGCCCTCTCAACTCTGAAAGCCACGTTCATACTTTGTCTGAATGGAAATTTTTTGCAGAACGAGAAGGAGTGAAATAGACTTTTTGGTTTTGCTGACAACCCTGTGGTTTAACAGTGGCCTTGGATGCAGAAAGCCCAGGCTCAGGTTCCTCCTCTGGCTGGCTTTGAGCAGTCACAGATAAAAATCAGCAATGGAAATGAGTAAAATGTGATTCAGGCTGAGAAAGGACTTCAGCCATGGTCTTTTAGTATCCTTGGCTGTGTTATAGACACACACACTCACATATGTGGGCATTTTCACCAAAACAGTCTAAAGAGTTTGTGTTTTCTCCAGAAAAAGAAACAAAAGCAAACAAAACAAAACTAGGCATGAAGACACGAAGTCTTGAAAATTAATGTGGCTTGGAATTATTGTCCTCTAGTCAGCTTTAATTGCCAGCTCAACAATTGATGATTAGAATTCAAAAATTCATATCCCACATGTATTTTTCAATTTTTGTTTATAATTTGTCCTCCCAGCAGATCCTCCTTGCAGTAAGTTTATTTATCAGAGTATTCATGGAAAGCAGAGCCCAAAGGGGATGTAAATCCAAAGTGAATTTGTTTAAATATTTAAATCAACATTTGTGTGATGTATTATTCCAGCTCCAGTCAGCATTCTGGACTACAGTGGGATGGAAAATAATTTTCATAAGAAATTTTTAAAGATGGAAATTAATTACAATTCAAATGTCTAAACTGTATTATGTAAAGACTAATTCTTGTTTCTTTTTTGAATCAGGAAATTTGTTAATGTCTATTACAAAGCAGAATTTAAATCATAAAAAATATGGTTGAAATTCAGTGCTTAAATTGTGACAAAAATTTGAGCATAAAGTTAAACTTAAAAAACCTCTCTAGCCTTTTAATTATTTTTTTTTTAATTAAAAAAAAAAAAAGCAAAATATTTTAATCCAATCCAGCTAGTTCTATTTTGGACTTTTCAGTTTGTTAGAAACATGTTAAATTAACATTTTCCAAAGATACTGAAACATGATACTAATCTAATACAGTGAAACTTTGATTTTATATGCTGTAAATGCAGTATATTAAGTGTTTTCATTCAGAAAGGAAAAGATATGTGCTCTTGTAAGTGGACTAGCGCTGTGGCTTGGTATGGCAATGTTGCCTTTTGGTTTTGGAAAGGAAAGGAAAGATTTTGAACTGTTCTGAAAAGTCTGTGAGGTGGGTGGGGAATTTTGGGAGGGTGCTCACCCCAAATGTATTTCCATGGTCAGCTGCACACTTTTTTGCTATGAATTCATTTTAGCCATATTTGCTGCTTACCTGCCACAAATGCAACAGGGATCAGTGTCATCTATGTCTACTGAAGTTGTTACAATTCTTTTCTTATTAAATGTTTTTTTCAAATGACTGGCACCATAGATTATATTCCCAGTAGACTCAGGCTTTTGCTTAAATTCATGTAGATCGAGAATTACCCTAAAATCAGCAAGACATTCTTATTATGTAAAGTTAGGCATATGTTCAAGTGTTTGTATTATCAGGGCTAATCCATAAAATTGAGAAGAAAATAGAACACTCAAGGTGTATGACATTTTAGGAAACTATACCTGCATAAACTTAAACTAAATGCCTAGTTTATACATTAATTATGTATGTGTATGTATGCATATATTTATGTATTAACATGCATTCAGATTATATATATGTATTAACATGTATTCAAATTTTTAAATTGGCATCATCAGCGCTAAATACATGCCAGGATTAATTATATGACTTCTTTTTCTTCCCAAAAGTGGGTTGCAGTAATACCTGTTGCAAGGAGATGTGATTAACACTGTTTGGGCCCTGTGGCATTATATTCTTTATTTATTTAATTCTGAGAGAATCCCTAATCCCTGCTTAATTTTATGAACTGTCAAAATGATTCTAAATATCTCTCTGGTTTGCATTTTCACCTCAGGACAGGAGTCCAGAGGTACAGATTTGTTGTACAACAGTGGACTTTAGGCAATTTTCATCTTTTAATGCCTGCAGCGTCTGAGGTTGAATTTGTAATAATCACCAGATTATCTCTAAAGGATCTTTCTGTTATACTTGCAAATAGTTCTGCAGGAAAATGCAAAAGATATAAAAAAAATAATTGATTAGATGTAGGAGATCATTTTGTCACATAATCCCAGATGGAAAAGAAAACAAATGCTGGTTTCTTTTTTTTTTTTAATGGCTGTTGAGAAAGATACTATGGGAAAAATACTTGCTATTCTGGTAAAGTCAGATGCTGGTCTCAGTCCCCTGGTTAGACCTTAAAATGCAGTAAGAAAATGTGCTAAAATAACACTGTAGCTAGAATTTTATTTTAGAATGGGAATGGATTGTTCAAATGGTGTGTACAACCACAACAGCTAACAAAGTAATGTGCCTACACTGCTATTGATATGGCAGATATATAAGGAAAAAAAAAGGTGTGGATACAAATTAACTACAGGTGACATTCTTAGTATTTTTAATAGAATACAAATATACTTCCGTTACATTTTGGGAAGCTATGAACAAATTGGGTGATACTTAGAGGCAGAACGGGGAACAGAATCTGACAACAGATTCCACATAGTAAATGTGAGTATGAAAGTCAGGTGATGGGACTCATTAACATTTAACAAATTGGATAAAAATTTTACATTTATTATTGGTGTCATAAGCAAGGCCCAATTCAGGTATAATTTGTGGGCTGTTCTTATTTTCTGAAGTTTCTATTTTAGTAAGAAATTGAACCTCATTTCTTTCTCAGAGCTGAGATATGATACTCATTTTGCTCATACTGTAAGAAATGCATATGAAATCCACTAATGGTGTCAATTAAAATTTACACCAAAATAACTGATCAAATTTTGGAAGATGGACTGACAAAAATTGTAGGGTGTGCCTTTGAATTGAAATATTCCTTCCTTTATTCATAGATTAATTTCACATAGATATTAGGATTTTAAAAATATTTGGTGAGGCATCATTTGGTGGTCCTGGACAGAGGATGGATGGAGGTTAGCCTTTAAAAGATGTAAAAGTGGGCCATGGGCAGCTGCACGTATTTGTCATTAAGAGGACCAAGAAAGGATGGCTCCATGGGCATGTCAAGAGGTAAAAAGAACTGCTCAGAATTTCTGTGTCTGGACACTCTGCAGGTTGAGTGGGGAATCAGTGTCTGGTGCAGAAGGAAGTTGAGAACTGAATTACCTGGATAAAGGGTAAGTGCACAGGAATGACTAAAGAGAAACCAATAAAGATGGGCTTCCTATTGTTCCTATATTTAAGGGAGTCAAGCTTCAGTTGGGACAATATAAAATATTCCATAGGACTAGTAACTGTCTATTACACAAAAACACCAATTGTTATTGTAAACTAATATGCTACACTGAAGTCACCCTGGACAGCCTGTCACCTGATCCATGGGTCAGGCTACCCAGAAGCAAAGTGGGATATCTCCAGTAGAGTTTTTCTTGTTGCTTAGAAATGCAGGCTGCCCCATGCATCTTCATCTGTACTTGAAAAGGAAAGAAAGAAAAACACTTCTTTTCTCTGAGCTCCACCCAAAGCAGCATGTAAGAGACCAAAAGTTATGAAACCAGGGGATAATTAAAACAGAGCCAGCAGCGGAAGGGTAGAACATGAAATCTTTCTGAAGCAGCGTACATACCTACTCCCATCCTGCTGCTGAGCACAAAATTTCATAAACTGTGGAAATTCTAGCCCTTCTTTGTCGCTGAAGACTGAAATATAATTTTATCACTTCTGAGTAGTTAGTGATGTTAAAATGAAAGTCAAAAAAGAAACCAGGATATTGAAACCCTGTTGCTACTTTCTAGTTGCGTGTTTTTGACGAATGCAGGAGAAAGCAGGCAAGTTGGGAGCCAGATGATCAAAATATCATCTATGGCCAGATACATAGAGGCATTAGGTAGTCATCAAATATTGATGGTGCATTGAAGGTATAAGACTAAGGCAGAGCACTCCATTTGTTTGTTTTGTTTGGCCAATGTGTTAAGTAGAATAACTTATGAGAAGCGTTACAATTCATCCCTCTACTCCTTTTGTTAACAGGTTAGCACTCGACCAATTCACATATCTAAGGCTTTATGTATTATTAATCAAAAGAGTTAAAAAGTCAATCCAATCTGGTTATATACAGTAGTTCTTGTGGTTTTCAAACCTTTAAATAATTTATGGTGTCATCACTTTCCCAGTGGATGTCAGGCTGGTAGGATGTCTGGAATCAGAATCCCACTGGGAAAAAAAGAAACATAGTCAGAAAAAGTAGTAATTTTTTTTTTAATAATAGCAACTCCAGCCTATTGTATCATCACTATCAGTCTCTAGAGAGATCATTTCTCTGAAAGAGAAGTTTTTCTTATACGAATTCTTTTGGGATCAAACAATCCTGACAAATCTATACCTACACAGTATTCTAACTGGCTAAGGGTGTGTGTGTTGAGCACATATACAGATGTGTCTTTATTTAAAAAAAAACAAAACCTAGGTCTTTATGCACTTGTTTCTGTATAAACGTATCCAGTACACAATATTTAATTTTGTCTTAATCTTCTGAAACCAATCATAATTCATTAATTTTTTTTTTCCTTAGAAATTATAATCTAATGTAATTATCACTAAGGTGTTGAGATCTATTCAGCCCTTTTTATTTCAGACACATTTGTTCTGTTTCTTTTGAAGCAGTAAGCCCCCACAGTTGATCATTGTAATCTTAAATAGCTTTTTTTTTTTTTTTTTGGTGTGTTACAAATTCGTTCAACCATTTTTGATTATGTGAATATTGGGGAATCTACTTTTGAGCTTTTTTCATCTTTCTATGTATTCAAGAATATCATTAAAAATTATTTAAAAATAATACATTCAATTTAAAAGTATGTTAAGAAATAATGGCATTATTTTATGTGATAGAATACCAGATTCTGCCTCCACAAGTAAGAGAATTGACATCTATTATTGAATAGACTGCTACCATATATTTAACACATAACCTCCTTTCAGAATTAAAAACCTCCTCTCAACCCAGAAAATCATATATTCTTTCTCCATGCAAAACAAGGTCAATGAAGGCCAGGTATATCTGACAGGTACTCTGCTAGTTCCCCAATAGATTATGAGGTTTTATATCCCTTTGTTTGGTGCCATAGATTTGTATCTTGTGATCAGTGTCCCATGAATGCAACGATATGTGGTTTTTTTCCCTTGAACCTTTCAGTAGCAAACCCAGGAAGCATCAGTTAAGAAAATTGTCCCATGCGCTTTTAATGCAGCTGATTTTCCTTTCAGCTGCCAAGTCTCCATACTCACTCACTTCAGCCAGGTCCACAACCTTTCCTGCTGCATCCAAGTCCTACTCTCCTACAGGTCCCAGAAACTTTTTTTCTTGACTCTTCATCGCAGCCTATACAATTTCTAACAGAACCGAGTGAACGTCAAGGATGCATCTCTACGTGCAGGCAGCCAGCCAGCCTAGCAGCGTCCTGCCTGAGGCTCAGAATTATGCATTTATGTAAATTGAGACTGTCCTTAAATGTAAGTAAGGAAAGTAAGCTTTCTGCAGCTATGAGATGTTTGTCGTGCCATTATGAACTGAGGTTGAGAAAGTTTGGTAGATGAGGGAGGTGGATGTTTCACTTGCAGAATCAGGATTTGAGCCCGTTATTCCTTTAAAAATAACAAAAATATTAGAAAAATATAGACAAATATAGAAACATAAAATGTAATATTATGAAAAAATGAAAAAAAGGTGAAGGATTTAGGTGCATGCATATCATAAAATTCCCTCAGTACCACTAACTCAGCTGTATTGATGACACATATTGACTCATATTCTGCTTTCAGCAACACTTGTGTAAATCCAGGGTACTGCAACTTCAGTCACTTTGGTGCAATTGCTCTTGATTTACACTCGTGTAACTGACAGCATTTGACCCTTAGACTATACATATATCTTAAATTATGCATTTAGCTTCCTGAGCCACAACTGAACAATAAGGCAGTATATATATCATCTGGTATGTACCATGCATCAGCTTAATGTGGACATTTTAGTTTTGCAATTCTTCTACTCTTGTGCTGCCATTCTCATACTTGAAAGGATATTAAGTTAGATGTATATATAAACACACGCATACACAGACACACACACATACACTTTTAAGAAATTTGTGTGATTCTTAGATCATGTATTGCTCCAGAAAGCTGTGTACTTTTGTCATCTCTCCTAAACAGTGTGTGCAAAAAGTGGTTAAGTGCATGAGTGTTTAAATTAATCTTAACTAACACTCTCCAGGTGATCAGAACTTATCTTGCTGTTCACAAGGATATTCCTCTCCTTGTTCCCTGTGTTCAAACAGGGACAAGGTTCCCCATTGACCATGTGAACATGTCTCAACACAGAATTATCGAGATGAGGGAGAAGAATAGGGGTGTCCTGGGTCCTACATTGGTTTTGGACATATTTATGGAGCACAATTCCCCTCTTCATGTGGTGGGGTCACTTTTGTGGAGCTCTTCTTTTCCCAGGGTAAACTTGGCCAGACATTGCAATATCAGCCTTACCTCACTGATGCTCTGCCTAGCTCTGACTCGCACAATGCTTGTCCTGCAACCAAGTTCCTGGAAGCTTCTGCTGAAGACAAAAGGTGCTTCCAGAAATAGCGCAAGACATAAAAGAACAGACAAACCTAGTCAGTCTGCTTTAACTTCCTCCAAAGACAACTGCCACTGAACAACTCCAAAATGTAAGGTCCCAAGATAAGTATTCTGTCCTACACTCACTCTATATAATGGGCCACAGTGAAGGTGAGGCCAAAAACAGAGAAATGGTATGCATCTTTGGAAACTCAGGAACACTCTTAAGCATTTGCCCCCATTTTTCTCTAAGAAATATTGAGCACTGCTTTAGAGTAACACTTAGCATTTCCACAGACTCTTCTTTCCAAGAAGCCTAAATCTGCAGGACTTGTATCATTTCTGTGGTTCCTGCAGGCTTCCAAAAGACATATATACTCTGAAAAAAACATTAAAAGTAACAGCTACCTTTTAAAATTATATTGCTAAGAAATGAAAATAGGAATTAATTTTATTTATAGGCAAAATCAAATGAAAAAAAAAAAAAAAGAAGAAAGTTTAACAGAGAAGCAATAAAGTTTTGGACAGTTCACAAGGTCTAGCAGCCTGTGGGCCAAACAATAAGCAATTTGTTGAGGAAGAGAGAATAAAGACATTCTTTCAGGATGGCCGGCTGGCATGGTGAGCTGCCCATTGTGCGCCTGGCTGTGAGACCTGGGATTAGGGAGAAACTCAGGTTCCCAGGCTTGGCACCAATGGAAACTCAAGTTTATGTATTTAGTCTTTGAACAGAAGAAGAGGTCACAGTTCAGTACCATTTGAGAGCTGATCTACCAAACAGTGCTAGTACTGGCTCCAGAGGATGGATGTTCGTCTGCCCATTTGGTCAAAGGTGAACTGCCCTAATAATGCCTCTAGCAAGGTAGAAAAGATAAAAAAGCTTGCAAAGCAAAGCTGGGGTGGGGGAGGGACACTCTTTCAAGTGATAAACTCCAGTGAAAAGGCAAAGTACAGTCATAATGACAATCTGTCACCTGAAAGTAGCACAGTGGGTTAGAATCGAATAATGCAAAATACCCAACAGGACATTTTAAAGTATTTTTTCTTAAGTTATGCATGTGAATGTTTTAATCAGATCTATTTCTGTGTTAAGCAACACAAAAGAAGAGGAAGAGAGGATGCTCCTTTGCTATAATAAAACTCCAAATTTTTCACATAACCCAGATATTTTAGTCTGCACTTTATAAAAAAACAAAAAGGCATGGCAACAGGACCACAGAGTAATAAAATCAATATAGTTATCAATCAAGTCTATGTTGAAAGATTAAGCACACAGAATGCATTCCATAGCTGTCAGATTGCCCAAGAGTTAATAGATCAGAATAACAAAGCTACATTATCACCTGTAATGTCCAGAAATTATTAGACTCTGATTACAATTATGGGTGCTAATTTATGAACTGGTATCCTCTGTGGATAGGTGGTAGTTGTTGATATTTCAAAAGAGGAAGGCCACATTCTCCAAATTGATAGCTTTTTTTACCAATTCAAATGATTAGACCTTTTTTGACTGCCTTCAAATAACTGAATTATTTACTGGGTATGCAGAATGAATTGCATGGTAATAGCAGAAATTATACATTAATAACAGAAAAATAAGTAGGAGAATTCTGTTCCTTGCTAATACTATTCATGTTTTGATATTTTCATGTAGATCTAGGTGAATTTTAATAAAACAATGACCTGATTTCACATTCATTTTTAAAAATTAATCTCCTTGGGTCATGTACACTAGAACTCTACACTTTATGCTTTTTTCACTTCCTGCAAGTATTCGCAGGACTTTTTTTCAACATACATGTCTCAGGAAAAAATGTTGAAGTATGTGTGAATGTGAAATTTAAAAGAGCAGAGTGAAAGGGACATGCAAGAACCTAAAAACACCCCACCAAATAAGTAACCAACAACCAACAGCTGCATCATTCAACCATTCATGCTTACTCTGTGTAGAATAAGGAAGACAAAAGTGAAGTTAAACAAACAGAAAGCCTCATTGCACAATTTTCTGTAATGAATACATTGGAGATAAATGCAGTCTGTTTATGAGCATCCAGTGGACAGAAGAAGTATCTAAATTCGTCAGTCTCTCTGGGGTATGAACTGAGTCAGGATAGCAGAATCTGGCTCGTTAAAGACATTAAGTCCAGCTCTCCCTCCTTCAGATAAACAGAAAATTCCAGACTCAGGTTTTTGTGGCAAGCAGCTTTCAGGAGTAGCAATTTAAAAAAATCTCCAAAGCACAAGGTTTCATGAAGACTTGAGATTCACTACACTCTTTGATTTTACATTAAGATGTTTAGTTTGATATTTCTGTCTTCTTCCGAGGAAGAGGAAAGAAATGTTTTTTACAGAATGAGACCATCAGGTAGCCAGGCTGAGGAATCATTATAACATACATTATTAACACTTGTACTTATTGGTTTGAGATTCCAAGACAAGAGAGGATGACACTTTGGTGTTTCAGTCCTTCAGCTTCTATTGAAATCTGTTCTAAATCAAGCCCCAAGTCCACCACATAAGCAGAAGGCAGCACATCACGCAAGCCAGAGGGCTTGCTCTCAGCAGGGCATTCCTGCTGTACGCTTCTGGCCAGTGATCTCTGCAAACTACTTGGCCTCGAATTCTTGCTGTGAGTTTTCTAGAGAGCTTCTTAAATCAGCAGAATTTCTTAAGTTGAAATGTTGTTGGCAGGGGGGTTGGACTAGAGAATCTCCAGAGGTCCCTTCCAACCCCTACCATTCTGTGATTCTGCGAATGAATGCTAAGCCTTATTGCCATCAGGAAAGCTCAGTTTTGGTGGGACTGTGAATCCCTGGCATCAGAGGAGAACAAATATTTTCTCCTTGCAAGGAACTGAGGGGCAAATGACACGAGGAACCAGCAGCATTGCCAGTGATTGTCAGAGGCGACATGGCTTACCTTTAGAAAACTCTTATCTGATGGGGACTTGTAGCTTGCTATGCAGTGTACTGTAGATTCAAGTTCTGCCTAAATTAAACAGGGTCAATCCTTGGCTTGGAAACTACTTGGAGTAGATACCACATCTCCCTTTAGACTTTATCTGCACCTGGCGTCAAGGGGAAGAGGGAATACTACTCCTGCTGTGTCTGAGCATCACTGTGACAGTAATATGAAACAGCAACAAGTAATCATCTACTTTGGAAGCATAGTTTAGATAAAGTTTGTTAGTGAGGAACCTAAGCGTGAGTTTGAAATTCTGAGAAGCCCTCCAAGCCTCCAAATCTTAGACAAGGCCTCCAAGCATCCAAATTTTAGAGAATAAGTCATCTACTAATGATTTATTTTATTTTTTAAATTTCAGCATAGATTAATTGTAACTTTATGCATAGAGCTTAGAGAGGGGTTTTCCATCTCTCTCTCTTTCTTGGCCATGTTGTGCCTTTCATCTTTGCTGTAATTCTGCTCCCCTCCAGTGTCAGTTCTCACACGTCTCCCAGTGTTGCATCTTGATGTGCCTCTGTCCTACGACTTCTGTCACCTGCATGTGCCTGGCACAGACCCCACATGCCACCCCTCCCTTTTTCTCTTGCTGCCTCTCTCTTTTTCTCAGACCACAGGGGCCACACGATCACCACTTTCTCAGTGTGGCATTTCCTTCTGCGCATTGCTCTCGCACGTTGTTTATCTCTCAGAAGGATTGTAACTATAGATAGCATCAGTGGAACTGTATCTGTCTAGGAGCAGATGTCTACCTCTGCCATATCATTTTAATTGCCCTGCTGTGGCTCACCTACCAGAAGCCTTTTCTTTTCTGTCTTACCTTTTTTTTTCCTTTTTTTTTTTTTCCCCTCCAATTTTGCAAATGATTAGTTGAAAAACAGCAGGACTCAGCTTGTAGGCATAGGACTCATCTGGGCATATTTAAACTTGTAAGGAAAGAGAATCCCTTCAGTCCCTAACCAACTGGACAGTACTTTCTAAGGTTTTTGAGGTTTTGTCTTACATCTTCATTTTGTAGTGGATTAGGTAAACATTACTGAAAGAGAAACCAGAGAAGTAGGAAATGATTATAAAAATATCCGTCTTAAACAAGGTGCTACAGTCTGGACTAGGAGGATAAGCAAGTCATTCGAATAATATTACTATTTATGGCAGAGATATACTCTTACCTGTTTCTAGGGTACTGATAATTTTGAGTTTGTGGGGTTTTTTAAGAGAAAATTGAATCATATAGCGCTTCAGAAGATTTTTCTATGTAAAAAACTTGAAAAATATTAATTTGGTAGTCTTAAATATAAGTGATCTAAATTCCACCTTTCAATCATTCTGGATTTACATTGATCAACAGTAAAATATGGGTTTGTACTAGTTTGGAACTAAAAATTAGCCTCTGAAAAAAAAAAGAGAAAGCTATCAAATGATTTTTCCATATTCCATTGTGATTACTATAGGCATTGTGGAGAGGGCTTAAAAAAGTTTTTGTATCAGAAAGCTACACTTGAATTACCTATGTTCTCCACATGAGGAATATAAATTTGAAAGGTATCCAGCCTTCAGTCAGCTCAGACTTAGCTTTAAGTTCACAATAAAATTTGAATCAAGTTTCACTTGGGATATTGAAATTATGCTGTGGAAATGGCTTATGATTGACCTAAATTATATTAATCCAAGAAATGTTTGCTCCTTTTGATGAAGTAACACAAGCACAGTATTTTTAACAGGTGTATATATGCCAATATACACATCTAGTGTCAGTGATAACTTTAAAATAATCAGAATTTACCATGCTAGTGTATAAAATACGACAATTGCTTCCAATCACAGGCAGTACAAATCAACAGACAAATAGCACTCTGATGTATTGAGCTAGACGAACTTTTATTTTCAGTACTTCTATACGTATAAACACATAGACCATAATTTTCGCCTCTCATCCCTTCTCCTTCTTTAATAAGAAGGATCTTCCACTGCAGGATGGGAATATCCTGTGCCCAGCTTCAGCAATGTGCCTGTCACATGACAGTTAACTTCTACTAGAGATGTTTACAGAAATTTTGGCAAAGTTAATTTACTTTTTTATACCTCTCCTCTGCCCCACACCCCCTTCCCCTCCCCCAATGAGTTCTGTTTTCTGTATTCTGTATTTAAGGTCCTCTTAAGTTGTATCCTGACTGCTGTAGTGCCTTGAGAAAAGTAAAAGGTCTTTCTGCTCGATTTCAGGCACCACAGTAATAACAGTTTCAAAATAAGCTCAATTCAGTGCAGAACCTCCATTTGGATTTTTTTTTTATTGTTTTGCTTCAGCTCTTTAATACAGATTAAATGTAGTCTGAAATTGCCCTTGCAAAAGACAGTATCTTTTTACTCATCATAATTATTTCCGAGGTGTCAGCAAAACAGTTTTTTTTACAACAACAACATCAACAACAAACTAATACAGTTTTGGGAGGTGAGCTTCAATCTTTCTTGGTATCTCATCAGAGCCGTTAATTAAATTTCATTTGATAATATTTACCGCAGGTCATGTTGAACCCTCCCGCCCTCCCCTGTACATGCAGACACACACACGCAGACACACACACACAAAACCCCAAACGCCGTACCTCAGGAAAGAAAATCTAGTTTTTAAATCTATTTACAATTGTGACAGTTCTACTTTCAGATTCTTTATTTGATTTTGAGCGTTCCTAATGGCAAAACATAAAAGATAGCAAGCTTTAAGCAAGACAGTGTTACTCTCAAGTAAATTTCTGGTATAAATATAAATGATTGATATTTAGTATTTAAAAATCAACACACAAATTTAATAAAAAGCCCTAAGAATGAGCTCCAGGAATTCTACTTAAAAATAAAGGTAAAATTACAAACTTCAGCTAAGAATGTGGCTCAGACAGATACCTCCCAGAGGCTGCCTAATCCTGGAGATAAATGTAGCTCTTTATCTACCTTTCTCTTTAGCTTCAAAGATCTCTAGACATCTAAGCTTGATTTCAAGCAAGTGTCCCTATTTCTGTACCAAGGTCCCTTTTATCTGACCACCACAGCAGTACTGAGAGGTACCTACATTTTTGTAAGTTTCTTGAGATCTAAGTTAACATACTGCTAATGTCCATCATTTACAGAGACTATATTTATTTGGATATTGGAGTTCTAAAAGTTCTGGAAAGTCTAAATATTTCATTTAACTGCAGTGAGCAATAACAATTAGAAATAATTATTGCTGCAAAATATTTGGAGTAAGGTGATCTAGTGACTAAGTCTCCTATTGCCTTGGGAGATAATAGTCTCAGGGCCCTTCTCCAGCTCTACCATTGGACCTTCTGTGGGATTTTTTGGGGGCAAGTGACTAGACTTTATTTATACTTCTATTTTCTTTTGGAAAAAGGTCTTAATAATAAAACCTATTTTTTACCTCTTTTTTTTTTTTTTTTTTTTTTTTTTTTTAACCTTTGCTGATTAGATTTGAAGTTTCGAAAGACTGAAGCTAGCTTTTGTTTGTCGGTAGAAGTAGGCTATACGGTATCTTACTTAGAATTTCTAACCATTCTATAATACTAATGATAAGAGTAGTAAATGTATGAATGATGAATTGATGTGAAGAGGAATTTGGAGCTAATCTTAAACCTCGAATGAATCCAAATTGTTTAGATGGCAGTAGTCCAGACATTCAGAATTCATATCTGAATTTCTTTCAAGTATGAAATGTTTGGGTAGTTCAAGCCCAAAGGACTTAATTATCTTCATGACTAAACTTGTAGTATCTCTATGGAATTGGAAATTCCTCCCTATTTATGCAGGCAAAATAGGGCTACATGTAAAAACAACGTGAATCAGGAGAGTGAGACCAGCTTGCCATGTGTTCACTGTCATGTGCCGTGACAAGTGAAGAAGTACATTCAGAGAAGTGCAGGGCTGCCCAGCATCCCTTTCTGGTCATTTCTGCCTCAGCTGCAATCCAAAGCAGCTCCATTTACTGGTATTCCCAACTGATAACAGCATTACTGTGTTTTGAATTTGGCCAGAAGGTTCCTTCTTCACACTTCCCGATTTTTCTTTTTCTGTTTCTGGCGTGACAATGAATTTTGGCAACATACAGTGTCAACTGAGCCAACATAAGCATTCAGTATTATTATATTGAATACAGTATCCGGAACCATTGTTACTTTGTGCACATTATAAACTGCTCAAGCTCGTGCTTCTAATGCTCATGATTCCTTGTGACAAGAAGGAATAATTTCAGAAAAGTTGCTTTGTGCTTCTAAAAGAGGGTGGAAGAAGCTGGGTAGATGAGGAATCATTCCATGGTACATTTAGAGATGAGCCAGCTTTTTCACTCCCAGAATTTGCCTTCCAGACCAAATCTGTAAAATTTCAGTCAGTCATAATGATTTCTATAGATGAAGTCAGTCTTTTTGATGATTCTCAGTGGCAGAAAAGTTTAACACAATAACCTTTGCATTTGACCTATGCTTATGACCCATGACTTATTTCTTTTCCCACTTTTTTTTTTTTTTTTCATTTAGTCTTAGGTTGCCCATGTAACATTTACAACATATGCACACTTTTACTAGACCGTCCTTATCTTCCTTGCAGACTGCACTGAGAAGGAGAAGAAACTGGAATTGCATAGGTCTTTGCCTAGTTATAGGAAATGAAACTTGAACAATTTGCTAGTCCAGTTTTAAAACACTCCCATAGATAGAAGAACGTTTTTGAAGATGGTTACACCATCCCATTATCAATTTGTTCTGAATAGGAGGACCCATTTTTCTCAAGAGGGTCAAGCTAGCTCTTTTCAGTAGCAACAAGTCTGTCATCAGGAATAACTTTCATGCATTTATGGTAAAAATAATGGAAATAACATAGAGTTGATAAAAAATTGTATTCAGAACCGTGTTCTTTTAAATATTTCATAAGAACATGCTGATTTTAATGATATTTTAATGGAAACATTTCAGTGATTTAAAATCAAAATAAAACAATTCATTTCTGCTTTTTTTTTCTTCCAAATTTATCCTTTCAACATTTGTATTTTGTTCTGTATTAACATACAACATATACATATTAAATATTTCAAGCTGTCCAGTGAAAAAAAAAGTTGACTCTAGTGAAACAATTCAACATTATCAAAACAAAAGTATTATTTCACTTGTTGCAAATACATATTTTTAGAAGTTCTACCCTGTTGCTCTGTGAATGTGGAGTTCTACATTTTATCCTATATTGACACAAAAGGAAAAGTTGAAAAGTCAGGATTCATTCTACTATTCCTAGGATGAAAACTGGTTCTTTCCAGAAAAAAAAAAAAGGGGGGGGGGGGAACAAACATCATGGGGAGAAAGAAACACAAAGTCTGTTATCTTGTCTTAGACACTGCACCTGCCTGTGATGATTCACTGCATTGTCCAGCTCTGTCCCTTCAGTACTAGTGCTGCTCCACATTTTTCATATCTTTCCTGGTTTAATGCTGCCCCTCTGATTGTACATTTGGCCTAGCTGTAACAGAGCTATAAATATTAAGAGTTGTTCAAAGATGTTTTGCCCACTAACCAAGACTTTTTCCAAAACAAAATCCAGTCTTTTAAGATAGGACCTTCTTTATGGGAGGTGACGTGCCTGAGAGATAATAAAGTAAAACACCCTCTACTCACTGAGTAATGGAGTCATTGGCCATCAACATTACACAGAAACATTTGTGAATTGTAGCAGTAAGAATACCTCAACTTTAAGGAAAATAAAAAATAAATTACTTGGCCTGTCATTAGTGAAGCTATAGCAATAGCAGCAGGGAAGAGGGTAAAGAATCCTAAAATAAAAGAGAAAAGGATAAAATCTAATTAATGGAGTTTGTAGATTGGAAAGCCTATCTGTGGTTCATTTAAACATGAATATCTAATGCAAGGCAAGGCAATCCCTTATAGCACTGACTTCTAGAAACTGTAAAAAAAGATCATGCTTTAGTCCTGCTATTACTTTACCTTGATGATAGGAGGTTAGAATATGAATGCAGTTTGAAAGATAGTACCATTTCTTTGATACATCAAAAAGCACTCTGCAGTAGACTACTACTTTAGTAGGACACTTATAGTCAAAGCTAGTATTTGACTATGCTCCTAATGTCATATTACAATGACAGAAGCTCAAGATATATCAATTTAATCTTAGTTCAAAAAAATCTTTTAGTTCTGCTATAGCGAAGTCAAAATGGACTTTTATAGTTTTTCAGCTTGAAATTGGACAACGAACAACTTTTATAGTAAAAATGAAATGCAAAATATGGTTGAAAGGGTAATCATATTCAGAGTTAAAAAAAGAAAGCACTTGCTACTTATTTGGCACTAAAGTTTCCAAATAGGAAGCTATGCTAACAAAAATGAGATTACACAATTAAAAATCAACTCTTCTGACTAGTAATAGATAGTAGTTCTGCATTTCTTGTTCACTTGTTTTATACTGTTTAAGGATAATGATGTCTTTGAAATGACTCCTGATATACCCTGATGGGAATGAGAACTAGGCCCACTTCATAGATGTGAGGTTGAACTGTTTAGTATATGGCTCAGTATAACATGAATGACTTTTGAGTCATCTTGTAGGTTTTTAAACTTCATCAGTCTAATCTTTTGTATAAAAAAAAAGAAAAAAAGAAAAAAAAAAGTGTTCATTTGTAGAATTGCAACATGTAAAAAAGTTCTTACAAAGGATATGTGTTACCAGCTACTGGTTTCACCAGACTGTAAAATGAATCCATGGTGTGAGTCATGCAGTTCAGTCATGATACCTGGCAGCTAATTCGTTACTCACAAAGAGATACGGAAGTAGTGTGTACACAAACTCATCACCAATAAAACGTTTAGCATGTTTGCCCGACTTCAAAAAATTTCCAAGTCTAGATATAATCTAACTCAGGATTCAATTACGTAAGTTAAATGACTGGCCTTAAAGATCAAAAAATACATACTGTAGAGAATGTAGTTAATTCTCTGTATGTGTATCCTTTTTTAGGTAACATTGTAAATATACAAAGACAAAAAGTATGACATTTTCTAACTGCAGAGATCAGGGTATTGGTGGTTTTTTTCTGTCATACACTGCACTTGAAGGCTTCTTGTTGCTCAGTTCTTAATATATTTGCTATGTTTGATTGGGAACTCTCATCCCAGGAAGAAAACGACCTTCCAGCTTCCTCCTTCTCAGATCTGTTGGGATCCCTTGACAGTGGCAACAGTGACCAAAAAGCCCTCAAGCCCCAGCTATTCATGAGGCTGTATAACATCTCATTTTTTCCTTTCCTGTCATGGCTGCAATAACGAAATCCTGCAGAGTATTGTGGAAGTAAACTATCCACCTCTTTGGTTTGCTTAAGAGGTAGTTTGTGGTCGGGTACCAAACAGACGTGTCGAATTACCTAACTTTAATTTCAAGTAATTGGTGAACAGAATTGCCCTTGGGGTTGAGGGAATTATAAACAATGCAGCTCCTGGTACTTTTCTCCCCTCTGGATAGAGCCAAGTGGAAATTGCTGCTAGTGGGTATGTTACAGCTGCTCGTGACAGTCTGAGAAGGTGGATATTTGCAAATAATACAGTTCACTTGACCCTTGCTGCTTGGCAATGAAAGAAAAACTATCTGAAGTACTTTCTTGGGGTTTTGGTAAGCACTATCCTTCTTTCCTGCGATTTCTGCAATGATCATTTAAGTGTTGGTAATAATTTAAGATGATTTCTTTCGAATAAGTTTTGGTAGGCAGAGAATTAGCCTAATAAAAAGGACAATCCAGACTTGACCTCAAATGCTGCTTTTTATCTAATGTTATGTTTGCAAAAGAAACATAAGTATTATATTGACTAGGCAAAAAAAGAAGGAATAACATGTCTGATACTCCCTCTATGCATTTTGTTGATCCTTATTGCTATGAAGGGAGCAATGCAGAGGAGTTCTTGGATTTTTCTCTTCCCAAAAGACTTTCCGAGAACACAGCGCCAGTGAAGCCCTATTTCTGTTGTCAAATTCAAAGGGCCTGATTCTTCTATCACTTATACTGCGCATTTCCTTGACTTGAATGCGTTTAATTTTATTTTATGTAAGAAATTTCAACACACTTTCTTCATGGTATTGTATTCTGGACTCTCCAAATCAAGAAGTGAGGATAATTCAAATCAGTTTGAGATAAATACCTGAGCTCAAGTGGTCCCTTTCAGGCTTGATTGGCATTAAGTAGGAACCCAGCAGGTCTGTCAAATCCTTTCTTCAAATAAACTAGTCAGATTACTTTGGATATCTCCATCCCTACACTTCATGCATTGCTCTGTTTCCTCTGTTGCTCTGATCACTGCCAAGACTGAGGGGATTTTGTTGCTTTTGAACCAAACTGAACATCCACTGGGCCACCTGTACCCTTAAGGGACTTTATGAAACAGTCTCTTGACCACAGACCTAACCACCGGTTGCTGAGAGTCAGGCACATATGCAGAGGCAGAGGAATGATGACCATGCGATTTTAAAAGTCAGTGTGTAGAAAGCTAATGCATCTGTATTGATATCGCTTTAACACTTAACCACATGCATACACTATATTCAAACCCTCAAACTGAAACCCTTGAAAAATACTATGCAGACATACAAGCCAAAGCTTGATAATTAATTAGTCAGCCAGTGCCAGTTAGAGCATTGTGACTGTCAGGCCACACAGCCCATCGTGAAATACAGTAGAACTGAGGGTCCCCACAGTCTGATACTGCACTCCTAAGGAGGACAGAAGGAAAAAGCCACATAGTCCACTGTATGTGAGTTAAGAAAGGCTCTCAGCATATTAGTATGTTATTGACAAAGGCATCAGTTGGGCAAAACTTGTAGACCCCAGATTTTGTGGAACACCTAACTATGCCAGTGCTCAAAAGAAAAAAGAAAAAAAAACTTTTAAGAAGAGCACAGTGTTCAATAGACTCTACTTACTGTTACTGTGTGTTTTAGATGGTGAATTGCTATTGTTTGTAAGATGAAACAAACTACTGGGGGGAAAAAGAGGGTTTTATTTTTATGTTCTATATCTCTTTTCAAGGCTATTGTTAACGGATGGAGGCAACCAAGAACCATACTGTGAGGTATTGTGTGGCTGTGCTGTAAAATAAAAATTGAATTTGAATTCTTATAATACAAGAGATGAAAGGCATTACTGTGTTGATTTCTACATCAACTCCCGTAGTAATGAACAGTGGCAGTCCAGGCCCACTCACAAAACAAAGAATTGGTTTGGCATGATGAAGTTCTTCTTTCAAGAGAAAGAAAAATCAGATATGAGATTTTCTACTTTCCGGTGCCACAGGACATTCGGTGTCTTACTAGTTCAACAGGTTTTACTCTCAGCTGCTTGTCAGGGCCTGTACATTGCCTCCATTTTGTTTGGTAACTGTTTATAATTTAACCTGGGATTGGTCTCTTTTATTTGCAAATGGTCTCTGCCTTCTTCATTTTAGAGTCCTATCCCTAATTATGTGTCTGTGAGTGCGTGCACTAATGCTTTATTTACCCATAGAGTTATATCTTGCAAGCATGGAATTGTTTGTCCATAAGGACAGTGATGTTTGTGGGATTTTCATGGCGATGTCTCTAAGGAAAGCCAGAATACCCCATGGTCAATTTCTATGGGTTTCAGAATGCATGTGAGAGGCCGGGAGTCTAATCTTGGGCTTGCATACATTGTTTTATTCCAGTTGAGATCAACGGCAGATAGAGGTTTGGCCCCAGGTGTTTAAAGCCTTTCCTTCCTTTTTAACTATGGCTTGCCTTATCGCCCCCAAACTGCTTCAAGCTCATCAGCCTTTAACTGTGGGAAACTGAGTGAGCAACCGACTGAAGCCCTGCCTGCTTATGGGAACCTACTGCTGCTGCTCTGAGTGTCTGTCCGTGACGTTTGAGCCTCAGCCCCGCGTCCTTCTCGCAATACACGTCCCCCAGCAAAGTTACCCCATTTTTAGTGCACCAAAACCACTTGGTAGATACATGACAGCATTTGAGCTGAAGTGCCTGGCCTTTGGCATTTCCAAAAGCTCCTTTTGGAGCCTCCATTTATGTGATTTGTTCCTTTATTTATTTATTACTCAGCTGTCTAGGAGCAACTGGAGGAGACAATTCTCATTTTTCTGAGATTTTCAAACTTTTAGAATGCTATGAGGCAGGAGGTTCTGCAAGCTAAAGTCTTTCATTTTTATTTTTGTTCTAATTTATTTCTCATTTAGTATTTAATGTTAAAAATTCTCCCCTATAAAATCATAGATCCAGTGGCATGTTTGCTGCAGGCACTAATTCATTCATTTGCAGTACAGCTTCAGACAAAGTGGAGGATTTTCTGTTTTCTCTGTTATTTCTTCCACTTTCTTGATAATAGAGAAGTAACGTCACTAGCATGTTTTGGTCCTTCCTTTCATAATCCCTGTACTGACAAAATCAAGCACCCTAAAAATATGTAATGGCTCTGAAACATAGAGCTGGCTTAAAAAAGTAAGATGTTTCTTTGTTTACAGTGTTGGGTTTTTTTTAGATTTTAGAATTTATTTTTACCAAACTTTCAAGTTTTATTTGTGCAATGCATGCTAGAAATATTTTATTTTATACTGAGAGTTGAAATTCTTATGAAATCACTTGACTCCAGTAGATATGAATGTAAAACAGTAAAAATCTCACAATGAAATTGTGACAACTGACAGCAGATCTCCCAGGTTAATAAGCAGATTTTTTCCAACAAGACACATTAAAAAAACAAAAGGACAATCCATTTTATAGTTTATATTCAGCATTGCCATTTTTATAAAAAACTAACTAGTGTCTCTTTGTAGCCTAGTACTTCTAATTTTTAATGAACTTTACAAGCTCTGTTTTATTATCATCCAGTCCTCCGGATGCCTCACTTTCTTAGTTTATAGAGGAGTTTTAGCAGTGTCTGTGTCTTCTGATTTCCCCAGATCCAGTCATTCTGTTTTGATACATAATTTCTGTATTTTTGTACAAGTCATTTCTCCTGAGGATTACAGTGCTATTCTTTCAGTGAGAAAACATCTTTTTCTCCTCCTCTACTGTGACCATTTTAAGGTTAGTAAGGAAAGTTGGAGTGTTAAATAAAACTTCTGCTGGCCACAGGGATTATGTTTGCAATATCACCCCAGACCAGGGAGGTTCAGAGAGGTAATAGCTTACTAAGACATCCACAGTAGTGTTTTTAGTTTGCCACCACTGGTAGAGGCATTCATGTTGTGTAAACATGAACGTGTCCTCTGTCTGAGTCCCACCAAGCTAATGCAGGACATGAGGGGTAAGGAAGAGCATACATTTTGATCCGGCTGAGAACGAAACCATAGTCTTATTTCTTTGCAGTGTCATAGCACAATGTTTTTTTCTGCTCTCTCAGTCAGGAAGACAGCATTATGACCTTGTTGAACCATGTTTGGTCATGTACATTTTAGAAAAGTTTTTTTTTTTTCCTTTGGTAGGGACCTTTTCTAATTAGCATAAAACACAAACTCTGCTCTGCCTTAGGAATATTTAATGTTCCAGCTTGGAAAGCAAATTAAAGAGCTCCAAAGGTGTAAAAATCCCATTAAATAACAGCAAAGAAAACAGATTCTTATAACACACAGTAAAGCCAGGGCATGAAGAGAGATAGCAACACAGAAATATTGAGACTCACGTGATGCCAAATTACCAGCCACTCTCCTCTGCCCGTTCAACCAGAGACCCAGTATCATGGCTCCTCATGGAAGGGACCTGAATTAAGGTATACACAACTCAACCCTCTGAAATACAGTGGTTGAAACAAATATGACTAGGCAGGTAGAGGGTCACTAAGCAAGCTGAAGTGTCAAAAAAAATTAAGAAGCTAAAAAAAAAAAGCTTGACATATCAGTGAGTGAGAAACTCTCTACAATATAGCAATTCTCTGCACATGGAAACCTCACCTTCAACGATCTTTATAGTCTATATGGTGTATATTATTTACATCTGATCATTCAGTTTAGTAAAACAAAAAAGCACCATCTGCCCAACCGCACTTTCCTTCCAGGAAATTGAAATGAGAACGGATGTTGTCTTTCGTGCTTATTTTCATTCTTTTTCATGTTTAACTCTTAGTACAGTCGGTATATGCTCAAAAAGAAATGTAAACCAACATATTCCTTAGCCACTCTTTCCCAGTGCACACAGTAAAGGGAAAAAAAGAAACTAAAAAACAAGAAAAAAAAAAACCAAACAGGCATAGAAACATCAAAAAAGTCCAACCTGAAATAGATTTCTGTGCATAATCATCACAATTAGAACATGGGGACACTCGTTGGCTATGTTTCTGGGTAGCTGGTTTTTCCCTGTAAGGCATATAGTCAAGCAGATAGAAAACAACAGCACAGGAGAATAGTCAATTAATAAGGGAGTTATCACTCCTTAGAACACGATATATGCTCTAGATTTGAGATTGTTAGTGTTAGAGTGTAACAGAAAGCTCCATCTTTCCTTCCGTCCCTGAAATAAGCAGGGTTGTGTGCTTATGTACTTAAGCATACATGTCAAAAAGGTGAAGAAAGGCTTCCAGATATATTTTGAAGTAGAGGCATGGCAGTCTGGTTACATAGACTGAGTTGTTGTGGTAGCTAGAATTTTTACTGCAGTTCTCAGAAAATTCTTCAACATCTGCACATCCTTTTTTTTTTTTTTTTCCAATGTTTTTATTCCTTGTGTAGTTAAAATTAAGGAGCAATGTGCCTATCAGGCATAAATAGTCAGGCTGCAGTCATATTCTCCAGGGAATGCTGTGCTTCCCATACTCATTTTACAGAAAGTGTCTGTATATATGCAGCTTAATCCTTATGTTTCTCTGATCATCTGTGAATGTCTATGAAGTGAGGAGGAGACATGATGAATTGCCTCTACACTCCTCACCACCCTGGGGTAGCCAGAGACTGTTTTTGGCACCCGGTTTAAATGAGGATAGCCACAGATCTGCTCAAACCTACGCAATAACTACAGCAGCTTACTCACTGTGAGCTGCTCCAGTGACTCACTAGCTGGCATGCTTTGACTTTGACTGAGCCTCCCCACAGGCTGGACATGACCCCTTCTTCACTGGATGTTGAGGTTTCTACCTCTACGTGCCTATGTATTAAGTACACCTCCTAGTGGCTGTGGAACGGGAAGTCATAAATGGTTCAAAAACCAGCACAGAGAATGCACTGAGTGAATAACACTGTGAACCAATGGACATGTTTTTCCCCTTGCCCGTCTGGATTGTCCACTTTTTCCTTGGCAGAAATATTAAGGTGTGATAGATCATTGAAGTCCAAGTTAGCATTCACAATATCTTCAGGGTTTGGTTTCAACACTGAAAATGACCAACTACTAGTTTTGGGTTTTCATGAGAATTCTAATTGGAATCTCAAAAGCTTTTGCACCAAAGCCAAAACTTTCTTGTGGTAGCAGGAGAAGAGGATATTTTTGAGAATGTGGTTGTGTAGTCTGGCCTGCAAAAGTTTTGTTTCAGTGTCTGCTTTGTCACAGCCATCGAGTATAATCCTGGACATTCTTTAAGGGTTTTTTTCCTAAATGGTGCGACACAGGTTCTGAAACCTTCTCAACAAACTAAAAAGCAAAATATATTAGCACAGATACAAACCTATACATCGTAGCCTTACTGTTCATAATACCCATGCCAGATAAATACCCATGCCTCAGTCTCTCTGGCCCAAATCCTAAAAAGTATTGAAACAAATTAGATGTCTAAGTACTTTTGAGACATAGGCTTCTAGGCCTTCATTTTCCCATGTCTGAAATACAGATAATAGATGCTCTTCCTTACCCAGATGGCCTAAGGATATTCATTAATCACATTAAGATTGGGAGGTGCTCAGCTACTATAAATAGCAGAGTTGCATGAGCTCCAAGATGGTTGTTACCTAGGAGATATATGGATCAACACATTCCTACTTTGTCCCACTGTTCCTTGGGGGATAGCATGGCCATGCTTTTTATTCCTCAGCATCTCCAGGTTTTACTGCTGCTCTGGCCAATGCCAAAACCACAGGTAGAACATGGCTACAGAACAGGTAAAAGCTGTGTCTTCTAATTTGCTGACTTTCTCCCTCCTCTCTCCCCATCAGTGTAACAAGTCTCAACTCTCTGCATTATCAATTAATAGGCTTTAAAATGCCCTTTTGGAAATGGTAACATTTTTGTTTTTAGAGTAATGCAAAGCAAAAAACGTGCAAAGCTACTTACTTCTATGGGGCTCTTTAGCTCAACAATAATCAACTCCGCTCATTTAAATCAATTTGATGTAAAAACAGCCACGAAGGCTGAGTGCTTTGCACGTGGAGAACCTTTTTGATGGAGAAAGTGTGCAGAGAAGCAGAAGAGAATGGAGAAGAGAAGCAGAGAAGAGCAGAGAATGGGACTGCCTGTCTAATTGGGATGTACCACCATCCTGAGAATTGCTCAGCTCTATGGTATAGACCCTGAGCTGCTAACAGATATCCTTCTTTAGCTACAAGACTGTGCTTTTGGAGTAAAGAAGATCACTACTCCATCTGTACTGTTGCTGTGATGTACTGAGTGGGAGTTGTGTACAGGACAGTGAGAACTGTGAAGTTCGAAAGTGGCCATGGATTTCTCATAAAGAGAACTCTTGAGTTGTTTAGTGCTTTTTTTTTGAAAGCTTATCTTGAATGAAGCTTTTGAAGTTTTTGATGTGCTCAGTTCACTATCTGAAAAATTGTTTTCCATCTTCACCACCTTTTTTACTTTTAGATGTTAAGCAGAATCCTGAGAGCAAATATACCAAGAAATATGGCTTTTTTGTTGATGCTTCTCACTAGAAGGGGAAAAATTTGGGTAAGAAATGTTAATGATACGAGATCTGCATACCGGTATCCCAAACTCAGTTGGTATCTTTGCTCATTCTAACCCTGAACTCTTCTTTTGGAAGGTTGACTAGCACTGATCCTAAAAGCAAGAATAGATCCTAAAGAAATTTATAGAGAGGGTCTGAAACTCCTTAGCTGAATTTTGTAGGTGTTTTTAATGGAGACATTCGAAGATGGAAAGCCATTTTGAATGTTGATATGGGCATGGATCTGATTCCAATGCAATGTGCAGCTCCTTATGGAAGAATGTAAGAAAGTACATCTGGGCCACACCAGAAGCCTGTCGAGCCCAGGGCTCTGTCCCCAGGGACAGCAATCAGCATTGCTGTATAGGGAAATCCCACAAACCTGTCTGCATTCTGCAGTCCAGTCCCATCCACAATGATGGGATTAGGGCTATTAGAGGGTACACCTTCACTTAATCCTTTTAGCATCCCTTCATGGATTTGTGGTCCATGATAAAACAACCAGATTTAAAGCCCC